>NC_084833.1:36036857-36720072 GCF_033115175.1 Lepus europaeus
TTAAGGAAACCCTAAAGATAACTTTTCTTTTCCATTTTCACATATTCCCAACATGATGAATCTGAATAAAACTGGACAAAGATCCATTGCTTTGGGGGCAAAAAAGAATGCTAGAGCAGTAAAGAATAACTGAGCTATAGACGCCTCTCACTGGGTTTTGTATGTGCCAAATTCAGGGAATTAAGGGAATAACTCCTTGGCAACACTAAGAAATTGCAAATACAGTGATGAATAAGACAGAAAGTGTTCTGAGTCATTTAATTCTCACGTGTCTCTCATTCTTTCTATTTTATAGTGGAGGAAATTGAGTCATTTGTCCAAGGCCATTCAGTGGCAGGGACTAGATTGGATCTCAGATCTGCCTTATTTCAAAGAAAGAATTCTTTTGACAAAACATATGAAGTCCTGTCTTCTTTCTTTCCAGTTAGACAAGGCTGGAATGTGGTGTGATTGCAACCTTCCATGGGTGCAGAGTACTCTTGTCCATACTAAAATTCCCTTCAGCTCTCACCTCATATCATATGTTTAGCAGAAGCTCTGAGCAATTGTTACACCCTAGTTGCTGCTTCTAGATTCCTGGACATTGCCCTTCTTCCTACATTTCAGAGTTAATTGCAAAAACAACATTAAAGGTTTTCAGAGGAAGTCACACCTGGATTTGGGATTAATATACTCGAGTGATTCAGCGTATCCACTTTTACCAGCTCAAGTGGAGATATGAGATAGATAATGTCCTGTACCCTAACATGCACTGGTCCGTGAACCATAGGTTTTGCACCCAGAGCGTGCGACCAGTGAAGACATCCTAGTTTCACCAGCACTCAGATGAGGGTGAGTTGATGATCCTACTGGTAACATTGTGCTTTCCACAGAGTAACCATGGCTACTGTGATCCTAGAACTGTATCCTTAATACATGATGTGCAGCTGGAAAATTTTATGGAAGTCACAAGATGTACAAAACAGCAAGGAATGAGACATAAAAATTAAAACAGAAATGGAGGTGAGTACTGAACAATTCAGCACAAGCCTAGCGTATCTTCTTTCCATCATTTTCCTGGAGCCCTGCAGGCATGGTTCCCTTCTGCAGTCCTGAAAGAAACAGCCCCCATTGACACTTCAGCTACTCTGGCATTGGTAACCAAGGAAGAAACGGAAGAAAAAGGTCTTGTTATTCCTCTTTTGTCTAGGGTAAGAATAGTTTTTGAGATAAGAACATTTTTTGGCTACCTTTGTCAATTCCATCATTTTGTTATTCAGTGATTGTGTGCTTCTTTATCACAACAGACTTTGGGGAGAGCTTTGTGGTTTTTGTTAAATCACAGAACTAGTTTTAATTTAAACTTTCTCCAAATACAATTTCTTAAAATAGAGGCATGTTTCTATTGCATATTTCTTTATTTATTATGTGTAATCAGAATAAAAAGATTAGACAAATTTGACAAAATAGTCATGCAGTCATAGAAAGGGATCAACTTCACTTTCTCAACTGAAGATTGAAGCATTCTTTTACATGGATTGTAAATGGATAAAACTGTATTGACTTTAAAAGGGAGAATTGGTAGGCTTTCGTTATAGGATACCTTTGCATCCTTTAAACCGTTTTTGCCTTTAATTATCTTACATCATGGAAAATCTGATTTATATATATTTAAGTAGGCACAAATACAAGTACTTATGTATCTATGTCTTGATATAGAGGCCTTTATTTATTAGTCAAACAGCAAAAGAAAATATCTATTCCAATTATAAAGTACTCAAGCCAAATTTGTCACACATTCAAGGGCTTACTTTGTTCTTTGAATCATCCCTGAATGACCTGTGTACAAATTTCAAAACCCTAAAGAGTTAAAAGTGTTTGTTTCACAGGAAATTGGAAGAAATTTATGTGCGCAAGTGAAGCTGAAAGGTCGAATGTGTGACTCACATCTATTGACAGATGGAATGAGCATAACATAAGCAGACAGTGACTAGAAAACAAGCCGGTTGTGTGAAAGTATTTTTAGAGACTAATTTCTACCCAGCTGTGTCATCTATGAATGGGAGAAGTTTGAGAAAGTTACCTACGGGTGTCGGAGCTCAATCAAGTGAAAGTTAATGGCAATGATTTGGCTTAAATATTCAATTTAAACTCTGATGTGCAAATGGAGCCAGTATTTGAATTAATTTTTAGGCATTGTTTCTTTATCAAAATGATGTGATTCTTTACGTTAGGACCCATCACAATACCTGGATTTTCAACAACTGAAACAATGATGACCAACATTTAAAAAGTGCTTTACAATCTTAACAGTTTTCCTATAACTATGAAGTTGGCAGGGCTGACCTCATTACCTCACATTGGAGTAGAAATATCAAGTGGAGAGTCCTTCAGTCATGGATAAAATTCAGATTCGTTAGATATAATAGAAAAATCAAGATCTACTAGCAATTAATGTAAAAGTTAATGGCTAAGTGTGTGAATGCTTTAGTCAGATTCCTGGTGTGAATTGCAGCTCAGCTACTTAATAAAGATATGATTTTAGAAATTTTCTGTAACATTTTGATGCCTCAGTTTTCTGTCCTTAACTATTTTGTGTGAATAATAATATTTGTTGCTCTCAGAGTTATTTCTTAATGAGTCCCTCCAAAATGTCACAATTTATATGGGACAGGGGATCAAAACCTGTACTTTCATACAATTGACATTCTAGTTGAGTACTAGACAGTCAGCAAATACATATTTTAAAATAAGTTTATCAGGTAGTGATAGATGCTATGGAGATAACTGAAGGACTACTTTTTCTTCAAACAAAATTCTACCAAAGACTACCCTGGATATGGATGATATAATCAGTTTAATCTACAGACCTCTTTCAAGGAATCACATATGCACAAAATACAGAATAAAACAAGTGTGGGAAATGTAGATGATGACAATAAATTCTAATGATATTTTCATTTTCGTAATTTTGTAATGGTGACCTACAAGGTGAGTTAACACTTGACTATAAAGTTCTGGTCCATAAGATTATCTTCTATTTTGCACATATTGATTCACTTAAAGCACTTCAGATGTTTTAACAACAAAATAAAGAAAAAGGTGTTTGTATACTTTCTTATTCTATGAGAATATGTATGCAATGTCACTTGTGGTTCTACATTGAGACAAAATATATGTGATAGGAAAATTTATGGGCAAGTAGATAAGAATAAAGAAACTTGAAATATCATAGAAGTATTGTTTCTCACAATTCTCTATCGTTGAAGTTTCCAATGCAACTTTTATGAAAGCAGGGAATTATCTGTTTGCTTACTATTGCATTATCTGGGTTTGGCAGCCAGTAAATATTTGATAAGCACACAAAGACATGTATGAATGATCACCACTAGCTAATTCATATTTACTATTTACTTAATTTTTATGATGGCATCAATATTCTGATAGGATCTAGGGCAGAACTGATTTCTGCTTAAGAAAGATTAATTACCTGGTCTTTCAAAGTTATGGCCTTGCAGTTTATTGGACATTTCTTCCAAATATAGCATAGGTACTTACTGATAAATTTCTCTTTTTATAAATTTTATTTAAGTTATACAAGTTTCATATATTTCACATATGCATATTCAGGAACATAGTGATACTTCCCACCCTACCCTCCCTCCTGCCTGCACTGCAACATTTCTTCCTCTTCCCTCTTCTATTCCCACTCCTAATTTTTACAATGATCTAATTTCAGTTTACTTAATCATTGTAAGGTTAACCCTATACTAAGAGTACAACAAACAGTGTTAAGAAAAACACTGTTCCTCAACAGAAGAGACAAGGGCTATGACAGTCATCGAATCTCTATATGACAATTTGACTCCAACACATTATATTTTAGGTACTCTATTAGTTACCCAGATCAGGGAAAATATGTGATATCTGTGTTTTTTTAGTCTGGCTCATTTCATTAAATATAATAGTTTCTAGTTGCTTCCATTTTGTTGCAAAAGACAGGATTTCATTTTTTTTTTTTAAAGTTGAGTTTTATTCCATAGTATCCACAGTGTCTTCCACAGTAGCTAGACCAGTTTACATTCCCACCAACAGTGGATTAGGGTACCTTCTTTCTACATCCTTGCCAGCATTTGTTGTTTTCTGATTTCTGTATGAGAGCCATTCTAACTGGAGTGAGGTGAAATCTCATTGTGGTTTTGATTTGCATTTCCCTGATGGCTAGTGATACTGAGCATTTCTTCATATATCTGTTGGCCATTTGAATTTCTTCTCTTGAAAAATGCTTGTTCAAGTCCTTTGCCCATTTCTATATTGGATTGTTTCTTTTGTTGTTGTTGAGTTTCTTGATGTTAACTCTTTTTATCAGTTGCATAGGTTATGAATATTTTCTCCCATTCTGTTGGTTGCTTCTTCACTTTGCTGAGTATTTCTTTTTAGTGCAGAAACTTCTCAGCTTACTGTAATTCCACTTGTCAATTTGGGCTTTGATTGCCTGTGCTTCTGGGGTCTTTTCCAAGAAGTCTTTGCCTATGCCAATATCTTGCAGAGTTTTCCCAATATTCTCTAGTGATTTGATGGTATCATGTCATAGATTTAGGTGTTTGATCCAATATTTGAGTGGATTTTTGTTTAAGGTAGGGGTCCAGTTTCATACTTCTGCATGCAAAGAGATCCAGTTTTCCCAGCACCATGTGTTGAAGAGACTGTCCTTGCTCCAGGGATTGATTTTAGCTCCTTGGTCAAAGATAAGTTGGTTATAGATGTGTTGATGGATTTACGGAGT
This sequence comes from Lepus europaeus, assembly GCF_033115175.1. NCBI lineage: Eukaryota > Metazoa > Chordata > Mammalia > Lagomorpha > Leporidae > Lepus > Lepus europaeus. Next base: position 36,041,623 of record NC_084833.1, read on the forward strand.
TTCTATTCTGTTCCATTGGTCTACACATGTGTTTTTCTGCCAGTACCAGGCTGTTTTGATTATAACTGCCCTGTTGTATGGCTTGAAGTGTGATATTGTGATGTCTCCAGCTTTGCTTTTATTGTGTAAGATTGCTTTAGCTATTTAGGGTCTCTTATGTTTCCATAAGAATTTTATCATTTTTTTTTCTAGATATGATTAGAATGTCATTGGGATTTTGATTGGGATTGCATTGAATCTGTAATTTCCTTTTGGTTGTATGGACATTTTGATGATATTGATTCTTCCAATCCATTTGCATGGAAGATTTTTCCATTTTTTTTCTTTTTGTATTTCCTCCTTTAATGTTTAGTAATTTTAATCATAGAGATCTTTGACAACCTTGGTTAAATTTATTCAAAAGTATTTAATTTTTTATAGCTGTTGTGAATGGGATGGATTAATCTTAAAAGTTCTTTCTAAACCACAGCATTGTCTGTGTATACAAAGGGTATTTTTTGTGTTAATTTTATATTCTGCCACTTTACCAAACCCTTTTATGAGTTCCAACGCTTCTTAGTGGAGTATTTTGGATCCCCTATATGTAGAATTATGTCATCTGCAAATAGGGATAGTTTGACTTCCTCCTTTCCAATTTATATTTCATTGATTTATTTTTCTTGCCTACTGGCCTTGGATAAAATGTCCAGGAGTATATTGACTAGCAATGGTGACAGTGTGCATCCTTGTCTGGTTCCAAATGTAAGGGGGGATACTTCCAGCTTTTCCTAATTCAATAGGATTCTGGCCATGGGTTGTCATAAATTGCATTGATTGTTTTGAGGAATATTCCTTCTATACTTGTTGGCATATTTCAATCTAGAACACTTAGGCCTATTTTTGCTTGATGAGCAAGCTTGATCTAGACATGCATGGTTCATTAAAAATCATTTTAAAAACTTTTGTTCCTATGTAAAATTCTATACAGAACACCATCATTTACAGGTATCATTATTGTACCTTTACCTTTAATTCAGGACAATATTCATGTACAAGGGTACTTCCAAAAGTTCATGGAAAATGCAATTGAGATTTATGTTTATTTTGGTGCAAAAATTGAAGTCCATGAAATTTTTCATTATATATTCTTTTTGTGAACTTTGTGAAGTACTCTCATATGGGCTAAAGAGCTAAAACTCACCAGAGTAACTCCCATTAAATATACATATATATATATATATATATATATATATATATATATATATATATCAACAGAATATGTCTAACCCTATCCAAACAATCGTACCCAAGAAAATGGGAAATCTAACAGGAAAGGTCTTTCAAAAATAACAAACCAAGAGCTATGTTTCCACAATTTCCCTTCATTAATCTTTAATCACTTTTAACAAGCTACATTTATGTCCCTTACTCTTTCAATGCAGAGATTATGATAAAAATTGACTTGTATGTAGAAAACTTGGTTTTATAATTTAAACTTAAGACATCCTGAGAGAAAATAGACATTTTATAGTCTATATGAAAGGAAAGAGCTGATGTATTTTAAAAGTAAAATGATTTTCACTGACAAATGCTATTATCAACTTCTAAGTAACAATCTTGTGTAAACTTATTTGATTTTCTTGCTTCACAATTTGTGTTATTTATCTAGAATCCCCTTTCTACAGTTTAGAGAAACAACTTTCAATTTTTTTTTTTTTTACTAAAAATCAGGAAGGTACATGTTTAACTCATGACTAGGTAGTCATACATACATTATGAAAAGGAATTTTTAAAGAAATACCTTATCAATAAAAAGCATTCTGGTATTTCATATTTTGTCCTAATATATAACATTTAAAGTGTATTAGGACATTAGCCTTTAAGGTTATACTAATTGGTGTATGATCCACTAATGAGTCATAGAAAGCACACGTTTAGGTCAGTTCTCAGCCAAAATCTAAAATAATAACATCAATTATATTTTATTATTTAGTTACTTACTATATGTATGTACTATGGTGCTATATTAATTGCTTTTAGTATATCCTTTAGTGCTGCTAAAGAAATCAGTGCAAAATACTGCTCATAAACAAAGTACATGACAAGCATACAAGACTTAACTTTTTACTTGTCTCCATAGGACAATGAGGTTTCCAACAAGGTCACATCATAATAGCCAGTTTTCCATGTTATAACATTTGACATTTGCAATCCTCTGATTAAGATATAGGGTCTTTGGTACTCTTGGATTTATGTAGGACTATTGCTGTGATCAGAGTGATTAAGTCAGAAAAGGTGAAACAATTCCTGGAATCTTGCTTTTGGAATCCAGTCATCAGGCTGTGAAGAAGAAAGATGACAGGAAAAGGGCACTTGTATACATTCTGTATGACAGCCCCCAGTGAAGTCCAACCAACAGCTGACATCAATGTTGAGACTTGAAAGTGGGTGAAACCTCAAATGATCCTGCCATCTGTCTTTGAGTCTCACCTGAGACCGCAAGCATTCAAGAGCAGAGATAAGCTACCTGTACTGTGCCTTTTACAAATTCCCGATCCACAGAATTTATGAGCATAATAAAATAATCCTTATTTTACAAAGTTGTTCAGTTGTGTATGTTATACAGTCATCACTTATTGCAACAACCTCCAATTATTCTATTCTTGAAATATTACAAACTGACAGTTTTTCCATAGTAAAAATATTGGAATGTGTAAGGTAAGAATTACCATTTTGACCAAATTTTAGGAATATACCAGGAAAAAGCTGACCATGTCCCACTTTTAACTATAAAATATCTCTTTTCCAATTTTATTGAATTTTCTCATTTGAATTATCTAATTATTCTTGGAAGGATTTTCTAGCTTCCTCAAAATAATAGAACCATAGTGATAATGAGACACATCTGTGGTGAAAGCATTAGTGTACAGGCAAGTATACTGTTGGAAATAAAATCTTTGTGTTCACGTATGTTCCTAGGATATATCAAGGAAAAACAATTGATTAATTCAAATATAGAAAATGTGTCTATGGATTTTAAGTATAATAATTATTGATTTAATAATGGCTCAGTATTGCTTGCATGAAGGCGTAGTCTGTGCCTTGTTTACAGCTATATGCTTAGTAACTAACACCACAAATATTTATTAAATGAATGAGGAAAATGTTGCCTGAGACAACACACAAACCACTCCCCTTTTCCTTCAATACTGTTTTGTTCCTGCAAAAATAAAAAAAAAAATGCGTGTAATTCTACAAATTAAAATGTATAAGCATTTTTGAGTATAAGATATTCTAAACAAAACAGTATCTTTTAAAAAAGTGAGTAGACTTTCTTATCTACAGATACATAAACATGCCCTTAATTAATCTTTCAGGTATTACTTTTGCTTTACTTTTACACTATTTTGCTTAGTCTTTACCCTCTTTATACAGAATAATTGATAAGCATATGTATCACTTGGACATGTTTTCTAGAGAATGTTGATAGCATAATCCTTATGAAAATAGCCTATAAATGAAACACTGGTATTCTTATTCTTAAAAACATCATGAGTTTAATAACAATTCTGTATATATTTACTGATAACTATAAACATATGCTTTTAGTATGCAGAAATCAGATATTATTCCAATTTCTTTAAAGTCTCTGATGTTTTCTGGTGTTCACACTATGCAAATATGTTGGATATTTACTTTATGTTGAAGAATATTTTTGAATAGGATGGGAAATACAAAAACACAAGGTGTCGCATTGCAGAAATACTCCATTTAAAGCATCTATGTGGATTTTAAACACTGTACTCATTGTATACTTCACACATTTAAAAATTCTGTTTTTAATGACTCTACAAGGCTATTTTAATAACCATGTTTCCTTTTCTCTCCTCTATGTCTGTGAGATGCCCAGTATGCAGTATCGAATTATATTTGAACAGGAATGTGACCATCTGACAACAAGAAATGTGATTGTATTTATAAATTATCAGCCATTTCAGTTAGAACATGTCACACCAGCTTGTTTGTTCAACACCTAATCACTTTGGCCAGGGGGTGAGGGAAGGGAAAAGATGAAAGGAAAGCTCAAAAGAAACTCAGTCAACAAAACCATGGTTGCTGCTTAAATTGTTGATTTAAGTGGTTGGAGTCAAATTTATTTGCATTCCTAGATCAAATTTAAAACAAAATTTTAAATTTAAATTATAAATTAATTTTCATTATATTCAAGTATTTAATAATAAATTCAATATTAAATTTTTAAATTACTAATTAAAGTACATATTAAAATGTTTAAATTATTATATTTTTAAGAGCACACTGACTAAACTCATTTATGGAGTGTATGGCACTTTCTTAGTGGGCTAAACAACCTCAATATAGAGTTAATGAGAAATATACTTTTTATTTTTAAGAGTTTTTTATTGATTTATTTGAAATGTAGAGTCTCTCTCTCACACACACACAGATTTGCTCCCCAAATGACCACTGATTTGCTTCCCAAATGACCACAACAGCCAGGAGACAAGAACTCAATTCAGGTTTCCCAAGTGGGTGGCAGGGGCCCAAGTATTGGGGCCATCTTCAGCTGCTTTCCCAGGCAAGTTAGCAGAGATTTGGTTTGACAGTGGAGCAGCCAGGACTCAAGCTAGCACTATGATTTGGGATGCTGACATTGCAAGTAGAGGCTTAATTCACTATGTCATAATGCCAGTCTCAAGAATAAACTTTAAAATTACATAGTGGGGTGGGTATTTGGCACACTGGTAAATACACTGTTTGGAACATCTGCATTCATTATCAGTGTATCTGGGTTTGAGTCCCAGCTCCATTTTGAGTCAAGCTTCCTGGGAAGCAGCAGATGATGGGTCAAGTAGGTGGGTCTCTGCTACCTGTGTGGGAGATCCACATTGAGTGACTAGCACTCAGCTTTTGCCTGGCCCAACCCTGGCTGTTTTGGCATTTGAGTAGTGACTCAACTGATGAAAAGATCTTTCTGTCTCTCCATCTGTCTCTCTCTCTCTGTCTCTCTCCATTTCTATCTCTGCCTTTCCAGTGAAATTAAAGAAATAAAAATTTAAAAACTATATAGCATTTACATAAAGCTCATGGAAAAACGGAATCAGAGCATGAGTTTATTTTGATGAAAAAAATTATAATCTATGGATAGTTTTCCATACTATACATTTTCCAAAAATTGGGGCTACCAAAATAAGTTCATACCCTTTAAAAACAAATTATGTATTTATTTGTGTATTTGAGAACCAGACGGGCAGAGAGAGAGAGAGTGTGCACTTTCATCATCTGATTCATTACACAAATGTTCTTAAGGAGCCTCTATCCCCTTACCCCTTCCAGTCTCCCTGTCACTTATCCACTGGGTCAAGCTAAGGCTGCGGATGCGGGACTCAATCTAGGTATCTCATATGGATGGTAGGGGCACAGCTGCTTGAGTCATCAATGCTGCCTCCTAGGACCTGCATTGGTGGGGAGGCTGGAGTTGGGAGAGAATCCAAGACTCAAACTCAGGGATGCAGGTGTCTTAACATCTAGGCCAAATGCTCTCCCAAGTTTGTACTTTCATTTCAGTTTTTCAGAAGCTTTTTGAAGTATTTTTTACACACACATATAACTTGTTCTTGCTAATAGCAATACAAAATGTTAGAGTATGAGTTTTCAACCAATGTTCTATTGATAAGACAATTGCTTACAATTCTTGCCACTAGCAATTATACTTTTTCTTCTCTTTCTATTCTTTCCCTAGATGGTTTTCCTCAGTTCTGTTACTTTAAATAGTATAAGATCCACATGCTGCTGACTCCCACATTAATACTTTCCTGACAGCTCCACTCTACTCCAGATTCATATATACTATTGCTTAACTGTCATCTCCTGTTGGACATAAGAACATGGCAGCTTTTTTTCCAGCTTTCTTAAGTCCTAAGCGATAAAAATTACAAATATTTAAAGTGTGTAATGCGATGTTTTGACATACATGTATACTTGTATTTTGAAATGCTTACCTTAATCAAGCTAATGAACATTCTCATCACTGCAAACAGTTGTCTGTTGTGTGTTTATGTGTGCTGAGAACGGTTATGGTCTACTTTGCCAACCAACTTCAAGTATACACGTGGCATCCATGGTATCTAGAGTCCCCATGTTGTAAACTTGGTCTCCAGAGAGCTTACCTCATAACTGAAAATTTGTTCCCTAAGACCATTTTCTCTCACATTTGCCTAACCTCCCTGACCTCTAGTATACCCTTTTACAATCTCTTTCTACGAGTTTGACTTTTTCAATTCCACAAATAAGTGAAGTCATGTAATGTTTGTATTTCTATGCCTGGTTTACTTCATCTGTCATAATGTCCTTCTGGTTCATCCATGTTGTCACAAATCTCAAAGAATAGTAGTTTTAAGATCCAGATATCAGTTGACAACAATAGCGTCACGTAGTCATAGCAGCAATTTTACAAATGACAACCTCCATAGATTAAGACTTCAGTCACTACCATACTTGAATCCTTATAGGTTAACAGCCTCCAAAATACTTCTAAAGTGAAATTTCTGTGTGTTGCCAGTATATTTTAAATATCCTTTAAACAAAGAACTATGATATCACTTGCATTTTCTGATGTAAACTAAAATTCATACCGACTACATATATTTGTATACATGTATACATCTGTACTTCTCTGAAAATATGATAAAGATGTAAATAAATACCCCTAACTTTATTTTTTAAAAGATTTATTTTTATTTCTTTGAAAGACAGAGTTACAAAGAGGTAGAGACAGAGAGAGTCTTCTATCCGCTGGTACACTCCCCAGATGGCCGCAACGGCCGGAGCTGCGCCGATCTGAAGCCAGGAGCCAGGAGACTCCTCCAGGTCTCTCACATGGAGGCAGGGGCCCAAGGACTTGGGTCATCTTCTACTGTTAACCCAGGCCATAGCAGAGGGCTGGATCAGAAGAGAAGCAGCCGGGACTAGAACTGGTGCCTAACATGGGACACTGGCACTTCAGGCCAGGGCATTAACCAGCCACAGCGCCCTGCTGGCCCCTAACCCTAACTTTAGATATTCAAAATTTATGTCATAAACATGAGAACAAGGATTCTTTAGAATATGAATTGTAAAAAGATTCTAGTCATTGCTATTTAATTTTAGTCATAATGTAATTAAAATTACATACTTTAGCATTTAGCATTTTCACATTATACAACTTTAACTTTTGGTAGACCTCTTCTATGCATGCATTTCAAAAGCTTTTACACCAAAATGAACTTCTCTATCAACTTCATTTGTCCATAAGCTTCTTAAAATATTTATTTATTTTTCACTTTATTTAAAAGGTAAAGAGACAGTAAGAGATCTTTTATGCACTGGTGTACTCCCCAAATGCCCACAACTGCCAGAGGTGGGCCACACTGAAGGCAGCAGCCTGGAACTCAATCTAGGTCTTTTATGTGTATGGCAGAAACCCGAGTACTTGAGTCATCATTTGCTACCTCTCAGGGTGTGTATTAGCAGGAAGCTGGATCAGAAGCAGAGGAGAAAGGCCAAGGACCAGGCTCTTCATTATGAAATCTGAGCATCTTAGGTGGCAATTTAACCACTACACCAAACACCTGCCCCTGTCTACAAACTGTTTACACACAGTATAAATAGCACCAGGTTTGAAGCCAGGGAAAATTTGGTTGCAAATCCTGACTCCTCTATTTTTGTTTTACCTTGGCCATCCCACAGAGTGTCTCAGTATCAAATTTCAAGGGTTCACAGAGATTCAAACAAAATTTTAAAGTGACTTGTATAGTACTTAACTGCGTGTCAAAACTAGTTTTCTCTTTGCACTTCAAGCTTACTTGTGTCCCAACCTGAACAGAGTGTCTTCCTTCATCCTTTTAACCTGCATGACTATTATCAATTTGAAGGGCTTCAGGATCAGACATTTCTATTTCAAGAAAGATCTAAGAGCACACACACATAGGTGCACCTTCTACATGTATATAAATATATGTTTATATATTAAATACATTTAAATGTATTTCTTGCTACTTCTATAATATTAACTGTGTATATTGGTCACAGTATTAATATAAGCACATTTGTTTTATTATAAAATTGTCCCTGAAAATTGCTTATAAAATGTATCTTACAACAAGAATTATTCATTCCTCAAGGGCAGTGACTATGACTTAACCAAAATGTCTTGGGCTCTACTGTTGAGCATGACAATCAAAGATAGAAGCAAACTCCTATGTGACACAAGTACTTACTTGCTGGGGGTGAGGGAGCCAAGGAAAGATGTTCTGTGTAGACAAATTATTATTCCCGCAATAGCAACAATTTGGCTAGATGAACATGTGAATAATTCTATACATGCGTACCTGAAGATTTCTGGGAATTGGTTAACTACTGTCTTAGACATGGTTTGTCCACCAGCCTGGACAACTCTGGAACAAGAAAAGCAAACTCAAGGAAATGAGTTGGCTGAATCAGAAAAAAGATAGAAAAATAATTTGCAAAAATTTTGACTTTCCTGGCTTATTTATACACACAAAGTTCATAGGAAGCACAGCGAGGGGTCCATTTCAGCTGCCCCATGCAGTGGAGCTGGACAAGACAAGGAGGCAGGGACGTGAATTTTAGATCTGATTCTTAAATGACTCAGCCCCAACCTCAGTCTTGGCTTTCATGGCAACGCTTGATGACTCATTTTCCTGGCACTGTCTTTGTTAACTCCTGGGATCAGAAGAAGTGTCCTGTTTACATAGCCTCACATATGGCTGCTCACTAGGTTGTTTTGTTTTGGAGGAGCTATCTACTTCCATCCTACAATTCTTTGGAGGTGATCACTGATTTTAAAAAAAGACACATATGCTCTGCCTCCCGCTTAATGACTTATTTTCAATCAACTGAGCTTTTACCCAACCTTTCACTCCAGTCCTGCAGGGCAAAAGTGTATATATAAAGTGTATATATATTTATATTAAAATTTTATATATACATTTATTTTCAAAGAAAGGGTTGCCTGCATCACCCCTGTAGCCTGTTCTAAGATATAGCAGTGGATTTGAACAGAATTTCTATTCCTCTTGGTCTGAACAGAGTCATTGTTTTTTAGAATTGATTCCGAAGATTTTAACTCAGATTTTATGCAAACTTTGGGCCTTTACTACAGTAACATTCACTCTGTGAGTATCAGGCTGGCAGCATGGAGATGTCTAATGACAGCACCATCAAACAACGCAGTCAGAGAAAATAATTAGGATCCGTCCCCCACTCCACCCCTCACAACCTGCTCTCCCTAAAGCGTTCTCCATTTGCAGTCCCTTGCCCCCACACACACCCTAACAGAATGAAAATGACAAGCAGGAAAGTGCTCCGAGACCCACCCACCTATAGCTAACTGCCTCTGATCATTCTAGCTCAGTCTCATCCGACACTGGTCTTTTGGGACGCTCTCCCTATTGCAAAGTCATTATTCGGGCCCCCTGTCGCAGTGCTTCCAGTAAAGAATAGCTTTCTCCCTGAAGCTTTGGACAAGCTGTACTGATTCAGCAGGAGAAATCTGAAAATCGTGATGTTTCTGCGCTTCCTAATCCATTATTCAAATCCATAGACACTCTTAGCATTTACAGAGGAGCCTCCTCCCTATACCCTCTGGAGAGAATCACTCATTCAAGTGACTGATGTAAAAATCAATGTCTTCACTCTTTCTAAAATATTTCTTTTCTTCTCCCTTCTAGCTTCCCTTGTATTCTCATGATTGCCAACTGCAATGGGTTAAAGGCATAGCTTAAATAGCATAATATGTTTGAGACTATGGGATACCTTGACATTATAAGACCCCCATCCATCTCGCCCTCCCTGCCACCACCAGCAATAGTCCTTTAATTAAAATGCAAACTGTTGTACTCTATCTCAATAGAGAGTGCAAGTGTTAATGACAGCCTGGTTCCAGCATTAAAATCTGAGGAATAAAGCTGCGAATGTGTGATCACTCAGCAACTATAAACAACCCCTGCATTGTTAAAAGGAAAAATAGATTATTTATAAAAAGCAAGCTTGTGCTTAATTAATTAGTTTTTCTCCATGAATATAGCTCAGGGTGAGTACTAATGGTCAAGTACCATGTCATTATAACAGTGCTCACATGCTGGTAACATCACACATGTATGCATGCACACACACACAGGCACACCCACAGGCAATTGCTGGCGTACTATGAGAGATTTTAAAAAAATCAAAGAGGCAAAGAGGGGAAAACAGTGACACACTTGTCTAGCCATGGAAAAACACCACCTGCCTATTAATGTGAAACCAGGGTGGGTTTCTTCAGTGTGAATCTAAAGTGTGCCTAGTCATCTCTGTTTTTCTCCCTCCAGCCCAACTCTCACATGGAGGGGCCTGTGAAACTCGTTCTAGAGGGTCCACAGAAAAACTACTCCTGATTAAGAACCCAAGGTTCTTTTCTTGACCCATTTTTCTAGTCCCAGTCCTTTCTGACCACTCATTTCAATGGAAAAGATACATCTTTGTATAAACGGTGGAGGGGTCACATGACAGCACCTTTGTAAGCCTTGCATACTTCTTACCTGATTAATTTATTCATATTCTTATTAAGGTGGCCAGTGCTTGCTGGAAAAGGAATACTGCCTTCACAGCTAATAATATTTCCTTTTTATATTTTACTGCTACCATCTCCTGTTGAAATAATTAAATGTCTTGCTTTACTTCCCTGACAAGCATTTTTCCAAGCTGATTGGGCAGAGTGGTTGCCCTCCCCAGCTCTGAGCAACTCCCCAGGGGAAGGAGAAGCCTGCATGTAAGATTTATTCCTGAGTACAGAGAATTCAGCAGTCTGCTCTTCATTTCACACACAAGGCATTGGTGAAATGAAACAATTGCATTTTCTTCCTTGAGAGGAAAACGGAGACAGGGATAAGAATGGAATGCCATAATCATACTCATTCCATGAGAGGGTACTCCTTTTAGTAACTAGGAAAACCTGAAAGGTTAATATAAATGTTGCCCAGCAAAATTAAAATGAGTATATGGTGTGAGTGAGGCCATATAGGTATAAAAATGGGCACAAAGCAGCCATGGTTTTATCAGTAGCCCTGCACAGTGGTTCTGTTTGGGTTGTTGTATTATGATATCAGCTGAGTATCAATGTCTACTGGCTTGGCTAAGTAGGTTTTACTTTTGAGCCTACACACACACACACACACACACATATATATATATATATAGATACATCATTATTTCTGTGACTAATTTTTAACAATTTATTCCTTTTTCTTGCTTTTTAAGTGTTCCATTTATTTGACAAACCTGAAATTATTGTAGAACTTTCTCATTTTCTATCCTAATATCTTGTTATAGTATTTTTTTTTTGACAGGCAGAGTGGACAGTGAGAGAGAGAGACAGAGAGAAAGGTCTTCCTTTGCCGTTGGTTCACCCTCCAATGGCCACCGCGGTTGGCGCGCTGCGGCTGGCGCATCGCGCTGATCCGATGGCAGGAGCCAGGTGCTTCTCTTGGTCTCCCATGGGGTGCAGGGCCCAAGCACTTGGGCCATCCTCCACTGCACTCCCTGGCCACAGCAGAGAGCTGGCCTGGAAGAGGGGCAACCGGGACAGACTCCAGCGCCCCAACCAGGACTAGAACCCAGTGTGCTGGCGCCTCAAGGCGGGGGATTAGCCTAGTGAGCCGTGGCGCCAGCCTATTGTTATAGTATTTTCTTTTTTAAAAATAGTTATTTGAAAGTCAGATATACAGAGAAAGAGGTAGAGAGAGAGAGAGAGAGAGAGATATCTTTCACCCGTTGGTTCACTTTCTACATGGCTGCAACACCTAGGGATGGGCCAGTCTGAAGCCAGGAGCCAGGAGCTTCTTCTGTATCTCCCATGTGGGAGCAGGGACCCAAACATTTGGACCATTTTCTGCTGCCTTCCCGGGTGCATTAGCAGAGAGCTGGATTGGAACTGGAGCACCTGGGACAGAAACCAGCGCCCATGTGGGATGATGGTATCGCAGGTGGTAGATTTAGTTGCTATGCCACAACGCCAGCCCCCAGTATTTTCTTTATGCTACCATTGTACCTAACTGGCTATCTAAGAAAATAATATTCATTGGAACTGTAAAATCACATAGCTAATTTATTACTTGCTTTTGTTGCTATTTTCTCATAGAAGGTTTGCAAGTGTCCCCTCTCTTTCATTGCTCCTATCTTTCCAGCTTAACTAGGGGTGAGCTCTCTTACTAACCATTTTTTCCAAATCAAAGTTTCCTTTATTTAAAGGAAAGAAAACAGTAATAGAAAAAGAAAAGGGCTTTGGGCTATTGGCTACAAATAGAAGTTGAAAAGAAAATTTAAACAATTCTTTTAGGAAGGGTTAAAAAACTAAACCTGTCAATGGTGCAGAAAATGGGCCATCTCTTGTTAATAGGAATGAAAATTGGTACAGCATTTGTGAAGAAACAATTGGAAATTTTTAGCAGAATGTTCAACTTGCACATCTCTTGACTCAGCAATTCTCTTTTTGGGGCTGTTTCCTAGAGAAGGAATGAGTGTTATTGGTCTAAAAAGAAAAGGCTGTAAAGATCTTGTTGCAATTTAATTCTTTGAACAACAAAATAATAAAAAGAAATTTAATGTTGTTATAGGAAATTATTAAATTGTGGTGGTCCTATACTGTGTAACATTATGCAGCCTTTGAAAATTGTTCCATGAAAATATGTATTGTCATGAAAGATAGTCACAATATTGAAGAAAAACAATTCAAAACAAGGCATTATTATTTAATGCAGTCATCTAAATAAAAAGACTCCATTTCATAATAAAAGTAACAAAACCCAAAACATTAGTAATGACTATTTTTCAATAATACACATACATATCAACAAAATTTAAATTTTTTATCTACATCTCTTAAAATACAAACTCTTATTGCAATTATAATGAGAAAATACAATTTCTGAAGTGAGAAAAGAGCTGGTTGGGAAGGAAATGTTTATAGGTTATAAGTACTAAAATAGGATAATACAGTTGCTGCTTTTTTCATCATAAGTTTGAAAGTAATTATTTTAACTACAATAATTATACACTATGCCATTTAGCTTCAGGGTATATCAACATACATTTTAAAATGCAATGTTCAAGAAAGAAAGGAGAAAATTCAGATACAGCAACACTTATCAGCACTTGACTCTAATTAATTGAGCTTCATGGATACACCACAAGTGTTGCATATACTTATATGTGTTTATTTATTTATTTATTTATTTTGACAGAGTTAGACAGTGAAAGAGAGAGAGAGACAGAGAGAAAGGTCTTCCTTTTCCATTGGTTCACCCCCCAAGTGGCTGCTATGGCAGGTGTGTTGTGGCCGGTGTGCTGCACTGATCCAAAGCCAGGAGCCAGCTGCTTCCCCCTGGTCTCCCATGCAGGTACAGGGCCCAAGCACTTGGGCCATCCTCCGCTGCACTTCTGGGCCACAGCAGAGAGCTGGACTGGAAGAGGAGCAACCGGGACAGAATCCGGTGCCCTAACCGGGACTAGACCCAGGGTGCTGGCGCCACGGGCGGAGGATTAGCCTAGTGAGCCGTGGCGCCGGCCAGTATCTGGTTTTATACTTGAAAGTTTCTAATTTCCTAAATCTGTTTTGATTTCACTCATCTAAATGTAAGTATATGTATATTTTTTATTTTATTTATTTATTTTTGACGGGCAGATTAGACAGAGAGAGAGAGAGACAGAGACAGAGAGAAAAGGTCTTCCTTCCATTGGTTCACCCCCCAAAATGGCCGCTACGGCCTCCGGTGTGCTGCAGGTGCTTCCTCCTGGTCTTCCATGCGGGTGCAGGGCCCAAGCACTTGGACCATCCTCCACCGCCTTTCTGGGCCACAGCAGAGATCTGGATTGGAAGACAAGCTATCGGGACAAAATCTGGTGCCCCAACCAGGATTAGAACCCGGGGTACAGGCGTCACAGGAGGAGGATTAGCCAGCTGAGCCACGGCGCCAGCCAGTGTAAGTATATTTTTTTAGACATTGCTCTTGTTTTGTATCTTAGTGGCTTAGTGGTAGGCATCCCAGGCCATGAGAAAACCATATGCAAAAGCTTATAGCACTGGACCAAGTGAGCTAGGAAACTATCACATTTGGTTTGTCAGATTTAGGGATGATATAATCTTATGGTGACAAGAGGAGCCTAAGTACATTTACTCTGTTACTTCTTTTCTTATTTTTTTTCTTAAGATTCATTAATTTCTTTGAAATGCAGAGTTATAGAGAGGCAGAGGCAGAAGCAGAGAGAGAGAGAGAGAGAGAAGAGAAAGAGAGAGAGAGAGAGAGAGAGAGAAAGAGAGAGAGAGAGAGAGAGAGAGAGTTTCCATCCACTGGTTCACTCCCCAAATGGCTGCAATGTTCAGACCTGGGCCAATCCAAAGCCAGGAGCCAGGAGCTTCCTCTGGGTCCCCAACATGGGTGCAGGGGCTCAAAGACTTGGGCCATCCTCTGCTGCTTTCTCAGGCTCATTAGAAGGGAGCTGGATCTGAAGTGGGGCAACCAGGACTTGAACCAGCTCCCATATGGGATACAGTTGCTGCAGGCTGGGGCTTTAACCTGCTGCGCCACAGCACCGGCCCCTCCATTACTTCTATTATAAGATCTAAACTTAGAAGGACTGTGGCTAACTGATAGCTATATCATGGGCCTACTGAGTTTGACTCTCATCGTAAAAGTAAACTGTTGAAATCTATACCTAATATATACTAAACTGATCTTCTGTATATAAAGAGAATTGAAAATGAACCTTGATGTGATTGGAAGGGGAGAGGGAGCAGGAAAGTGGAGGGTTTTGGGTGGGAGGGAAGTTTTGGGAGGGGGGAAGCCATTGTAACCCATAAGCTGTACTTTGGAAATCTATATTCATTAAATAAAAGTTTAATAAAAAAAAAGTAATGAGTTTTAAGGCTTAGAGTAAGAAGATCATATTTATGTTCTTGGACTATCATTCTTTTTTTTTTTGTTTGTTTTTTTGACAGGCAGAGTGGATAGTGAGAGAGAGAGACAGAGAGAAAGGTCTTCCTTTTTGCAGTTGGTTCACCCTCCAATGGCTGCTGTGGCCGGCGCATCGTGCTGATCTGAAGCCAGGAGCCAGGTGCTTCTCCTGGTCTCCCATGCGGGTGCAGGGCCCAAGCACTTGGGCCATCCTCCACTGCCTTCCCGGGCCATAGCAGAGAGCTGGACTGGAAGAGGGGCAACCAGGACAGAATCCGGCGCCCCAACCGGGACTAGAACCCTTTTTGCTGGCGCCGCAAGGCGTAGGATTAGCCTGTTAAGCCACGGCGCCGGCCATTTTTTTTTTTTTCTTAAGTTACAGAGAGAGGAGGTAGAACCAGAGAGAGAGAGAGAGAGGTCTTCCATTCCGTTGGTTCACTCCCTAAATGACCTCAACAGCCAGAGTTGAGCTGATCCAAAGCCAGGAGCCAGGAGCTTCTTCCAGGTCTCCAACATGGGTTCAGGGGCCCAAGGACTTGGGCCATCTTCTACTGCTTTCCCAGGCCACAGCAAAGAGCTGGATCAGAAGAGGAGCAGCTGGGACTCAAACTGGTGCCCCTAAGGGATGCCAGTGCTGCAGGCTGAGGCTTTAACCTGTTGTGCCAGTGCTGGCCCTGGACTATCATTGTTTTTTTTCAAAAGATTTATTTATTTGAAAGGCAGAATGACACAGAGAGTGAAGGGAATAGTCAAAGAGTTAAAATCTCTTCCATTGCCTGATTCACTCCCCAAAAGAGCAATGTGGTGTTGGGAGACCAACATAGCATTCCAGACTTCTGGCTTTGGCTTGGCCAAGTCCTGGCCATTGTGGCCATTTGGGAAAAGACCTCTTTCTCTGTTTCTCTTTTTCTGCCACTATGCCTTTCAAATCAATAAAATAAATCTTTAAATCAGATGCTTAGTGAACTCCTGTATCTGTGTCATAAGTTACAATATTGTAGAGTAACAGACACAAAATAGGAGTGGGTGCTGTGACATATTGGGTAAAGCTGTCATTGGCTCCCATATGGGCTCCAGTTCATGTCCCAACTGCTTCACTTCTGATCTGCCTTCTTGCTAATGACCTGTAAGCCCAGGGGAGGGTGGCCCAAGTGTTTGGGCACCTTCACCAACATGGAAGACATGGATGAGTCTCCTGGCTCCTGGCTTTGGCCTGGCCCAACCCTGGCCCTTGTGGCCCTCTGGGGAGTGAACCAATGGAAGATCTCTCTCTCTCCTTCTCTCTAGCTCTGACTTTCAAATAAATAAATAAATAAGTTATTTAAAAAGACACAAAATAGATTTTAATTTTTCCTTTTACTGCCAGGGTGTTTAAAAATTAAAGAATATTTATTTAAATGAGAAATCCGATAATATTCTTGATATTATGTAAATTGATACTGGTTATTAATGGCTCCAGATCTGACAGAAAGAAACATTTAGGACCGACGAAGAGAAAATTTTGAAGGAAAAGTTGGAAAAGGTGATAGATGTGATACAGCCATGTTAAACCAGAGAACAGGAAATGACATCCTTTGGGAAGGAAACAACTGAGGTATAACTTCCAAGGACTCAATATCCTCTTGCCTAAATTTAGAGCAATTAAAATTGTTTTTCTATTATGACCATGTGAATCCACTAAAGCTAATTTTCATTTTAGATAGTAGATATTTAATAAAAACCTTTCCAAATGCTTATAGTTTTTTTTTTAAATAGTTGAATATCTGTATTGAATTATAACCTGGTTTTCCACACATGAGTCTTAGCAAGGCAATTTAGCAGACATGAGGTCTGGGGTAAGATTGGGGGCTCATTTCCTCATCTATAAAGAAGAACAGAGGTTTCCTCATGGAGATCCCATTAGTATATGTAAAAGATTTTGGCACACAGCATATATTCATCAAATATTCCCTACTTAACCAACCTACTTCCTCTTTTCAGGTTTCAATTTTCTTATCAAAGAAAAAAAGAGGAAGGCATGAGCTCTAAGTATTATTCTAGTTTCATAGTCTGGGTGAATAGTCTTAATGAAAACAGATCAGTTGTTAGGAAAAGAGGCACAGAATAGAGAGGAGGCAGTATATGAACTGCAGCCAGACCAAATTTATTCAGAGAAAATAAATTTGCAGAGGTGGGTGACCAACTGCTGGTGTGCACATTGATGGAACACATGGCAGAAGGCCCCAACTCCAGGGGCCAGGCCTTTTTATATTTTAGGAGGGCTGGAGATGGGACTGGGGGTAGAGGGAACAGACAAAGGTGAATTCCTGGAACCGATCTTTTAGGTGGCCAGGTGGGCCCTTGGGAACCTGGGAAAGAATGTGAGGGTGTAAAGGCAATAGGGTGTGAGACACAATTGGGATTCAAGGGCAAGGAATAAATTCCAATGTTTATTTATCTTTTGGGCAATGAGCGAGAATGGCTAAGACTTATGTCTTTGTTCCAGCACTAGTGGTCATAAAGGAGACATTTTTGATTACCCAAGGAGAGGATGGGGCATCTCGTGGCTGGAAGATGGGATGCTGCTAAATAGCCTACAATGTACAGGGCAGCCTTCACAAGAAAGAGTAATGTAGCTCCGAATGTCAATAATGCTGAGACTGAGAAAGTAGTCTCACAAATGTGAGAGGGAGAGAAAAAGAGCTCCCATGCACTGACTTACTCCCCAGGCATCTGCAAAGACTGGGCCAGGGCTGAGAAATAGAGCTGAAAGTTGACAACTCAATCCAGGTCTCTCAAGTGGGTGGCTGGCACTCAATCACTTGAGCCATCATCTCTGCTTCCTTGGGTCCTCAATAGTAGGAAGTTGGAGCTGGGAATAAAACTTAGACACACCAAGGGGAGACATAGGGTCTTAACTGATGTCTTAACTGCTAGAATGAATACCTGTCTCTATTTGAGTTCTTGACAGGGAATCTAGATAATGCTTAAAGCAAATTTGATTATACAAATTAGTTATTCATTCTTATTGGCATAGTTAGCTTGTGCAATAAGATGAATGAATCTTTGGTTTGCTTATTTCTAGGCTTCCTCTTTTGACATCAAAACTTCAATTCTTGCCTCCAAGAAGGCCTGTGGTAGTATGCAAAGGGGCATTAATTGAGTCCTAGTTATGTCTTATTAATTTGTAAATGAAATAGATGGAAATCAACAAGGCAGAAAATGGTTGTAAATGTAAAAGCCATTGTGCTTAATGATCCGGAGCAGCGAGTTCAATTGGAACTTGTCAGATGGAAATTATTCTCCTGGTTGACCTGTCCATAAACATAAAGTGATTGAGAGACTGTGTAAGGCTGGTCAAATACTAACATGAGTTGAAGCATGACTTAATTAAATAAATGAATAGAAATCCTGACTAATGAATCTCTGAAGTGATGAAGATTATCTGCTCATGTGCTGATTTAAGAGGCAATTATGGGGTTATTCTAAGTAGAACTTGAAAGAGCTACTGGCTTCACATGTCTGATAGAGCAATGTTAGAGAAAGAAAATGGATTCAATAACACATTTTCTAGTTCAAATTCCAGCTTCATTGTTGGTCAACTTCACTCCCTCACTCAGAGAGATGCGGTTTATATTGGTGTGTCATGCCACCCAAGATTATTGTAAATATTAAGAGGTGTATTAAATGTAAAATCCTTAACTCTCCCCATGTTCCTTTGTCATAAAAATGTTCTAAATAAACAATGTCATCTCACACATTTCAGGTGCTTAATGAACATTAATTCCATGCCTCTCTCTTGGAAACTCTATTTCCTCAGATCCAAAATTATTACTTTAAGATTTTCAGACCTTGCTGGAGCCTTCTATGTTATGCTAGAATAAGGGACATATTGAAATATTATCATTCAGTACTTTTCTCTCATTTCATATATTGATTATTTAGTACATGTACATTGGGCTCCTAAGTTACATTGAAAAGATCTGTATTAAATAATTAAAAGAAGAATATTTTCTATTCCAGAGATGAAATTTCTTTTTTCTTTCTTTTTTTTTTAAAGAAGTGATTTTTTTAGAGATTTATTTTTAAAGATTTATTTGAAAGACAGAGTTACAAAGAGAGGTAGATAGAGAGAGGTCTTCCATCCACTGGTTCACTCCCCAGATAGCCACAATGGCCAGAGATGTGCTGATTCAAAGCCAGGAGCCAGGAGCTTCCTCTGGGTCTCCTACGTGGGTGCAGGGGCCCAAGGACTTGGGCCATCTTCTACTGCTATCCCAGACCATAGCAGAGAGCTGGATTGGAAGAGGAGCAGCCAGGACTAGAACCGGTGCCCATATGGGATGCCGGCGCTTCAAGCCAGGGGTGTTAACCTGCTGCACACAGTGCCAGCCCCCAGAGATGAAATTTCTAATCCAGGTCCTCATTTAATTATTCTAATTGTAGATAAAATTCCATTAGCTCTCAGAAATTTTCATTTGTAAGTTGTGGACAACCTTTACTTCATAGTGTAATTGTAACTATTCCTCTAGATTAGCTAATGAGAATACTTTGTGTAATGGTAAGCATCAGTGAGGTGCTAAATGGACATGCTTTCTCTCATTGATTGTTGTGGGGAACAAAACAAGATAATATACAATATATGTAAAATTCTATAATAATACCTGATATCAAGCAAGTATAGTCATCCTGTATTTTGAATTTTATCTATGAAGTACCATTAATTATAGCTATGTTTATTATGTTATTACAACATACTGTTGTAATGTGGCTAACCAATAGGCTTGGTGAATGCAAAGATAGGACACAATAAATCTGAAAATAAAGATGCAATGTCTAAAAAAGAACCCATCCATTAAACTTTTGACACTGTAGTGAGATGTTTAACATATTGAACCTACTGCGTCATTGTTTTATTTAAAAGTATTTTCTCTTAATTATTTATTTACTCTACAAAGCTGAGATTATTATGATTTTTTAAATTCTGTTTTGTGGCTTTTACAAACCAACATGACAGTGTTTGGCACAGTAGTTAAAATGCCACTTGGGATGCCAGCATCCCATATCATGGTCCCCAGCTCTGCTTCCCATCCAACTTTCTGCTGATGCACACCCTGGGAAGCAGCGGGTGAAAGCTCAAATGCCTGGATCTTGCCACTCATCTAGGAGAGCCTCACTGAGTTCCTGGCTTCCACCTTTGACCTGGTCTTGCCTTGGCTACTATGGACCTTTGGGAGAGTAAACCAACAGATACAAGATCTCTCTATATATATTTCCTTTCCCTTCCCTGTCTGTCTGTTTCAAATAAAGGAAAAAAATGCAACATGACATTAAATACAGCAAGAGAAAAGTAAGTAAGTATGTGAGGAAAAGTCACATATAAACCAGGGGGTATTTCACAAGAAGACATGGTAGAGGATTCAAAACGCCTCACAAATGTGGAAGCGAGAATATAAGAAAAGCTTTGAAATGTGTACATTGTATTTCCTGAACATAGTAAAAAGCCAGTTTACTCATAGACAGTGGAAAGCATGGAGTTTGTTTTAGATGACTGCAATCAAGCATTGAAATATTGGACTGTTAGAAATTTGAGACAGTTGGCAAGGAGCCAATTGTGGTTCTGGGTGACAGGGCAGGTATACAGCAGATGATGGAATATTTGCAATGAATTTTTAGAGATATGGGCATTCATTAAGCCAGAGGAGAACTAAAAAGACCCCAGCTAAAGAAATAGGCTTCTTGTCTCTTCCTCTTTGTCTTTCTTTCCCTTCCCCCCCTCTCTTCTGTAGACGTAGCATGGGGAGGAGACACACCCTTTCCCAGCCTTTGTTGCTTGCTCTGCAGTTTCTTGATTCCTTGTCATGCCTTCATTCACATCTTCATTCATAAACCCTTTAAACTTGTGAGGTGTAAAATGATTTTTTTTTAATTTGATAGGTAGAGTTATAGACATTGAGAGAGACAGAGAGAAAGGTCTTCCCTCCGTTGGTTCACCCCCCAAATGGCTGCCACGGCCGGCGCTGCGCCGATCTGAAGTCAGGAGCCAGGTGCTTCCTCCTGGTCTCCCATGTGGGTGCAGGGGCCCAAGGACTTGGGCCATCCTCCACTGCCCTACTGGGCCACAGCAGAGAGCTGGACTGGAAGAGAAGCAGCTGGGACTAGAACTGGCACCCATATAGGGTGCTGGAGCCACAGGCAGAGGATTAGCCAAGTGGAGCCATGGCGCCAGCCCCAATGTGTAAAATTATTTTTACAGTCTTTCTCAATCCATACAGAAAAGCTTTATTTATTAACACACCAAAGTGATGTTAAGGAGCAGAACCTCAGCAAGATGTTTTTGTTTCTTACTTTTGTCCTATTGGAGACTTTGGGAAAGAGAAAGAGCAAAGATGTCTCTGCTCAGAATTACCAAATGGGATTACACAGGCTTAAAGTCAAACACAGGTGAATAGAATTCCTGGCTTTAAGACGTAATAAAGCAATTTTCACAACCCACCTGTGACTGGACTCCTTAGTGGTCACTGGTTGGCAATTGCTCCCATATGCCCAGTTTATCATAATTAATTAAAAGATTGAATATAAACATTGGTACTTATAGTAGAGCACATGCTAAATTTAAAAAATCATCTTTTTGTAATCCAGTAATAGATTTCAACATATTTCATCTATAAATAAATCCAAGGGGGCTGGCGCTGTGCCACCTGCATCCCATATGGGCGCAGGTTCTAGTTCTGGCTGCTCCATGTCTGATCCAGCTCTATGCTATGGCCTGTGAAAAGCAGTAGAATATGGCCCAAGTGCTTGGCCTCTACACCAATGTGGGTCACCTGGAAGAAGCTCCTGGCTTCTGGCTAAGGACTGGCCCAGCTCCGGTTGTTGCGGCCATATATCCTTCTGGTAAAAGAACTTGCCCCACTAATCCACTGTTGGTGGGAATGTAAACTGGTAAAGCCATTATGGAAGACAGTTTAGAGATTGCTCAAAAACCTGAATATAGCCCTACCACATGACCCAGCCATCCCACTCCTTGGAATTTACCCAAAGGAAATTAAATTGGCCAATAAAAGAGCTGTCTGCACCTCAATGTTTATTGCAGCTCAATATACAATAGTTAAGACATGGAATCAACCTAAATGCCCATCAACAGAAGACTGGATAAAGAAATTATGGGATATGCACTCTATAGAATACAGCAGTAAAAAAAAAAAAAATGAAATCCGGTCATTTGCAACAAAATGGAGGAATCTGGAAAACATCATGCTGAGTGAAATAAGCCAGTCTCAAAAGGACAAATATCATATGTTTTCCCTAATTGGTGACAACTGATCGAGCAACTAAAAGGAAACCTGTTGAAGTGAAATGGACACTATGAGAAACAATGTCTTGATTCAGCCCTTGTCCTGACTGTCAAGGAACAACTTACTACTTTATTCCTTTTAGTATTTTTTTGTTCTACTTAACACCATTGGTTGAACTCTTTAATTAACACTCAATTATTCTTAGGTGTTTAAATTTAGCTGAAAAGTGATATCTGTTAAATATAAGAATGGGAATAAGAGAGGGAGGAGATGTACAGTTCGGCATATGCTCACTCAAACTTATCCCTAATGGTAGAGCTAGAAATGTGCCAGGTGATTCCAATTCAATCCTATCAAGGTGGCATGTACCAATGCCATATTACTTGTTAAAGTGATTGGTTTATGTTCATAATTGATCAAAAAGATAGGATTAAGTGTCAAAGGGATTACATAAATAAGACCAGTGTTTAAAATAATAATTGATAGAATTAAAAAGGAGAGATCCTATGTGGGAAGCAGGATACACAGCAGACTCATAGAATGCAAATGTCCTAAACAGCACCCTGGCCTCAGAATCAGCCCTTAAGGCATTTGGATCTGGCTAAAAAGCCCATGAGAGTTTCACAGGCATGGAAAGCCAAGACACTGTGGCAAAAACAAAACAAAACAAAACAAAACAAAACAAAAAAAACAAAAACCTAAAGGTAAGATCTCTGTGAGTGTGAGCCTAGTGGAAAGAATGGGCCAACAAAGAAGGAGATACCTTTCTCTGAAGGGAGAACTCCCACTTTGACTATGGCTTTGTCTAAATAAGATCGGAGTTGGTGAACTCAAGAGGCTTCCATAGCCTTGGCAGCTCATGACAAGAGCTTCGGGTGATTACTGACGCCATAAACAAGAGTGTCAATTGTTAAATCAACAACGGGTGTCACTGTGCACCTACTCCCCATGTAGGATCTCTGTCCTTACTGTGTTGTACTATGCAAATTAACGGTAAAACTACTACTCAAACAGTACTCTATACTTTGTGTGTCTGTGAGGGTGCAGTCTGTTGAAATCTTTACTTAGTTGATCTTCTGTATATAAAGATAATTGAAAATGAATCTTTATGAAGAATGGGATGGGAGAGGGAGTGGGAGATGGGATGGTTTCGGGTGGGAGGGAGGTTATGGGGGAAAAAAGCCGCTATAATCCAAAAGATATACTTCGAAAATTTGTATTTATTAAATAAAAGTTGAAAAAAAAGGGAAAAAAATCAATTGAAAAAAAAAAAAAAAGAACATGTCCCTGAAGATTTGAGAAAGATAATAGTAGCAGTTATAGAAATGTGTAACTGTTAGGGAATTCTTTTTTTTTTTTTTTTTGACAGGCAGAGTGGACAGTGAGGGAGAGACAGAAAGGTCTTCCTTTGCCGTTGGTTCACCCTCCAATGGTCACCGCGGCCAGCGCGCTGTGGCTGGCGCATTGCACTGATCCAAAGCCAGGAGCCAGGTGCTTCTCCTGGTCTCCCATGCGAGTGCAGGGCCCAAGGACTTGGGCCATCCTCCACTGCACCCCCGGGCCATAGCAGAGAGCTGGCCTGGAAGAGGGGCAACAGGGACAGAATCCGGCACCCCGACTGGGACTAGAACCCAGTGTGCTGGCGCCGCAGGCAGATGATTAGCCTATTGAGCTGCAGCGCCGGCCCTGTTAAGGAATTAATAACCCAAGATCATTCATTTTCAGGTTATATTTTGGGTTAAGTATTGTATTATCTATCTACATTGGTCTAATTATTTGCCTTAAGTTGAAATACAAATATGACTCTCCCTTTCAATGCCTTACTACCTTCACAAAAACATTACAGAGAAACTTCTAGGTAAGTATAGCAGACATTTTTTGAAGAAATATGAAGTAACACAAAATTACATCTGGAAAGGGAAATGTCTTTTGTAGGAAGAGTGGTTAGGTGAGTTTTATAGAGAGTGTAGGTTCCATAGGCAGGATTTTTAAAAGATTAAATTGTGTGTTTAAAGCACTCTATTTATAAAATATACATAACACAGAGAGAGGAGAAACAAGAAGTGATGAGGGAGGACATAATGAGATAGGAGGTAAATGATTTTGCAAAGACAGAAGTTCAGTAACATATTTTTGATGGTAGTCTGATAGAATGGCTTAAGAAAAAGAACCTAAATAATTTCATTTTCTATTAATTGTTCAAGGAAAATCCTCTGCATATTTCCAAAATCTCAGTAAAATTGATGTTGTACCATGTGCCCTTTTTTTCAGAAATTTACATAACTATTAAAAAGGGGTCCATTTTCACTTCTGAGTTGGCAAAAAGTAGAGAAAAGAGAGAGACAGTTTCTAGAAATGAGCGAAATCAGTATAGTTAACAATTAAAAGTCAGAAAATATGCAAAGTCTTAAGGTATTAGACTTCTCAGAGGAAGTGAAACAGGAGTGCTAAGGCCATTTTAACTCAAAATTGAAAGAACTCTTAGCTAGCATCCAGGATACAGACAACATTCTTGGGAACATGATTACCTAGTCGCAATGGAACATCCTATTTAGGTGTGGACATTTATAACGGAGACAGTCTTGTATGTTTTCAACACTAAAAACAGACTTAATTTGGGGCAGGTGTTTGGTGCACCAGTTAAGATACTGCTACAGGGCCGGCGCCGCGGCTCACTTGGCTAATCCTCTGCCTGTGGTGCCGGCGGTTCTAGTCCTGGTTCTAGTCCTGGTTGGGGCGCTGGATTCTGTCCCGGTTACTCCTCTTCCAGTCCAGCTCTCTGCTGTAGCCTGGGAGGGCAGTGGAGGGTGGCCCAAGTGCTTGCGTCCTGCATCCACATGGGAGACCATGAGGAAGTGCCTGGCTCTTGGCTTCGGATTGGTGCAGCATGCCAGCCACAGCACGCCTGCCATGGCGGACATTTTGGGAGGTGAGCCAATGGAAAAAGGAAGACCTTTGTCTTTGTCTCTCTCACTCTGCCTGTCAAAAAAAAAAAAAAAAAGATACTGCTACAGATGCCTTCACCCTGTATTGAATTACCTAAGTTTGAGTCTTGGCTCTGCTTTTATTCCAGCTTCTTGCCAGTGTACACCCTTGGAGGCAGCAGGTAATCACTCAGATAGTTGGATCCCGCCACCCACATGGGAGATCTGGATTGAATTATGGGTCTTGGCTTCGGCATGGTCCAGTCTCACTCTGCTATTCTCCGCATTACTGGAATGAACCAGTGAATGGAAGTTCTGTTTCTCTCTGCTTACAAATAAATAAAAATAATAAATAATAAATCTAGAAAAAGAATCTAAGAGAATTGCATTTCCCACAAGCCTGAGTCCAAGAGCTGCTCCTTGGTGTGACAGTAGCTGGCCCTCTCAGTCTGGGTGTCTGTGCTTAATTCCAGTGTCTGAACCAGTATATGCTATCCTAATTGCTAATTGTATTATTGATTATTTTGATGATCTTGTTTGAAGATTGACTCATACTTTTCAATTTGATAGAAGTAAAGTTTTTTTTCTGCTAAAGAAATTCAAATTGAGAAAAAAATGAAAATGGTAAATTATTTAAAACTTATAGAATTCAATGTTTTTCACTTTCAAGAAAGAATACTATATCACAATTCCAAATGAAAAGGATGATAGTGCATAATTCTAGGACTAAATACAAGATGATTTGTACAAAATGCTTAATATATTATCTGGCACATGGTAAGAGTTTGGTAAATTTCCATTGAATGGATGATAGTTTTATTTTTATTTTAACATATGATAGACAAATCCATCTTTGGAAGAATCTGAACATATTTGTGGAAATAGCTTGATAAATTCTTTAGAGTATACAATGAGATATTTAGGGCAGGGGAACATCATATAACAAACATAAGTGTACTTTAAAAAAAATCTGGGAAAGTGAATTAAAAAATAAGGTTGTTTTGGTGAAAAAAATTTCAAAATCCATGCCAAGCTTTTGCTTAGTGCATAGTTTCCATAACTTCTTATTTTTTTTTTTCTTTTAAGATTGATTTATTTACAGAGAGAGGGAGAGACAGAGACAGAAATCTTCCATCCACTGGTTCATTCCCCAAAGGCCAAAAAGGCAGAGCTGGTTGGATCCGGAGCCAGGAGCCAGGAGCTTCTTTCATGTCTCTCATGTGGGTACAAGGGCCCAAGCACTTGGGCCATCTGCTTTTCCCAGACTGTAGGCAGGGACTGGATGGGAAGCAGAGCAGACGGGACTCAAACCAGTGCCCAGATGGGAGCCAAGTCCCTTAGGCAGAGGTTTAACTTACTGTGCCACAGTGCCAGCCCCTCCACAAACTTCTTGAATATCCCTCACTGGATTAAAGACCATAATGACAGAGTTTTATTTAAACAAATATATAATGTCATTGGAGATTCAGATGCTTTCCATTTTTCCGAATGGCAACTTCAAGAAGCTGGTTAATTTTTAAAGCTTGCATTATAGTTCCTAACTTTTGTCAGGTATTGAAATGACCTCTAACCTTTCTATACCCTGAAGAAAGATCTGTGTCAGTTGCCATTTCTCATATGCAAAAATTAATTTAAACTGAAACAGTTTAATTATAGGTATATAAAATTTGAGAAGTTTAATTTGCTTGTCAAAATTACTGCTCTAGGTACCAGTTATTCTTATTTGAAAATATGAGGTTAAAAGGGCTCTTTGTTAAACCTCCAAAATGTGACATTTGCTTCTTCAAAGCAGTATGTCAAAACCAAGATACAATATGTGCTTAATACTCAGGAAATTACTAAGATTGGTTGTAAGCAACTTCAGGAAAATTTTAATTCAAGGTCTCCTAGAGAAGGAACGTAACAAAACAAATCACGAAAACAAAAAGCAACCTGATAACACACTGCTGTTCACAGTAATAGGGCCAAAGGAACACCATAGGAAACACCCCTGCAGCTTAATCAATGATCAGCCCTTGCACGTAAGTCAAAGATGCACTCAATTGCTCCAAATTAGGAATTACTGACGTCAAGAACTGTCTTGATTTCTTACTGGTTTCACACCCTGTTGCCTGCAGTGACAAAGTAATAACAAATTCTGTTCCTCCCAAGGCACAAACTTTATTTTGTGTTATTTTTTTCTTCTTGTATGCGTCTTTAATTTATGCCAAAGGCAAATAAATATGTCCAGAGAGACTTAAACAGCAGGCTTGATCTCTATGATGTTATTAGCTTCAGATGACAATGCTATAGTAATTAATGTTGCATCATTCAGTTCCTATTTTCTACACAAGTTGGAACATACGCTGCTATTATACAGCACTACATACAAAGAATAGTTATTTCATCTACAATTGAACTAAAGACTTACATACATTTAAGTCCTATTTTTGTGATGTACAGACTCCTACAAAGGAGTTACAAAACAGCCAGCTCATTTCTTGGATGTATCAACTATGAAAATGAAATAAGTTTCTTTCTAGAATGTGAAATTTTCTTTACAGATTTACCTATTTATTTGAAAGGCAGAGTTACAGAGAGGCAGAGGCAGAGGCAGAGAGAGAGAGAGAGATAGAGAGAGAGAGAGGTCTTTCATCCACTGGTTCAATCTCCAAATGTCCACAAGGACCGGAGCTTGGCCGATCCAAAGCCAGGAGTCTGGAGCTTCTTTCAGTTCTCCCTTGTGGGCCATCTTCTACTGCTTTCCCAGACCATAGCAGAGAGCTGGATCAGAAGTGGAGTACCCAGGACTCAAACCAGTGCCAGTATTGGATCTGGCACTGCAGGCAGAGGCTTTACCTCTATTTGAGAGGCAGAGTTTACAGAAAGAAGTGGGAGGTGGGGAGGGTAAGAATCTTCCATGTGCTCATTAACTCCCCAAATAGCAGCAATAGCCAGAGATGAACTGGTCTCTAGTCTGAAGGCAGGAACCAGGAGCTTCTTCCAAGTCTCCCACATGGTAAAAGGGGCCAAGGACTTGGGCCATTTTCTGCTGCTTTGCCAGGAACATGAGCAGGGAGCTGGATCAGAAGTGGAGCAGCTGGGACTCAAACCAGTGCCAATATGGGATACCGGTGACTCAGGCAGCAGCCTTGCTGGCTACGCCACAACATCGGCCCCAGAATGTGAGCTTTTAGAAAAAGCTCCCAGCAGTACTGAGTGATTGAAATTGGGGAGGCAGGGATTGAGTGAGATTCACTGATTCTATAATAACAAGGAAATAATCGGAATTTTGTCTCCAAATATTTGCCCAAAATACAATAGGAAAATGTATGCCTTCCTTTCCCCTAATTCTTATGCCTTGGGGAAAAATATATTTAAGTCACCAGTGGAACATTTACAAATGGGATTGTAACCAGAATAATTGTATATTAAGGAAGACAGGAAGAATAAAATTGTAATCATTTCAATAGTAACTTTTTAAATATTTTCTCAAGTTACTGAACATATTGATCAAAGCAAGGAACACATTATATACCTGGCTTTTCAGGGTAGCAGTGAATGATTGTTTTTGAATGGAAGTTGTTGATGTGAATAGAATGACAATTAAGTATTCACCACAAACTATCCAGAGTGATTTCATTTCTTACTTGTCACTGATGAAGTTAAATTCACAAAGTTAGGAAATTTAGGATGGGATTATTTCTCTTTAGAAGACATTCTAATCCATAGTCTTTGAAATAAGTCTCTGAAGAAATAGCATTTTCAGAAAAGACAGGAGCTAGCGTAGAATCTGGCCAGGGAGCTGGATGTGGTGTTTCTGAGAAATTTTCAAGTGTTGAAAGCTTAAGTTCTAGAACAAAATTTCAAGCACATTGGAAAAATGCAATGTCATTTTGCAAGCTTCTACAGTTGACCTCTGATGATTCTGAGAAACTAAATCATTCCAAGTTGGGAGACTGATT
Source organism: Lepus europaeus (assembly GCF_033115175.1). Lineage (NCBI taxonomy): Eukaryota > Metazoa > Chordata > Mammalia > Lagomorpha > Leporidae > Lepus > Lepus europaeus. The sequence goes on from NC_084833.1 coordinate 36,070,755, forward strand.
TGTGCTATCATTATCTGTGTCTTCTGCCTATAGCTGTACAAATTGTGAATTACATGAGGTCTGGGCTATCTTATTCATATTTATGTATCTCTGAATGATTATCATTGTATATAAAACATAGCTCAGTGATATTTATTGAATTCAGCTATGTTTGAATCAAGAGGGGAAAGTTTGGAAAATGTTGACTAAAACTATCATATTCAGTATAGCTGATAATACTCATGTTATTGGAAGCTTAAGAAACCTTATATGAAGTATGTGGTAACTCAAAATGCTGCCTAATGAGAACACTTCACTACCATGCCAGAGTTAGATGAATTTTGCGAACTGGTGACCCACGTGCTTCATTTAGCTGCAGACACATTTTGTTTGGCCTACCGCAGCTTTTTAAAATTTTCAAAGTAGTTGCCAATATACAGAATTGATAGTTTTCACATTTTAAAGATACAGGTTTCCTAATTCTCTCAGAAGAATAAAAATAGCTGGCAGTTCTGGGCTATATTTCTGCATAGCAGTAATTACCTGGAGCCTGAGGGCCACCACACACTTAAGATAGATCATGAATCCTGTGTTATCCACTGTCTTACTCTGACAAGCACTCATTATTTATATAGGTTACCTGCCTGTTTTATGTAGGCATCTGTGTTTTCAAACCCGTAAGTAAAAACTGTATATCTTTACAGGTAGGGAAAGAGGGCATAGAGAAGGAAAGGCAGAATGCAAGTGAATTTTTGATTTTGCCAGTATCCACTCAAAAAAATAATAATCCAATCCAAAATTTACTCAAATTGAGTTGTTTAGGAATTAATTTACACATTTATTCTATCTCCCATTCCACTATAACTTAGAGAAGGTTTCATGTTCATGTAACTTGAGCTAATAACTTCCAGCTGATGTTTCTATTTCTTCTTTCTTTTCTCTATAAATTGCTTTATAAGATAGGCCTTCTCACAGGCCCTCAAAGATTCCCCATTTCTGACTAAATAAAATTTATTGTCTTTGGTTTGCTATTTAAGTGCTTTAATATTCTGTCTTAACCTAGACTTGTAACCCTCTCACTCACAATGTAATCTCATGTACAAGTGGTGGAGCTATTCAGGTTATGTGTAATAGGGTTCACATTTTTTTTTTTAACCTGCTGATAGGACTTTTCCTGATCTCTCAACTTGGTACTACTCAGTACTGTCCTACTCTCTGTGATATTTTATCATCTGTCACCCTAAAATAATATGGACAAGATCATAAAGTTACTTATTATGAGTCACAGAGGAGTTCATAATTTTCTGTTGGCATTATGTTCAGTTGTGTACAGATATATATTAATAGTAATGAGACTGACAATAGTTCTTATTTACAAGAAAACAAATAGAAATATTTAGGCAGCACTAATAATGAGCCAAGGACCATTTTAGTCCTGTGTATATATTAACTCATTTGATCCTCATAACTTCCCTGTGATATTGGTACTATTATTATCATCACTTTATAGAGGAGAAAACTGAAACACAATATAGAATAAACTGTCTTATCCACAAATAAGAAGTGAAGATATTCCACTACTCTTTAACCCTAAAATATACAGTTCAATATGTACCAGATACTATTGCTAGATACTTTTGAAAAATCACCTTTTGTGGGCTTCCCTAAAGCTGTAAGTGATTTATCTAACAGAAGCCATTATCACTCAAATGTTTATAAGTAAATAATGGTTTGTTTAACTCAGTGTGTAATCAGGAGTCTAAATTACGAAATGCTCTTTGAGAAAACTTTGTCCACTGAATATTTGTATACAAATACTTAGCATATTTCAAAACACATAATAGATAAACAATGTATACAATAACTACAAAGATCAGACTATCCCTTGTTATTGGCTGGCTGAGTGGGCTAGCATAGCATATTTGTCTAAGTCTTTTGACTTTAAAAACTTTTCGCCTCATTTCTCACTCTTCACTTCCTAACTTCCAGCAATACTTGGATAGGAAGATCATGTTTGGGAGCTTTCATCTTCACTGGCTTTCTATCTATGGCTTATATTTTCATTTTTAGAGAAGGCCTTCTGGCTCTATAGTATTAGCTTAATCTTCACAGCTAATCTAGAGGGACAAAATCAACTACTTTTTAAGAATTCTAGTTAACAGGTAAAGATTGATGAGTATATGACACATATCAAATTCTGTTAGCAAAGAAAATCTTAGAATTCAAAAATAGATCCTTGTTGATTAATCATGTCAAAAGGCAGGACTAGACAAAGGAAACGTCTAAAATAGTATGAAGAGGCATCTTGTCTGATATGTACATAATATAAGCCCTAACAGGCAATTTCCCTGGATACTTAGAATGATACATTAAAGTATATTTCTTGTGATTTTAGACCTTTGAAGACCTTTATCTCCTATAAATATCACGGCAAATTTTGGTCACTCATGATAATTTGCACAGTGCAATTAAGAAAACCACGGCAGGGGGATTTATTCGATTCAGAGCCATATTTGAGCATGACGGTCTTGAGAGAAATAATACTGAAGTTAGGAGGGAAGACATTGTGAAAACAATGAATATTTTCATTGAGAAGTGACATAAAGTTGAAAAAAAAATGGGTACAGCCTAAGAAAGGATTCAAAAGTTAAGTTAAGGCAGGCAGATTTTCCAATTCTATACAAGGCTACATAGGGAAGAGTAAACACTACAGCCTAAGTCTGTGATGGTTTACATGTGAGTGACTTCACTTCTCTGGTTCCTACCATCTTGGCCTTTCAGATTCTTTAGTTACACATGAAAGTAGATTCTATGTCACAGCACTGTAATAATTACCACTTTCAAAATAGGAATGTGTAATTCACATATTTTTTCTTACAGATGAGCTCAATTGGAGTTCAGAACTCACATATCTTGATTCTTCCCTGACTTTCAACCCATTCTTATTCTCCAAGAGGGAGCCCTTTGCCACCAAGTTGCCTGTTTCTCTTCAATTCACATAAAGACTTTAAAGATTCATATAAAATTAGCCTGCCTTAAGGTTTCATTATAATAACAAAAAGCTGACTAAAACAAGAGGATATTTCGTTAGGATATCTGTTAGTTTACCATGGGCTTATAGTTGCATCCCTCTCTCAAAGTGGTATATGTAACATAATGCCTATGTTTATGAAACAGACACCATTACTTCTACTGTTAAACCTATGTACCCTTGTCTCCAAATCTTGTCTTCATGTAGGGCTTCAGTGGGTATTTTATATAGTAAACTAATAAATTATTGACCCATAATGGCATGAGTCTTTCTCTGTCATTAATTTTATGGCCCAAAGAATGAAAAGTGTCAAGCTAACATTTTTGGGGATGTAAGAGAGATTTTTTTTTCAAACATAAATCTGAATATTAGTATTTTTTTAAAGGTCTTTTTTATTTTTTATTTATTTTTTGACAGGCAGAGTTAGGCAGTGAGAGAGAGAGACAGAGAGAAAGGTCTTCCTTTTCCGTTGGTTCACTCCCCAAATGGCCGCTATGGCCGGCGCTGCGCCAATCCGAAGCCAGGAGCCAGGTGCTTCCTCCTGGTCTCCCACACAGGTGCAGGGCCCAAGCACTTGGGCCATCCTCCACTGCCCGCCCGGGCCACAGCAGAGAGCTGGACTGGAAGAGGAGCAACTGGGGCAGAATCCAGCGCCCCAGCTGGGGCTAGAACCCAGGGTGGCAGCGCCACAGGCGGAGGATTAGCCTAGTGAACCGCGGCTCCAGCCTGAATATTAGTTTTTTTTTTTTTTTTTTTTTTTTTTTTGAGAGGCAGAGTGGACAGTGAGAGAGAGAGAAAGGTCTTCCTTTGCCATTGGTTCACCCTCCAATGGCCGCCACGGCTGGCACACAGTGGCCGGTGCACCAGGCTGATCCAAAGCCAGGAGCCAGGTGCTTCTCCTGGTCTCCCATGTGGGTACAGGGCCCAAGGACTTGGGCCATCCTCCACTGCACTCCCGGGCCACATTAGAGGGCTGGACAGGAAGAGGAGCGACTGGGACAGAATCCAGCGCCCCAACCGGGACTATAACCCGGTGTGCCGGCGCCACAGGCGGAGGATTAGCCTATTGAGCCACGGTGCCGGCCCCTGAATATTAGTATTAAAGTTAACTTTTTTGGAGGTGGTTCATCTTCTCAAATGCAGAGTTAAATACTGGGATTGAAATTCTCTAGGTTGTTTAACATTGGCAGTATACCTCTTGAACAGTATCTATCCATGAATGTATTATGAAGCCATTATTACATTATGGAACCAATGGAAAATATTAGATTATGTCAGATAAATTGTGAAAAAGACAGTCCAAGTTTTTTGGTACTCGCTATAAAATTAGCTAGCAGAGGTCAACTCTGTATAGGTTACAAAAATATGATTCTGTAATCACACCTAATAATAATACTTTGCCTAAAATAAAATATGAAATATGTGGAAAATTGTCAAACTGATTCTATTGGTTTGAGTAAAGATCTTGGTGAGTGCTGTTTAATTAAGTAAAAGGTAAAATAAAATAAAATCACCAGCATTGGTAATACCAAAACAGAACATAAATCTTTCCTTTTTTTGCTGAGACTTTTATAACATATCTCAAAAGACTGGTCATAGAGGATTTATAGAATGAATGATATTTTTCAGCAATAGTATATTAATTTTAAAAGCTCTTATGGTGATCTAGTATAATGGTCATTGTAATATTTGAGTCAATGATATGCTGCCTTGGCTCAATGGTTTTAGACTACAAGTTAGTATAAATCAAGTTTGAACAGGGGTCAAAATTAGTGTCATGTACAATCAATAAAGTATACCAGTGGCTGGCATCCCCTGGTATATGCCCTGGTGGCATAGCAGGTAAAGCCACCACCTGCAGTGTTGGGATCCCATATGGGTGTAGGCTTGAGACCTGGCTGATCCACTTCCAGTTCAGCTCTCTTCTAGGGCCTGGGAAAGCAGTAGAAGATGGCCCAAGTTCTTGGGCCTCTGAATCCATATCCATATGGGAGACTAAAAGAAGCTCCTGTCTTCTGGCTTTGAATCAGCTCAGCTCATCTGTGGCCATTGTGGCCATTTGGGGAATGAACCAGCAGATGGAAGATTTTTCTCTGCCTCTGCCTCTCTATAACTCTGCCTTTCAAATAAAGTAAATAAATATTTTAAAAAATAAAGTATACTCATTGAAATTTGATAGATGTCAATTTGATTTTCCTAATTCACTGGGGAAAATTCACTAGTAAATATGGTGGAAATGCATACCTGGTAGTTTGGAGAAATGTCTACAAATTCTATTCAAATGAACAAACATCTATGACTAGCGGAAGTCATATATTCCTGTTAACAAAATTATACTTTTGTTACTTTTTAGAATCCATTTATTTTGTATAAACTAGATAAATTTTTATCATGTTTTAAAAACCAAAGTAAAAATCCAATCTATCTTTTGTATTGGTTTACCATTCAAATCAGCAGTATTGGGTCTACATTTAGGTGTAGTTTTAGACATGGTACCTTAAATTCCTTCTTCTAATTTTTAAAATATTTATTTATTTACTTAACAAGCAGAGTTACAGAGAGGGGGGAGAGTCTTCCATCTTGGTGGTTCACTCCCCAAATGGTTTCAATGGCTGGGGTTGTGCCAGGCTGAAGCCAGGAGCCAGGAGCTTCTTCCGGAACTCCAACATGCGTGCAGGGTCCCAAGCACTTGGGCCAAATTCTGCTGCTTTCTCAGGCCATCAGCAGAGAGCCAGGTCAGAAATGGAGCAGCAGGGACTAGAACTGGAGCCCCTCTGGGATGCCAGCATCACAGGCAGTGGTTAATCTGCTATGCCACAACATCAGTCCCTCCTTCCATTTTTTAGTTCAGTCATCTTGGCCTGATTTCTTAATCCCATCAAACTTCACTTTTGTATTCTGTGAAGCAGGCATATCAAGTGATATCTACTTGACAGAATATTTTTCAGAATGCAAAAATGCACATAAATCTCAGACTTGGCATTCAAAAGATGTTCAAATTTCAGTTGTGGTTGCTGGTTTTTATTAATCTGATCTTAGTATAATAAGAATATTTATTTTTAAATAAACTATCTTTAAAGCAATTTTGGATTAGCCAGAAAACTGAGAGAAGGTACAGAGCTTTCTCATATTTTACTTGCTCCTACACATGCATGGTCTCCCCAGTAATCAAAATCTTCCACTTTAGTGGTTCTTCTCTTGCTATTGACCTCTGTACACTGAAATATCATTACCACTCAGAATTCCTACTTTACATTAAGGTTAACTCTTGTTGAAATTTTTATGGGTTGGATACATCTATACTGACATGTAATCACCATTATTGTGTCACACAGAGTCGTTTCACTGCCCTAAATATCCTCTGTGTTCTGCCTATTTCTCTCTCTCTCTCCTGCCTAGTCCCTGGTAACCACTGATATCCACAGTTTCATCTTTTTACGAATGTCATAAAATCATAGGTACTCATCCAAGTATGTACAGTCTTTTTCAATTTGCCATCTTTGTCTTGGTTATATAGGTTTCAGTTTCTTCCATGTCTTTTTATGTCTGGATAGTTCTTTTCCTTCTAGCATTGAATAATATCCAATTGTCTGGGAATACCATGGTTTATTTATAGGTCTTTGAGTAAATGACAAGGAATGCAATTGCTGTTATTTTGAATAGCAAAAGTATGATTAGTTGTAAAAAAATACCAAACTGTCTTCCAAGCGGCTGTACCATTTTATATTATCTCCAGAAATAAATGAGAGTTCCTGTTGCTCTATATCCTTGTCAGCATTTGGCATCATTGTTCAGCATGTTGGACATTCTCATAGATGTATAGTGGTATCACACTATTTTTTTTAAAGATTTATTTTATTTAATTGAAAGGCAGAATGACAAAGGGAGACAGAGATAGGGAGAACTTTTCATCTTCTGGTTTACACACCAAATACTTGTAACACCTGGGCCTGAGCCAGCCCAAAACAAAGGGACAGGATCTCCATCTGGGTCTCCCACAATAGTGGCAGGAATTGAAGTTTCAGGTAATCATCTGCTGTCTTCTGGATTGGAAGTCGAGGTAGGACTTGATATTAGCACTCCAATAATACATGTGGGCACCACAATGTTAATGCATCAGTTGTTGAAAATGTTATCTGTTTGACATGCATCACTTTTGCTCTTTTGTCAAAGATCAGTTGATTATATTAATGTGTGTCTATGTGTTTATTTCTGGACATCCTATTACGCTCCTTTAATCAATTTGTTTAATCTTGTGCCAATATCACTCTGCCTTAACTATTGTAACTTTCAAATAAATCTTGAAGTTGGATCTAATTTTTTTTTTTTTTTGACAGGCAGAGTAGACAGTGAGAGAGAGAGAGAGAGACTGAGAGAAAGGTCTTCCTTTACTGTTGGTTCACCCCCCAATGGCCGCTGCGGCTGGCGCGCTGTGGCCAGCGCACCGTGCTGATCCGAAGCCAGGAGCCAGGTGCTTCTCCTGGTCTCCCATGCGGGTGCAGGGCCCAAGGACTTGAGCCATTCTCCACTGCACTCCCAGGCCACAGCAGAGAGCTGGACTGGAAGAGGGGCAACCGGGCCAGAATCCAGCGCCCCGACCAGGACTAGAACCTGGTGTGCTGCCGCCGCAGGTGGATAATTAGCTTATTAAGCCGCGGCACTGACTGAATCTTATTTCTTGATACTCTCTGGCAATATCTGTATTTTGAATGGTACATTTGAGAGTCAAAGTATTTATTGATATAGTTGGATTAATATTTACCATATTTTTGTTGTTGTTTTTTGTTTTGTAAGTTTATATTCCAGCATTTTTCAGAATTTTTGTGTTAATTGAGTATCCTATATGATTTAATTTTCTCCTTTCTTAGTATATGTTATAGTTTTTTAAAAACTTCTTTTTAGTGATTTCTATAGAGTTTGCAATGTATGTTTACAACTAATCTAAGACCACTATCAAATGACACAATACGACTTCACTGGTGCGGTGATTACCTTATAAGAGCAAAATAATCCTAATTTTTCTTTCCCATCCCTCATATCATTGTTTTCATTCATTTCACTTATGCATAGCCATACATAAGCACATATATATTCACAACACACACACACACACACGTATATAGAGTTGAATTCACTGTTGCTATCATTTTGAACAAATTGTTTAATGTCAATTCATTGAAGATAAATAAATATGAGTTTTTATTTTTCTGCCACTTATTCCTTCTTTGAATTTCTTCTTTCATTTGTGTAGATCCAAGTTTCTGACCTCCACCATTTTCCTTATCCCTACAGGACATTTTTCAACATTTCTTGCAAGTCAAGTCTCCTGTCAAAACTTAGTTTTTCTTTACCTGAGAAAGTTTGTTTCTTCTTCACTTTTGAAGGATGTTTTTTAGGATACAAAATCCTCCTGACACTGTCAATATTTTGCCCCATTCTCTTCTTGCTTGTATAGGTTCTGACAAGTCGGATGTTATTCTTATTCTTGCTCCTCTGTAGATGAACTGCTTTCCTCCCTCTTGTTTCTTCTTGGGTTTTTCTTTTTTTAATTTTTTAAGACATTTTAGTTAGTTTTTAGCAGATTCAATGAGCTTTGTACATAGAATTCTAAGAACATAATGATATTCCCTTCTACTATCCTTCCTTTTTTTTTTTTTTTTTTTTTTTTTTTTTTTGGTTTTTGAGATAACATTGTAAACTTACATTACAGTAAAAAGGTTTATTACTTGGTCAAATAAGAAGTTTACACTTAAAAAGAAAAAGACTGTAGTTTAGTGGGAATATAGACAACAGCTATTAATAATAATTAAATGGAAAAATGACCATTTCACCAATATACAGTACATTCTAATGCAATCATAGATCTATAAAACTAAAGTAAGGTAATTTTTTTTTTGACAGGCAGAGTGGACAGTGAGAGAGAGAGACAGAGAGAAAGGTCTTCTTTTTTTCCATTGGTTCACCCCGCAATGGCCACTGCAGCAGGCACACTGTGGCCGGTGCACCACGCTGATCCAAAACCAGGGGCCAGGTGCTTCTCCGGGTCTCCCATGTGGATGCAGGGCCCAAGCACTTGGGCCATCCTCCACTGCACTCCCGGACCACAGCAGAGAGCTGGCCTGGAAGAGGGGCCACCGGGATAGAATCCGGCGCCCCAACCAGGACTAGAACCTGGTGTGCTGGTGCCACAGGTAGAGGATTAGCCTAGTGAGCCGCGGCGCCAGCCCAAAGTAGCATAAAATTTTAACCATTGGTTTCACCAAGGTATAAAACAAAATTTTAAAAACTATATTTGCAGCAATACTGATATACACAGATCTTTCTTTTTTCACTCTTCTATTTTTGTTTGTTTGTATTTTAAATTTCAGTTTCCACATATAAGGCGGGTCTTACAGTATTTATCTTCGTGGGCCTGACGTATTTCACTCAACATTATGTCCTCCAGCTGTGTCCATTTTGTGGCAAATGGTAGAATTTCATTATTTTTTCTAGCAGAAAAATATTCCATTGCATATATATGCCACATTTTTCTTTGTCCATTCATCTGACAATAGACACTGTGATTGATTTCAAATTTTGTTTATTGTGAACACTGCTGCTATGAATAGAATGGTCCAGGTTTTCTAGTTTTTTAGAAAATTTCCATACTGTTTTCCATGGTGGCTGCACTAATTTACATTCCCACTAACAGTGTATAAGCCTTTCCCTTTGCCCACATCCTCCTGATCGTTTATTATTCTCTGTGTTATGGACTTTGACCCTTCTGAATGGGGTGTGGTGATATCTCACTGTGGCTTTGATTTGCATTTCGTTGATGGCTAGTGATGTTAAGCATTTTTTCATATATTTGTTCACCACTAGTATTTCTTCTTATGAGAACTGTCTATTGAGGTCCTGCACCCATTTCTCAAATGGATTGGTTGGTTTTTAGCTGCTGAGTTATTAGGTAGCTGATATATTCGGGTTACTAACCCTTTGTCAGATAGATGGTTTACAAATATTTTTTTCCCATTCTGTTGGGTGTTTCTTCACTCTTGATCAATTCTTTTGCTGTGTAAAAGCTTCTGAGTTTAGTTTAGTTTTACTTTTGTTGCCTGAGCTTTTGGCGGTCTTCCAAGAAGTTGCCCCCTAAACCAATGTCTTAGAGAGTTTCCCCTATGTTTTCTAGCAATTTCATAGTCTCAGGTATTAAATCTAAGTTTTTGAACCATCCTGAGTTGATTTTTGTAAATAGTGAGAGGTATGGATCTAATTTCATTCTTCTACATATATAAATCCAGTTTTGTCAACACCCTTTGTTGAAGAGACTATCTTTTACTCCACTGTATGGTTTAAGCATTTTTGTCAAAAATCAGTTGGCTATATGTATGTGGGTGGATTTCTGAGCTCTCTATTCTGTTCCATTAATCTATCTATTGGTTTTCATGCCAGTACCATGTGTTTTGATTACTATAGCTTTGCTAATCAGCTTTGAAGTCAGATATTATGATGCTTCTGGCTTGATTTTTCTTGTTCAGAATTGCTTTGGCTATTCTGGGATTTTTGTGATTCCCTGTGAATTTTAGGATTGCCTTTTCTAATTCTGTAAAGAATGTCATTGGTATTTTTATAGGAATCTGTAGATTGCTTTGGGTTATTATAGACATTTTAATGATATTGATTCTTATCATCCATGAGCAAGGAATATCTTGCCTTTTTTGTGTCCTTGATGATTTCTTTCAAAAATGTTTGATAATTTTCTTTGTAAGGATCTTCCATGTGTTCCTAAATATTTGATTTTTCGGTGGCTGTTGCGAATGGGATTTTTTCTTGATTTTTCTGTGAGTTCATAATTAGCATAAAAAGCTACTTCTTTGTATGTTTATTTTGCCACAATGCTGAATTAGCTTATCAATTCTAAGAACTTTTTCGTGGAGTGTTTAGGTATTTCCATGTACATCATCATGTCACTTGCAAACATAAATAATTTGACTTTCTGTTTTCCAATTTTGATGTACTTTATTTATTTCCTGTCCCTAATTGCCCTTGCTAAAATTTCCAGTACTATATTGAGTAAGAGTGGTGAAAGTGGGCATCCTTGTCCTGTTCCAGGTCTGAGGGGAAATGCTATCAGACTTTCTCTATTCAGTATGATACTGGCTGTTGGTTTGTCATATAGAGCCTTTATAATTTTGAATGTTCCTTCTGTACCTAGTTTGTGGAGTTTTTTTTTTTTTTCTCTCAGGAACAGTTATTGAATCTAATCTAATGCTTTCTCTGCATCTATTGAGATGATGACCATGTGGTTTTTGTTCTTCATTCTATTGATGTGATTTATGATGTTTATTGACTTGTATATGTTGAACCATCCTTGTGTTTCTGGTATAAATTCCACTTGATTGTGATGCATGATCTTTTTGATGTGATTTTGGATTGATTTGCTAGTATTTTGTTGAGAATTTTTGCATCTACTTTCTTTAAGATATAGGTCTTTAGTTTTCATGTTGTATTTTTCTTTGGTTTTAGTATCAAAGTAATCTTGGCCTCATAAAAAGAATTGGGCAGAGTTCCATCTTGTTCAATATTTTGGAATAGTTTGAAGAATATTGGAGTTACTTCCTCTATGACTTTTTTTTTTTTTCTGTAGACTTGAGAAGTAAAGCCATCAGGTCCCAGATTTTTCATTGATGGAAGAATTTTATTACTGCTTCAATCTCATTGCTTGTTTTGGGTCTGTTTATGTTGTCTATATCTTCTAGAGCTTCCTGTTAATCTTGGTAGGTTATTCATTTCTTTGAAGCTTTCCAGTTTGCTAGCAACTAGCTCTTCATATTAGTTTCTTATGATCATTTGTATTACAGTGGTATTGGTTGTAATACCTTCTTTTTCATCACTAATTTTATTTATTTGAATTTTTTCTCTTTTTTGTTCTTCTGGGGATTTATCTTTTTGTTTATCTTCTCAAAAAACCAACTTGTTTTGCTGATCTTTCTTTTTTTAGTTTCATTTATTTCTGCTCTGATCCTCATTATTTCTTGCCTTTTGCTGATTTTGGTTTGGGTTGTTCTTTTTCTAAGTCTTGAAGATGCTTCATTAGATCTTTAATTTGAGACATTTCTCTTTTTTTTTTTTTGATGTAAGTACTTAATACTATAAACTTCCCTGTTAATATTGCTTTTTGCAGTAACTCCAAGGTTTTGATATGTTGTGTTTTCATTTTCATTTATTTCAAGAAAGTTTTTGATTTCTTCAATGATTCATTGATCATTCAGTATTATCTTGTTCAATTTCCAAGTATTTATGAGTGTTCTATTGTTCTTGTTGAATTTCAGGTTTTTTTTAATGGTCTGATAAGAGACATGGTATGATTCCAAATTTTCTGAGATTTGATTTGTGGCCTAATATGTGCTCTATCCTAGAAAATGTTCCATTTGCTGATAGAATTCTGTATTCTGTGTATTCTGTAACTGTTGCTTGAAATGTCCTGTAACTATCTAGGCCCATTTGTCTGATGTTTAAACTCCAATGTATCTTTATTGATTTTTCTGTCTGGATAACATGTCCATTGATGAGAGTGCATTGTTGAAGTCACTCACTATTATTATATCAGAGTCTGTCTCTCCCTTTAGGTCTAACAGTATTTGCTGTATATATCTGGGTGGTCTTGTGTTCAGTGCATATGTATTTATGATTGTTATGTCTTCTTGTTGAAAAGAAACTTTTATCAAAATATAATGTCCTTCTTTATCTCTTTTTACACTTTTTGATTTAAAGTCTATTTTATGATACAAGGTCAGCTATACCTGGTTACTTTTAATTTCCATTTGCCTGGCATATCTTTTTCTACATTTTCATTATGTATGTATCTTTGTAAGGTGTTTTTCTTTGTAGGCAGTATATAATGGGTTGTGTGTGTGTTTTTTTAATGCATTCAGGCGACCTAAGTCATTTGGTTGGTGAATTTAATCCATTTGCATTCAAGTTTAGTATTGATTGATAAGAACTAAGATCTGTCATTTTGTTGATTGGAAAATGATTCTACCTGCTCTATTAATGAATTTGGTGATGACATGTGTTCCATGTTTACTTCTAATTTAGGACTTCCTTCAGAATTCTTTGTAAGGTTGGTCTGGTGATGGTGAGTTCGCTCAGTTTTTGCTTATCTGGAAAACACTTTATTTCTGCTTCACTTTTAAAGATAGCTTCATTGCATATGATATTTTTGGCTGGGAGTATTTTTCTTTTATGATCTGGAATATATCATCTCACTCTCCTCTGGTCTGTACGGTTTCCACTGAGAAGTCTGATGTTAATATCTTTGGTTTTCCTTTATATGTAATTTGATGCTTTTTTCTTAGTCTTTATTTAGGATTCTTTCCTTGTCTTTAACTTTTGACAATTTGGTGACAATATACCTTGGTGAAGACTTTTTTTTTGGTTCAGCCTGCTTGGGGTTCATTGAACTTCTTCTATCTGGATTCCCATTTCTCTTTCAAGACCTTTCAACTATTATTTCATTTAGTAGGTTCTCACTGCCTTTTGCCTTTTCTTCTTCTTCTTCTTCAGGGATACCTATAAAATGAATACTTACTCATTTAATGCTATCCCGTATTTTATGTAGGCTTTTCTCTTTATTTTTATTTGACTTGGTTGACAATTCTTGTCCTCGAGTTCAGAAATTCTTTCTTCAACTTTGTCTATTCTGCTATTAAGGCTCTAAATCATATTTCTTATTTCACTGATTGAGGATTTCATCTCCAAAATTTCCATTTGGTTCCTCTTAATGAGTTCTATTTCCTTAGTAATATTTTATTGATGTCATTCATTGATTTTTCTCATTTTTTTAAACTTTTATTTAATGAATATAAATTTCCAAAGTATAGCTTATGGGTTACAATGGCTTCCCCCCTCCCACAACTTCCCTCCCGCCCGCAACCCTCCCCTTTCCCGCTCCCTTTCCCCTTCCATTCATGTAAAGATTCATTTTCAATTCTCTTTATACACAGATTTTTCTCATTTTTAATTTTAATTTTCTCTTTAATCTGTATTCTCATGCCTCTTGTTGAGTTTCCTTACAATCATTATTTTGCATTCTATATCTGTCATTTCATAGATTTCCTTCAGTTTGGTATCTAATTCTGGAGGATTATTGTAGCTTTTGGAGGTGTCATGCTACCTCACTTCTTCATGTCTCCTATGTCCCTATGTTGATTTCTGCTCATCTGGCATTTTTGTCCCTTCTTTATATAGTATATTTCACCAAAAACTAGTTTATGCTTTAGCTGAATGCTAGGTATCACTAGGCTTGTTGCTTTGGCTTTAGTTCTGGTGAGCCCAGGAGTGTAGTCTCTGAGTGATTTCTTTTGTGTTAACAAATGTCAGCTGTGCCTGTAAATGACATAGTTGATTCGTCTGCTGCAGTTTGTAGGGACAGAAATGTGGCTTTGAGATGAATAGGGTTTCCTTGATGTGTGTCTTTGGCTCACAGAGTTCAGTGTCAGTCTCCCTGGCAAATGTGATAGTTAGGGCCTTGTTCTTGGTGCTGAAGGAGACAAGGATGGCTGCACCCTTGTGCTACTGGCAAACTTGAGTGATGCTAGAGCTTGTGACAGTAATTGCTGTGGCTCTAGCACTGTGATACAGATGGAACCTTTCTCAATTCTTTCTATGCGAGTCCAACTGTTACTGTGGCTTATAATGCCAACAACCCTAGTTCTAAGACTAGGGGATGTGAACTGGATCCTATTCCAGTCCTAAAGGGTGACTACAAGGTATTCAGGAGATTTTTTTCTGTGCATCATATGAATCTAGAGAGGTGGGATGAAGGTAGGTTCTTCCCTAAGTTCACCAAGGAGATTCTAGTGGCACCCAGAAATTTAGAACAAATTGTTACAGTCCTGGTATTACAGGTTAGGGGGAGTGGGGCACTTCCCAGATCTCCCAGGGTGGGAGCAGATTTTTTTTTGTGTGTGTGTATGTGTGCTGCTTCTCCTGTTAGCCTCCAACAGCTTAGGCAAATCCTCCTGGCTCACAGAGTGTGTGAGTGTAGCTTTGGGACTAATGCCCCAAACCTCCCACAGTTGTAGGATACAGGGGATGTGTTCTTTGCCCCACACATTGCCCTGACTTTGACTATGATATTGCTAGGAGCATAATAGAGGTGTGCTATGTACTTTTTGCTGCCTGGTCTGGAGCTCTGTGTGGGTGGGGGAGGGGAGGAAAGGAAAGCAAGGCTGCTTCCCTGCTCCAAATCCAGCAGTTGCTCAGGCTCCAGCTAGCTCTCCAGGCTAATGTAAAAGTCAGTGGATGACCATGGAATTGCTTCTCATGTTAAACTGCAAGTGGTGGGGCATCTGATGATTTATTCCTACCTTGAGGTGGTAAGTTGGCCGCTTAGAGCTAGCAGCTGGCTGCACCTTGCGATTGGCTGCAGTGGTGTCTCTATCTTCTTTCCACTCATCCCATGGAGTCTTTGTTGGTTTTCTTGCTTCTTTGCTGAAAATTCCCATCAGTCAGACTCCTGGAAACATAGTCCTTCCTTCGTTCCTTTCATATCCCAGAGCAGCTTAAGTTAGTGTGGCTGTGCCCTAATCAGCCCTCTTGGATCCCAGGATTTTCCCCTTTATTGCTTATTTTCTGACATTTAAACACAATATACCAAGGTCTGATTTATCTGGCATTTATTCTTCCTGGTGTACTCTGAGTTTCCTGCATCTGAATTAGTAATTTGGGGAGGAGTTTCATTAATTATTGTTTCAGATATTTTTCTCCCCTTTCTTTCAATCTAAGATGCCCATTATGCATATGTGACAACTTTCAGATATTCCTCTGGCTTCCTATTTGTAATTTGTTCTCTTTATATTAATAAAAAATAAAAAAAATCTTTTCTTGCTTATACCCAGTTTACTAATAAGCTCTTCAGAGGCATTTCTGCTTCTATTACAGTGACTGATTTTGAGCACTTCTTGGTTCTTTCTTAGAATTTTTTCTTAGAATCACCTCTGCTTATTTTGGCCATCTATTTTGAATGCTATATACTCATCCATTAAAACCCTGAGCAAATTAATCACACTTTCAAGAAATTTCTGGTCTTATAATTCTGTCACACATCTCATATTTGAATAGGATTTTGAAATGTCCCTTCAAACATTTTTTTTTACCATTTAATATTTTGTAAATTTTTGAAGGAGTTAGCTAAAATGATATTGGGGTGAAAGGAACTTCAGTAAATAGGTTTTGTAATACCATGTGGAGGGTAGCACTCTGTCAATCTTATGATTTGATTCTGTCAGTCAGCCTGTACCCCTGGATTGTGAACATCAAACATGCTTCTTGTTCTCCATCCCACTCTGTCAGTGGGACATGATGAGCCAGGTGCAGTGAGGTATTCCCCCCCATAGCCAGGTTGTCAGTTAGGCTGTATAAAACTCCAGTGGATGGGGATGGTGCTGTGGCATAGTAGGTTAAGCCTCCTCCTGCAGCACCATCATCCCATATGGGTGCTGGTTCTAGTCCCAGCTGCACTTCTTCTTACCCAGATCTCTGCTATGGCCTGAGAAAACAGTAGAAGATGGCCCAAGTGCTCCCTGCAGCCATGTGGGAGTCCGGAAAGAAGCTCCTGGCTTCTGATTTCAGACTGGCCCAGCTCTGGCCTTTGCAGCTACTTGGGGAGTGAGCCCAGCTGATGGAAGTCCTTTCTCTCTGTCTCTCCCTCTCTCTGTCTGTAACTCTACCTGTCAAATAAATAAATAAATCTTTTTTTTTTTTTTAAAGAAAACCTCCAGTGAATTGGGTTCTGCTGAGGTAGTGTCTTCTGCGGGAAGATCTTATTAGTAAGAAATGAATGCTCTGGGCATTTAAAATTTGTTCATTTTCTCCTCTTTTTACTAAAAGTATAAGGAGATTTTTCTTTAATATTTGCTATGAAAAGCTGGTCAGGTTGTTGTAGGTAAAACTAAAAAGCCCCACCAACTCCAACATCACTGAATTCTTCTGGAGTTTTTGTCTGCCTTATCCACACTCAGTCCCCAGTAGTTCATGAATTACACTTCCAGTTTTCCTCCCCTAGAACTGGTTCCAGCAGAGACTGCTATATGTAGGTTTTGCTCATGTACAGTGTGAATCTACTTGCCTGTTTCCTCTCTCTGGTTTAAGGACATCATTTTCCCTGTGACCTCACTTTCCAGACAGATCTGAGACAAGGTTTTGATTTTTCAGTTTACTCATCATTTTATTTGTTGTTAGGAGAGAATGATAACTTCCACGCTTCTTACTTGCCAGACTAGAAACTCAAGTAGATTTTTAGAGAGTGAAGTGATTCCATTTCCTTACTAGTCTAGAAACCCAAGAATTTTGAAAATTCTTGGTGTATCAGTTCTCTCATTTGATATTGAATAGTGTGGCTTTCTTGCTAGCCATAAAAAATGTAACACATTCTGTAATATATATTAGGGGGAAATTAATTCCAAGGGAAATATCTATCTTTTATGCATAAGAAAGGTCTTGCCAGCATTTAGACACTATGTAAAATGTGTTCATATATCTTTAACCAGGACAGGGACTACAAAAAACGTTAATATCAAACTGCAAAGTTGTGGAAACCTCAGGACTTGCACATAAATACACAAAATATTCCTGAAAGGAAGGGTTGGGGTGGATTCAGTTTTTTAAAAACAAGACAGAAAAAAATGTAAATATATTTCAAATGTAGGTGAGACATGATAATTTGATTTTTGTTGCTAAAGGGTAATAATAAGATTAGCTTTTTCTCTATTGATTACTTTTGTTTAATTGTTTTTCTCAAAATACAACTTCTTTGTGAGGCTTTAGAAATCCTTTGGAGCTGTTAGTTTTTCCTCAGAAAATGTATGTACTGTAAAGTAATTTACCTTGGCCGGTGCCATGGCTCACTTGGCTAATCCTCCGCCTGTGGCACCAGCACACCAGGGTTCTAGTCCCGGTTGGGGCACCGGATTCTGTCCCGGTTGCTCCTCTTCCGGTCCAGCTCTCTGCTGTGGCCCAGGAAAGAAGTGGAGGATGGCCGAGGTCCTTGGCCCCTGCACCCGTGTGGGAGACCAGGAGGAAGCACCTGGCTCCTGGCTTCAGACGGCCGCAGCGGCCATTGAGGGGGTGAACCAACGGAAAAGGAAGGCCTTTCTATCTGTCTCTCTCTCTCATTGTCTAACTCTGCCTGTCAAAAAATAAATAAATAAATAAAAAATTAATTTGCCTTAAGAAGTATAAGAGCTATATTGTATAATAATAAAAAAGAATCATTATAGAAACAAAATATTGAAACTTCTAACCTGGAAGATGGTAGGGATTGTGGATTTTATGTTTCTGATGTAAAGGATGATGTGATAAACATGGGATTTTCTCAGAAGTAAAGAAAGAAGAGAATAAAGACAATTGATTGCTCTGTGACTTGAAATACTGAATTTAATGTAACATCGTTTAGATTTGTAAACCATCATGTAGGATAGGTACTATTATTACTAATAACAATAAAACTCTTAGAAAGAGAAAGATGAGGGTCCAGCATTGTAGCTGGCCTGCGGTGCTGGCATCCCATGTGGGTGCCAGTTCGTGTCAAGACTGACTGCTCTATTTCTGATCCAGTTCCCTGCTATGGTGCCTGGGAAAGCAGTGCAGGATGGCCAAGTGCTTGTGCCACTGCAGAAAGAAGCTCCTGCCTCCTGGTTCCTGGCTTCCGATCTGCCCAGCTCCTGCTATTATGGCCATTTGGGGAGTGAATCTGTGGATGGAAGACCTCTCTCTGTTTCTCCCTCTCTCTAACTCTGCCTCTCAAATAAATACATAAAAATCTTTCAAAAAATTAAAGAAGGAGAAAGATGAAATAACTTACCCAGGGTATACATAGCTGGTGACTGACCAAGCTGGGATTAACTTGAGTTTGCTTTTTTTCCCAAATTCCTACCATTAAAAAATACTACCTTCCATCCAGGGATAGTGATGTCAATGTCCCTGAGGAAAACACTGATAAATGCCAATTTGGCCTTCCAAGTACTCATTAGGAAATGTGGTTCCTTCATTTGTTTTGTGCATCAATAATACACACATGCACATTCTTGTGCATCAACAATGCCACAGACTGGATAGTTTATAAGGAACAGACAATTGTTGGTTCATCGTCCTGCAGGGTGGAAAGCCCAATATCAAGATGCCAGCATCCAGCAAGGGCCTTCATGCTGCATCCTCCCACACAGAAGCAGGACCCACATGAGAGGACAAATGAGGGCAAAAGCCACTCTTCAAAGATGGCACCAAACCTACCCATAATGGCAGATCCCTCACGGCCTAATAACTTCTTCAAGATACTGCCTCTTAATACTGATACAATTGAAATTAAATATCCACATGAGATTTTAAGGGTAAAAGCATTCAAATCATAGCACATGATGAAGAAAATCTATCAATATACACTTCAGTGAAATTGCTTCGAGTTGGCAGTTTATATGAATAGGAGACATGTTTTTGAAAAAGCTCTCATAGGACTCCCCTTTTACAATTCTGGCTAAGAGAGGTGATAACTGGGAAAGGAGTTCGGCTTCAGAGAGCAGTGATTGGAAAAGACAGCCAGTGCCCATGGTGGCCTCCAGTATCCCACTGCTCTCTCTACAGAGAGAGTGTCCTGAGAACATGGCTCTGCTTATTTTATCAGGAGGCATTGGATGGTAAATGACAGAAAATCCAATTAAACTGATTCCACAGATTAGGAAAGTTTTGGTTCTTTTAACAGGAAGCTGAGAAGCTGATCTATTGTTGAAATTTACTTAAGTTGCTTGGGCTCTGTTTTCTGTGAATTCCTCTATTCTCTTCTTCTCTGTGTGCCTACTTCATCCTCTGAAGAGAGATGACTTCTGTAATTCAGGTTCATGCCTCACAATCATAAAAACTAAAAAAAAAAAAAAAAAAAAAAAAAAAAAAAAAGGTCTTTCTTCAGAATATCTCCTCGAACATTCCCAGAAAACTAATTCTGGGTGACTCCACGTGGGTCAAGTCATTTTTGTAAGCTATAATTGTTTCCAAGAATCTTAGTCTATTGCACTTTTTTTTTTATCTTTTTTTTTTTTTGACAGGCAGAGTGGACAGTGAGAGAGAGACAGAGAGAAAGGTCTTCCTTTTGCCATTGGTTCACCCTCCAATGGCCGCCGTGGCTGGCGCACTGCGACCGGCGCACCGCGCTGATCCGATGGCAGGAGCCAGGTGCTTCTCCTGGTCTCCCATGGGGTGCAGGGCCCAAGCACTTGGGCCATCCTCCACTGTACTCCCTGGCCACAGCAGAGAGCTGGCCTGGAAGAGAGGCAACCGGTACAGAATCCGGTGCCCTGACCGGGACTAGAACCCTGTGTGCCGGTGCCGCAAGGCGGAGGATTAGCCTACTGAGCCGCGGCGCCAGCCAGAATGATGGGAATTTTAATAGATACAAGGAAAGCACTTGACAAAATTCAATACTCATTTATAATATTAGAAAAAAATCAGTCAAACTAGGATTAGTAGGAAATATTCTCAAGTTGGTAGTGACTATCTAAGAAAAAATGACAGAGCCTAGTGCTATGGCACAATGGATTATTCTGCAACACTGGCATCCCATATAGATACTGGTTCTGATCCCAGATGCTCCACTTCCTATCCAGCTCCTTTTGGTGTGCCTGAGAAAAGCAGTAGAGTATGGCCCAAGTGCATGGGGCCTTCACACCTACATGGGAGAAACAGATGAAGCTCCTGGATCCTGGCTCCATCTTGGCACAGCCCTGGCCATTGTGGCCATTTTGGGAGTGAACCAGTGGATGGAAAATCTCTCTCCCTCTCTCTCTCCCCTCCCTCTCTCCCTCCCCCCCCTCCTTCCCTCCCTCCCTCCCTCTCTCTCTCTCTCTCTCCCTCCATCTCTGTCTGTCTCTCTCTCTCTACTTCCATCTCTCCCTTTCTCTCTGTATTTCTTCCTTTCAAATAAATAAAATAAATCTTAAACAAAAAAAATTACAGGTAATGTCAAACCTAATGGAGGTAAATGGCACAATTCTCCTGAGAGATCAGATATATGGCAAAATTAAAACAACAAAAGATTTTTCTGCAGGTCAGAGACAATGCAGTTAGTCAAGCAATAGAAAGCTACATATTAGGAAGAGGATATAAAACTTTCTTTGCTCTGAAAAGTGATGATCACCTATATAGAATAAACTAAAGAATCTATAAGAATGCTTCTAGAACTAATAATTGAGTTCAACAAGTTTACAGGATAAAAGTTAAAATGGAAGTAAATAAGTATTTTTTTTGTGCAAATAAAGGCACTGTATCAAAATATGTAAGGAATTCGAAATTCAATATAAGACAAGCAAATTCCCAATTTAAAAAGAAGCAAAAGGGGCCAGCCTTGTTGTAGAACTGGTTAAGCCCTTTTTGCTATGCCAGCATCCAATATCAGAGTGCCGGACAGAGTCCTGGCTGCTTTGTCTCTGATCCAGATTACTGATAATGTGACTAGGAAAGTAGCTGAGGAAGGTCCAGGTGCCTGAGCCTCTGCCACCCACACAGGATATCTGGATGGAGTTTCAAGCTCCTGGCTTTGGCCTGGGGGAGTGAACCAGTGGGTGGAAGACCAATCTCTCTTCCTCTCTCTCTGTCACTCTGCCTTCCAAATAAACAAAATAAATCAATTTTAAAAATAAGTACAAACATAACAACATTTCACCAAAGAAGATAGACTAATGGCAATCAAGTACATGAAAAAAAGGCTTAAACTTGTTAATTATTAAAAAATGCAATGGAATAAATATGGCCAAAATTTAAACAAATAAAACCCTGAGAAAGCAAAGTTCTGACAAAGATTTGGAACAACTCAAACTTCCACATACTGTTGGTAGAAATGCAGTGTTATAGTTATTTTGAAAATCAGTTTCTTTCTAATACATATAAGAAAAGACATGTTTAAATATATATCTACCATATTACTTGGCAATTCTATTTCTAGACTCTTAGATAAGATCTAAGAGAAGTTAAAATGTATGTACACACACACACATATATATTGAGATGTTTGAAGCAACTTTATTTATAATAGCCAAAACATATTGTAGCTAGTGAATGAGTAAACAAATTCTGATATAACCAACCAATGGAACACTACTCAGCATTAAAAATATATGAACTGATACACAAAACAATGGGCAATAATGTCAAAAAGATTATGTCATTTAAAAGCCAAATAAAAAGATAGCAGGTTGTATGATTATAATTACATGACATTTTAGAATCGGTATAACTCATAGAAGTAAGAGAGATATCCAAGAGTTGGTCTAGGGGTAGGAATTGACACAGGGTATAGGGACAGAATGTTAGAAGATAATGGAAATAACCTACATCATGATATAGAGATGGTTATATGGCCTTAGATGTCAACCCTATTGAGTAACACACTTAAAATTATTGAACTTTATTATGCACAAATTATATTTCTTTAAAATATCTAAAAAACATTAAAGATAGAAAAAAGGAAATATTTTTAACCACTTTGTCTAATATAGTTACTATGCTTGGACAGAAAATTTACCTAGGCTTCTCACCAAAGTAAAAAGCAAGCCATTACATGATTGCCTAATGTATAATACTGTATTTTACCCATGAAACTAAGTTATGAAAGTAATTTACCACATGAAGTATGGAAATCTTTCAAAAGAGTTTAGAGAAGCACTCTACATGTGTTGCATATCAACCCTTGATAAAAGCAAGGACTATTTCATTAGCTCACAGTTCCTAAATCCCCCCAGTCATTAACAATGATTATACAAACTGTTGGAATTTTATATGTAAATTTTGTCTTAGAATATGTAGTATGTTCAACAGGACATTGTTCCAGTCTCCCTTGGGTGGGTATGTTATATGGTTATTTAGAGATAGTACTCCAATGTAATGGATTGGTGCTTCTCACTATCAGAGGTAACTTTGGAGTTTTCGGCTCTAGTTGATTTGTCTCCCTCTTCTTGTGAATGTCAGGGACTTAGGAAGGAAATAATCATTGTGCCCTATCACACCCATACCTGTGTTCTATTAAAAGGGGGCTATTTGTAAGAGAAATCACATCTGAGTTTTGTCTGACTAGTTTGAGCCCCTGAATAAAATTCATGAAAATCATTGTCTCAGTTTTCAGGAAAAAAGAGAAAAAGTTGGTGCTACATTTGGAAAATTGCTTTCACCTATGACCCAGATCTCATTAGTGGCTCTTACATAGACATTTTCTAATAGCCATTTCTCCTGCCTTGTTCCAACCAGACAACATCTTCATTGGCAAGAAAAATAGGATCCAAATCTGACCCTCGCTTGCCTTCTTGAATTCCACTAGCCTGCTTTCACTTTAATCTTTGTTTTCCATCACTTCATGTAAATAAAATTCACAAAACAAACACTTTCTACTCTCAAGGAAGAAATTTCACCCTTATTCTATCTTTAACTTCTTGCTGTTGTTGCCTTTTGTTCCCGTCAGCATTCTTGGAAAGTCACTGATTGATATACTGATCTGAACTGTTGAATAATTGATTCTTGCATTTGGCAAATATTTATTGACATTCTATAATGTATGCTGCATATTCATAGATAAATAATAACCAATAATCTCCCTTCTATTATAGTAAAAGAGATAGACATGGAAACTAATAATTATGAGACCATGTAGCTGTGTCTTAACAGATATTTCTAATAAAAGAATGCTAATAGACAAAAAAAAAAAAACCCTCTTGGAACACAAATGGCTAATCAATCCACAATTGCCTGAGGGAACTGGAGGTTTTTCAGAGCAAGTAACAGCAGAAGTCCTGTGTAATGGGGTGGTGGGGATAGCTACTAGAATGGAAGAAAAAAATTGTGTACAAATAACAAATTACAGAAATATCTAGTATGTTCAGATAATTAAGAAAGCTTATATGAGTGGAGCTCGGGGTATATATTCTGTTTTTTTTTTGTGACCAACAAGTATTTATTAAGATACTTTTGTGTATCAGGCATCTTCTAAACACTAAAGATACAATAGTAACCAAAACTGATACAAATCTCTTATTTTGGAAACTTAAATTCTGGTTGAGAGTGAAAAACAATAAACAAACAAAGTTGTATCAGTGATGTGATCAAAGCTCTGGAAGAAATGAGAGAGACGTATTTGGGTATTCTGGGAAAAGAAGGCTAGAGAGAAGAAACAGTTCAAATATGTTAGGGCTAAAATATACTTGTTGTTTTGGAAAAATAGGCAGGTGGGCATTGTGGCAGAAGCAAGTGAGAGGGGGAGAATAGAGAAAAAAGAGCAACAATGTGGACTGGATTATGAAGGCATTGGATGCAGTTGGAAGGACTCCTTTCACTCTAAAAAAGAGGACAAGTTATTGGAGAATTTCAGACAGAGATGTTTTCTGATCCAACTAAAAGATACAGATATATTGTGGAGAAGACAGTATAGAAGCAAGGAACCTTGCTAGGCAAGAAGAAATGATGGCTTGGAAGAGGATGGTAGCAATGGAGTAGCAAGAAATTGCCGAATTCTGGGCATTTTTAAAGGTAGAGCTGTCAAGATTTGCTAATGGATTTTAAGGGTGGACTAAAAATAATTCTAAATGTTTTAGCCTTTGCAAATGGAAGATTGGAACAACTGTATTCTAAGAGGGGGGCATGGTTTGGAGCAGGATATGATCAGGAGTTTGTCTTTGGAAATATGAGATTTCAATGCCTATTGGATACTCAAGTTAAGATCCTGAATAGACAGGTAGGTGTTAAGACAGTAACAATAACTTTCTGTTATTGACAGAAAGTTCTGGACTTGAGATATGAATTTGTGGGTTTCCAACATATTAATGGTATTTTGTCAGAATTCTAAATCGATGACAGCATTATGTAATATGAGATGACTAATTGCAAACAAGTTAGAAAATACATATGAGGGCCAGTGCTATGGCTTAGCGGGTAAAGCTGCCGCCTGCAGTGCCGCCATCCCATATGGGCATTGGTTCGAGTCCCGGCTGCTCCACTTCCAATCCAGCTCTCTGCTGTGGCCTGGGAAAGCAGTAGAGGATGGCCCAAGTCATTGGGCCCCTGCACTAGGTGTGGGAGACCTAGAGAAGCTCCTGGCTTCTGGCTTTGGATTGGCGCAGCTCTAGCCGTTGCGGCCAATTGCGGAGTAAACCAGCGGATGGAAGACCTCTCTTTCTCTCTGCCTCTCCTTTCTCTGTGTAACTCTGACTTCAAAATAAATAAACATATCTTAAAAAATAAATAAATACATATGAAGAATAATTTGCACCAAGACTTAGTGTTTGACCATAATCCCACCCAAAGTGTAAACATCATCTGGAATTTCCAGGCAAATAATGATACAATATGATCTACTGTGTTTTAAAAAAGAAATTATTGACAGTGAGATTCACCAGGGAAGAACCTGGAAAGGAGGAGACGAATATATTGCAATGTTCTTGATGTGAGATAAGCAGGGGTAGTAAAAAAGGAGACAAGCTTCTGTGTCCACGTGTTCCCTCTGAGGTAAAATTGTAGACTTTGGATATTGGATGTGAAGAAAACATTATCTAAAAGTAATCTGCAATCATGTAGTGTTCCATGGACATATCCAAGGACAGTAATTGAGGGAGAGGAACAGTTGGATGCTAAAATGGTGATAGAGTCCCCAAAGCTAGGGAAAAAAAAAAAGTTTTGTTTTATCTGTTTTCAATGCCAGCAAGTACTACTTTGAGAAAATTGTTCTTTAGAGAATATTGGAAACTCATTTCTGTAGATGATAGCCCCAACAATTTCTAGTTTTGAAACTGTACAGTAATCATCAGTGACTAGGAGTGTTTGACAAATTTGCACTTTACACGATGCAGTAGTTAGGGCTGGCATTTGGTATAGTTGTTTAGACACCTCTCAGAACACCTGAATCCCATATCAGAGCACCTGTGCTTGAGTTCTGGCTCTACTTCCAATTTCAACTTCCTGCTAATGCTCACCTGGGGAGGCCGCAGGTGAGAGCTTGAGTACGTGGGCATCTGCAACACATGGGGGTGGGAAACCAAGATTGAGTTCTGTACCTGACTTTTGCTTGTCCCAGCTCTGGGCATTTGGGAAGTGAACCAGTTGATGGAAGAACTCTGTCTGTGTCTGGCCCTATTTCTTCACCTTTCAAATAAGTGAAACCTAAACAAAAGATTCAGCAGGGCATTAATGTACAGCTATGTGTGAGGAAGGATATAAAGTAATATAAAATCACCCAGGTGTTTTTTCATACATTGCTTATTTCTTATTTTTGAGACTAAGAAAAACAAAAGTAGATAACCAAGAAGGATTATATAAAATCCACGAGGAAATGCTTTCCCTATGCTTTATTTTTCATAATCATTGATAACTCATTCTAAAACCCTTTAGAGTAATTAAAGTACATGTGTGTTCAAATGAATGAATGGTTTAATCTTATTTGTAAGAATCAAGAAGTTAAATACCATGCTGATAAAAAGGCAGACAAATTTAAAAACAAAATTATAGAAGTAAATTTTAAAATGATCAAGAAGTGTGCATATTATGTTAAAGGATGAAGTAAGGTCTTAGGGAATTTTGCATGGGATCATTAAAAATGTATTCTTACAAGAAAGGAGTCTTAATAAGAGGGGGAATTTAATTAGGAAGGAAAGGGTGGGGTAGTCAATTGGACGAAGATGTTATAAACATTTCCACTGATATTTGTAAATTTAGCACATACCAAGAGTACTCTTCAGAGAGATTATTTAGAAATTGGAACTTTACTATGATTCAATATTCAGCATATTAATTTATTTTGGAGCATGTTGTTTAAGGCACATAAAGTTTGATTCCTGTTCTACCATTTAATAAGGCTTAATAACAATAGTAATGGTTTTCAACTAGGTCTTCATGTTAGGAACACCTAGGTAGAAAAATAAATCTGTCCCTGGACTCAATCTCAGATCTCTGAGGTGGACATAGCTCCCCAAGTGATGCTAAGTTGCTTCCAAGTTTGAAAACAGCTGCCCATGGAAGCAACAACTCCTCGAGTGACTTAGAGTGTGCTGAGTACATGATTGGTTTGGTTGCAGCTATTCTCCATTTATTACTTCCTTTTTTGATGATGAAAAGAAAAAGAATTTGCTCTGCTTTATTAGGAAGTTGAGAGCAGGGAAATTCACAGAAGAACAATCAAACCAACCTGCAAATTCTTCAATAAGTCCCCTTCATGATTAAAACATGAACATCTAAATGCCAATCCCATTACTGTTCAGCCATTGAGGTAAGTGAATATGTTGGTGTTTTTGTGCACAGAAGTGGCATGAAGCAGGAAAAAGTGAATAGATTCAGATACAAGAGATATCTCATAGTCTTCTGAAACCTGAATTTTCATCTCCAAGGTTAGAAGCAATGCTGGTCATTTGGCCAACTTCCTCCCAATCTAGATAACAGCTGATGCTTCGTCTTGGTGATCCAGCATTTGTGGAAAGGATGTGATTCAAACAAAGACTATGAAGCTAAAAAGAATTATGTTGTTAGTAGTATATTTCCTTTGGGATTTTTTTTACAACAGGAAGAAAAATATCATCTAATTATTTTGACATGATCTGGCACCAACAACTTCTATGATTTCATTTCCTACTGCTCTCCCCCTCATCCTGCAGGCACACTGGCTGCCCTGCTGTTTCTCAAACATACTAAGCATGGTTAAATTCCAAGGCTTTTATCCATATCTCTATGTAGAACCACTTCATCTTTAAGCCTTTATCCCCAGGCTCATCCTTACCTGTCCTTTGGATATATATTCAAAGTTTACTGTATTGGAGATTATTTACCAGGTTATCTTACACAAAATAATAATTCTCCAAGCTATAGCATTCCCTTTCCCCAGTGCATTTGCTTTGTTTTTCTCTCTAATACTTATTAATCTGGCATGATCAACATTTATTTTTACCCTGATCCCTTCCACTGGAATATAAACTCTAAAGAGGCAAGGGCTGTGTGTGTGTGTGTTTGTGTGTGTGTGTTACTGTTGAATTCTCATTAATGCCATACAATAGGCATTCAGTGAATATTTGTTGCATGAATGAATCAATTAATGAATGTACTTTTCAAATTGTTTTGAAATAACCTGTGACTGTAACAGATTGTTCTTTCTAGAAAATAGCCAAAACAGTGTCTCCCATCCTACATACTGTTTCTGCAATGTAGCCTGGATACTTCTTCCATCCACAGGTAGTTTGAAGTCTCTTCTTGAATTTGAGTGGCAGAAGTGCACTATATGACTTCAAGTTCTCTTGAGATATATTTTCTCAGATCATAGACATTGTTCTTAAGAAGTTCAATCAATCCTTGGAAAGACCCACGGCCATGGTCCTCAAATGATAGCACCAACTGACCAGCCTTGTGAGTGAATCATCCTAAAGATAGCCTTTCTACTTCCAGTCAAGCCACCTAGAGATACGCTCCTTAGAATAGGAAAAAACTGTCTCTGCCAAGCACTGGCAAAACTTCAGGCTTATGGATAAAATAATTTATTGTTATTATTTTAAGCCCTATGTTTGGGACAGTTTTTTATAGAACCAAATGTCATTGATGTAAAATTTAACTATTAATTTAGGAATAAGAATATAGGTCATCATTATCATGCAGAATTACAAATACACATATGCCTCAGTATATCTAGCTCTAGGGTTATTTAGACATTCCTGTAGCCATTGCCTTATATTCATATTTATGTACATAGCTGTATAAATCATAACAAATGCACACTTGTATATGCATCTTCTAATAATGAACACATGCATATATAAAAATATTACAACAAGGTGTGCCATTCTGGAAGTCATTATGACAGTTTCCCTCAAAACTGAAAATAAAATCACCATATTGTTCAGTGATTCTTCTTCTGGGTGTATATGTACTTAAAAGAATTGAAAGCAGAGATGTAAATAGATATTTGTATGTACCATGTTCATAGGAATATTATTCACAATAGCCAGAGGGAGGAAGCAATCAAGTAATGATAAACAGATTAATGGAAAAGCAAATGTAGTATACAGATATAATGGACTATTATTCAGCTTTAGAATTGGAAGGGGATTCTGGAACATACTACAAGTTGTCTGAAACTCAAGGACATTACACTAAGTGAAATAAACTTACCACAAAAAGACAATTACTATATGATTTCATTTAAGTGAGCTACTTAAAGTAGTCAGAACTAGAGGTACAAAGCAGAATGGTACATTCCATAGGCTTGAGGAAGAGTGAAGGAGGAATTATTGTTTAATTGACACAGTTTATTTTACAAGATGACAAAGTTCTGGAGATGGATGATGATACCTGTATGCAGTGTGAACATACTAAACACCACAGAACTATATGTAAAAAGGGTCAATTTTATGATATAAATATTTTACATAGATAAAAATATATTACATGCAAACACAGCACATCTGTATTATTGTATACACATTCTATATGGCAAATATCTACATGCTTCTATAATGGTATGAACATAGACACACATAGCTTTAATATGGTATTATTAAAGATTTCAAACACTGACTATAAATTGAAATGAATACTATGTAAAGGGTTAATATGCAGGACTTACAAATCTATCTCAAATATTTTTCGTATAAACCATATACAAAGGGATATATTCAAATCTAAATTTCAATAAATGTTACATAATACATTTCATTGTATGCATAAAATTATTGTATATTATTATATGTTGAATGTATGCATAATTATAGATATATATCTGATAGCAGTGCATAGAATATATGCACATGGCCGGTGCCGCAGCTCACTAGGCTAATCCTCCGCCTGCGGCACCGGCACACTGGGTTCTAGTCCCGGTCGGGGAGCCGGATTCTGTCCCGGTTGCCCCTCTTCCAGGCCAGCTCTCTGCTGTGGCCCGGGAGTGCAGTGGAGGATGGCCCAAGTCCTGGGGCCCTGCATCGCATGGGAGACCAGGAGAAGCACCTGGCTCCTGGCTTCGGATCAGCGCGGTGTGCCAGCCGCAGCAGCCACTGGAGGGTGAACCAACGGCAAAGGAAGACCTTTCTCTCTGTCTCTCTCTCTCACTATCCACTCAGCCTGTTAAAAAAAAAAAAAAAGAAAAAAGAAAAGAAAAGAAAAAAAAAGAATATATGCACACAACTACACAGATTTTTTAATGTTATAGAAATACATAAATGCATGGTAAGATGCTAGTATAATATACATATTGACAATTCCCTCATATTTGGATATACACTATATCTGAAATGTTTGACACATGTATGAATCTCCAGTTTTTAGGCACACATATATACACAGTTCTGCAATGCTGTAAATGAACACTTCCCTGGCAATACATAAATATATCTCCAATACTCTACTCAAAATACAGATAAATACACATCTAGGATCATCATAGTCATCTTGCGAGAGTGGACACAAACACACACACACACACACCTCAATGTTGAATAAACAAAATACAGCTTTGTGCACTTACAAATACATATCATACACATACAAATACACATACAAAAATAAATTGTGCACATACAAATACATAGATTTATATACAGATACACTTGTAACTCCACACATACTTGAGTATTTCTACAAGGTTGGATAATCACATATGAATCTTTTTTTTTTTTTCTTTTTTTTTTGACAGGCAGAGTGGACAGTGAGAGAGAGAGAGAGACAGAGAGAAAGGTCTTCCTTTACTGTTGGTTCACCCTCCAATGGCTGCTGAGGCTGGCGCACCACGCTGATCTGAAGCCAGGAGCCAGGTGCTTCTCCTGGTCTCCCATGCGGTGCAGGGCCCCAGGACTTGGGCCATCCTCCACTGCACTCCTGGGCCACAGCAGAGAGCTGGCCTGGAAGAGGGGCAACCGGGACAGAATCCGGCGCCCCGACCGGGACTAGAACCTGGTGTGCCGGCGCCACAGGCGGAGGATTAGCCAAGTGAGCCAAGGCGCCAGCCTCACATATGAATCTTAAGACTTGCCCATACAAACACATACATGCAAAGACATGCTCATGCATGAGGAGTCTTCATAAAGTTCATAGAATCTATATATTATGAAATAACTACACATGGGTTTTGAGAAATGTCTGCTTTAAAATAAACTTCTCTTTATTTTATTGTTTCAGGAAACTTTTGAACTACCTCAGTATACATTCATCGATTTTTTAGTAACATATATTCCTATGCATCTCTCATATTACACAACCACACTCATGGTCCAGTATACATATATACCAGTAACCCCACGGCTTCACACATAGACACACACACACACATGCACACACAATTAATAATCTCACATATACACAGAGCAGCTATGTTATGAGACCTTTTCCCTCTTGTGATTTGTGGTATCAACCTCATTACTTTGTAATCTTAACTTGTGTATATATAATTTTTTGCCTCCTGGCAAAAGGTTTTAATTTAATCAAAACCTTGGAGATTAAATAATTAAACCTGTCACCATCCACCGTTTTCATTGTTAATTAGTCATGGTGAGGTGCCACTGTCATAGGATGCAGGGTCCCTAAATTTAGCAGTGGAACATTACATTGATCACACACAAAAACAGCCTCGGGTCTCTGGGGAACAACTGCACGTCAGCGAGTGCGTTGTGGTTGAGTCCACCCTTCACCTATTAAAGGGGGTGCTCCTGGAGTTGTCGGGAACTATCTGCTTGTTCCCTGGATGCACATAGCAACCAAAATATCTTGCCGTCCTTAACCCTTTGTGAGTCTCATGCCAGCAAATCCTAAGAGTTCCATTGATTAAATCAGTGATGCTTGACTCCCTACCTTGCTAAATGAAAGGCAGTTAATTCTCTGTCCAAGAGCCAGGTGCTTTTAAAATCCACACCCTTTCTTACAGGTTGTAGAAAAGGACAGAGACAAGCATACTTCCTTCTCAGTGTGACAGGTTGGGTGCTTCTTTTTGTTTTTTATGCTGCAAGGAAAGAATGAGTAAAATGCATAACATTGAGCTTTCTAATACCCCAGCTGCTGTATCCCCGTGTATGCATACTCTGATCCTGAAGACACATCTGTTCATTACCAATATTAATTAATACACTCACAAAACTCCTCCTAATGCTCTTCCATTTGGGCTTACCCTACAAGTGTGATGTTCCTGCATTTGGAAGAGGAATGGCTCAGGAGACAAGCAGACAGAGATCTGGAGCCCAACTTCATTACTTAATTAGAATTATGATCTCCTTTTTTTCTTTCACTGTAGCTAAAGCCTCAGTTTTCCCATTTGTAAAACAGAATGCCCTAAGCAAGAGGTATGTTTGCACTCACTGTTTATCTCCCTCCCTTTCCAATCATGGTGACATGGAAAAAAGTCCTTTTTTGTTATTCTCTTATCTGTTTCTCCTTCCCTGAGACAAAGAAATTTTATTCTATTCGCCAACTGCTGTTAGTACCATTCAGTAGTGAAAAGTGCTTTTAAGTTCAAAGGATCTTTGGGAATAGTGACATTTGTGACAGAAACCATAGCTTAGGTTCACATAATTAAGAGTTAAGCTACCTTGATTTACAATGTTAGCAATAAATAGCTACTGAAGATGTAAAAAAACCAGATATTTCTGGGTGTCAAAGAGATATTAACATAGAAGAGAGAATATTTTTCTTCACATTGTTTTCTTCTTTTCCTGGACACCAAATGTACCATGTGGGTGTTGGAGTAAGAATACTGAGAATGAGTTTCAAGTGCTTTGTTATGAGAACTAGACTGGAAAAGGTCAAAGTGGCATTAATCATTCTTTGTGTTTTCTCCTCTTGTATTCCTCTACAGTCATGCTTGCTTTCAGGAATCCAGTGTTCTTGCAAACTTCCTGAGTTCCCAAAGCTTCATCATTGAGTGAGTACTCATGTAAACTTTCTCTATCCCTCCTACAGAAACTGTTATTCAGTGAGCTACTCTCTCACCTTTTGATGCTTCCATTTGAATGATTACAATCAACAGATGATCAATACCATGTGCCAGGTACTTGTATAAGCATTGGTCAGTGAGCAAGATAATTAAGGTCTTTGACCTTATGGAGTTTTCATCAAATCTGAGGGAAGTAGAATATAGACAAATAGTTGAATGAGGTAATTCTGGGAGAGTTGTTAAGTTGTTGTAAAGAAAAAACAATGTTATAATGAATACATGAGATGTGAGAAGCAGCTAGAGGCTACATCATGTAGGATGTATGCCCTTGAATTCCTCAGAAAAAATATGCAATATAGGAGTAGGCTAACATGCCTGCATGCTCAGGTCAAAGTGCCTGGGTTTGCCTCTCAGCTCTGGTTCTTGATTCCAGCTTCCTGCCAATATGTAGATCCTTGGAGGCAGCAGATGATGGATCAAATAGTTGGGTCCCTGCCATCCACACAGGATACCTGGATTGCAGTCCCAGTTTCAAGCTCTGGCACTGATCCATCCCCAGCCATTGTGGGCATTTTGGGAGTAAATCAATGAATGGATTCTTTCTGTGTTACTGTCTATCTCTTTCTCCCAATGAGTGTCTCTCTGCCTCTCAAATAAATAAACATTTTTAAAAAGGTTAAAAAAGACATATTTTTCCCCTAGAGGACTTCAGGATTCACTTTAGGACATAAGCAGAGTAGTGAAGAGATTTACATTTTTAGAAGATCATTTAGAGAGAGATTATACAGAACACTGAGAGTAAAGTATATCTTATTTCTACCAAGAATCTTCCAGGTACACGGATTGAAAGAATCAATATCATCAACATTTCCATACTACCAAATACAATTTACAGATGTAATGTGATCCCAATCAAAATACCAATGACATTCTTCTCAGATCTAGAAAACCAATGCTAAAGTTCATAGGGGAACACAAGCAGCCCTGAATAGCTAAAGCAATCCCATACAACAAAAACAAGTTGGGAGCACTACAATATCAGATTTTAAGACATACTAAAGGCAGTTATTATCAAAATAGCCATATATTGCCACAAAAACAGACATGTAGACCAACAGAACAGAATAGAAACTCCAGATCAATCTACGCATCTACAACCAACTTATCTTTGACAAAGGAGATAAAATCAGTCCATGGGGCAAGGATAGCATCTCATTAAATGGTGCTGATGGTGCTGGAAAAGTGGATCTCCACATGCAAAAGTATGATGCAAGACCCCTACCTTACACCTTATGCAAAAATCCATTCAAAATGGATCAAAGAATTAAATGTGCAACCTGATACCATCAAATTACAAGAGAATATTGGGAAAACCCTGCAAGATATTGACATAGGCAAAAAATTCCTGGAAAAGACCCCAAAAGCACAAGCAATTGAAACCAAAATTGACAAATGGAATTATATCAAGCTGAGAAGCTTCTACAATGCAGAGGAAACACTCAGCAAAGTGAAGAGGCAGCCGACAGAATAGGAGAAAATATTGACAAACTAAGCAACTGATAAAGAGTTCATATTCAGAATCTAAAGGGCTCAAGAAATTCAATAAAACAAACAAGCCAGTTAACAAATGGGCAAAGAACCTGAACAGACATTTTTCAAGAGAGGAAATTCAAGTGGCTAACAAATATCCCACTCTTGGGAATTTACCTACATGAAAAAAAAAATCAGCATATGAGAGTTATCTATACTGCCATGTTCATCACAGCTCAATTAAAAATAGCTAATCTATGGATTCAATCTAGATGTCTGTCACTAATGACTGGATAAAGAAATTATGGATATATACACTATGGAGTACTACTTAGCTATAAAAAATGAGATCTTATTTTTTGAAACAAAATGTATACAACTGGAAACCATATTTAGTTAAATAATACAGTTCTGAAAAGACAGATATCATATGTTTCCCTGATTTGGGGTAACTAATAGAGTAGCTAAAATGTAATGTGTAAGAGTAAAATGAACATTTAGGGATTTGATGATTGTTTACATCCCTTGATTCTATTGTTGAGGAATGGTGTTTTTTTTCTTCATACTGTTTGTTGAATGCTTTACTTAGCTTAGGGTTAAACTTATGAATATAAATTATACTGAAAATAGATCTATGTAAATATTAAGAGTGGTAAAAGGAGAGGGAGGAGGAGGAAGGGTTGGACATTAAAAGGAACTCTAACTCTGATTATAATGGCTTTTCTGAGCTTTTCAAGTTTTTCTAGCAAATCCTTGAACTTGAGAGTGGTCTTGGGGACTACTAAATATTCAAAATACTATTGCCTAAGTGTTGATTACAGTAAAGTTCTTAATACAGTAATAGACACATTTTCTGTTGCTGTAAAACTTATGGGAAGGGCATATAACCTAGTTTGGATGAGCTAGAGACATTGAACAAGGACACTATAAAGCAAATCTTGAATATAAGTAAGAGAAAGGAGAAAAGTAACAGGGGAGGTGACATAGATGTTAAGGAATAGCAAATAGACTTAATAATAGGGTAAATTTATATTGGGTATAGCCTGAGATGAGTCAAGAAATGATAGGAAATAGTAGAGATCTTTGACATCTCTTGCCCTACATGTGATAGGAAATTATTATAGAATATTAGGAGTGGAAGTGACACAGTCAGATTGCATTTCCAATATATCATTTTTAGCAGTGGGGGAGAACAAACACATGAAGCAAAGAATCACCTGCAAGGACAGTAGAAGATTTCAGGCTAGAATGATGAAGGCTTGGATATAAACGACAGTCGTGGAGATAGAAAGGAGACAGCTGATTCAGGAAACATTTGAGATAAGGAAGCAACACATCTTAAAATCAAATTAAATTTGGAGATTTTGAAAAAGTCTGACTTGAGGATGAAATCCATATATTGAACTTGGGTGATTGGGTTAGAGAGGGTAGTAATACCGTTTTCTGAGATAGAAGATTTAGTAGAAAAAGTATATTTTAAAGGAAAGAGACTTCTGCTTTGGAAGCATTGAATTTTAAAGGAATCTCAAGTGCAAATATGTAGTGGCACTTAAACATAAGGCTGAAGAACTCAGACAAGTGATCCAACCCACAGAGCATGGCAAAGAAACATTGATTTCAAAAAACTATGAATTTTATTAAATATTTACAAGACTAATGGAATGATTTCAGCATTAGAAATCAAACATCTCTATTAAAAATGGCTATGAAATGAGTAGAAAGCAGTTAGTATTTGAAATTTGTAATACTTTATAATCATCAGTGACAAGGCAGATCTGAACCCCACAGTAACAAAAAAAAACTCAGATTCTTTAAAAAAAAATCTGTTCACAAGAGGACCAGATGATAGAATGAAGATGACTCAGCAAAGATTTATTCTCATAACTAGCAAAGCAAAATTCACATTGCAGTTCCTTCTGGAGTAAGTATGTCAACTCATTATCTTGTCCTATCTCCCTGAGAATCAATGAATTTTTTCCCCTAAGATTTTAGCAATTTTCTATTAAATGAGAAGTGTGGTACAGGGAAAAGATAGCTTTTCTAGAGTCAGAAAATCAACATACTATTACAAGTTGTAGGCAGCAAATTTCAAAGAACTATAAGGTCTTTCACTCAAAGTACCAGAGATTTGTATCTTCTAGTCATTGAGCTTTGTACTGTCAATAAATAATGTTTACTGAGTAATTTAGTTCAAAGAGCCTAGAACCTATGTGTTTCCAACACCATGAATTACAATAATTTAATCTATAATTTGAACATAGGCATTGGTAGCTTTCCTTAATCCACTCCATTTTGTACATTAGGTTATTTGTACTTAAAATGTGACTCCATTTAATTCCTGGGGTTAATACTCAAACCCTACCTCTTCCTCCCTTGCTTTTCTACTTCTCATTCAATTGCGATAAGGAAGCTTATATTCCTTATGTGGCCGGTCAGTATATCAGTTTTAACACACTCTTTTATATGACCTGGAGTAAATTTTTATTGCCTCCCCCAAAGCTTTGTCAACTAAAATGATTTAAGCCAGAATTATTACTGAGAACTCATTTGGTCCTGGCATCTTATGTGTCCATGAGAGAATCAGTAACATTTGAGTAGATATTTCAGAGATATACTGAACTTTTCCAGTGAGAAAAGGGATTCAATGATCTTTCAATTGAGAAGCAAAAGGCT
The DNA here is from genome assembly GCF_033115175.1 of Lepus europaeus. Lineage (NCBI taxonomy): Eukaryota > Metazoa > Chordata > Mammalia > Lagomorpha > Leporidae > Lepus > Lepus europaeus. Next base: position 36,107,861 of record NC_084833.1, read on the forward strand.
GATATGATATAAATAATATCACATAAATGATATACAGGTAAAATCTGAAAATATTAGATCATTGTACCTAGCTAAAAGACAAGTGTGATACAAAAGGGACTTGGACAATGGTAGAACATGGAACTCTCAAATCATCAAATATCTAGATAAGGACAAAATTCTCATACCAATACATACTCATGAATCCAAGAAACCAAAGCCAGAAATTGTACTAAACAAAGGCCCCCTAAGATATTTCACACAAAGTAAAGAGTTTAGGGACAAATAAGACTGGGAAACAGCTATTATAGTATTCATCCTGAAAATACAAAAGAAACTTTAAAGACACAAGAATTTCTGCTTGTTTTTAAACTATCAGGGGTAGACATTGTGGTATAGCAGGTTACCTCACAGCGTGGTTTGCCCCCAACCTATAACAGAAAGCCTGAGATTGAGTCCCACCTCTGTTTCCCATCCAGCTTTCTGCTAACAGACTTGGGAGGCAGCAGACGATGGCTCAAGTAGTGACATTACCCACATGGGAGATCTGAATGGAGCTCCTGGCTCCTGGCTTCAGCCTGGCCCATTGGTGCTGTTACAGACATTTAGAGATTGAACTAGCAGATGGAAGATCTCTCTCTCTCTCTCTCTCTCTCTCTCTCTCTCTCTCATTCTTGCTTGTTTTTACTTTCACTTCACTCTCATTCTGCCTTTTAAATATACAAACTTTAATAAGAATCCTCAACTTTGCTTACTCCAACATGTACCTAGGTGTTTATCCTTGAAACTCTTCTATGTATGTATGTAGTTAGTACATAAATTAACAGCGAAGAACATGATCTATTTTAATGTGGTCAGAATTATTCTTAAAGTTTAGGACAGAATATAACACAGGCTGAGAGGCAGAATCATATCTCAGGTGCTAAGGCAGAGAATGCTCATTGTCTAGTGGTTCAGGGATTTTTTTTTTTTTAAAGGTAAACTTAAAGATGGGAGCTCACGCAAATGAATGTCTTCCCAAAAGAGAGCCTCTTTGATTCTATACCTTCATTTCTTTTATCTTCCCACTTAGGGATGTAGTGACAGTTCATATAAATAAAAAATGGCAGCAGCGGGTAAAGAAAGGGCTTAATGAGTACAAGGTGGCAGGTGGAGTCCAGATAAACACATCTCAAGCCACCTTATGCAGATCAAGATGAGAAGATGCTTTTTCAAAGTTTTAAACTTTGCTGGCCTTTCTTTGTGCGATGCACTAACATAACAGGTTTGACTCACCAGGAGATGACGCATACAGCACAGGGAGTTTGAAAAGGCACTGCTTAACCTTGCTAAGAAATACTGGTTTTAAGAACAGCTGGAATATTCCTTTCTGATCCTCGACCATCAGCCCAGCAAGGACGAGAGATGTTTTGATGAAGAAGAAAAAAAATAAATAAAAAACTTCATTGGGCAAATAAATCTAGTGAATATTGACAGCATTGGGGAAAACAACTTGACTTAAAATAATCCTTTTGTATGTAAGTAAAGGTGGCACTATAACTGCTGGAATCTGGAGATGCGAATTTTGTGAAGAGACCATTTTAAAGTGTCTTTTTCCATTGACATTTTAAAGAAATATTTTTAATCTGCTCTTGTAAAATCTAGTATTCATGCTTTATCACCAACAACTGAAACAACAGGTTGGAGTTGCACATTATCAATCTGGTAACTCAAATATGAATAGGGACTGCTTCTGTTTAATGCATGAATGGCATGAAGTAAGAAACAAACAGATAATAATGACCTTTGTAGGCAAGTATCGACTAAGTACTGGGGAGCGGGGCATCCAGAATATAAAAGGATAAACACAAAGCCAAATATTAATTGAACCACTGCTTTGTGCAAAGTATCTGGACAGATTTTAAGGGAGAAAGTAGTATTTAATTTCTATGTTTTAGTTCAAAACTGATTGTCACAAGAAGCAGAAATTCATTTGAGCTGGTTCAACAAGGGGAAGTTCATTGAATGGAACAGAAGAATCTCATATAAACCAAGGGCAGAAAACAAAGTACAGATTAGCCTTCTGTGAACTATAAAACCATTAAGAATAAAATAAGCACTTCTGTATCTGGCCAGGATCTTCCATGTGCACCTTTCTATAGGCTTTGTTCCCCTAGAATGTTGGGCAGCACATGATTTTGACTCGTGGTGGTGCTGTTTCCAGCGTTGGCATCACACAAACCCTTAGCAACCTTGCCAGGGTTATTTTTCTCTTCTCTGTCTTAAATCAAACACAGTGGTCAGGAGAATGGAGCATTAGAACTGGCATGCCTACGTCCCCATAATCTCTGTAGTCATGGGGTGATGACTTTCAACCATTTACTTTGGCCTGAAAGGTTTCACTGTCACTTCCTAATTTACTAGGCTCTCTAAATATTAGCATACTCTGCTACTCAGCCCTGGGTCCCATCTCATCTCCAGCTACCTTCTTTTCAGATGTATTTCTATATAGTCTGGGAGCATTAAACAATGCCTGAATGCTGCTGACTCCCTGATTTTTACCTAACATTTTATGCTAGGCTTGCACCTCCTTTAACATTACTGACTATTTTATGATTGTCTTTTTTAAGTTTTAATTTTATTTATTTGAAAGGCAGAGTTACAGGGAAGTGTCAGGGAGAGACAGAGAGAAAGATGTTCATTCTGCTGGTTCACTCCCCAGATGGATACAACAGTTGGGGCTGGGAAGCCAGCAGCCAGGAGCTTCCTCCGATACCTTATGGGGGTGCAGGGGCCCAAGTAGTTTGGCCATCTTCTACTGCTACAGACAAGTTAGTAGGGAGGTGGATTGGAAGTGGAGCAGCCAGAACTCCAACCAGTACCCATATGGAATGCTTGGTATCACAGGTGGTGGCTTAATGCACTACACCACAACACTGGCCCCACTTTATGGTAACCTTAAACATAAGTCCAAAACTATACTCCTGAAACAACTTCCACTCCTTTAGCTTTTAGCTATAAATAGTCACAGACAAAAATGAGGGCTATAGCCTTGAATTCTATTTCATTTAATATTTCTTCCCACAATCAATCCAGTAGCAAGTCTTGTTCACGTACCTACAAGACATCTTGAGTCCATGCCTTTTTATTCATGGCTAATATCCTATCCTATTGAAAGCTACAATTATCTCTTTCCTGAAACATTACTACAACCTGTAATTGTTCCCTCTGTTTCTGTTTCTACTGTTATTTTCCTCGAATGCCTGCCTACTTCATTACCACAGTCAGAGTAATCATCAGACATCTAATTTCTTTGCTTACAACATGCAATGGTCTTCCTAAGATGTACAAAATGAAATACAAACTCTTTGCCTTAGTTTTCAAAGCTAGACACCATTGATTAGAATATTCATTAGAACAATGATCAAAACTGACCAGAAGGGAATATTATTGGAAAAGGAAAGCACATCAATTTAAGTTCTTAGGAATAAACTAAATAAGCAGATTCTCATGGGGAAATGTAGTTCCTTGCAAGGTATTATAAAAACAAGAAGAAACTGCAGAATGTCTACATTCTTCTGACCACAGAAGTGGAGACTGACCAAATAAATCTGTGATATCTGCAAAGACTGAAATGCTCATGTTCCACATCTTGTTGCCTTGGTGATGAAGCACCTGCATAATGATATTTCTGTAATAAGTGCAAAAGCCACATGTAAATTCAAGGTGTACCAAAGCATGCTCTATGAAAGTATACGTTGGGGGGCAGTAGGCAGAAGAGTTTATAGAGGTTCTGCAGCAGAAAATGAAAATATGGAAAGGAAAGGAATGTAATGTTAAGGTGATCTAGGGCTTTAACAGCATTCTCACTGTCCTTATTCACAACTACTCTAAATAACCTAATTGTTTCCGTATTCATGTTGCATTTTAACTCTTTTCTGGTATAACATTGAATGAAATTAAACCTTAGAAAGGGTTGAGTAGGGTGATGACAATTTTCAAATCCTTCTAAAGGTTTCCATTTCACTTATTGTCCAACCTAGGCCACTACTGAATGTGAAAGGTAGGGTACTATTAAAATTATAATGAGGTACTATTAAAATTACATTATGCTAGGAATAAAAGGGATTATTCTGAGGAGGAAAGATGACTATATATAATCCCAAACTTATTCTCTCTGTTGGCTATTGTGTTTGTGACTTGTGACACACTTGCTTTCTTCTGAGTCTCCAAAGTTGTCACCTTATTTTCTGTATTGACATTTTGTAGAACTATTCTCCTTACTCTGAATACAATTCCTCCAGATTTGTTACACAGAAAGCAGCTGGTGGACATTTATCCCTCAAGTTATCTTAAATTCACCTGTGAACTTAAAATTAAATGGTCTTTACCGCCCAAGTATATAAGTACCTCATCAAAGTATGTAAGTAATCGCTTATCACAAAGTATGTAAGTAAATTTTTCCGCTATGTGCTCATCATAGCTTGATTTATCATGCTTCTTTGTTGGTCTGTTGAACACAAACTAAACTACAAAATAAGGTCCTTAAGGACAGTACTCCAGTTACCAGAAGAATAGGCACTTAATTAATATTAAGGAATGATTGAGAGAATAAATGAAGCACCTGTCACTTGGGGACCATATTTAAGACAATCATTTGTACCTAGCACTATGATTTTTAGATCTAACACTCAAATTTATTTATTTAAACAACATACCTCCATTTTATATTTTTGCTGTCTCTCATCTGAAATTGATCATATTTTTACTTTTTTCAAGGAGAATTTGTTTGTCTTGTTCTTATTCCTTGTGTGGGTTTTTTAGCATTTTATTTCCTCCTCACTAGAAAATTTTTAAAAAAGTTTTCTTTAGTATAGAAATTTTCTAGAATTTTCTAGAATTCTAGGGTTTTAACTTATTCTCTCAAAACCAAATTTTCTTTTTTCTTTTTTTTTTTTATTTGACAGGTAGAGTTACAGACAGTGAGAGAGACAGAAAGAAAGGTCTTCCTTCCATTGGTTCAACCCCTGAGATGACCGTTATGGCTGGCACACTGCGCCCATCTGAAGCCAGGAGCGAGGTGCTTCCTCCTGGTCTCCCATGCAGGTGCAGGGGCCCGAGCACTTGGGCCATCCTCCACTGCCTTCCCGGGCCACAGCAGAGAGATGGACTGGAAGAAGAGCAGCTGGGAAGAGAACCGGTACCCATATGGGATGCCGGCGCTGCAGGCGGAGGATTAACAAAGTGAGCCATGGCGCTGGCCCAAAACCTTGTTTTTCTTCCTTACTATGTAATCTCATCTACTTTCACCCCACCCCTAGCCTAAGTGGATGAAGACGAATTTCTTTATTCTTGACCTTCAAAATCTATTCCTTTGGATTATTGTTATGCATTGATCACTTTACATTAATTCCTTAAATGGGTATCTGTGATTTATAGAAAATATTTTTCAGTTCAGAAAAACTTCATTACATTATCTTTTAATTATTATTTTTAATTTTTTGTGAATATCATCTATTATTCTTTCTAGAAAGACACATATTTCATCAATTGAAATTATGTTCTCTGTGGCTGGTGCCGTGGCTCAATAGGCTAATCCTCCGCCTAGCAGCACTGGCGCACCGGGTTCTAGTCTCGGTTGGGGCGCCAGATTCTGTCCCGGTTGCCCCTCTTCCAGGCCAGCTCTCTGCTATGGCCCGGGAGTGCAGTGGAGGATGACCCAAGTGCTTGGGCCCTGCACCCCATGGGAGACCAGGAGAAGCACCTGGCTCCTGGCTTCAGATCAGCGCGGTGCGCGGGCTGCAGCGCGCCGGCCGTGGTGGCCATTGGAGGGTGAACCAACAGCAAAGGAAGACCTTTCTCTCTGTCTCTCTCTCTCTCTGTCCACTCTGCATGTCAAAAAAAATGTAGGAATTATGCTCTCTGTTGCTCCATTGCCACTTTGCTGCTACTTCAGCACCATTTATATGCTATTATTACTATAATAAATTACTAATATTTAGTATTTTTCTTCCTTATTTTGTGATCACTGAACAGATTTTTTTATTCTTCATATAATTTTTTCCCAGAAGTGTTGATCATGGACCCTCCATCATCTAATGATCATTTTAAGGCTTGAAGTACATTTTTAACTTATTTATAGTTCTTCTGTATAAGTCTCTTGTATTTAATTATCTTCTGTGTCTCAGTTAGGTGATGCCACATTATCCAATTCTCCCTCTATTTTTCACAATTTTTTTTATTTGTATACTCTGCTTAAGAATTTTTTTGAAAAGGTATGTATTTTCTACACTAGGTATTTTCAAAGTGTGTCTTTTCCCTAAAACTTAAGTGCTACCATCATTTCTTCCAATACAATCTAATCAAACCTGAAATATCAACCTATGGAAATTATGAAGAGAGTAACTGACTAAAGCAAGGAAAGTGCAGTAAAGGTGGACAAAGCAGAAAGACCTGTGGCCTGGAAATCTGTAAATAAACTTTTTTTTTAAGATTTATTTATTTATTTGAAAGAATGAGAGTTGGGGGGAGAGAGAGAAACTTTCATCTGCTGGTTCACTCCCCAGATGGTTGCAATGGCCAGGGCTCAGCCAGGTTTAAGGGTTGAAGCCAGGATCCAGGAGCTTCATCCAGGTCTCTCACATGGGTTGCAAGGGCTCAAACGCTTGGGTCATCTTCTGTTGTTTTTTCTAGATCATTAGCAGGGAGCTAGATCAGAAGTGGAATAGCTTGGACCCCTATGGGATGTTGCAGCTTTACCTGGTAGACAACAACTCCAGCCCAGAACAAATCAATGTTGAGGAGTTCTGGGGCAGTGTGGCATTTTCTGAAACCTCTTTTCAATAAAGCTTCTCTATTTGTTAGGCAAATTAAAATATTGAACTGATGCTGGCGCCATGGCTCACTTGCTTAATCCTCCGCCTGCGGCTCCTCTTCCAGTCCAGCTCTCTGCTGTGGCCTGGGAGAGCAGTGGAGGATGGCCCAAGTGCTCGGGCCCCTGCACCTCAACGGGAGACCAAGAAGAAGCACCTGGCTCCTGGCTTTGGATCGGCGCAGCGTGCCAGCTGTAGCGGCCATTTGGGGAGTGAACCAATGGAAGGAAGACCTTTCTCTCTGTCTCTCTCTTTCTCTGTCTATAACTCTACCTATTAAGTAAAAAAAAAAAAAATAGTGACATGAAAGAAATAAAAATGAACAAAGCCTCAGAGTTCCTGGGATAGTCAAGGGTCATGAAAAATGAAAGTTGTGGATTCTTCCAAGGTTTCCAAAATTCAAGTTTCCAGAGTCAGAACAGAGCAATGAAGTCATAGTCAAAAGATAGTTGTGGTGGGATTGATATCCAGGGATTCAAAAATTCTCCTGTGAGCTGCTTATTCCAAGAAGTTCAGGTAAGGCAATGCTTCCATTTTCATTTCAAGGAAACATTCATTAATTGATAATAGATGCACTTTGCTGTGAATCTTTTTCTTCCGCAGCTTAAAGTGCTTCACATCAGACATCATATCATAATATCTAGACACAGGATTTAAAAATAATTTTACATATCTCCCAAACAGGTGAAGTTGAGTTAAATATCTATGACTTATTGTTATAAGATTTTTATATTCACAAACCATTTTTTTTGGTTTGCTAAATAATTCATTCAAACAGCATTCATTCCACAGAAAACATGATAAGTGATTATTATCAAGGAATTCCTATTCTAGATGTTTTGGAGGTACAAATAGATTTCTTCCCTCAAGGAAAGCACAGCAAAACAAACATGACAATAAGGGTAGTAAGTGATTTTTAAATTGCAAGCAACATATACTATTATAATCAATTGTATTCTCTAAATCCCATATAACAACTTGTGCAGTGCCTGGAATATAGCTGGTGCTCTATAAATAGTAGCAGGATTTCATCTATTTGTTTTTGCCTAAGCTTGATCTCTAAGGAACTAATATCAGCTCCTTGAAGCTGTAGGATTGATTTATGTTAATATTCTTAGTTCTTCAGTCCATCAGAGTCACTTATTAGATATCTGCATATAGATTTAATGATGTTTCCTGCAAATGGTACATTCTTTCAGAGATCATTCCTATAGCTTTAGAAGTCCTGTAAGAAAGTCTTTCAGAAAAGGACACTTGGCCGGTGCCGTGGCTTAACAGGCTAATCCTGCGCCTTGCAGTGCCGGCACACCGGGTTCTAGTCCCGGTTGGGGCGCCGGATTCTGTCCTGGTTGCCCCTCTTCCAGGCCAGCTCTCTGCTGTGGCCCGGGAGTGCAGTGGAGGATGGCTCAAGTTCTTGGGCCCTGCACCCGCATGGGAGACTGGGAGAAGCGCCTGACTCCTGGCTTCAGATCAGTGAGATGCGCCGACCGCGGCGGCCATTGGAGGGTGAACCAACGGCAAAAAGGAAGACCTTTCTCTCTGTCTCTGTCTCACTGTCCACTCTGCCTGTCAAAAAAAAAAAAAAAAAAAAAAAAAAAAAAAAAAAAAAACACCTAACGTGAGGTAAAAATCTTCAACCTGGGATTTTACTTAGTTTTTTAAATGTTTATTCTCAAGTGTTCATCTTAAAGTGAAATTTCTTTGTATGTGTGGCAAGAATATAAAATCTACATTCATTTTTCAGGTCTATAATATATAATAATATATCAATGACAATGTTATTAAATAGTTACCTTTAAATTGATTAAATATTATCATCATGATATACTGTAGATCTCTTGAACTTACTTCTCTTATCTATCAGAAATTTTGTGTTCTTTGACCTATATCTCCCTGATATCCCTAATCCCCAGTATCTGGTAACAATCATTCTCTTATAGGTTTAAATTTTTTAGGTTCTACAGATAATTTAGCTCATAAAGTATGTGTGTTTCTGTTTCTGGTTTATATTTAGCTTAAAATTCTTTCCTTTAGTTTCATACATGTGTTGTCACAAGTGACAAAATATCCTCTTATTTAAGGCTGAATACAATTCCCTTGTGTATATATACATTTTCTTTATGCATTAATCTTGCTGATAGAAATTTAGTTTGATTTCATACTTTAGCTATTGTGAGTAATGCTGCAATGAACATGGAGTACAAATACATTCTCTACATATTGATATCATATTCTTTGGATAATACATCAGTAGCATGCTGGAATATATGCTAGTACTAGTTTTAAATTTTGGGAGAACCATCATGATATTTTTCATAAAGGCTGTCCTAATTATGGTGAAAAGAAGAAATGAAAGGTACAATCCTTGAAATAATTATCTTTGATATTTGAAATAAAAATTACATTTTGACAAAAGTGCTTGTAGCTTCTGCCATGTTAATTATAAAGACAGTTATTGAGATGGTGATGGTGGTGGTGGTGATGAAACAGATGATAGAAACAATGGTAATTGTTATGTTAGCGCAGTCATCATACTAAAATTAACAATGAAAATGGCATGGCAATATGGACAATGATGAGGTACTATTGATGGATGATATTCCTGCTATGGCAAGGATGACAGAGATGATAATGTTACTGAGTAGGTGATTAATGACAAATGATGTAAAGGTGATGGCAATGGATGATGACAAGGAGAAAAATGATGATGATGGATACAGTGACTACAAACCCGCAGTACTTAAAGTGACAAAGTGAACTGGATGATGTATGTCTTTCTTGTACCAAGTAGAAAATAATAAATATTGGACAGAGAAATATTACCAATGTCAGTATTAAATAATTTCTTGATATTTTACATAGTCCTGAAATTCAAACATGACTGACATTGAATTGCCTACTAAATAAGTATTTTTTACACTGATACTTGGAATTAACTTACAGTTAAAAGATGGGACTTCAAAAGCTTCATGAAAAAAATGGAGTTAAGGGGCTGAGCTGTGGCACAGAGGGTTAAAGCCATGGCCTGAAGCACCAGCGTTCCTTATGGGTGCCGGTTCTAGTCCTGGCTGCTCCTCTTCCAATCCAGCTCTCTGCTATGGCCTGGGAAAGCCATAGAAAATGGTCCAAGTGTTTGGGCCCCTGCATCCACGTGGAAAACTCAGAAGAAACTCCTGGCTCCTGGCTTCAGATCCGTGCAACTCTGGCCATTGTGGCCTTCTTGGGAGTGAACCAGTAGATGGAAGACCTCTCTCTCTCTCTCTCTCTCTCTCTCTCTCTCTGCCTCTCTATAACTCTGTCTTTCAAATAAATAAAAGTAAATTTTTTAAAAAAGAAAAAAAATGGAGCTAAAAGATAAAAAATTTAAAAATCATATAAACTTGGAAGTTTAGCCTAGCATTTAAGATGTTTATATCCTACATCAGAGTGCCTGGATTCAATTTTTGGCTCTGGCTCCTGACACCAGCTTTCTGTCACTGTAGATCCTGGGAGGCAGTGGAAATAGCTCAATGAACTGGGTTCTTATCATGTATGTGGGAAGATCTGGATTAAATATTTGGTCCTTTTCTTCAGTTCTTCTACAGTCCTGCCCCAGCTATTGTGCACATTTGAAGAGTGAGCCAGCAGATTGGACTTCTCTAGCTCTCTCTCTCTTTCTCTTTCTCTTTCTCTCTCTCTCTCATGCAATAGATAGCCAAGATATTAAATCATTATTTATTAGAAGCAATTTAACAAATTTACAAATATTTTACTTAAGTCAGTAAATAATAATAGAAGAATAATTTAAATTTCTTGAGTACCTAACTATAACCCAAGATCATCCAAGAGCTAGTTTAAGATACATAAATACATACCCACCAAAGACTAAAGCTGATAATATAAAATCAATCCTCTATTCCAAACTTCCTTCCATGACAAATTATCAACATAATTGAATGGATCTTGGCAGAGTATCTATTGTGCTCCTGGCATTGCCCAGGGAACATAAGATCTAAACATGAATAAAATGAATTCCTTCCAAGAGAAATAAGATATATTTAGGAGCAAAACTATGACAGATACTATAGGCCATAATAGAAGTGCTTTGGATTAGAACTCAGACAACATATTTTGTTTGTTTTGTTTTTTCTCATATAAGGCTATTCGAAAATTGTTATTTTCTCATTTAGACAATATATATTAAAAGTACCTTTCTTGCCTTCTTAGGGTCATGTCAACTTCAAGTTATTTACATATGAACAATTTCTTCATACATTTGAAATAATGGTGCAATGTTTAGGAAAATAATTGCCAGAAGGTAATCCCGTTGTCCAAACTTAGAAAATATGTATTAATTAGGGTCCTCCAGATAAACATAACCAATTGGATGTATACAACAGGTTTTTAAAAATTTCATGGAAAATGCATATTATGAAAAATCGATGCATGGTCTTCAATATATTTTTATGCCAAAAAGAACTTATCCACTCATTTTATTTGTTAAATTACAAATTTTTTGAAGTCCCCTTGTAAATCAAAAGGTAGATTTATTAGAGAAGATTCGTTATAGTAATTGGATCACACGGTTAAGAGGTTAAGAAGATGTATACATATCCTCTGCAATAGGAGAACCCAGGAAGCTGAGGACAGGGTACAGTCCAAATCTGAAGGTCTGAGAAGTAAGGAAGTTGATAGTGTAAATCCCAATCGAAGGGAACACTGGTGCCAGTCTTGAAGTCTGAAGGCAAGGGAAACTGGAGTTATGATGTCCAAGGGAAGGAGAGGATGGATATCTTAGCTCCAGAAGTGAAAATTTGCCTTTTCTCTGACTTTTGGTCCTGAGACCTAAACTGATTGGATGGTACTGGGTTATGTTGAGTAAGAACAAGTCTTCCTTAGTCCATTGATTCAAATGCCAGTTTTTTCTAGAAACACCTTCACAAACATACTCTGAAATAATGACTGACCTACTATCTATTTCTTAACTCAATCAAGTTCATACCTACAATTATCCATCATATCATATGAGAAGAAAGTTTCCTTCAGTGTATTCTCTACCTCTTATTACCTCATTCTTATTCCTGCTCAGACACTGAGATGATTTATCCTATTGGTAAATTTTGGAAGTTCGAATGGAGCTTTTCAAATCAGCTCTGCCCTTCTTCTTGGGAGCAAATGTTCATTTTGAAAAATGAGTTCTTCACTTCTTTATTCTGTGAGTCCTACCTGGGCAAACTAAGCCGACCTATGCTACTACAATGATTATTGAGACTGTTTACAGAAGTTCCTGATTTCTTGGGTTGCATACTAATAAATCTGCCTACTATCCAGATAAAGCCACATATGCAAGCTCAGATTCTACCAGTTATAGAGGTGATTTTATGGTATTCATATTTAATGTCTAATATTTTCATTTTCTAACAACTTAGGCAAGTAGATGGTGGTGACATTTGCTAAGGACTGTTTCAGAAATCCACAACTTAACATTTAAAAAAAATTTTTTTTTTTGGACAGGCAGAGTTAGACAATGAGAGAGAGAGAGACAGAGAGAAAGGTCTTCCTTCCATTGGTTCACCCACCAAATGGCCACTGTGGCCGGTGCTGCGCCAATCCAAAGCCAGGAGCCAGGGTCTTCCTCCTGGTCTCCCATGTGGGTGCAGGGCCCAAGGACTTGGGCCATCCTCCACTGCCTTCCCGGGCCACAGCAGAGAGCTGGATTGGAAGAGGAGCAACCAGGACAGAATCTGGTGCCCTGACCAGGACTAGAACCCCGGGGTGCCAGTGCTGCAAGGGGAGGATTAGCCTAGTGAGCCACAGTGCTGGCCTTTTTTTTAAGTTTTATTTAATAAATATAAATTTCCAAAGTACAGTTTATGGATTACAATGGCTTTCCCCCCCATAACTTCTCTCCCACCTGCAACCCTCCCATCTCCCACTCCCTCTCCCATTCCATTCACATCAAGATTCATTTTCAATTATCTTATATACAGAAGATTGATTTAGTATATATTAAGTAAAGATTTCATCAGTTTGCACCCACACAGAACATAAAGTGTAAAATACTGTTTCAGTACTAGTTCTAGCATTAATTTACATTGAACAACACATTAAGGACAGAGATCTTACATGAGGAGTAAGTGCCCAGTGACTCCTATTGACTTAACAAATTGACACTCTTGTTTATGGCATCAGTAATCTCCCTAGGCTCTAGTCATGAGTTGCCAAGGCTATGGAAGCCTTTGGAGTTCACCGACTTCCATCTTATTTAGACAAGGTCATAGTCAAAGTGGAAGTTCTTTCCTCCCTTCAGAGAAAGGTATCTCCTTCTTTGATGGCCCCATTCTTTCTACTGGGATCTCACTCACAGAGATCTTTCATTTTTTTATTTTATTTTATTTTATTTTTTTTGCCACAGTGTCTTGGCTTTCCATGCCTAAAATACTCTCATGGGATCTTCAGCCAGATCTGAATGCCTTAAGGGCTGATTCTGAGGCCAGAATTTGCAACAAAATGGAGGAATCTGGAAAACATCATGCTGAGTGAAATAAGCCAGTCCCAAAGGAACAAATATCATATGTTCTCCCTAGTTGGTGACAACTAACTGAGCACCAAAAAGGAAACCTCTTGAAGTGAAATGGACACTATGAGAAACAGTGACTGGATCAGCCCTTGTGCTGACTGTTGATGTGCAATTTAATACTTTATCCCTTTTGGTATTTTATTTGTTCTACTTAATAGTATTGGTTGAACTCTGTAATTAACACACAATTATTCTTAGGTGTTTAAATTTAACTGAAAAGTGATCTCTGTTAAATATAAAAGTGGGAAAAAGAGAGGGAGGAGATGTACAATTTGGGACATGCTCAAGCTAACTTGCCCCAAATGGTAGAGTTAGAAATGTGCCAGGGGATTCCAATACAATCCCATCTAGGTGGCATGTACCAATGCCATCTCACTAGTCCAAATGATCAATTTCAGTTCACAATTGATCATACGGATAGGTCTAAGAGTCAAAGGGATCATATAAACAAGACTGGTGTCTGCTTATACTAACTGATAGAATAAAAAAGAGAGAGAATGATCCAACATGGGAAGCGGGATACACAGCAGACTCATAGAATGGCAGATGTCCTAAACAGCACTCTAGCCTCAGAATCAGCCCTTAAGGCATTCGGAGTTACACATGTATTAATATTACATAATAAATTATTAATTTCATTCAGGTAATTCTGTGTATCTTTAAACTATTTTACATAATGAAACAGCATAAATATGATGCTGTAAAATTTTCCATTCTTCTAAATCTTGATGTCAAGGACTAAATCAAGCTTTCTCTCCCAAAGGAATTATCCAATAGATTCTGATGACAACCAATCTTGCAGGAAAGCAGAGAGATGACATTCTTCTCATTATTCTCCATCATTTACATAGACACATGATATATTAAATTAGGTCATAAAAAAAGAAAAGGGAGTATGTTGCTCTGAAGTATAATTACTTGGCTCTACCAAGGTAAATCAATGCATCATGCAATACCTCATATGGTGCAATTTCCAAACAATCTGGAGACTTTTTGAGCTTAAGGGGAAATTCATTAGCCTTCAGGAAAGGCCCTACATTTCCACCAGTTAAGGCAAATATTTTCTAGTACAAAGCATTTTAGAACAGTCCGTGTGTATTTTACAATGACTCTGTAGATTGAACTAGAAATCTGTGGAAAGAATTTACTTGGAAACACAACTTACTCAATTGTTTTTCTTCCATGTCTCAAGAATAACTCAATGGAAACAGGAGTAAGTTATACATGGAATTGACTCAAGCTTAAAATAATGAGTCCAAAAGGTCTACACATGATCATAGTTCGTGTTATAAATGGTACAATGAGTATGAAGAAGCTACAACACAAACAAAGAAAATAATTATTTATGCTAAATGGGTTCATATTTTGGACAAGAGACAAGAAAGTCACCAGAAACCAATGTAATAGCAAAAGCGAATGTTTTCAATGGCTGAAACATAATGATTTTTTCAGAGAAACACAGATACTTTAGTACAGTTAAATATAAAAAGAGTGGTAAGCATTGTGGCATAGCAGGTTAAACCTCTACCTGCGATACAGGTATCCCATATGGGTGTTGGTTCGAGATCCTGCTGCTTCACTTTTTTTTTTTTTTTTTTTTTTGCTTCACTTTTGATCCAGCTTCCTTGGGCAGCAGAGCATAGCCCAAGTGTTTGTGCCCCAGCACCCATTTGGGAGACCTGGAAGAAGCTCCAGGCTCCTGGCTTCTGCCTGGCCCAACTCTGGCTATTGTGGCCATTTAGGGAGTGAAGTAGAGGATGGAAGATCTCTCTTTCTCCATCTCGCCTCCTCTCTCTGTAACTCTGCAATTCAAGTAAATAATAAATCTTCAAAATAAATAAATATAAAAAGTAGAAGGCAATGAATTTGGAGAGGAAAGCTGTATCCACTTTATGAAAGACTTTTTCTGAAGTCTTAATTACACTTGTAATTTATTCTGTACTAACACAGAACCATTTGATAAGTTTCTTAATCTATTTTATTTATTTGAAAGGCAGAGTTACAGAGAGAGGTAGAGACAGAGAGAGAGAGGCCTTCCATCTGCTGGTTCACTCCCCAGACAGTTGCAATGACTGGAACTGAGCAGATCCAAAGCCAGGAGCCAAGAGTTTCTTCCAGGTCTCCAACATGGGTGCAGGGCCCAAGCGCTTAATCATATTCTACTGCTCTCCCAGGCCATTGCAAGAACAGGATTGGAAATAGAGCAGCTAAGACTTGAACTGGTGCCAATAGGGGATGCTGGTGCTGCAGGCTTTAACTTGCTGTACTACAGCACTGGCCACCATTTGATAGGTTTTAAACAAATGTAATGTTACATTTCTATTTTAGAAAGATCATAGTTGAGCAAGAGTAGAAATTGGTTTGAATGAGGTGGAAACTGTTAGTGGGAATTTGACTATTAAAATTCCAGATGAGAAAATTCATGGCTCTGTATGAAAATTAAACTAGGAGCTAGCTTTTGAGGAAAAACCATGAATAGGAAAATAGATAACTAATCTCTGCCTAAAAAACATTTTCATGTCTCCTTATTTGCACTTAGTTTTAAGTGATAACACTTTGCATTTTTCTATATTTTTAAAATGTGAGTGGGAGAGATTTTTTTTTTTTTTTTGACAGGCAGAGTGGACAGTGAGAGAGAGAGACAGAGAGAAAGGTCTTCCTTTTGCCGTTGGTTCACCCTCCAATGGCCGCCGCGGTTGGCGCGCTGATCTGATGGCAGGAGCCTGGTGCTTCTCCTGGTCTTCCATGGGGTGCAGGGCCCAAGGACTTGGGCCATCCTCCACTGCACTCCCTGGCCACAGCAGAGAGCTGGCCTGGAAGAGGGGCAACACTTGCTCCTCATGTGGGATCTCTGTCCTTAATGTGCTGTACATTTTGATTTAATGCTATAACTAGTACTCAAACCGTATGTTTCACTTTGTGCTGCTGTGTGGGTGCAAACTGTTGAAATCTTTATACTAAATTGATCTTCTGTATATAAAGAGAATTGAAAATGAATCTTTATGCAAATGGAAGGGGAGAGGGAGCGGGAGAGGGGAGGGTTGCGGGTGGGAGGGAAGTTATGGGAGGGGGGAAGCCATTGTAATCCATAAGCTGTACACTGGAAATTTATATTCATTAAATAAAAGTTAAAAAAAAAATTAAAAAAAAATAAACACTGACAAAAAAAAATGTGAGTGGGAAAGGAGAAGGACTAAGCATCTTGTGATTTTTTGTAAAAGGGCTAAGGCTGGGATTGGAAACCAAATTGAACTGGAAACAAAAGTAGCCTATGAAGTGTCAACACAGTTCTCCCTGGAAGACTCCACCAGTGGATTAGCCAAATCACGGCAATTCAAATGTTGCTTGTGGTCACTGAATTCAAGGCTTGTGACCATTTGATTTATGACTTGTTAATACTGAGTTGTGACCCAAAACAAAGAGCTGACCATGTAATCATATTCTAAAACATAACTATAATTATATCTTGATGCAGACTTTGGTTTTTTGGTTTTTATTTTTTAAAATTTTTTATTTTTTTTGACAGGTGGAGTTAGACAGTGAGAGAGAGAGACAGAGAGAAAGGTCTTCCTTTTCCATTGGTTCACCCCCACCAAATGACCGCTACGGCTGGCACGCTGCGCTGATCCGAAGCCAGGAGCCAGGTGCTTCCTCCTGGTCTCCCATGCGGGTACAGGGCCCAGGCACTTGGGCCATCCTCCACTGCCTTCCCGGGCCACAGCAGAGAGCTGGACTGGAAGAGGAGCAACCGGGACTAGAACCTGGAGTGCCAGAGCTGCAGGTGGAGGATTAGCCTAGTGAGCCGTGGCACCGCCCAAGACCCCATATTTCATGATGCCTTCTGTCCTGTATTAGGTCTCCAGGCAGTAAACTCTTCTCCATTTATTACTTCATTCTTAGTGATTCTCGCTTTCTGCTTAAGTGTTTGTCTTCCTCTACAATTTGTGCAGTCATTCTCAGAATGCCCTTAATTGTTGGCATCTTACCAGTTAGATTTCATTTCTAGACCTTTTTCTCAGATAGTCATGAATTTCCTTAGAGTCATTATACTGGTGTTATGATTATCATATCAAATTATCATAATGTTAGATAATATTTTTTGAGATTATTAAAGTAATAAATAATGACAGCGTATTTTGGTATAAATTCTGGTACGGAGAAAACAGCAGAGTTCAGAGTTGGACTTGTTTGCATGTAGGGCATGCTGATTTCCTTTTAGCTGTGTGATGGTGCAGCTGGTGTCTCGGAGTATCTACTTCACAGAACAGGAATAGCTAAATACCTGTCTTGGGGAAATGATGTGAGGGGAGCTGAGGAGCATATCATAGTCATGCATATGATTATTTTTCCTGGAACCTTTCCACAGTGAGATTAAAAAGATACTGGAAGCACCATGTTGAATGCTTTGAAAAGAAAGGATTGAAAATATTATAATGGTTAATGCTAATATTATTCTGTATTTAAGTAATCTACTCTCACATATTTCTAAGTTTAAACAAATAAAAATAGAATCCATATGCCATGAACAATTTCTTTTTTATCTCCAGTTTTCAAAACTTAGCAAATACTAAGTGTATTTTGAAATATAATTGCTAATTGAAAATACATGGTATCATTGGCTATAGGATTATAGTTTTCACACCATTCTTAAATTGTCAGGACAATAGGCATTTGTTAGCAAGTCACACTGTTACATCATATTTCAATGATAAGATAGAGTTTTTAAAATATTTTGTTTTTCTCTAATCACAAAGATAACTGAGAAAATACTAAGCACATCTATTTGTTCACAGAGAAATACTCCATTCTGAGACTTGAAACTGGCAATAAGGAAATGTGAATTTTAACTGAAAGAGTCCCTGGGAGACTACAAGAAAGGTAAACATGACAGGGAAATGTGAGCAAAAGATTTTTCAGTCAGCTGCAAACCTTTTTAAGCCATTTCAGAAATACGACACATTTACCTCGTAAAATTGAGATGTTTTGGAAACGTTAGGGGTCTCTCTCCCTCTTTCTCCTTTGTCTGAGCTCGTCTTAACTCTCCTCTTTGATATCAAATCTGCTTCAACTTCCTGTTATGGGAAATTGGGAATTGAGAACCAATGTATGGAAAATTCTGGCTATCAAAAAGAGAAGCTACAAATGGCCCCAGAGCCTTCTCAGCCCATAATGTTCGGGATGAGCATAAACAGGAAAGCAGCTCGGATGACAGCGACTGACTCACCATGTGCGCCTGGGACTTGTTTTGCAGTTCACCTGGCAGGTGCAATTATGTCGGCAAAGAACGGGATGAAGAAATGACCTTTGAAGGCAGCTCTGGGGTGTGGGAGTTATGTGTGGAAACCTTATTAGACATCGGAAGCAGAGCTTCTGAAATAATAATCCAAGTGTAAAATAGCACCTCTGGATAATTGTGGCATAATACAATAGTTTTGGCAGGAAAATTTGAAAAGAGATACCGGATAAAATGTGAATTGAAACTCTAAATTCTTATAGGAAGTTCATTTAATTTCCTGAGAGTTTTCTATTTGAAAATCCAACAAATTTGGTTGGATTTTTAATCAGTTGCATTTATGTTGAGTCCTTTTTTTAACGTTATAACAGTGATGCCAAATATTAGGTTGACCTAATCAAATGTGTTGTACATCAGCTAACAAACTACACTGAATTAAGGGAGATAGTGTTATTAAAGGTAGATTCTTAATTATGTTTTATATCACCAACTTCCAAAATACATTTTTTGGTGAATACATGTATACTATTTCTTTATAAAATACAGATATATTATTATGTTGAAAGAAAGAAAACAATTTGTATCAATATCCTAGCAAATGTAACTACTGTTTTTGAATACAACATTTTTTCCTGATCTTTCCGGCACATGTAACATAAAGAGTGAAATATAAATGATAATGTTAATTTTATAGTCTGATTAAAGTAACTATGCAAGTTTTTCAACTAGAGTTCATCTTTTCTATGATAATTAGTTCTTAAAATATTTCACTATGTATTGACCCCTATGTAAGAACATGAACAAGAAAAATTCTTTGCCCTCAAAGAGGAATTTACTGCATAATGTCTGATTATGCAGACTCTACTGTAACAGGCCTAATTCCAGTTCTACAGCTTGTAAAATAGTGACTTGTAGTAAATTAATATTTTTAAACATTAGCTTTTTCCTATATAGAGCAAAATAATGACAATAATAATAAATGGTAGCTAAGATTTGCAGAGTGCTTATGATGTACTAGTCCTTTTCTAAGTGTTTTCCATGTACTAACTCATTTTAAGCTCACAACAACCTATGTGATTGGAAATATCATCTTCATTTCATAATAGAGAAACTAAGGTACAGCCTGATTGACTAACCAACACATATCACACAGCTAACAAGACACAGATTCTGGAGTTTAGCAAATACTTGATGTATTTAATGTAAAATTTAAAGATGGTATTTAGGAAAATTCTGATATATAGTAAATATTTAATAAATGTGATCTATTATTTCACTCTTATTAAAGAAACAAATCACCTAATTTTCATATAATACAAATGTGTCGACATATATATGTATGTGTGTGCATATATATATATATATATAATTGTTCCAAATTTACTGATATCCATTGAGAAAGAGATTACATTGCTCATAACTATAAAGAAAACAATAGAACTTGAGCGAGTCCTTGTTTGTTGGGTTGAAGTTTGAAAGGCAGTGCAAAATAGTCATTGTAGGAAAGGAAATCAGGATGACCAGGTCTCAGGAGTGGAAAATCACAGCAGGTTCTCTGATGAAAGAATGGCATAGAACATAGGGGTGGTAACATATTTCAGAGGAACAGTTAACATGAGATACCAAGTGGAGGGATTTAGATGATTCTGAGGCAACAAGGAACCCCTGAAGTTTGAACTGGAGTTGATAAAACACAGAGATAATTTAAGAATATCAAGTCAGTACAGAATATAATGGTTATGGGTACAGATTTAATAGCTGAGTGTATGGGTTTCCCAGGACTTAGTTGGTTGTCATATGATATGTTACTATGTTTTTTTTACAGTTTGTTAATGTTTTCTTTTTCACACCAATGTTTATATTTTTACTTGTTTTAGTTAGGGTCTGTTAGGACATAGGTAACATGTTAAAATAAAGGAGGGGAGGCCAGCGCCGCGGCTCAATAGACTAATCCTCCACCTGCGGTGCTGGCACACCAGGTTCTAGTTCAGGTCAGGGCAGCGGATTCTGTCCCAGTTGCCCCTCTTCCAGGCCAGCTCTCTGGTGTGGCCTGGGAGTGCAGTGGAGGATGGCCCAAGTCTTTGGGCCCTGCACCCCAAGGGAGACCAGGAGAAGCACCTGGCTCCTGCTTCGGATCAGCGTGGTGCGTCGGCCACAGCGCACTGGCCACAGCAGCCATTGAAGGGGAACCAATGGCAAAGGAAGACCTTTCTCTCTGTCTCTCTTTCTCTCTCTCACTGTCCACTCTGCCTGTCAAAAAATTTAAAAAAAATAAAATAAAGGGGGGAGGTGCTGGTATTGTCGAGCAGTTAAACCACCGCTTGCGATGCCGGAATCCCATATTGGACTACCAATTAAAGTCATCTCTACTTTGCTTCCAATCCACCCTCATGATAATGCACCTGAGAAGGCAGCAGATTATGGGCCCAAGGACTTGGGATCCTGCCACCCATATGGGACACTAGGATGTAGTTCCTGGCTCCTGGATCTGGGTTGGCTCAGCACTGGCTGTTGTGACCATTTGGGGAGTGAACACCAGATGGAAAATTTGCTCTGTGTCTACCCTGCTCTCTGTTGCTCTGCAGTTCAGATAAATAAATAAATATATACATACATGCATAAATAAATCTTTAAAATGATGACATTAATTAAATAGAGGAGACTTCATAAAAGACATACTTATTGAAGTGTGGACAAGCCTCAGAGAAATCAGTGAGGGACTACAACAGGAAGCATGAGTATAGGTCCAAGTCATCAAACGCAATGGATAGTTAACTGAACATGGTTCAAATGATTGTAACTGAGATGAACTGCCTATGGAAACAACAGCCTCAGAGAGGAATAGTGTAAGACTACTTGGTACCTAAAGATAAGCCTCTTGAGAGAGAGAGTAGAGTCAGAAAAGGTGAGGCATGGCTCTAGAGGGGAAAACGGGAAATATTTAGCCTAACAATTAAACTTCAAATTCATATTGATGGCCATAATTAGAGATGTCACCAAGATCACACTAGTTTTAAATATGGAATTGATCCTAAAAATCATCTGATTTATCTTTGATTGCTCTTACTCCCACCTAAGAAATTAAAAAAAAAAAATTAAAGTCAAGGTCCTCTGAAGGTTACAAAGTCTGTTTCACAGCGAATAATGAGGGGAAACAACAAGAACCAGAAGTATTTCCCACAGAAAGATTTTGCACACTGGGTGTTGACAGAATTGTTGCAAATGCTGGAGGAGGAGGAGTTCAGGAATACCTACTAAGCTACTGGATTTAAATACACAAGGCCAAGGCTGGTGCTGGAACTGCCACCACCATCAACACTTGACACTCATGAAGCAAACTGCAATCCCAAGTGATAAAACTGCCTCGCAAGACTGAAGCCCCTTTGATTTTTGCTTTTAAAATTGTAATTAAAGAAAGATGGCCTCTCATTCCCCTACCAGCTTCCAAATCTCATACAAATATATATAATTGGTAGAATAAAATCTCCATCCAGAGCCATGGCTACAAGTGAAACAAGAAAGCAGTCTTTACTTTTCCAGATATGGCAATGCAGGAGGGTAAGCAGAAGAACGCATGCTGCTCTACCACACTCAGCCATCACAGTTTATATTAAGTGAGACTTAACTACCTATTCTATATCCACAGATGGAATTCCTGGACTCCAGAGACAATCAAGTTAAATCAACACAACCAATAATAATTTGCATTTCAAAGGGCTTCTCCCACAGGAATATTTTAATTTATTAATGAAACACTATTCCATGAAATTCTGGGATGTAAGTTTTTCAGGAAAAACTCTCAGGAAATAATATATATACAGCATAGAATTCCAATTTTTATGCTGTCAAAAATACAGACAATGAATCACTCATTGCTTGTATGTATATGGATCTATAGTTAGGCAACTCAAGCTAACATTTTAGCAATGCTAAGCATTTAACGTGTGCTATCCAATTAGTCTTATAAAAATTTAGTTTTATCTCATTTTACCTGTTGGGAAGGTGAAGTTCAGAGAAATAAGGTAATTTACCTAAACTTACACAGTTGACAGGAGACAGGGTTAGGAATTAAGCATAGTTGTTTTTTTTTTTTTTTCTGATGGCATATATGATATTGTCTTATTTGCTTTTGTTCCTGAGAAAATTTATTTTCCTATTGTTATACTGCTGACCCAAAAGGCACTCAGAAATTAGTTTACCTATGATGTGTTACATCAAAGATATTCTGAGAATTTGACCAGTGGTGACACCAGTAAAGCACTTCTTGTTTCAAGCAGTTTTTCTGTGTACTCTATTCCTGTGCTCCCTATCCCCCAAGTCAGTTTCATTTTTAATGAGATGAGATGTTCTTTTCCATTAAAAATAATTTGGCCTTCTTAATTTGGCCTTATTACTTTCAATATTCAAATGACAAGATTGTGAAGCTACTCAAATGCTTCACTTTTAATTTTATTATGAGATATTGTGGAATTGGACAGTAAAAGTATTAGTGTTGACATATGCATGCATAAGAGAACCAAACAGTCAGGCTGTCCCCTTCTGGGCAGAGTAGCAAGTTGGTGGGAGTACTAGTAGGACAGGTAAAATTAAATTCATCAGAATTTTTTCACATTATAGAATTCTATCTCCATTGCCAAGCCAAGTAAGCCACCCATACTATTTAATATTTTCCATCTGTTCAACTCTACAACTCTGAAAACAGTGAAAACTGAGGAAGTTAAAAAACAAAAATGTTTATGGGGCTGGCACCGTGGTGCAGTAGATTATTCCTCCGCCTGTGGCACCGGCATCCCATATGGGCACCGGTTCTATTCCTAGCTGCTCTTCTTCCAGTGCAGCTCCCTGCTGTGACCCAAGAGGGCAGTGGAGGATGGCCCAAGTGCTTGGGCCACTGCACCCGCCTGAGAAACCAAGAAGAAGCACCTGGCTCCTGGCTTTGGAATGATGCAGCCCCGGCCGTTGCAGCTATCTGGGGAGTGCCCCAGTGGATAGAAGACCTCTCTCCCTATCTCTCCCTCTCACTGTCTGCAACCTACCTCTCAAAAAAATAAATAAAATATTTTTAAAAAAGTTTATAGATTAATATGAGTTACAAACAATCTTTCAGTTAAGGAAATTTTTAAGGTAATATTTCTACCACTCCAAAATTCATTAATTTCATTTTTGCTAGTAATAAGGACAATTGCTTGTCCCTTTTTGCTGAGCACTATTTATTTTATAACTTTTCTGTATAGTCTTGATGTTTCATTTTCGTATGCCTTTTATCATATTGAGATGAATTCAGAACTGTGGTAAAAGAAATATTAAATATATTATTTTAATATGAATAAATTACCATATTAATCTATATATTATAGATAACATTGCTAATTTTATTGTTTTATAAATTAGAAAAATGTTAATGGAGTATTTTATATTTACAGCATCTGTACATATCACTTTTAGTTCACTTACTTTTTAAAATAAACTTCATTTTGGAAGACATTTAGGTTTACAGAAAAATTGCAAAGCTAGTACAACTTTCATATATCTATCTTCAACCTATTTCCCCTACTATTATCATATTCCACTAATATGGTACACTATTGTAATTAAATTTGAAATTTTAACTGAATTTTTTTCTGTTCCAGGTTCCCATTCGTTATATCATTTTACACTTTTATCGTCATGCCACTTTTGCCTCCTCTTGTCTGAGAAAGTATATTTAATTTTTAACTTTACAGAAATAATTAGTTACTTTTGAAAATATATGTAAATCAAATAGCAAAGTACCTTAGGGCTTATACACAATAATACAACCTATTTCTGTTGCCTTTGATTTTCCCACTGATTTCTTTTGCTGATAAAATCCAGGTAAAGCTGGCCTCTACCGGTATGAATTTCTTTGATTAATTGTTAGGGATTTAAGGCATTTTTAAAGAAGATTTATTTATGTATTGAAAGGCAGAGTTACAGAGAAGCAGAGGCGGAGGGGTGGAGACAGAGAGAGAGAGAGAGAGGGGGAGAGGGAGAGGGAGAGAGGTGTCTTCCATCCACTGCTTCATTTCCCAAGTAGCCACAATGGCCTGAGCTGGGTTAATCCCAGACCAGGAGCCAGGAGCTTCTTCTGGGTCTCCCACACACGTGCAGGTGCCCAAGGACTTGGTCCATCTTTTACTGCTTTCCCAGGCAGAAAGCTGGATTAGAAGTAGAGTAGCCAGGACTTGAACAACTCCCATATGGGATGCTGGCACTGCAGATGGCAGCTTTACCCACTATACCATTGGCACTGGCCATAGCATTGGCTCTTTTAAAAAAGAATTTAAAATGTATATAAGGTGAACAAATTTCATTTATTCTATTCAGATTTCAGAGCAAAGTGATACTTCTCACCCTACCCTCTCTTATGTCCATGTTCCCACCCTCTCTCCCCCTTTTTTTCTTATTTCTTTTAACTTTTACAATGGCATACATTCATGTTTTAGAATCATAAGTTTAACCCTCCACTGAGTAAAGAATTCAAGAAATAGTAAGAAGTAAAAAGCACTGAACCTCAACAGAAGAGACAAAGGAAGTAAAGAATAATAAATTCTTAAAATATCAATTTTTCTCATAGAGATTACATTATTTTACATTCTATTAGTTACCATAGATCAGGGAAAATGTATGGTATCTGTCTTTTTGGGCCTGGCTTATTTTGCTACGTATAATGGTTTCCAGTTGCCTCTATTTGTTGCAAAAGATAGGATTTCATATTTTTTTATGGCTCAGTAGTATTCTATAGAATATTTACTGGATTATATTAATCCGGTCATCAGTTGATGGACATCTGGGTAGATTACGTTTCTTAGCTATTGGAAATTGAGCTGCAGTAAACATGGGAGTGCAGATAATATGCTGATTTAATTTCATTTGGGTAAACATGCTGGAGTGGAATGGCTGGGTGATATGGTAGATCTATTTTCAGATTTCTGAAGAATCTCCATACTGTCTTTCCTAATGGCTGTACTTGTTTGCATCTCACCAAAGTGGATTAGGGTACCTTTTTCCCCACATCCTAGCCAGCATTTACTGTTTGATGATTTCCATAAGAAAGCCATTCTAACTGGGGTGAGTTGAAACCTCATTGTGGTTTTGATTTGCATTTCCCTGATGGCTAGTGATTCTGAGCATTTTTTTTTTTTTGACAGGCAGAGTGGACAGTGAGAGAGAGACAGAGAGAAAGATCTTCCTTTGCTGTAGGTTCACCCTCCAATGGCCGTCACGGCCAGTGTGCTGCGGCCGGCGCACCACGCTGATCCCAAGGCGGGAGCCAGGTGCTTCTCCTGGTCTCCCATGGGGTGCAGGGCCCAAGCACTTGGGCCATCCTCCACTGCACTCCCGGGCCATAGCAGAGAGCTGGCCTGGAAGAGGGGCAACCGGGACAGAATCCGGCGCCCCGACCAGGAGTAGAACCCGGTGTGCTGGTGCTGCTAGGCGGAGGATTAGCCTGTTGAGCCATGGCGCTGGCCTGATTCTGAGCATTTTTTAATATGTCTATTAGCCATTTGAATTTCCTGTTTTGAAAAGTGCCTGTTCAAGTCCTTTGCTCATTTCATAACTGGGTTGTTAGTTTTGTTGTTGTTGAGTTTATTGAGGTCTTCTAGATTCTACATATCAGTCCTTTATCAGTTTCACAGTTTGCAAATATTTTCTCCCATTTCTGTCGATTGCAGCTTCACTTTCCTGAATGTTTATTTTGCAATGCAGAAGCTTCTCAGCTTGATGTAATCCCACTTGTCTATTTTGGCTTTGATTTCCTGTGCTTCTGGGTTCTTTTACAAGAAGTCTTTGCCTACTCCAATGTCTTGCAGAGTTTCTCCAATGTTCTCTAGTAAATTGATGATATCAGATTTTATATTTGGATCTTTGATCCATTTTGAGTTGATTTTTGTGTAAGTTGTAAGATAGGTGTCTTGTTCATACTTCTGCATGCAGAGATCTAATTTTCCTACCTCCATTTGTTTAGAACTTTCCTTTTTTCCAGGGATTGATTTTAGTTCTCTTGTTAAAGATTAATTGATTGTAGGTGTATAATTGATTTCTGGAATTTTAATTCTGTTCCATTGTTCTACATGTCTGTTTTGATGCCAGTTCCAGGCTGTTTTGATAATAACAGTCCTATACTATGACTTAAAATCAAGGCATTGTTTCTTACCCCTATGTTCACATTAGTATTAAATGGATAGTTTTGATAAATAATGATGCCTAACCTCCAACCTGTACCAATTAATACAGAATGTTTGAATGAGTGACTTAGGAATGGTATCAGTGTAGTTTATAGCTCTGGAGGTGCTTTAGGGTTTGGGCTGTCCCTCCTCAAATTACATAACTACTCTGAGGATTAATATGAGACATGTTGTTAGTTACTGGTTTGATCTCTTTAAGTACTGGATCAAAGCCATGGCAGAACTGTAAGTCACTTTATCTGGGATCGCTCTCATTTTTTAAAGATTATTTATTTGAAAGGCAGAGTTTACAGAAAGATGGAAAGAGATCTTCTATCAGCTGATTCAGTCCCCAAATGGCTAGCTGGGCCATCCTGAACCCAGGATCCAATAACTCTATCCAGTTTTCCCACATGGGTAGCAGGGACTCAAGTGATTGGGCCGTCTTCTGCTGCTCTCTCCATGTGTGGGAGCTGGATCAGAAGTGGAGCAGCCAGGACTAGGACCAGCACCTATATGGTATGCAGTGTTATAGGAAGAAGCTTAACCTGCTATGTCACAACACTGGCTATCTGTTAAGGGAGACAATGAACAATGAATATAGTAGAAAGGCATCAATCTTAGAGTTGAAAGATGTGATTCTTTTTCCTTCTGGCTGATTTGGACTACATGATCCACAAAATCTGATGTTTAAAACCACCCATGTGGCCAGCGCTGTGTTGCACTGGGTTAAAGCCCCAGCCTGCAGCACCGGCAAAAAATATGGGTGCTTATTCTAGTCCCGGCTGCTCCTCTTCCGATCCAGCTCTCTGCTATGGCCTGGGGAAGCAGTAGAGGATGACCCAACTCCTTGCGCCCCCTTCACCCATGTGGGAGACTCAGAAGAAACACCTGGCTCCTGGCCTCGGATCAGCTCAGCTCTGGCCATTGCGGTTTTTTGGAGAGTGAGCCAGCGGAATGGAAGACTGCTCTCTCCCTCTGGCTCTGCCTCTGTCTGTAACACTGTCTTTCAAATAACTAAAATAATTCTTTTTTTTAAAAAAATAAAACCACCCATTATAGAATTGGGCTAGATTATGTACGGAGTATTATGTGTTCCTAATAAGTTTGAATACTCTAATTTGATTGTAACACTGCTATTGTTATCCCTGAGTGTCAATAGCGGGTAAGAGGAGTGTTTCTAACATTCATATAAAATACATGAAAAAAGAAGTGTATATTTTTGTAGGGCTCCTAATTTAGGTATTAGAGAAGTTTCATTTATGCCTTCTGCAATGGCGATTAGAAGATATTTAACCTAGTACTTGAATTTCTAGGAATTATAGTGTAATTTAATACCAAAGAGTGTTTTTGTGTAATCACATTTTATTAGTGCTTCTTAGTTGATGGAGATTGTAAATTGGTTATAAACATTCAAATTTTTGGTGTTTGTTATTGGATAAATGTGTAAAATATAAGTGCTGTAGAAAGAAGGATTGTTTATGTTCTCAATGTTTCATTGTGGGGAGGAGATTTTTCAAACATTTATCCTATTTAATCCAGCCCTTTAAAATACTATATAAGCTGCACTAAAATATTGGTCACTGAAATTGCCTTTTATTTATTAGGTGTTACATCAAAATAATATAAACTCATCATCACAGACTCTGTGTGTGACAGATTTATTTATCTAGTCCAAATCCAGGAGCTAGGAACTTGATCTGAGTCTCCCATGTTGTTGGCAGGTACCTGTGACCTAAGTGCTTGAACTGGGCAGTGCTCTCTGCCTCCCAGGGTGTACATTAGCAGGAAGCAGATTAAAAGCTGAGGAGGAACTGAATTCCAGCTGAATTCTAGGCATTCTGATATGAGATGCAGGTGTTCCAAGTTGCGTCTTAAGGCTTTGCACCACAATACCCATCCTGATTTCAGTAATTTTTGAGGGGAGAGGTAAAAAAATGTTGATTATTTTGCCTTCAAAATTTTATTTACTTATTTATCTATTTTCATTTCATTTGGAAGGCAGAGATACAGATGGAGAGAGATTCTATCAGCTGATTCAGTCCACAAATACTGCCATAGCCAGGGCTGAAACTGGGAGTCTAGAACTCAGTCTTGTTCTCACATGTGGGTGGCAGGGATCCACATACTGGAGACTTCATCTACTTTGTCCTAGCACACATTAGTAGGAAGCTGGATTTAAAGCAGAGTAGCCAGGATTCAAAGTACACACTTTGATGTGAAATATGTGATGTGGAATATGGGGGTCCCAAGCAGCATCTTAACTGCTGGGCCAAATGCCTACCTCTATTTGTTAATTTGGGAGCACGTTAGAGATACTCTAGGCTCAGGCATAAAAAATCACTGAAACCTGTGGAATGAAGATGTTACCTTTGAGGAGAAGTGGTTACACCAGGGTATGTCATGTTTATATATGACAAATAGAGACAACTTATATTGCAATTTTAAATTAACTTACATAAAGCAGAAATGTAAGCCAACAGTAATATTTCGGTTTCTAACTTGTGAGAATTTGAATATTCACTGTATTTTTTATATATTTGCTTCTATTAAAGTTAGGACAGTCGTTCCAAAATTTGCAACTTTCAAAAATAGCTCATTTATGATATTATGATAATAGTAATGAACTCTGTTTCAGTTTTCACACTTTCTAATGGAAAAACAAAGGAAAGTCCAAGGAGTTCAACTGACTTGTGAAAATGAATTTATTCAGTATCTTAACTCAGGTATGTAATGCCATAAAATATCTACAAATAGAAACAAATAAGAAGTATCAGTAACTCAAATGGCTTGTGATTGCTAACTGCTTTTATCTGATGTTATCCATTTTGTCTTACTGTTGTCACTTAAGTGTTTTCAAGGGATCTTTGGATACTTTTATGGAATAGGAAAAGCCACCTCAAATTTGGAACAAATCCATCCCTTCAGTTTGGGATGAATACTTTCCTAAATAAACCAGTGTGTCTTTTGTTAATGGTTTGGGCCAAAGTTTCAAAGATTGTGGGCCAATAGGGCTTTTGGTGTGGAGTGATAAATCTGGGTATGTTGAAGACACTGATGAAGAAGTGACATGGAAGCTGGGGACTGACTGCCAGTCTGAGACTAGCCAGTAGGGCAATCCATCTTGGGAGTAGACCTGTTTACTAGATGCCACCAGGTGAGTGGGAAGAAGGGTAAATTTAATTTCTAGAGCCATGTTGGACCAGGATCGTCAATAATAATCCAGTTTTATGGCCGGCGCTGTGGCTCAATAGGCTAATCCTCTGCCTGCGGCGCTGGCACACGGGGTTCTAGTCCCAGTCGGGGCACCGGATTCTGTCCCGGTTGCCCCTCTTCCGGGCCAGCTCTCTGCTGTGGCCCTGGAGTGCAGTCCAGGACGGTCCAGGTCCTTGGGCCCTGCACCCTCATGGGAGACCAGGAGAAGCACCTGGCTCCTGCTTCAGATCAGCGTGGTGTGCCGGCCGCAGTGCGCCAGCTGTAGCGGCCATTGGAGGGTGAACCAACAGCAAAGGAAGACCTTTCTCTCTGTCTCTCTCTCTCTCTCTCACTGTCCATTCAGCCTGTCCAAAAAAAAAAAAAAAAAAAAGAAAAAGAAAAAAATAATCCAGTTTTATGGATTAAAACTTTATATCTTTCCCTCAGTACATTTTCAAATCTAGTCTTTTCATAAATAAAATTCCACACTTCATATGTCAAGATCCCGCTCTAGCTGACCATTCAGAAGAAGTGCTATCTAACTATGCCTTGAGTATTTACTTTCCCACTTTACAGCCATGTCTCAAGATGCCTATATGAAAGTTTCCTCATAGTAACAGAAAATTAGAGGAAACCTTAGGACATCTTTTAAGATTATGGCAACAAGTGTCAGCTTTTCAACTTTTATTTAGCGTTTAGATTGTGAAACTGCAGAGGTTCATTCTGAAATAATGAGAAATGTATCCTCCCATGGCATATAAAAATGAAAGCCATTGCCTTCTTTTGACAGCGAGAATTTTTTTTTTTTTTTTAACTTTTATTTAATGAATATAAATTTCCAGTATACAGCTTATGGATTACAATGGCTTCCCCTTCCCACAATTTCCCTCCCACCCGCAACCCTCCCCTCTCCCGCCCCCCTCTCCCCTTCCATTCACATCAAGATTCATTTTCAATTCTATTTATATACAGAAGATCAATTTAGTATAAATACTTCAACAGTTTGCACCCACATAGAAACACAAAGTGAAACATACTGTTTGAGTACTAGTTATAGCATTAAATCAAAATGTACAGTACATTAAGGACAGAGATCCCACATCAGGAGCAAGCGCACAGTGGCTCCTGTTGTTGACCCAACAAATTGACACTCTAGTTTATGGCGCCAGTAACCACCCTAGGCTGTCGTCATGAGTTGCCAAGGCTATGGAAGCCTTCCAAGTTCCCCGACTCTGATCATATTTAGACAAGGTCATAAAAGACAGGTTGAGGATAGTAACCAATGATCCTAAGAGTGGCCTTAACCAGGTCTGAACAATTATACAGCATTAAGTGGGGAAGAGGACCATCAGTACACACAGGTTGGGAGTAGAGCCATTGGTGGTAGAGTAGAGGTTATGATTACAAAGGAATGAGGCCCAAGTGCACTAGACAGGGTCTAGAACAAAGGACAGAGTCATTATTAGAGGAGCTAAGAAAGGTGCTGTTTAAGCTACAAGTAATTTTGCGAGAATTTAAAACATTGTTGAGCTGCCTGTTTGGGAATCTCATTTGAAAGTGGAGTCTTTGATAGTAGTAAATAGGTATAGTAAATGAGTTAACTCAAAATCCCAGAAAGGGGGAGTTTAGGTTTTTAGCTCTTGTTTTATTTTTATTTTTTCAAAGATTTTATTTATTTATTTAACAGGTAGAATTACAGACAGTGAGAAACAGAGACATAGAGAATGGTCTTCCTTCTGTTGTTTCACTCCCCAAACAAAAAATTGCAAGATCAAGATAGGCTTATTTTCAGGGCCAGAGCCCTGGCTCACTTGGCTAATCCTCCGTCTGCAGCGCCGGCTGCTCCTTTTCCAGTCCATCTCTCTGCTGTGGCTCCGGGGGGCAGTGGAGGATGGCCCAAGTGTTTGGGCTTCTGCACCCACATGGGAGACCAGGAAGAAGCACCTGGCTCCTGGCTTCAGATCAATGCAGCGCACCAGCTGTAGCAGCCATCTGGGGAGTGAACCAATGGAAGGAAGAGCTTTCTCTCTGTCTCTCTCTCTCTCATTGTCTATAACTCTACCTGTCAAATAAAAAAAAATCACTAAAAAAAAAGATAGGCTTATTTTCAAACTTTACATTATGTACAAAATTCTAAGTTCATTTATTCCATGAGTTTTTTTTATTATTTTCAGCTTAACATATTCCTAAGTTGATTTAGTGGCTAACAATAGTGCTACAAAATTTTTAAAATGAGAAGATACCTAAAATGGATATAATGACTCTTCAAGGTAATATGATAGAACTTGGACAAACATTTAACTTTTTTCACTCCCCCATTTCACTGAACTCACAATTATTCAAAAGTGAGTAAATACATAAAAGTTGCAAGAATGAGAGGGAAGGGTAAAATGATGAGCAATTTGAACAATTTCTGTAATAGTAAAAATTCAGTTTGTATCTAACTGAAAAATGAGCTGCAGCTTCAATATCACACAGGTAGTAAATATCATAGAGGTGGAAGCTATTCTTTTTTGCAAACCATAGACTCTTTACTTGGAGAAGGCAACTACAGACATAAAGATTGGCTCTAGTGTTGAATGTAACATGATGAACTGAAAACTATACACAAAACAGTTGAGTCAGATTGCTAGCTCCAGCCATTGTGTGCATACAGGAAAAAACTGGAAGTTAAAAAAAGAAAAAAAAAAAAGAGGGGCTGGTGTTGTTGTGTAGCAGGGAAAGCTGCTCTTGCAAAAACTGCATCCCATTAGAGACACTGATTCTTGCTCCCCTTCTGGTCCAGCCCCTGCTACAGGCTTAGGAAAAGCAGTGGAATATGGCCCAAGTGTTTCATGATGCAGCTCCTGGCTTCTCAACCCTGGCCATTGTGGCCATCTGGGGAGTGAACCAGTGGGTGGAAAATTCCTTCTCTCTCTCTCTCTCTCTCTCTCTCTCTCTCTCTCTCTCTCTCTTCCTTTTTCCTCTCTCTGTAACTCTTTCAAGTAAATATTTAAAAAGAAAAAGAAAAAAAGGAAGCAGAAGGGAGGGAAGTATCATTATATTCTTAGAATCATATCTATGAATGACATGAGATCTGTTCTCTTTATATTAATAAAAAATAAGTTAAAACAAATATGGGTTCAGCAAACATCTGAGGTTTTTTTTTTTTTTTTTTTTTTCTGTAATAAAATGTTGAAACCGGTCTGGAATGAAGACCAAGGGTAAACACTTTCTGAAAATTTCATAGACTGTATAATTTAGGGTTGAACCTCCTTTCTAGTAGAAAAGAGAGATATATTTGTATGAATATGCAAGCATTTAAAAACTTTCAGCAAAATAAACATCATTTAATTAGAACTTTTTGATGTACCCTCATACTATGACATACTTTAGTATATTATTGATGGAAAGGAAGCTTTTTCTCTCTCTGCCTCTCAAATAAATAAATAATAAATAGCAAATTATCTGAAATAAAACATATAGTGGAAGGAAGTATGAATTCCAAGCAATATCAAAGGAAGAATTCACTAGCTTTGATAACACAGTGGAGTAGGGATGCAAGAAGGCTTATCACAGAATTGAAGGAACAATATTTCAATAAAACACATTTTGAGTTTCGATTCGAAAACACTGAGTTTGAGATGCTTATAGGAAAGCTCTAGAAACCAAAGGTCTATATTTTCACCTTTCTAAGTACCTATTGCCAGTAAAACTGGAAATCATTAAACTTACTGAAATAAGCCAGTCCCCAAAATACAAATATCATGTTTTCCCTGATCCGTGGTAACTAATAGAGTACAAAATAACATAATGCATATGAATAAAATTTACATTTAGTGAATTGATTATGGTTTACATCTCTTGTCTTTATTGTTGAGGAACAGTTAGTTTTTTTTTTCTTACTATTTGTTGAATTTTTTACTGAGTGGAGGGTTAAGTTTATGGTTATAAAATGAACTGAAAGTATGTCATTGGAAAAATTAAAAGAAAGAATAAGAAAGTAAGGAAGAGGGAGGGTGGCAGTGTGGGCAGGAGAGATGGACAGGTAGGAAGCATCACTGTGCTCCTAAATCTGTATAAATGAGATACATGAAATTTGTTCACCTTATACCAAGAAAAAAAATGAAAGGAATATCTATAAAACTTAATGCTATTTCTTCATACACAAAATAAAGAATACTACATGTCAGTGGTGGGGGAAAGAATGTTATATTAGTATAGTTTTAATGATCTGTGATTACTTTAAAATGTACTGGATATGGGTGAAAAGGTCATTTTTCCATTCAATTATTACTTATAGCCATTGTCTACATTTCCACTAAACTAGGGTCTTTTAGCTCGTTAAACTTCTTATTTGGTGAAGTATTAAGCCTTTTTCCTGTAATATAATATTAAAATGTTATCTCAATAAATAAAAAGGCAGAAAGGGAGAATGAAAGAGGATTGGAGGGAGGGAGAAGGTGGGATGGATGAAGGGAATATCATTATATTCTTAGAATTGTACCTCCAAATCACATCGAATCTGTTAAAAACTAATTACAAATTAAAATTAAAAATTAAAAAAGATAAATAAGTGAATAGAGTTCTCAGAAAATCTTCAAATTTCACTCTTCTTAGTTTTAAGTCATCATTTGACATACGAATCCACCTGTTGACCATGAAATAGTGAGATTAACTTTTATAAATCATATAGTCAGTGTCTTCTCTTGTCCATGCTGACCTCAAATATAGGACAATAAAATACGTTTCAAGTGGTAAGGTGTTTCCTATTGGGTTCCAGAATACATTCCTTACTAGTTCAGCTGTTTATTATCATGTTTTCTATTTTTCCTTAAGAATTTGAAGCCAATTTTTAAAATGCAAATGTCTCCTGGGATAATATAATTAATTAAGCTGCCATTACTTGTGAATGTTGTGCACATAAGAGTTTGCCAGTTTAGTCAGAAAGTAGGTTATGAGACTTTAGAACTAGGGATCTAAGTAAAATTCTAGTTGGTTTGGTTGGAAGAAAATTATCTGTTAGGAATGTACTTTAGACAAAGCAATATAATAATCTAATTATTCTTCCTTTTTTTTTTTTTTTTGACAGGCAGAGTGGATAGTGAGAGAGACAGAGAGAAAGGTCTTCCTTTTGCCATTGGTTCACCCTCCAATGGCCGCCGCAGCCGGCGCGCTGTGGCCGGCGCACCGCGCTGATCCGATGGCAGGAGCCAGGTGCTTATCCTGGTCTCCCATGGGGTGCAGGGCCCAAGGACTTAGGCCATCCTCCACTGCCTTCCCGGGTCATAACAGAGAGCTGGCCTGGAAGAGGGGCAACCGGGACAGAATCCGGCACCCCAACCGGGACTAGAACCCGGTGTGCCGGCGCCGCAAAGCGGAGGATTAGCCTAGTGAGCCGTGGCGCCGGCGTATTCTTCCTTTTTTAAACTTTTATTTAATATAAATTTCCAAAGTACAAGTTTTGGATTATAATGGCTTTTTCCCCCCATAACCTCCCTCCCAACCGAAACCATCCCATCTCCCACTCCCTCTCCCATCCCATTCTTCCTCAAGATTCATTTTTAATTATCTTTACATACCAAAGATCTACTTAGTATTTATTAAGTAAAGATTTCAACAGACTGCACCCACATAGACACACGAAGTATAGAGTACTGTTTTATATAGAGTAGTAATTTTACCGTTAATTCACATAGTACAACACATTAAGGACAGAGATCCTACATGGGGAGTAGGTGCACAGTGATTCTCCTTGTTGATTTAACAATTGACACTCTTATTTATGGCGTAAGTAATCAGCTGAAGAGCTCTTTAGCTCGCTTTTTTTTTTTTTTTTTTTTTTTTTTGGACAGGCAGAGTGGACAGTGAGAGAGAGAAACAGAGAGAAAGGTCTTCCATTTGCCGTTGGTTCACCCTCCAATGGCTGCCACAGCTGGCGCACTGTGGCCGGCACACTGAGCTGATCCAAAGGCAGGAGCCAGGTGCTTCTCCTGGTCTCCCATGGGGTGCAGGGCCCAAGCACTTGGGCCATCCTCCACTGCACTCCCGGGCCATAGCAGAGAGCTGGCCTGTAAGAGGGGAACCTGAAGCTCTTGCCATGAGTTACCAAGGCTATGGAAGCCTTTTGAGTTCGCTGACTTCCATCTTATTTAGACAAGGTCATAGTCAAAGTGGAAGTTCTCTCCTCCCTTAAGAGAAAAGTACCTCCTTCTTTTATGGCCCCATTCTTTCTACTAGGATCTCACATGCAGAGATCTTTCATAAAGGTCATTTTTTTTTTTCCACAGTGTCTTAGCTTTCCATGCCTGTGAAACTCTCATGGGCTTTTTAACCAGACCTGAATGCCTTAGGGGCTGATTCTGAGGCCAGAGTGCTGTTAAGGACATCTGCCATTCTATGAGTCTGCTGTGTATCCTGCTTCCCATGTTGGATCATTCTCTCCTTTTTAATTCTATCAGTTAGTATTAGCAAACACTAGTCTTGTTTATGTGATCCGTTTAATGCTTAATCCTATCTTTTTGATCAATTATGAACTGAAATTGATCACTTTGACTACTGAGATGGCATTAGTACATGCCACCTTGCTGGGATTAAATTGGTATCCCCTGGCACGTTTCTAACTCTACCATTAGGGGTAAGTCCGAGTGAGCAGGTGCTGAACTGAACATCTTCTCCCTCTCTTATTCCCACTCTTATATTTAACAGGGATCACTTTCTAATGATTCTTCTTTTAAAGAATTTCTTATTTGTATATAATGAATGGATTTTTAGAGGCAGCTTTTTTGCCCCTTTATGGTCAGCTAGCTGTATTCAGATTTGTAACTTGCTTGATCTGTTAGAATTAAGCAAATGGCATGATAAAGACTGTGCTAAAATTCTAATTAAAAAGAAAAATTATTAACAGCATGACCTGAGGTAGAGCAAGGAAAGGCTAAAGTGTTTATGGATTTCACAAACAAGGAAACTCAAGGCAGGCAACTGCTGGCATTGACTTACCTGCTCAACAGTTTTACCAAGACTCATTTCTACTTCTCTTCAGCCATTCTTGCAGGTTGGCTTTGGATTCCTAAATTATTCCTTCAGAGAAATAAGAGAGCTACCCCAAATCTAGGAAATGTGATTATAGTTATGGGCAGAAATTGAGGGACCATGTGGGGCATGACAGAAAAATGCAAATCTACTTTCTAGAAAGGGGCAGAAAAAATATTTCCCAGAACTTTAAAAGCATCCTGTTATATTTCCATTATCCAGAAGTCAAGGTTGTGCTTAATTTTGCAAATATTAATGATCTTGTCCTATTCAATGTATCTAATCTATGGGACTGGTGTTGTGTTGTAGTGAGTTAAGCCGCTGTCTGCAACACTGGCGTACCATTTGAAAGCTGGTTCTAGTCCCGGTTGCTCACTGCCTATCTAGATCCCTGTTAAAGCATCTAGGAAAGATGTCCCATGGGCTTGGGCCCCTGCAAACAACCATATGGGAGAACAGGATGAACCTCCTGGTTTCAGCCTGACGAGCCCTGGTCATTGCAAATTTGGGGAGTGAACCAGTGGATGGAAGATCTCTTTCTCTGTCACTCCCTTTCTTTCTTCTTTCTCTGTAGTTCTGATTTTCAAATAAATAAAATCTTTTAAAATGTATCTAGTCTGGACTAAATATGTATATGGAAATAAGTAGCGTAAAAACAAGGGATTTTAGTTTTGTATCTGGGTGTTCTGGAGGTAGTGTAAGGAAAATTATTTTCCTTTTTCATAGGCTTTTTTCTCATTTACTTTTGCAAAAGGAAAAGAATTTTTTTAGGTCATGGGGCCAGAGCATATAATGCTATTTTTCCAGCTCAGGGGAGTATGATTTAAGGGTGTAGAAACATTCCAGTTTTCTTTCCTGGTTTCTAAAATGCATATTCTAGATACAGTTTGAAATGTATGTTCTAGACATGTAACATAGCAACATATCAGTCTTCTTTATGTGAAGGAATTGCAGGTTAACTGGCAGTGGATAAGAGCAGTTTAAGGATGGATGGAGAGGTCTTTGATTTCAAAAAATAACAAGCTTTAATGACCAGGAATTCAAAGTGGCTGAAAGATCCCAAGGCGAAGTTTACCCAGGAAGATGCAAAACGTGGAACAAATTTTCTTGAAAGAAACAATGTCTTCCTTCCACCTTATCCTGAAAATAAGAGGTGGTAGATGACAGAAAATATGAGTTTTCTTACAATGACTCATTTTCCTATAATTAGGGTGAGAATCCAGGAATGTTAGTAGGGAGTAAAGTGCATTAATCAGCACTCCCTCATTCTCCAGGACCCTAAAGAACATGACAGCTATGAGCTTGTATTCTAATCCACAAAGCAATGACATGGCATCTCATGTCAGACATTGCCACTCTGGATCAACACAAGCATTATTTTATTTTTTTCTGAGTCATGGGTCAGCTATTGCTGTTATTAGAGGAAAATCTATAGTCTTATGTGTCGGTATTAATAAATAAAAGCTGAAAACCAATTATCTAAGCATTTATTTCAAGAATTTAGAAATATAACTGTAAATAAAACTCAAAGAAACTAGAGCAAGGAAATAGCATGGATGAAAGCACACATTAATAGAACAGAAAAATAAATGAATAATTTAAAAAAACAAAAAAGTCCACCGTTGGTTCTTTGAAAATTCATTAAAATTAATCAATCAATCTGTTGGATAAGGAAGCTATTTTGGTATTGGAGGGATTCACAAGATTCAAAATAGTTTTTTTTTTTTTTTAACACTAGGGGCATGGGAATATCAGGAATTCTACATAATATCTCTATATAGCACAAGGAACTAAATATGACCTTACTATGAAAATCTTGAGTTTTATTTCTGGAATCTTGATTTCCCTTCTTTTTCTGAACTATCTCTTGTTTTCCCTTGTTAAAGCAGTTCAGGATAAAATGAAGTCTTAGCCTAATGGAGCCATTGCCTTTTGGAAGTCTGCTCTTTACCTTACATGGCAGGGTAGAGCAGAAATGTTGGACTCAGAAACACGTTACTTCATGGGAAAACAATGGCATCTGGACAGAATGTATACCTGCTTTATAAAGACTCAATTCTCCCTCATGACTGTGGTATTTGGGTTGTTATTACTTTAACGCAAACAAAAGGAAGTGTTTAGGCTGCTAAATGAAGTTGGAGTGATAATATCATTAAAAAAGGGTGGGAGTTTAGAGAATGGAAGAAGAACATGGTCCTGATGGAGACTTTTGAGTTAGCTTCACGTAGATAGACATTAGAAGAAGGAAATTGGAATACGCTTTGCTCTTAAGGCACAAGGCCAGTTAATGTCATATTCATTATTGCCTTGAAAAATACTCCATGACTCATACAGCTTTATTAAATTCTTGATGCAATTGAAAATTAACCATTCTTTTGAAGAATTCCTTGTTTGCACATAACAAATGAGTTTTCAGAGGCAGCTCTCTTGCCACTTTAGGGTCACTTAGCAGTCTTCAGACTTCTAACTTGCTTGGGCCTCTAAGAGGCAAGAAGATAGCATGATAAAGACTGCACTAAAATTCCAATTAGAAAGAAAGATTATTAACAGTGTGACCTGAGGTAGAACAGGAAAGCTGTAGGAACTTGTGGCAGGATCTGGCCTTAGTCATCTCTGTATCACATTGTAGAGACCACATGCTTTGTTCTTTTAAATGAACTGAATTGAATTAAATTGGAGTGAACTGAATGATGCTCTGGAAAAGAAAAGTCAGACCTTCGAAAATGCATTAAGTGTGAAATGAGTCGGGGAGAGAAAAGGAGGTATTTAGGACAGCTGTAACACAAACTGGTCTATGAGCAAACTACCCCTCTCCAAAAGAATGAAAAGCAGCGGAAGAAGTGTGGATAAAATGAGAAAGGAAGACAATATGCAGAAATCCCACAAGCAGAAATAAATAACCTTACCTTACCAACCACCCTATTTCTTAGCCACAGTGGCTCTACACATAGTTAGGGTTTAATGAATATTACTTCTTTGCTTTTCTTATTCTTTTTTAAAAAAATCATCAATAAAATATTATTTTAAAATAGGTAGTTGAACTATATGATGAACCAGAGTATACTTATGGTTTATATGAAATATCTCAATTCAATTTCTCAAAAGAGCTCATATTTACTTTTAATATCTATATTTGACAAATGGAAAAACTAAATCTTAAGAGTTTGGAGACGCTTTTCCAAAATGGACAGATAGTTGACACGTTCTAAAGGAAAGGCCCAATAATCAACAAATATCTGAATGTACAAGTTTATTATCCAGTTAATTTGATAGGTATTGCCTACATCCTTGGCTTGTAAAAGACATTTAAAAAACTATACCAAGAAAAGACATAAAAATGAATAAAATTGGAATGAAGAATATTTTCGTTCAATATTCTTTGCATACTTGGCCTGTTTTAAACTTCATAATAGTTTCTGTTTTTTTTTATTTTAATTTTTTTTTTAACAGGCAGAGTGGACAGTGAGAGAGAGATAGAGAGTAAGGTCTTCATTTTTCCATTGGTTCACCCCTCAGCAGCCGCTGCGGCCGGCGCACCGCGCTCATCCGAAGCCAGGAGCCAGGTGTTTCTCCTGGTCTCCCATGCAAGTGCAGGGCCCAAGCACTTGGGCCATCCTCCACTGCACTCCCAGGCCACAGCAGAGAGCTGAACGGGAAGAGGAGCAACTGGGACAGAATCCGTTTTTTTTTTTCAAATTATTTGTGTGAGAGAGACAGTGTGTGTGTGTGTGTGTGTGTGTGTGATGACCAGGTCTGGGTCAGGCCTAACCCAGGAGCTAGGAACTCAGTCCAAGTCTCCCAAGTGGATGGCAAGAACCCAAACTTGAGCCATCATTTGCTAAATCTCATTGTATGTATTAGCAGGAAATTGTAATCGGGACAAAAGCTGGGACTTGAACTCGAGCACTCCAGTATGGGACACAGGCATCTTTTCCAGTGATTTAACTCTTAGACCAAATACCCATCCCCTTGTTTTTCTTTTTAAAAGTCTATGAAAACAATACATACTTATTTTTGTTTAAGTAAGGAACAGCTACTCTAAATACAATGTTTAGGTAATTTGGAAAACAATGTTTATTTGTGTGAATGTGTGATATATATGTTCTTCCACATATATACTGTTTCTGCTCTTATTAGTTCTTTATTCAGCTTTCTCCATTAGCTAAATACATTAGCAAAGCATCTTTGTTGGAATTGCTCTAATGCTCTAAGAAATGTTAATATTACAAGTACAGCTTTATACAAAAGCTGCTTGACACATGCTCTGGAGCCATACCACCTCAGTTTAGAAAGTAGCCACATCAATTTTGTGGATTTAATGTTTTACCATTCCATGCTTCAGTTTCCTTACTTTTAAAGGGGAGAGAAAAATAATATTAATCTAAAGGTTATTTTTGTGAAGACTGAATGACTTGTTATTAATTCATTTTAAACTTATGTCTTAGAAAAGTATAACAGGAGCTGTACTGTATAAATGTTAAATGTTTTTAATGATTTTTTTCAACGTTTATTGCCCTACAGAGTGACAATGTACCAACTTTCCTCCTAAAACACTTGACACATATGATTTTGAAGAGGAAGATGGAGAATGGAAAAGTAGAAACAAGAACATGAAACCAAGAAGAGAGGCTAAATTCCCGCATCTCAGTGATACAGCGGACATCTGGCCCATCTTTCAGCTAAGAAAGCCTTGACATTAGAATTATATTTCCTAGGGAATTAGATGTCCCGTTCCTTCTAAACTAAGTACTGAAGTGCAGGAAGGCAATCTTAGGAACTAATGTAAGACAGCAAAAATCTATGGGGAGAAGAGAATTTCTTTCAGATCCCTGACATCACAGTGCATTGTGTTTTCTGTCTTGGGGAACAAGTTTGGGACGCAAAGCAACCCTGCGATCCAAGCATCTTGCAGCCCCATTGCGTGCTACAAAGTGATCATAGTCAGGTGTCTTGAGAAATGAGGCAGAAAAAGATACTGCTCTATTGGTTCTGAGTTGCAGAAGCTTTGTTGGCTTCCACTGCCTGTAAAGCTGTTTCTGCCCCAGTTAGAGGTGAGGTATGTGAATGTCCAGGAAGCCACTGCACATGGTGTGGCATTGGTACTAATCTGATCAATTAATTCAGTAAAGGGTGCCATCTAACTGCAGAGCTGTACGGCAGGAAATGTGTAAAAGACCCACAGTGAAAACATGATTTCTGTTAATCTCCTGCTTTCATCATTCCGATCCCTTGAGGCAGCCAAGCTGGCATATGAAAGGGCTGGTCCCAGGCTAAATTGCTGCTTAATGTCCTTCCTGGGAGAAAGCTGGGCCTCAGATTCACCTAAAGTATGAAATATCATTAACTGTCTTCTGTTATTAATCCACAATATGGCAAGGAGCCAAGATTTTCTGCTTTTTCACCTTCCGTGGTCAGTCAGTCCTTGGCTACTCAACATCTGTATCTGTCAGTCTCTTGCTGTAATAATGAGCATGTTTGAAAAGCAGAAAAAGGCTGATGTGACCTTGAGTATGGGTCACATTCCTGTTCATTCTTTCTTGAAATGAAAAAAAAATAAATGCAAACAAGAATTATTCTTCATAAACTTGGTTTAATTCGTGCGAGCAAGTTTGTGAGTCATTTTATGAATGGCTCCCGCTTCAAATTAGGGCTCCTGTTTCCGCTTCCAATGAGCCTCTAGTATTACATCTAATATTGTTTCCTCTCAGCAATTGAAATGTACATCCCTGCTGGGTTGGTAAGAATAGAATTTCTTTCCGGAATTCTTTCTTCTTTCTGAATTGCTTCATTTTGCTTCCTTCAAAACTAAAATAAAGTAATTTGTACCTAAAACCAGACAAAATTAACCTCGTGGCTTGTTCTCCTTTCCATGTGCAACCTGACAGCTTGGCAAAATAAGTCTGCTTTCACCCATGGCCCTATTTCTTCACCTCTTCTCACCTTCTCTGGGAAGGAAGAAAATGGCATCCATGGGTGGTAGGTGGGCTTAGGAAGGGAAAATAAAGGGAAAAAAAAAACTGCTCAGAGGGCTTTCCAGCTCAATACTGGGAAGGGAAGGGAAGGTAAATGTGAATGGTCCAGTATCAGAGCTATGCCATTAGCACATGTGCCATCTTTCTACACATGCAAACAAACATAGGCTCATGTGTGCTCCAAAGAATTCTCTTCTTACTTATCTGCTCTTGAGTATCAAGTCTACATCTAAATGGCTCATCATCTTTGCTTCCAGGAGAAAGGTTAAATTATGACAAAAATTCCCACAAACCCTCCCTCTTGTGCACATGGCAGACATTACTAATAACACCAATACTCTTTCCTCCCAAGGCTGGATGTAGACACAGGGCTTGGGAAATATAAGGTTTCACAAACATAGGGTTTGGGAAAGCTGATTCCAAATGATGAGGATTTATTAGATATAAAGAAGCAATAACAACAAAACTCAAGCACTATGTCTATCCTACTCTAAGCTTAAGGCATCCAAGTCCTCTAACACTGTTATTTGGATGGTAGATAAGAGAGAACATAGAAATTCAATAGTATAACATTTATGAAGTCATTTGAGTTACACATCTATTGAACTATTAGAAGGGAGGGGGTAGAAAAAACAAACACAAGTGCTGCAAAAGGTACAATCAATACTTATTATCGTGGATTAAATCTAAAAATTCTTTAAATAGTTTTCTTGCCACCAAAAATATTTATTTTGTCATTGATTCTATCATTATCACATGTATAGATAAGAAAGATAATGATGCAATGAGACACTATAATCAGGAAAGCAAAACATTCCTAGAAATATCCAGCATCCATATGTTACTAACAAGAACTGTATCATGAGATCACAGTGTCTGCTAGTAAAGTGGGCAATATTGTTTCTTTAATGCTAACATATTGTTAGCTATTAATATGAATGGGTGAAAAGATTTAAAGTGAGTAACCATGTCATACACAGTAGCCTTTAGTGTGTACTCTAAGAATGCTAACTACATTTTTACTTAGAATTTAACATGGACCAAATTATACATTTGTTATAGAATATTATCTTTACCACCAGATTGTGAGCTCTGAGAGAACTCAGTAGGCATCTGTTTTCTGCTGACCATTTTATCTTCAGGGACGACCAGCTCACTGTGTGTGACACAATAGGCATTCAAAACATTTTTGTTATAAAAAGAAAATATCCCCACCACACACTCCTAATTAAGGCAAGCCATATCAACTGCCTGATTTACTATATTTCTGCCCAGCATCTCAATTGGTCTTCTTTCTTGCATTCTATTAGCTGAGTGATGCTGCTAATTTATTTGTAACCAAGACAGAACACTCAATGTTAATCATTATCTGATGGAGGCTTTCCTGAGTATGATTTACAAAAACCTTCATGGGCTGCACCCCCCGTAACTTTCTTGTTTCACACACTGTTTCTCATTCTATTTTTATGGTCACTATTTTTTCAGTTTCTTGAAGGACCTCTCTATTTTTTCACTTGAGGTATAATTTATACAGAGTAAAACATCTTTTTGTGTACAATTTGGTGAGCTTTGACAAATGAATAGAGTCATAGGGCAGCCACCATTATCAATATGTAGAGCAGTTCTGTCATTCTCCCAAACTCTCCCATGACCCTTTCTGGGGAAGCCCTACCCTTTCCTGCAGTGCCTGGTAAGCAAAGA
This sequence comes from Lepus europaeus, assembly GCF_033115175.1. Lineage (NCBI taxonomy): Eukaryota > Metazoa > Chordata > Mammalia > Lagomorpha > Leporidae > Lepus > Lepus europaeus. The sequence goes on from NC_084833.1 coordinate 36,152,548, forward strand.
TTAGCTTCTTGCCCCTGACAGTTTCCTTTGATCTGGAAATACATGTAAGTAGAATCATAGAACATCGAGACTTTTGAATCCGCATACATTTTCTTAGCATAATATTTTTTGAGACTTCTTCATGTTGTTACATGTCTCGTAATGTGTTCTTGTTTATCGCTGAGCAATCACTTGCATCATTTTGTTTGGAGAAACGGTAACTAGAATTCTTATAAACATTTACGCAATACTTTTCTATGAACTTAGGTTATCATTTCATCCTGAAGCAGAATTACAAGATTCTAGGTTCATAAAGTATATGTCTAACTTTATAAGCAACTGGCCACTTATTTTCCAAACTGGCTTTGCTGTTTTGCTTTCTCATCCTATTCTTTCTTAACACTTGCTCTTTTTTTTTTTTTTTTTGGAATCACTTATTACTATACTCACCCCCTTTAATCTGTTTAATTGCCTGCATGCTTTAAGTTTCAGACTGGAGATTGCTTCTTCAAGAAAGTCTTCCTTGATCACAGGTCTAGATTCATACATCTTATGCATTCTCTCATACTTTTTTGTATCTTCTCACTTAATGTTGTATAGTGAAACAGAATGCAAAATGTAAGATTATTTCATATTTTAGCAAACAATTTGAGTTGAGCTAGCAAGATAATAGATGCCAATGAGTCAGACCTTTCAAAAGAATATGCTATACTACACAAGTAAAATTTACAAGGGAGTTATCCCATTTCTGTGTTCTTAACCTTGTCTTAAAACCCTTTCAAGGATACATAAGAGAATCAAGGTTAAATGATAAAATTTCTTTGGAGAGGTCATGTGTAATGTGGACACACATGCTTTTCTTCATGGTATAAGGAGAAAGTCACTTCCATTATCCCTCAATTCAATTGAAAATGTTTCTTAGTAAACCACGGGGATAAGCTTGACCCATATTTATGAATATTTGTAGGGGGTACAGCGACTGGTGTCAAATTCTTTTCTCAGAAACCTAAAACCATAAGATTTGGACTAGATAGCTACCATGACTATGGGAAACAGAAAGGTGACTCTACTAGGAAAGTCATAAACACTTAGAATATATAGGGCAAGCAATGTGTATTTCTTTTGGCTCAAATGTGGGACATAAAATTGATAGCTCATACCCAACTTAAAAAGAATTCACATAAAATACTTCCTGTAATGAGGTCTCCAACAAAGAGCCTGTGTCAAGCAGATTTTAAATAGTTACGTGGTTCCCTAAAAGAGAAATTGGCCACTATGAGAAGACAGGTCCAGGATCCCCAACAAAAATAACCTCCCAGAACCCATAAATACACTCTAAGGGAGAAAAATTGCATATCATAGCTGCATCGATATTATAAGATCTTCCTTTCATTTTTTTTCTCTCAGACAATACACAAAAAAACTAAAAATAATTCTAGTGAATAGAAAGGGAAAAATTCTCCCAAGGATAGTGAATTAGATGAAATATAATAAAAGCAATAAATAATTTATTCATACCTACATTTTGAAATTTGGCTCTGGCCAGTTATTTGCCATTACAATTTATGATGGGACCAAAATTTTTTTTGGCCCATATTTCCTATCATTTTCTTTTTTTTTTCCTATCATTTTCTTAAGCAACATTCCAAGATTAAGAATCATTGGAACTCAAGGTTCTGACAGTTTTAAGACTCTCAAAACATAATATTGAAGTTATAGTTTAGAAATGTTTACAGTTTATATACTGCCTAGTAATTTTAGGTCAATATATTTTATTTATTTATATATATTTTTATTATTTTTAAGGAATAAAAATTTCATAAGTACAACTTTAGGAATATAGTTATTCTATCCACCATACTCACCCTCCCACACTTCCTCCTCCTCCCTCTCCCTCTCCCCTTCCCAGTCCCATTCTCCATTAAGATTCATTTTCAGGGGCCAGTGCTGTGGTTCAGAAGGTTAATCCTCTCCCTGCAGTGCCAGCATCCCATATGGGCGCTGGTTCCAATCCCGGCTGCTCTTCTTCCAATCCAGCTCTCTGCTGTGGCCTGGGAAAGCAGTAGAAGATGGCCCAAGTACTTGAGCCCCTGGACCTGTGTGGGAAACTGGGAAGAAGCACCTGGTTCCTGGCTTCTGATTGGCACAGCTCTGGCCATTGCGGCCATTTGGGGAGTGAACCAACGGAAGAAATACCTTTCTTTCTGTCTCTCCCTCTCACTGTCTTAAACTCTACCTTTCTAATAAATAAATTTTAAAAAAATCTTTAAAAAAAGAAAAAAAGATTCATTTTCAATTAACTTTGTTACAGAAAACCAACTCTATACTAAGTAAAGATTTCAACAATTTGCATACACACACACACACATACACACAAAGCTGTTTGAAAACTAGTTTTACAGTTAACTCTCATAATGCAACTCATTGAGGAAAGAGGTCCTAAATGGAAAGTTAGTGCACAGTGATTCTTGTAAATTTAATAATTAACACTCTTATGTATGATGTCAGTGACCACTCGAAGATCTTAAAATGAGCTGTCTTAGCTATGGAAGCCTTTTAAATCCACAAACTCTGTCAGTATTTAAACAAGGCCATAAGCAAATAGAAGTTCTTTCCTCCCTTTAGAGAAAAGTACATCCTTCCTTGATGGTCACTTCTTTCTGCTGGGGTCTCATTTACAGAGATCCTTCATGTAGAACATTTTTTGCCACAGAGTCTTGGCTTTCCATTCCTGAAATGCTCTCACTGCTTTTCAGCCAGACCAAGAAGACTTAAGGGTTGATTCTGAGGTCAGAGTGTTACTTAAAGTAATTGTCATTCTATGAGTCTGCTGTGTAGAATGCTTCCAATGTTGGAACATTCTCTCCTTTTAATTCTATCTATTATTATTACCAAGTAGTTGATTCTATTTATGATCACTTTAACACTTAATATGATCACTTTAACACTTAAGAGAGACATTATTATCACCCAGTTTAATGGGATTTGGGGCCCTATGACGAGTTCTTAAACTGTACCCATAAAAGTAAATCCATAGGAATGTATGCAGAACTATACAGCTTTACAATTACAAACTTCTTCCTCTCTTATTCCCAATCTTATTTTTTTAACTGTGATCCATACTCAGTTGACTTTATACACATATCATTAACTCTATGTTAAGTGAGAATTCAACAAATAGTACGAAGAAAGAAAATGAAACTGATCCTCTACAGTCAACACAAGGGCAGCTTAAGTCATCCCTTTTTGAAGTGTCAATTTTATTTCTTCAGATTTTGTTTTAGATGCTCTATTAGTTTTCACAGATCACTAATTTATAAGGCTTTCTACCTCACTTTATGCTTCACAAAATAATTATTTTTAAGAAAACTCTGTTAATAATTCAAAGAGAAATATTATCATTTTAGTTTCAATTATTAGTAGTATTTAAATTCTCTTGCATGCTTATTTTCTACTTGTATTTTTCTTTTTATGATTTGTTGGCTAATTTCTATTAATGTAGGGGTTTTTTTGTTTGTTTGTTTGTTTGTTTGTTTTTTTGACAGGCAGAGTGGACAGTGAGAGAGAGAGAGACAGAGAGAAAGGTCTTCCTTTTTCCGTTGGTTCACCCTCCAATGTCCACCGCGGCTGGTGCGCTATGGCTGGCGCACCACACTGATCCGAAGCCAGGAGCCAGGTGCTTCTCCTGGTCTCCTATATGGGTGCCCAAGGACGTGGGCCATCCTCCACTACACTCCCGGGCCATAGCAGAGAGCTGGCCTGGAAGAGGGGTAACTGGGACAGAATCTGGCGCCCCGACCGGGACTAGAACCCGGTGTGCTGGCGCTGCTAGGTGGAGGATTAGCCTGTTAAGCCACGGTGCTGGCCCTAATGTAGTTTCTTAAAAGACTATCTTTACCAGATGAGATGAACTAAAGCATTTCTTGATCTTTCTATTACTCTTTATATACTCAGAATGATTTACAAAAATTTTCTAAGAAAATGGAATTTTTGAAATACAAATAATTGTGTTTGCCCATCAACATTTCTTGCTGGGCTGAAAATCCAACTCAACCACTTAATGTATTGGTGAACTGAAAAATAATAGAATAATATCTCTGTATGACAGCCATTCCCTTAGAAGTACATCTTAAATATTTCAAAAAAATCACCAGCATAAATATCTGAATAGGAGGGCGAGAAGAGGAAAAAATAACATGTAAGTGTTTGTGTGAGTTCTGTTGGGTTGCAGAAGGTGGAAGATTTACTTCAATGTTTCTCCTATTGAATTTCAACGACAGTAGTCCAGGGATTAGAAAAGCAGTAAGCAAAGCAGGATTTTAATTTCTAATAAAATGTATTTACAGAGATGGCTAATGAAAGAATAATATAGGAAACTACAATTCCCTTGAATAGAATCAAATAAACAGGAAATACAATGACTTATATGAGTTTTCTTGGTAGGATCTAGATAATTGAATGAGGAATAAGAAGGAAAATACTTCTCAAGATTTTTTTTCTGCTTTATAGATCTCTGTTGAAATCATTACAAAAAAACCTGGACCTTGCCCAGAGAAACATTGAGTTGAAAATTAAAAAATACCCACTAAAAGCCATATCTGTCCAGTGTTTTCTATCATAATTGTGCCACAGATTCTCTTCTTTTGTCCTATCTAAAGCTGTTAACCAGGCAAGTATAATTATACTAAGTTGTAGAAGTGTAAATAGAGACTCAAAGATGGTGACTTACCCAATATGACACAACTAATAAGTGGCAAAGCTGGAATTTATAGTAAGAAGATTTAAAACTCCAGAGCCCATGGAACTAAAACCTGAACACACATTCTCAAATCTGGGTCCTGTCATGCTAGGATAGCTTCATGTTGTCTCAGTCCTTTCCAAAGACACCAAACCAACCTACTCCCCTCCTTGTGTGACAGACATATATTTTGTCATTTATTTTCAAGAAGGCTACATATATAATTTGAGGATTCAGTATAAAATGTCCAGCTGAGGCTGAGAAAGTCAACCTGCCATTTCTATGGGCATGACTTCCCAACCTATAAGAATAAGGCTGACCCTTCAAGAAAGTACAACTTCTACCTCATACATTGCTTAGTACCTGCAGGGAAAGGAAGGTAAGAGCTCCTGCCAAGTTACTTGTTGAATGAATGGTGGCACTGCCAGGCAGAGTGCAGATGACTGCCTTCTTACTTGACCCAGAGAGAAGGTAGAGTACATTCACATTCAACCTTGCTATACCCATCTTCAAAGGAAGGGGGTTATATAAAATGCAATCCTCTGGGTAAATTCCAAGGAGTGGGATGGCTGGGTTGTATGGTAGGGTTATGTTCAGGTTTCTGAGGAATCTCCAGACTGACTTCCATAGTGGCTTAACCAGTTTGCATTCCCACCAACAGTGGGTTAGTGTCCCTTTTTCCCCACATCCTCTCCAGCATCTGTTGTTGATAGATTTCTGAATGTGAGCCATTCTCACCGGGGTGAGGTGAAACCTCATTGTGGTTTTGATTTGCATTTCTCTGATTGCTAGTGATCTTGAACATTTTTTCATGTGTCTGTTGGCCATTTGGATTTCCTCTTTCGAAAAATGTCTATTGAGGTCCTTGGCCCATCTCTTAAGTGGGTTGTTTGTTTTGTTGTTGTGGATTTTCTTGATTTCTTTGTAGATTCTGGTTATCAACCCTTTATCTGTAGTATAGTTTGCAAATATGTTTTCCCATTCTGTCAGTTGCCTCTTCACTTTCCTGACTGTTTCTTTTGAAGTACAGAAACTTCTCAATTTGATGCAATCCCAAATGTTAATTTTGGTTTTGACTGCCTGTGCTCCTGGGGTCTTTTCCAAGAAGTCATTACTGTACCTATATCTTGCAGGGTTTCTCCAATGCTCTCTAATAATTTGATGGTTTCGGGTCATAGATTTAAGTCTTTAATCCATGTTGAGTGAATTTTTGGGTAAGGTGAAAGGTAGGGGTCTTGCTTCAAGCTTCTGCACGTGGAAATCCAATTTTCCCAGCACCATTTATTGAATAGACTGTCCGTATTCAAGGGATTAGTTTTGGATCTTTGATCAAATATAAGTTGGCTGTAGATGTTTGGATTGATTTCTGGTGTTCCTGTTCTGTTCCATTGGTCTATCCATCTGTTTCTGTACCAGTACCATGCTGTTTTGATAACAACTGCCCTGTAGTATGTCCTGAAATCTGGTATTGTGATGCCTCTGGCTTTGTTTTTGTTGTACAAGATTGCTTGGGCTATTCAAGGTCTTCTGTGTCTCCATATGAATTTCAGCATCATTTTTTCCAGATCTGAGAAGAATGTCTTTGGTATCTTGATTGGTATTGCATTGAATGTATAAATTGCTTTTGGGAGAATAGACATTTTGATGATATTGATTCTTCCAATCCATGAGCATGGAAGATTTCTCCATTTTTTGGTATCCTCTTCTATTTCTTTCTTTAAGGTTTTGTAGTTTTCATCGTAGAGATCTTTAACGTCTTTGGTTAAGTTTATTCCAAGGTATTTGATTGTTTTTGTAGCTATTGTTAATGGGATTGATCTTAGAAGTTCTTCCTCAGCCATGGCATTGCCTGTGTATACAAAGGCTGTTGATTTTTGTGCATTGATTTTATATCCTGCTACTTTGCCAAACTCTTCAATGAGTTCCAGTAGTCTCTTAGTATAGTTCTTTGGATCCCAATTCACAATAGCTAAGACCTGGAACCAACCCAAATGCCCATCAACAATAGACTGGATAAAGAAATTATGGGATATGTACTTCATAGAATACTATACAGCAGTAATAAAAAATGAAACCCGGTCATTTGCAACAAGATGGAGGAATCTGGAAAACATCATGCTGAGTGAATTAAGCCAGTCCCAAAGAGACAAATATCATTTGTTTTCCCTGATCGGTGACAACTGAGCACCAAAGGGGAAACCTGTAAAGTGAAATGGACACTATAAGAAACAATGACCTGATCAGCTCTTGTCCTGACTCTAGATGTACAATGTAATACTTTATCCTTTTTAGTATCTGTTGTTGTAGTTGTTGTTCTAGTACTAGTGGTTGAACTCTGTAATTAACACACAATTATTCTTAGGTGTTTAAATTTTAACTGAAAAGTGATCCCTGTTAAATATAAAAGTGGAAAAAGAGAGGTAGGAGATGTACAATTTGGGACATGCTCAATCGGACTTGCCCCAAATGATGGAGTTAGAAATGTGCCAGGGGATTCCAATACAATCTTATCAAGGTGGCATGTACCAATGCCATCTCACTAGTCCAAGTGATCAATTTCAGTTCACAATCGATGGCTCTGATAGGTCTAAGAGTCAAAGGGATCACACAAACAAGACAAGTGTCTGCTAATACTAACTGATAGAACCAAAAAGGGAGAGAAGGATCCAACATGGGAAGTAGGATACACAGCAGACTCATAGAATGGCAGATGTCCTAAACAACACTCTGGCCTCAGAATCAGCCCTTAAGGCATTCGGATCTGGCTGAAGAGCCCATGAGAGTATTGTAGGCATGGAAAGCCAAGATACCATGGAAAAGAAAAAAAAGAAGAAGACCTAAATGAAAGATCTCTGTGAGTGAGATCCCAGTGGAAAGAACGGGGCCATCAAAGAAGGAGGTACTTTTCTCCGAAGGGAGGAGAGAACTTCCACTTTGACTACGACCCTATCGGAATAAGACCAAAGTCAGCGAACTCTAAAGGCTTCCATAGCCTTGGCAACTCATGACTAGAGCCTAGGGCGATTACTGACGCCATGAACAGGAGTGTCAAATTGTTAAGTCAGCAACAGGAGTCACTGTGTACTTACATCCCATGTGGGATCTGTCCTTAATGTGTTGTCCAATGTGCAGTGATGCTATAACTAGTACTGAAACAGTATTTTTACACTTTGTGTCTCTGTGTGGGTACAAACTGATGAGATCTTTACTAATTATATACTGAATCGATCTTCTGTATATAAAGATAATTGGAAATGAAAAAAAATGGTGTTAAATTGGAAATGGCATAGAAAATTAATTAATTTTTAAAAAATATTATGTAGGATCGCTGTCTTTAATGTTCTGTACACTGTTATTTAATGCTATAACTAGTACTCCAACAGTATTTTTTTCATTTCGTGTTGCTATATGGGGGCAAACTGTTGAAATCTTTACCTAACATATACTAAACTGATCTTCTGTATATAAAGAGAATTGAAAATGAATCTTGATGTGATTGGAAGGGGAGAGGGAGCGGGAAAGGGGAGGGTTGTGGGTGGGAGGGAAGTTATGGGAGGGGGGAAGCCATTGTAACCCATAAGCTGTACTTTGGAAATTTGTGTTCATTAAATAAAAGTTTAATAAATGGAAATAAAACAAATAAATAAATAGAAACTTTAAAAAAATGCAATCCTCTTTCCCAAGCAATGAAAAAAAATTTTTAAAGATTTATCTTATTTATATGGCAAAGTTATAGAGGGAGGGAGGGAGGGAGAGAGAGAGAGAGAGAGAGAGAGAGACTTCCAGTTTAGAAGGAAGGAAGGATCAGCACTGAGGTGGGAACATGGAGGCAGAAACTGTGTGGAGCCAAAGGTACCAGAAGGTGGGGAATGGGCAATCAAGAACCTGGAGAGGAAGTTGGAACCCAGACTGCGTGTGAACTAAGCCTTCAAATTTTCAGTACATTCTCCATTGTCTCATAAATTTTACTTACAAAAGAATAAATTAAAAGATATAATTAAGAAATTCAAGATGGCAATTACAAAGTTTTAAATCCTGAGTGCAAGGCCAGATGAGCATGGCATCCTGTGTGACTTACTGCATGGTTGCAGGCACATGAAGCTGGTCCTGGTTTTCATTCCCTGAATATAGTAATTTGTTTAAAAGTCTGTGTATTGATCTTGGACATGTCTGTTACTTTGGTGGCAATCAACTTCAGTGGTTAAAAATCTGATTTTAGATTTATACAAGCATTTGAATCCCAACTCTTTACACTAGATGATTTGAAGAAAAAAATTTAAATCTCTAAAATTATGTTCTTTCTGTGTAAAAAATGGGTTAAAGAAGGTTTAAAATTTTTGAGCTGGTCAATTAGATATATTTTTGATAATCATGATTTTTATTATTTTAATCATGCACATTTATGAGGTATAATGTGATAATTCAGTATTTGAAAGCATTGTGTAATGATCAAATCCAGCTAGTTTTTCCACCTCCCTAAACATTTTTGAAATTTTTTAACTTTTAATAATTGTACCTATTTATGAGTTATAGTTTGATATTTCAATTAATATATATAATATGTACTGATAAGATCAGAGTAATTAATGTTTCCCTATTATCATCATTACTGTACACTTGACATTTTTGAGTCCCTGCTATTTATTCATAAAATACATAATAGGTTATCAGAAACTATGGCTACCTCACTGTGCTGTGGAATACAGTAACTTATCCTTTCTATCTAACTGGGTTCCTGTACTCATTATCCATCCGCTTTCTACCCTGCCAACCCTTCTCAACCTCTATTAATCACTATTCAACATTCAAGTTGCCTTTTTTTGTATTTCATAGGTACAGTTCTAAAAAGATACTACATTTCCCTTACTCCTTTTCTCTCTCTTCCTATATTCTTCCTTCCCTTCCTTTTTTTCTATTCATTAACTTTTGCAAAGACATAATTTTCATTTACTCTATAATCACAGACTTACTTCAACACAGACCATGGAACATATTAGTGCGGTTCATCAATTTTTTCAACCATTTGATGTTTGTCATGCATTAAAATCTGAAAGTTTCAGTTGTCTCTTGACTAGGGCATTTCCATAGAGAGACATATCTCAAAATTTTGTGAATCTAATTATCATACTGAAAACAATTTTGAACAATAATTAAGTACCAGGAACTACTTAACTATTTTTGACTCATTGTCTTACTGATTAAAACAACTTTTAATTATTGTCAAGCCATTTTGTAGAGGAAGAGCCCAAAGCTGAAGAAGGTTCAACATTTGCTTGAGATGTAGTAGCCCATGAGAAAGCTCACAGCCAACTTCCTTCATGTTCTTAACCTCTGTGTCATATTGTCTAGATTAGTGATTATTGACCCTGTTATACATTTAAAATGTTAACAAAAACCACTCATGCTGGGACCCAGCCTAGAGTATTTTAATCAGAATACTGATGAGTAAAGATCAGAGGTTAAGTTTTTTCAAAGATGTTATTCAGGTGACTTTTGCATGCAGGCACGATGAAAAGTTAACTGGTATAGAAGCAAAAATGTTCCCAGAAACTGCTTACTTTTACCATATTACTTGGAAGGTCAAATTATCTGGCCATATTTGAATTCACAAAAGACAATAAAAACTCCAATTTATTCTTTTAAAAAATTTTACCCTGAGTATTTTAAGACAAACACTAAGGAACATCTATTGTAAGACAGTAAATTTATTCTTTTTTGCCCAGGAAGAAAAAGTTGTTATTGTCATGACCTTGAATAATCTTTTATAGATGGGTGTGGGAGTATGATTTATTTTCTCAAACTCAGAGAAGTTAAAGCATCTGTGTACTGACCTGAAAGAATGTGTGGAAAACATAGGATGAGAAGAAGAATTACTACAGAGTTTGGATCAGGAAATGTCAGGGTAGGCGGATGTGGGATGATGGAAAAGGAGTGCGTCATGAATACCTTGCAAGCAGGCCCCCTTCTTCACATTTGTAAGTGTCATTTATAATGAGATGAATAATAGTGTTAAGATGTATGCTTTGTGATATGTCCGTTTATCTAAACAGATACAAAGCATTCCAGATAAAACTGTTCACCAAGGTCAGCACATGCAAACCAGAAATGTGGTTGGTAGTGGTGATTGCAGCCCTAGTCCAAACTGAAAGTGCATTTATCGAGAAAATTGCCTCTGCCCCCTAGTTATACCCTTTAAAATCTTTCTAGAGTGACATGAAATCAAGGGACTCATTTTCTGTGCAAAGAGATTCTGGCCATGGCTAGAGAAGAATGCTTCAATCAATTAAAAACCAGACTACATTGCATAAAAAACCATGAAGGCTAACAAAATCGTATTACATAACTGCCACCACTGTAGTGTATGGATGTGTCCAAGTTAGAGAAAAATTCAAATGATGACTATGTTAAGAACTAAACATAAGTCTTAATATATTATAATAATATTACAGTAAATTGTGTATTTTATTTCTGGAAAATAATATCTCCATCACATTACCTTAAAGAAAGTCATCAGGACTGGCATGATGACATAGTGGGTAAAGATGCTAAGAGCTGGAATTGCACCTAGGCTCTGGTTTGTGTCTCAGCTGCTTCCCTTACAATCTAGGTCCTTGATAATGGTCTGGGAAAACAGTGGAAAATGGTCCAAGTGTTTGGGCCTCTGCCACCCACATGGGAGACCCAGATGAAGCTCTTAATTCCTGGCTTCAGCCCACCACAGACCTGGCCATTGTGGCCCTCTTGGGTGTGAACAAGTAGATAGAATATTCTCTCTCTCTCTCTCTCTTCCTCCCTCTCCCTTTCCCTCTCCATCTTCCTCTCCTTTCTCCTTGCCCCCTTCCTGTAACTCTGACTTTCAAATAATTAATAAATAAATCTAAAAAATAAAAACATCAAGTACATTAAATTTTTGCTCTGTAAACATCAAAAATTTGGGCATAACTCATGATAACATGGAAGGCATCATACTAAGGTGAAAACAGGTTTTTCATCAGAATTTGTTGAATACAAGTACTAACAAATTTTTTTTTGGCAAGTGAAGTAGTGTATTTAAATCTAATTTCCTTTATCCATAAAGTGGAAATAACCATTCAGGACTGTTCAGAAGCTTAGAGACAATATCCATAAAGCAGCAAGTATAATTACCCCAGGAATTATTCCATTTATGATGATTACCAATCTATTATAATATTTTGATTGTTAGAAGTTAACCTGGGACACATCCAGGCATTTCCTGGTTTCTCTTGAAGTATAAAATATTACTAGCATAGGAAGTAGCCCTGAAATTTCATCTCCCTCCAGGGAAGAATGTGTGCTGTGGAAACTGGCTAGCCAATAGAAATCAAGAGAAAGTTCCTGCTGCAGATCAAGTCTAACTGCCATAGAAATATGGAGTTAGTCTAGCAAAAACAAAATTAGTTATCAGCAACCATATTAGAGCAGTGAGACAAGAGAGCACTTGGAAAGGTAATACTGAGGAGTTCACAAGGCTGTTGGTTTAACATCTTCCAGGTAGGGGAAATTGTCTACAATGGAAGTTGTAATTCTTGAAAGAAATTTCTAATTAAGACAAGGTATAAGGAAATTGGGATCTTACACAGATGAGCAAAATAGGCTTGTCAGAAAAAAAATGAGGAAAAATGTCATTTATGGCTTGAATTCAGTAGTGTGGCCACATCCCAAGTGAGGCTATTTTCATATTTGGGCAAAAAATTTCCTCTAGATAGGAATGATAACTGATACAGAATTAGTTATTGTTACTGCTTAGGCACTGTACTCTTCCTAAAAAACACACAAGAAAATATGAGATATCACCATGTGACATGAAATTTTGTAACTCAATAAAGCAATTGAAATTACCAAGGTCAAACAAGCAATGAGTTCTAAATCTAGTATTTGAAACATGTGTATCTGGTTTAAAAATGGATAGGAAATGAATGTTGTGGTACAGAGGGTTAAGTTGCTGCTTGCCATACCCCATACCATGTTACAATGCCTGGGATAGTCTCACCTTTGCCTCTGTCCAATCTAGTTTCCCGACAGTGCATACTTTGGGAGGCTCTAAATGATGACTTAAGTCCTTGGGTCCCTTCCACCTATGTGTGAGACCCAGATGGAGTTCCTGGCTCCAGGATTTGCCCTGGCTCTGCCACTACCCCTGCTGTTTGCAGGCATTTGGGAGAAAGAACTAACAGATGAGATTCTCTCTCTCTCTCTTTCTCATTCTGCTCATCAAATGAATAAAAATAAATTTTAAAGAGAATGGGCTGAAGCAAGGTATATAGTGCTAATGATACAAGAAGGAAAATGTAAAATTATAGAAGGCAGAAAACAAAAACTCCTGCTTCTACTCAGATTGGTCCCCACCAACAAGCGGCAAATTTGAAATGGGATTTGATAAACAAATGGCTTTTGCTGCGGGAAACCATATTGTAAATGCTGGACATGATATAACAGCTTGTTCTCTAAACCAAAGGACTTCAAAATCATGCCACTGCACTTTCTTCAGATCACCAATGGCAGTTTTCATAACTGTCTATAAATTATATTTGTTAGAACCTTCTGGAATCCCATGGAATTTAATGAAGATCACATTTATGGATTATTTATATAATAGTAATATTGAGCTACTTTAATGATCATGGTTGTTTCTCAATATTTATAAGATAAAGACCATCCTTGGAGAGGTAATTAGGGAAGATTCAGTCATTGCTGTCATTAATTGCTTGCTTTTTCTTAATACAGAAGCGGTTTATTGGGGCTAGTGTTGTGGCATAGGTACAGCCACTACCTGTGGTACCATCATCTCATATGGGTTCTCGTTTAAGTCCCATCTGCTCCACTTCTGATCCAGCTCACTGCTAGTGCTCCTGGAAAAGCAGAAAGACACTCCTGGCTTCTGGCTTGGGATTGGCCCAGCTCTGGCCATTGCAGCCATTTGGGAACCAGCAGATGGAAGATTGCTTTGCCTCTGTCTCTGTCTCTCTCTCTCTTTCTCTGTAACTCTGCCTTCAAGTAAATATATAAATAAATATTTTTTAAAAGTTGCTTATTTTTTTTGACAGGCAAAGTTGTTAGACAGTGAGAGAGAGAGACAGAGAGAAAGGTCTCCCTTCCGTTGATTCACCCCCCAAATGGCCGCTACAGCCAGCACCACGCCAATCTGAAACCAGGAGCCAGGTGCATCCTCCTGGTCTCCCATGAGGGTACTGGGGCCCAAGCACTTGGGCTGTCCTCCACTGCCTTCCCTGGCCACAGCAGAGAGCTGGACTGGAAGAGGAGCAACTGGGACAGAATCCGGCACCCCAACCGGGACTAGAACCTGGGGTGCCGGCGCCAAAGGTGGAGGATTACCTAGTGAGCTGCAGCGCCGGCCTGAAGTTGCTTATTGATATTTATACTGTCCAGGGTTGTTTTTAATTGGTCTTACTGAGGATTCTGGGCTTAGAAAATCACTAGACTCACTTCTGTCTCTACTTCATTGTAAGTCATATTCCAAGACACCTCTGGCTCTTCTGTGCAAATTCTGGCACAAATGTCCAGGGACAAAGTTAGGAAGTCTTCCACAGAGAAAATGTTAGGGAGGTCCTTGCAGGTTGGAAAATGAGACAGAAAGAGAAATTTAAGTTTTCTTTTTTTCTATGAAGTTTGGGAAAGGGAACTGAGTTTTGTGAAGAGACAGAAATCACTTTCTTTACCCTCTCTGGTTATTTTTCTTTTAAGAACTCTTACAGGATTATGAGAGAGATGTTTGGGTTGGAAACCGAAACCCTACACCTACCAAGAACAAAGTCTGTACAGTAAGTACTAGTAATGAATTCTTTCCACATAATTTGTAATGACATATTCACACCATGGAAATATTCACTTACTGGACTGACAATTCTCTAGTCCATCTTCTTCTGTTCAGATATACACTTTTCCTCCTACCTGAAATGTTCTTAAAGGAGTCATAATAAGATAAAATTATTATATTTTAATTGAATAACTTTTCCCTCGATGGGTCTCCCAACCTCTTCCTACATTTCTAGTAGCCTATAAGACCAAACAAATGCATCTGACAAAATATTTTTTAAATCACAGAAAAAAATGCCAAAATGATAAAGAATCTACTTTCAATAGACAAACCATACAACAATAAATCTTCTACTTCCAATGATACAATATCAGAGATAAGATATTTTTCACTAAACAAATAATTTTACAAAGTAATTGAATCACAGTTTATTTCTTGAAGGAAAATTTGTTTTCCCCATTTAAAACATAAGGGATATAGCTGTTCTTAGTGCTATCTAACATTAGCAATTAGACAATTTACAAGAATGAATTTCCTACTTTGGGTTCTATGGAGTGGCAAATTGGTGAAGGCCTCTTGAAATTACTGTGACTGTCACACACACAAATGTACTAAATGCTATTTATGAGTCTTTGTAGCTTGCAAATTTAATGAGGCTGTAACTGAAGAATAAAAATATTTCCACTACAAAAATGAAAAACTTTTGGAATCAAATCTAGGTTCACTGCATGCCTAAGATCGCAAGACCCAAACAAAATTTTTCTTCCATAAGGTCATATGCAGTGAAAATGAGTCAATGTTCATTAGGATCTTTGTTTAAAAAACATCAAAGAGATGCTGACAATCTCACCATTTCACTCCTCTTGCTATCATCCCTGTAGACATAATATGCTCTATTCTCAGGAAGCTTGGGGCATCTTATAAATTGTTGTTTCTCCTTGTGGAATGTGGATTCTGTAGTTATTGGCCCTGAATGTGTAAACTATGAATTAAGTGTCACTTGAATGGAAAATTATTTGAAGAAAGTACAGCATGATTCATATCTAATGAATGCTTTCATACGTCTCTGCAAATGTATTCACCCAAAGAAATTCTCATAGAAGCCGGCCAAGAAACTATTCTTCCCTATAATATTTTATCTAGCAATTTTTAAAGTTAGATAATTTACTAATGTTAAGAAATTTCCTTTTACTTTCAAATGTACACAAGAAATTCCCTGTGCCTGGTTATAATCTTACCATATACCAAATTGAAATTAAAATATCTTTCTACCCACAAAATCATATATTCCAAAAAAGACAAGAGAACATTTGACGGAAATATAAAAGCATTAATCAAATACATTGGTATTCAACCTTACCTCATTCTAGCATGTGAGTGTTACCCAAGAGTTACTCAACTAAACTGTCACACTTTTATTTGTTGTTCTTCTTTAGTTTAAAGTTATGCATTTTTAAGGTTGTTTATTTTTTAATATTTATTTAATGTTTATTTATTTTTATTTATTTATTTAAAAGGCAGAGCACTTGGGTGGGTCCCTCCAAGTGGGAAATGAGATGGAGTTCCAGGCTCCTCACTTCAGCCTGGCCTAGCCCACACTGTTGAGGACATTTGAGGAGTAGTCAGCAGATGGAAGATCACTCTTTCTCTCTTTGTAGTCTGAGATTTTAAATGCTTTAATTCCAATGTGGTTCAGTGGAAAAAGAACTGAATGACTTTGTTCTTGGCAATTTTACTAATAATCTGTGCTATGAAAATTTTGTTTTTGCATTTTTTCACCCCCTTAGTGTGTACTTGCACTGTTTGATGCATTGCACTCATTTTCTGACTTAATCTTCACAGTAGTATTGACATTCAGTCACTTTTTAACATCTGGTTTTCAGGTAAAGAAATACATCTAAGGATATTAAGATGTTAGATAATTTCCACAGGGATATGTAACTAGTCCATGATAAAGCTGGGAGCTAGACTCACTACCTAAATGATCTGAATTTTGCTGTGTTTAATTGTCTAATGGCAAAATACTGGATTGTATTAAAGCCAAAAAAACCTAAAGTACAGTCTAGCTCTAACATCATGAAGCTACAATATGCATAGATATAGAAGGAAGAAATGATAGGTGAGACACAAACTAATTATATACACATTTTCATTAAGGAAAGTTTCTATGTTTGTGGTTTGTGGGATGAAAGATGTGGGAGTTACTCATCACTCATCTGTCTTGAGAAGATTATCACTGGGCTCATTTCTGAAAGACATTACCTTTGTGGGTGAGGTTTAGCAAATCTTTGAAAAGAGGAAAGAAGGTAGACTTAAAGTAAAAGGTCATTCCAAGAATAATGAATGGCATGGCTGCTAATATAAGTGAGAAAGGCATGATAGGGAATAGGGTAGGAGGTGATGGTGTAGAGGGAGCAGTGGGTTCTTTACTCCTCCATACCTTGGATGTGATAATTAGTCTAGAAAGGCAGGGAAGTAGAGGATGATAGGGAAGGGCAGGCAATTACACAAACTACAAAAGTCTGAATTTGATCCTTACAAGATTTGTTGGAAAAGTAAAAATTTCATAGTTTTCACTATTGTCAAGGAAATACAAGGGTGTTTCAAAATGGTCATTGATAAATGAATTAAAAGTTAATTTTCGTGCAAAATAATTTTGAAATCCATGCACAGTCTTTTTTTAAAGATTTATATATTTTTTATTTGAAAGTAAGCATTAACAGAGAGATCTGGAGGGACAGAGAGATTTGTCTTCCATCTGCTAGTTAACTCCCCAGATGGCCTCAGTGACCAGGGCTGGGCCAGGTCAAAACCAGGAACCAGCAGCTCCTTCCAGGTCTACCATGTGGGTGGCAGGGGCCCAAACACTAGGGCCATCTTCTGCTGCTTTCCCCAAGGCATTTGCAGGGAGCTGGATTAGAAGTAGAGCAGTCTGGACATGAACAAGAGTCCAGCGCATATGTGGGATGCCAGTGTCGCAGGCAGAAGCTTAACCTGCTATGTCACAACATCAGCCTCAGTATTTTTTTTTTTTATAATACACATTTTCCATGAACTTTTTGAAGACTCAATTCAATGTATAGATTTCAAAAATTTTTGTGCCCAAATAAATTTATCTTTTATTTTCCATGAACCTTTTAAAGTACCCTTATAGATTCTAAAAGCAGGAGTTTAGCCTAGCATTTAGCTGTGATGCCAAAAAGAAGGAGCATTTACAGGAGATGCATTATGTTCAAGAATTAAGCTGCATTCACAAACTAACCCAGAAAATGTGAAAGAGGCTACTTATTCTTAAGAGGAGAGATCACCACAAGACAGGTGATGTGGAAAGGAGCAAAGCTGTAGGAAAGTAATACTCTTTTTGCAATGAGATGTAATGGTGTAAAAATATGTTATAAGTAGGTGATAAACAGCAGCTTAATATCAGATGAATGATCTTAGTCAAGTCTCTTAATGATTAAGGTCAAGTTCCCTAAAGCTAATAGTTAGAAATGCAGAATCTCAGGCATAACTACATACCTAGTGGTCTAAATCTGGGGAAATGCTGATCAAAATTCTTTTTGTAAAAAATTGTTTTGTTTATAAGAGATAGGGAGGGAGGGGGGAGAGTGAGTGAAAAAAGAGAAAACTCCTATTATATGCTGGTTCACTCCCTAAATGCTTACAACAAGCTGGAACTCAACTTAGGTCTCCCATGTGGGTGACAGGAACCGAATTATTTGAGCCACTACCTCTGCTTCCCAAGATCTGCCTTAGAAGAAAGCTGAAACTGGGAATCCAACCCAGGTACTCCAATGTGGGATGCAAGTATCTTAACCAGCATTTTAACTGCTAGGCTAAATGTGCCTGTCTTCCCTACAACTCTTTAGCTTCCACATCTGTAAAGCAAAACTTCATGGTACATGGCAGAGTAGTACCCAGTAATTAGAAGTTAATGTATTAATATTCATACGGCATATAAAGTAGAAGTACTTTTAAAACTAAAATTGAAAGGGATGATCAAAGAGCACATAGAAAAATAAAATTAAAAGTATGAGCTTATACTTGTATTATTTTTGTACCAAAATAAACAACTTTGAAAGTACAATTGTAGCGAATATGTTGTTGAAAAGACTAGATAAATCGCACTTCAGAATTTGAAATTTTATTTATCTACTCCATACACAGAGTTTGACCATGTAGGCTTCTCACTGTTTGCAATTAGATATATGTTTAGTCAAAGAAAATCAGTGGACAGATTTATTTTGAATCATGCCTCAGTTGGAGGAATTTTGCTTAGTGATTAATATTATTGCATGAGTTTTCTGAATAATTTTCAGTACCAGTGACTAAGAAAGGGAATTGTGAGCAGAGAAATCAATTTTCAGATTAACACAGGTCTAATGTGTAATGCTAATATTATGCTAACAAAATAAAAGTGCAGACCTGCCCTTAATTACTCAAACATTTTCTCCTTGGGATACACAGAGTTTGTTTTGTGTCTTAACTTTAATTTATTCTAACTATGCTTGATCAGGTTTGCAAATGCGTTCTAAAAACCTTTAGCTTGACATTTTAATCAACTCCTTGAATCTTTCTTCTTCCAGTAATATTTTATAGAATTGCTGCACTCTGTATCTCCAGTTCACTTTCATGTCTGCTTCTTAAAAATTATCAAAATAAAAACAAAAATTTTTCAAAATCACAATTTGCATACTAGGATATATCTACAAAGAGAGCTTTGATTTCAGTGTCCTCACAAAGATAAATGGCTAACATCACAAAAAGGATGATTATGGGATGATGACAATTATAGTGATGAAAATGATAGTGATAACTACAGTAATAATAACTTTCAATACTTATGAGGTCTTTAATTCTGTCTATTTTGGAATACCATCTTCACTCCCTAGTTTAATATTTACAGAAAAACCTCCTCTCTGAATTCCAGGCTTCCTACTCAACATTTCTAACATGGGTGTCCATGAGGAATAGCAAACATAACTTATCCAAAAATTGACTTAATGTAAAATTTCAGCCTTCTTGTAATCACTTCTTCTTCATAAATGACACCTCCATACTAAAAACACTTGTAGTCATGCCATTTTTTTCTTATCCGATTCCATTTGTTGGGAAATCCTGCCATGCCTATTTGTCTGATGTTAGCAACTATGTTCTTTCCACTGTGCAACTCCACTTTGCAGGAGGAATTATACTGATGTCTTTCATGCCACTGAGACATCAAGTTAGTTTTCTTATTCTTAATTTCATGGAACCAAAGAATGGGGTCATTTCCACTAGCAATTGTTGCAGTTGATTTATCAACAATGTTGCAATGGATTCCTTTCTGAGAGGAGGAGCGTGGTGGGGGCAAGAGGTGGGGAGTCACCACACAGACCCTGGGAGTCAGGTGAAAGCGGGCTTGAGGCAAGCAGCCTGCAAACTCGTTTATTTCAGTTGGTACAACATCTTATACAGCTAAGACCAGCCAATCTGGTCAAGGGGCTGTCTATGCCCCAATCACTCACAGCCTGTTGCCAGGCAGTTTCCGTTTGCCATGTGGGTTTCAAATCCATCCAATCACAGCCTGTTGCCAGGCAGGCTCCGTTGCCAGGCAGGCTCCGTTGCCAGGTGGGTTTCAAAGCCATTCCTGAGTAACTGACGCTCGCTTGCCAGAGGCCACCTTGGCATGGCCTTCTCATTCCACCACAAGCAATAGTCCATGGAATGTAAAATGTAACATAGAATGTGCAAATAAAGACTTAGAAATTAAAAACATAACAATGAAATTAAATTCATAATAAATTATACTTAAAAATACTTTCAAGTCCAGGATAATTTCTTTGTATGTATATGTATGGAGACACAATATAGTATAGTATAGAAGTATATGAGAATTTGATTTTCCAAATATAATAATTTATTAAATACTTGAGGCATATATGATACTATTCATTAAGGAAAGAGGAAGAGAAAGAGAAAAAGACAAGGTTTACAACCTTGAGGAATTCTTGTTTTAGTAGAAGTGTCAAGGAAGCAAATGGTTTCAATAATAATTGTCTCAGTTACCCAGACTTACTGTAATGATTCACATCACTACACACCTGCTGGGAGCAATCCAGTGAATGAGGAAGTAAACAAACTTTCAGGGAAACTTTCTAAACCCAGTCCCTATAAAACAATCACATGGCTTGTGATTTACCAAATTCCATAACTGTTTATATTAAGAAATCCAGGAACAGAGCTTTGGAAATATCTAGAGAATTATCTTTTTAAATCTCACACACTTGATATAACAATGTGTGAAAAAAAAATGCCACCTCATAGTGAAAAGGTATCCATTACTGATGTTAGATAGGGTGTCTATCAGGTTTATTTCCAACAGTGCATATTTGGGTGAGCCATACTTTAAAGTTATAAATATTGCTTTGGGTCATTCCAGTAAATCTAGTAAGCTACTGAATGATATAGTTCTGGGAGCACTAAACTCCTTGTGAGTTCAATTCAAGAATGACATAGAAAAGATGGAGCACCAGAACACAAGCCAAGCTCTGTACATTTTGCTCACTCAATTGTGTTTTAAAAGAAATAACCCAAAGCCATTGTCCAAGTTAAATAAGCATTAATCCCTTTATTCTTATTCATCAATATTTAGAGGGGACATACTATGTGTTAGACACTCTGAAGGGATACAAACATGTAAAGACTGGGTCCCAGTTGTCCAAAACTGAAAAAAAAAATAATAAACAAAAAACAGAAAACCCCCACCCAGTTGAGAAAATAATACACATACAATACTTGGGTGAATGCAGTAAAAACTATAAAAATGGTCTCTTCCAAGGATAAGGTGCAGTTGAATTTGGAAAGGGGAAACAGTTAAGGTAGTGGATAAGTGATAAATTGGATGATCCAGGGAAAAGTGCAATATTTTGTTTTAAAGGCATACGGCCTTAGACAATGTGCTGAGAGAGCAATTTCTTTGTTTTCTAGCACCTGGAATTCTTTTCACACTGTTGCTTAATTATGACATTTAGCAGAAATTTTGGCCTTTCGGTAGTCAGAATGATTTGTCATGGTAAACAGAATGGAATGAATTCTTAGCCCTTACCTATGCAGATGAGCTTATAGAAGTAAGCTCTATTTTTGTGTCTTAAACTCTCTAAGAGGAGATATTCTTTAGAAATATAATTTTTACAATTTTTGTGAATTGTTGGATCTAAGGGATATAAAAAAGAATAATGAGTCAGACAAAATATCTTAAAATTATATACAATTTTAATTGATTTTTATTTATTTATTCATGCCACAAATCTGATTTGAGGGCTTACTAGATACCAACCACTGTGCTGGACCCTGGAGCCACAGAGAAAAATAACACACATCTTCAAGCCCCAAAACCTAAAATCTAATGGGATTTTCAGATACATTTAAATAGATATGTATAAAAAAGAGTGACCCAGGCAAGCATAGAGGTAAATGAATATTAGAAGTATGAACAAAGATGACCTGACAAGAATAAATACATGGAGGGGAAATGAAATCTAGCTTTTGACTAACGAGGACAAAAAGGGGAAGTTGTTCTAGGCTAGGAAATAATGACAGAAGGTATAAAATGTCAGTGGTTGTTAGGTAATATCTATGTACAATTTGTTGTGCTGGTGTAACAAGAAGACTGGGAGATCCCAAGATATAGGGAATGGCTTAACATTTACCTTCACTTCATTTGTATGTGTTGTTATTCTTTTTGTCTTTACTAACAAGATACTGTTAGTCAAGTAGCATGATTTACCTGGTTCTGGGTTCTTTAATATTCAATAAAGAAACAAAGCTTTTTGATATAATTGAACAGCTGCTGTTATGAACAAGATTAACAAATTAGTAAAAATGTGCTGCTGAGGGTTAGTTAATCCATAATATCAGAGTTAATTAAGGTATTATTACAAGGTTGATTGTTGTCTCTCATATTTCTAGAATTTACACATACCTTCATCAGTCTTTGTCTTCCCTATGGAATATGCCATTGCACCTGTTCATCTCCATGAGCTTTAGGTGTTGTCTGCCAAAGTGTTGGTGTGCAGCTCAAGATGGTCATGAATGACACACGGCAGATCAAAGAGAAAACAACATGGATTTTGATCGGAATTTTACTGTCCCTTAATTTTTGGCAATTCACTTCAATCTGCCCTTCCTTCTTCCTCCCCTTCTTTCTTCCTTCCTTCGTTCTTCTCTCCCTCCCTTTTCTCTGTCTCTCTCTTCTCTTATTGGAATAGAATAGTAAGATACATACATTAAATTTTTTTAACCAATGATGTCATCCTCAATATCAAATAACATTTGGGTCCTTCCCATATTTTCCAAGATTTATAAATTAGCATATGTGACAAATACAAGCTTTTGGAAAAAAGTTTCTATTTTACATCATGGAAAATACAACAGATCAGAGAACAAAAAAAACAAATCAATAATCATTTTGCCAGGCAAGGTAAATAAAAGTCATAGAACATGCTAGATATCATTTACAAAAAACCTACCCCATCATTCACTCTTGTTATGAACTTTGGATACATTATTTCATTTAACCCCTATTTGCATTTATTGAGTTAAAACTACTGCATAATATTCATAATTTTTATTTGAAATGCTTAAACTCCAATGATAAATTTCCTTCCCACTGTCCCACAAATAGCAAGAGACAGAACTGGGTTCAAATGTCAGTGAATGTATCTCTAAAAGGATAGATTGTTTGATCACAATGATCTTCTCTCAGTCACTTGAATGTACCAAATTATGTCCCACCAGAATGTATCATTATATGCAGTTTACTATCATTAGGCTCTACTTCTTCCTTTATACCCATTTAATTTCTAATTATCCTTTACATTTTTGATAAAATTTCATTCCACAGAGAATGAATGCTTTTAGTCATTGTCTTGAACTGTTCATTTATTTTATAGACACTAGCTACCAAAATTCCAGCAAAACTTTGAATCAAGCCAATTGACTAGGCTTTAAGTGATTATAAACACTATGATATTATATTTCCCCATTGACTGACATGTAAGAAAGTTGTTGCCAAAATAAAGGACTTCAAGGTAGACTGGTAAAAAATTCTCTCCTAGAACAACTGAAACACACTGAAAAAAGTCTTGCCTTTAGCTTCCTCTTTATTCTGGACCTTCCAGTGGTCATTCCTTTTTTGATAAGTTATAGCTTGGGCTCTCATACAAGATGGCAGAATAGGGAGGGGGCTTACTGCTCTAGGATAGGGGGAGATATCTAAAAAAAAGTAGAGAGAGTGCATTCTCAGAGGAGTTAGGGAGAAAACTGCAGTGGAACTTCTATGGAAGGAAGAGGGGTCTGTAGATCTACGTGGAGAGTGTAGATGCACAGAACAAGCATGGACACAACACAGGATCCCAGAAGCTGAGAGCCTGAAAGAACACCAGCTCTGGAGAGTCAGATGAGATCAGACTGCAGCAGCCTGTGCCACTGTTATATAGCTGTGGGGGAGATCCTGGAGTGAGTCTGGCCTGGAGCCCTGTGGGGGACAAGCTATCTGATAATTTAGTGGAAAAAAGGGCTTTTTCCTCCTCCCCAACCTCCTCACAGTGGTGCCAGAAACCAGCTGAGAGAGGGAAGGGGCCATTTTGGTTATACTTAGCTTTACCAGTTTTTGTGCACGTGCCAAGCAACTGGCCTAGAAGAAACACCATCTCGTCAGTAGTTGTGGCAGTGGCTCAGGTCCATGCACCCAGAAACTGGAGGCGAGAGAGCACCATTGTGAAATGAGAAGTGGCTAAGACCTGAGTCTCGTGTATGTGTGTGATCCACGGATTTTACCAGAGGGAAAAATATGCATTCCCCATTAACTTGGAATCTGGCTGGGAGGATTGACAGGGGTTAGGCACCCATATAGGACTGAGAGGTGCCCCAGCCTCTTGACATATCACAGTTTCTAGGGCTCAAAATGCCTAAGCAGAGCACCCAAAGGAAGCTGGCTCTGCAAATGCCTAAGCCTCTCTGTGGACAGGACAGTCTAATGGGGCAGAACAGACCCTCTGCACCCTGTGAATGTGGGAGCCTTTTGTGCTGAGACATTGAGAACTCTATACGAGAGGGTACAGGGTGTAACTGAGTCTCTGGGCAAATCACTCTTAGCAGCTCCACATGCTCAGAGCTCCCCAGTTTCCTTGGTGGGTCATTGCAACAGGATCCATGCTCACAATGAGGACTGCACAGATCCTTTACATGGTTCTTAGAGCAGCACAGGTGAGTATTACATCCACTGAGGGCAAACACCTGGGCACTGAACACCTTGGAATAGAGGAGGTAAGGTGTGATCATGCCAACAGAGCTGATCAAACTCTCCCTGCTGATAAAAAAGTTCAACCATGTCCTACCTGGGTGTCACCCTGGATACTCACCCCACTCTGGAGCACTGACCAAAGCTTCCTCAGGGAATACACTGAAAGAGCAGATACTCCATTAAGCCACAGATATAAAGCCAAATATAAAAGCCATCAAGGGAAAGAAAAACAACAACACACATCTCAACAAATGCCTAAAAATAAATGCAGAAATTCAAAAAATAAAAATAAGGAAGGCAACCTGACCCCTAAGAGGAACATAACATGATTCAATATTAGAATGTGAAGATGAAGAGATTTATAAAATGCCTGAAATGGAATTCAAAAGATAAATCATGGGATTACTCAGTAGCAATAAGAAACAAATTTATGAATTAAAGAAATCCATATATGACATGAATGAAAAATTCTCCCACGAAATTGAGATTTTAAAGAGATATCAAAATGAAATATTAGAAATGAAGAATTCAATATGTCAAATAAAAATATACTAGAAAGCCTTAATAACAGTCTTGGTGAGGCATTAGAAAGAATATGAGCTGTTTAGGTGTTTAAATTTAACTGAAAGGTGATCCCTGTTAAATATAAGAGTGGGAATAAGAGAGGGAGGAGGTGTACAGTTTGGGATATGCTCAATCAGACTTGCCCCAAACGGTAGAGTTAGAAATGTGCCAGGGGATTCCAATTCAATCCCATCTAGGTGGCATGTACCAAGGCCATCTCACTAGTCAAAGCGATCAGTTTCAGTTTACAACTGATCATAATGATAGGATTAAGAGTCAAAGGGATCACATAAACAAGACTAGTGTCTGCTAATACTAACTGATAGAATTAAAAAGGAAAGAATGATCCAACATGGGAAGCGGGATACACAGCAGACCCATAGAATGGCAGATATCCTAAATAACACTCTGGCCTCAGAATCAGCCCTTAAGGCATTCAGATCTGCCTGAAGAGCCCATGAGAGTATTTTAGGCATGGAAAGCCAAGACACTCTGGCAAAAAAAAAAAAAAAAAAAAAAAAAAAAACCACCTAAATGAAAGATCTCTGTTAGTGAGATCCTAGTAGAAAGAATGGGGCCATCAAAGAAGGAGGTACCTTTCTCTGAAGGGAGAAGAGAACTTCCATTTTGACTATGACCTTGTCTAAATAAGATTGGAGTTGGCAAACTCAAGAGGCTTCCATAGCCTTGGCCACTCATGACAAGAGCCTAGGGTGATTACTGACGCCATAAACAAGAGTGTCAATTGTTAAGTCAACAATAGGAGTCACTGTACACTTACTCCTCATGTAGGATCTCTGTCCTTAATGTGTTGTACAATGTGAATTAATGCTATAACTAGTACTCAAACAGTACTTTACACTTTGTGTTTTTTGTGTGGGTGCAAACTGTTGAAATCTTTACTTAATATATACAAAAAAAAAAGAAAGAAAGAATATGAGCCAGGAGATATATCTGGAAATTTTTCAGTCTGACCAAAAAAAGAAAAAGAAATTAGAAAAATTAAAATGAGTGTTATAGATTTATGGGATACTTTAAAACAACCCAATATATGGGTCTTAAGAGCTCCTAAGGTAGGGAAAAATAAATGGCTTAGAAAGTGTATTCAATGAAATAATAAAAGAAAACCAGTCCAATTCAGGGAAACAAAGGGACAATCAAACACATGAGGCTCATATGACATGATCAGAAAAGATCTTCACCATGACATATTGTAGTCAAACTTTCAACATAAAACATAAAGGAATGATTCTAAAATGTGCACAAGAGAAACATCAGATTACTTTAGGAGGATCTCCAATAGACTCACAGCTGACATCTCATCAGAAAACTTACAGGCTTGGAGAGAACGGCAAGACATACAACAAGTCTTAAGAGAAAAAAATTGTCAACCCACTCTCATTTATAAATGAAGTTGAAGTAAAGACCTTCCATAACAAACATAAATTGAAAGAATTTGTCACCACTTGTCCAGTCCTACAAAACATGCTTAAGGATGCGCTACCCAAAGCAACACAGGCATGTAGTCATCATTATGAAAGAAAGTGAATGCAGAAATTTCCTAGGAAAAGTACAAAAGATATCCAAACAAAACAATAGGAGTATTCATGGGAAAAGGCCAAATTGGTTACTTATCAATAGTCACCTTGAATGTAAATGGCCTCAGCTCTACCAGTTAAAATACATAGGCTGGCTGAATGGACTAAACAAACAATAAAAGGTTTCTAGGTAAAAAAAAAAAAAAAAAAAAAAAAAAAAAAAAAAAAAAAAAAAAAACATGATTATCTCAATAGATGCAGCGAAAGCATTTGATAAAATAGAACATCCTTTCATGAAAAAAAAAAAAAACTTGGATAAATTGGGCACAGAAGAAACATTCCTCAACACAATCAAGGCAATATATGACAAACCCACAGCCAGCACCATATTGAATAGGGAAAAGTTGGAAGAATTTCCACTAAGATCCAAAATCAGAGAAGGATGCCCACTTTGACCATTGCTACTCAATATAGTTCTGGAAGTTTTTGCCCTAACAATTATCCAAAAAGAGTTATCGAAAGGATACAAATTGAGAAGGAGGAAGTCAAATTGTTCCTCTTTGCCAATGACATATTTCTATATATAAGGGAACCAAAAGACTCCATCTGAAGAGTGTTTTTTATATTCATACTATTTTTGGAACTCATTATTTAGTGTAGGATTAATTTTATGTTATAAAGTAAACTGAAGGTAGATAATTGTAAAAATTAAGACAGAGAATAGGAGTGGATGGAGGAGGGAAGGTAGGATAAGTACCATCAAGCAGCCCAGCGCAGTGGCATAGTCAGCTAAACCTCTGCTTATGGCAATCCATCCCATATGGGTGCAGGTTCATTCCCTGGCTGCTCCTTTTCTGATCCAGCTCTCTACTATGGCCTGGAACAGCAGAGGAAGATGACCCAGTTATTTGGGCCCCTGCACCCACATGGGAGAACCAGAAGTAGCTCCTGGCTCCTGGCTGCAGATCAGCCAGTTCTGGACATTGCTGCCATTTGGGGAATGAACTAGTGGGTGGAAGACCTTTCTCTCTATCTCTTCCTTTCTCTGTCTGTAACTCTACCTCTCACATAAATAAATACATTTAAAAAGATATAGCACTATGTTCCTAAACCTGTATACATGAAATACATGAAATTTGTATATATTAAACAAAATTTTAAAAGGAGATTATTGGAACTCATAGGATAGTTTGGTAAAGTTGCATGATATAAAATTAACATACAAAAATCAAAATCATTTGTATACACAGACAATGCCATGGCTGAGAAAGAACTTGGAAGATAAGTCCCATTCATACTAGCTACAAAAAATTTAAATATCTTGGAATAAATTTATACAAGAAGGTGAAAGATTTCTATGGTGAAAGTTAAAAAAACATCAAAGAAAGAAATAGATGAAGACACAAAAAATGGAAAAATCTTCTATGTTTGTGGATTGGAAGAATTAATATCATCAAAAAATCCATAAAACCAAAAGCAATTTACAGAATCACTGCAATTCCACATAAAATACCAATGACATTTTTCTCAGATCTAGAAAAAACTATCCTAAAATTCATATAAAAAAACAAGAGACCATGAATAGCTAAAGCAATCTTATACAACAAAATGAAACTGTAGGCATCACAGTACCAGATTTCAAGACACACTACAGCTAGTTGTAATCAAAATAGCCTGGAACTGGCACAAAAATAGACATGTAGACCAATTGAACAGAACAGAAACTACAGAAATCAAGCCATGCATCTACAACAAACTAATCTTTGATGAAGTAGCTAAAATCAGTCCCTGGAGAAAGCATAGTCTCTTCAACAAATGGTGCTGCGATAATTTGATATCTCACATGCAGAAATATGAAAAAAACCATCCTACCTACGCCTTACACAAAAATCAACTCAAAATAGATCAAGGATATAAATCTAGGACCTAATGCCTTCCTTCAATTTGGTAGAGGAGAACACTGTTGGAAAATCTTCAATATATTGGCATAGGCAAAGACTTCTTGGAACAGACCCCAGATGCACAGACTACAAAAGCAAAAATAGACAAATGGGATTATATCAAGCTGAATAGTTTCTGTACTGCAAAGGAAACACAGCAACGTGAAGAGGCAACTGACAGAGCGGGTGAAAATATTTATAGAATCTATAAAGACCTCAAGAAACTCCATAACAACAAAACTAACAATCCAGTTATTAATTGGCAAAAGATAAATATAACAGAATACTATGCAGACATAAAAAAGGATGAAACCCTGTCATTTGAAAAAAAATTGGGTGCAACTGGAAAATACTTTACTTAGTGAAATCAGCCACTCCCAAGAATACAAATATGATATGTTTTCTCTGATCTTTGGTACCTAATAGAGTACAAAAATATAATGTGTATGAGCAAAATTGATATTTTGAGATTCATTGTTGGTTATAGCACTTATCACTACTGTTGAGGAATATTGTTAATTTATTATTTTCTGCTTACTATTGTTGAATTCTTTACTTATTTTAGGGTTAATCCTCTGAATATAAAATAAGCTGGAAGTCTAGCATTGTAAAAATTAAAAAAAAAAGAATAAGAAAGGAAGGAGGGTGGATGGCAGTAGGAGCAAGAGGGAAGGTATTGTGGGAAGTATCACTATGCTCCTCAATCTATGTATCTGACATACATAAAATTTCTCCACCTAAAACTAACTAACTAACTAAATTTTAAGAAGAGTTGGGGCATAGTGGAGTCGTTAGACCATTGGTGGCAATGCCTTTGGGAAATTATGATTCTTGTGAGAGTGAATTGCTTTAAGGCAAGCCCCACTCTTGAGTATCTGTGTGGCTTCCTGTCTTATGGTGTGATCTCTACCTGCTACAAGTGCTCCTGCCACTGTTATATCATCTGCCGCATTGTCCTCACCAGAGCCCAGCTGATGCCAGCACTATGACCTAAAGCTCCTAGAACTGTATACCAAGTAAACTTTTGTCTGATAAAGTAAAATAATAATAAGAACACTCAAAAAATTCCATCTGGATATTATTTATACTTCAAAGGAACTGTATTTTAAGAATAGCGCCGGTGTACCGGGTTATAGTCCCGGTCAGGACACCGGATTCTGTCCCGGCTGCCCCTCTTCCAGGCCAGCTCTCTGATATGGCTCGGGAGTGCAGTGGAGGATGGCCCAAGTGCTTGGGCCCTGCACTCCATGGAGGACCAGGAGAAGCACCTGGCTTCTGCCTTCGGAACAGCGCGGTGCGCCGGCCGCAGCGGCCATTGGAGGGTGAACCAATGGCACAATGAAGACCTTTCTCTCTGTCTCTCTCTCTCACTGTCCACTCTGCCTGTCAAAAATTAAACAAACAAAAAAAAGAATAGCATATAACGGATAAAAAGGGCAGCGACTGATCCATAGTAGGTAATCTCAAGCATTTGTTGAGCAAATGATGGCAAACTATAGTAATTTTCTGCATTGCACTGTGATTTCTTAATTTATTTTATCCAAATTGAATTATATTAATAATTTAATAATTTATAATTATTACAAAATGACTTCCTACTCACTGTTTTGTTTTTTTTTTTTTTGACAGGCAGAGTGGACAGTGAGAGAGAGACAGAGAGAAAGGTCTTCCTTTTTGCCGTTAGTTCACCCTCCAATGGCCGCCGCAGGTGTGCCGGCGCCGCAAGGCGGAGGATTAGCCTGTTGAGCCACGGCGCCAGCCAATCCTACTCACTGTTAAAATCTTCATGTATATATACTAGAGAATAAAAATCTGACAAAATCATTTTCAGCTTTGCCAAGCAATGAAAAATATTTCCATTTATAGAAATATCTTTCCAGTCATTATTTTTTCTGTTGTATCTGTTTGTGATTTTTACATGACCTAAACTATATTATTTGAGTAGTCTCTTTTTCTATTCAATATTGGTAGATAATTTGATACCCATACATACAAATCAAAATCCTATTTTTACATGAATAACATGTCATTTTATGGATTTATTACATTGTCTTGCTACATTGTTATTGATGGACATCTAATTTAATTCAAGTTATAAATGATGTCTTTCCATGCAGGTCCATTTGACTTTAGTTTTTCCATATTTACTTAAATTCTTTTTTTTTTTTTTTTGACAGGCAGAGTGGACAGTGAGAGAGAGAGACAGAGAGAGAAAGTCTTCCTTTTGCCTTTGGTTCACCCTCCAATGGCCGCCGCTGCTGGCGTGCTGCGGCCGGCGCACCGCGCTGATCCGATGGCAGGAGCCAGGTGCTTCTTCTGGTCTCCCATGGGGTGCAGGGCCCAAGCACTTGGGCCATCCTCCACTGCACTCCCTGGCCACAGCAGAGAGCTGGCCTGGAAGAGGGGCAACCGGGACAGGATCGGTGCCCCGACCGGGACTAGAACCCGGTGTGCCGGCGCCGCAAGGCGGAGGATTAGCCTGTTGAGCCACGGCGCCGGCTAGTACTTAAATTCTTAGCAATAGCATTGCTGAATCAAAGAAATACTTATCTTAAATAATGGTAGAATTTCAACAATTACTTCCATAAAGATTTTTACAGTTTAAGCATCCACTAATATAAAATAATATCCTCATATGGAAATTTAATGTTTCCATAAACTGAAAGGTTTTACTAACCTGTGAATTAGCCTAATACTCCCCTAAATATAATATCTCAATGCTCAGTGCGTTAGCTCATATAAAGAAAGCATAATAATTGTGCAAGGGTATCAAGATTGTAGAAAAATGGAGTTAAAAGTTTATTGTGTTGTAAAATTTTGTAAGAGGGGCCGGCTCTGTGGCATACCGGGTAAAGCCACCACCTGCAGTGCCAGCATAACATATGGGCGCCAGTTCGAGACCTGGCTGCTCCACTTCTGATTCAGCTCTCTGCTGTGGCCTGGGAAAGCAGTAGAAGATGGCCAAGTCCTTGGGCCCCTGCACTAAGGTGGGAGACCTGGAAGAAAACTCCTGGCTCCTGGCTTCAGATGGGCACAGTACTGATTGTTACGGCTAATTAGGGACTGAACTAGAGGATGGAAGAGCGTTCTCTCTCTCTTTCTCTTTTTGCCTCTCCTTCTCTCTCTGTGTAATTGTTTCAAATAAATAAATCTTTTAAAAATTTTGTTACATATGAAAAGTTTTTGCATAGCACACATTTTTCTCTGACCTTTTTAAAGGTCTCCTTGTATACAGGAAGATAATAGCAAATTTACTTTTGTTTTCTGGGTAGATATTTCAAGGGATAGGTGCTTAAATTCTCTGAGTAACAATGGACAAAAAGTCATTGATATAACCCTGGTTTTGAAACCAGAATATTAACATTAGAGTGTATTAGGCCACGGAATTTCAAGTTTATTTATACAATAGGCTCTTTATTTGTTAAGATTCATCTAAAATTGTGAAGATAAAAGGGAGTGATCAACTTGGACCATGAAAATGATGAAACTTTCCACTCAGATTGCTTTAGGCCCAGGTTTCAATAAAATCTTAATGGATACTTTACCCCACCTTCTCTTCCTGTTGCCTCTTATTATGAATATTATAAAAACAAGAAAAACTAATTATAGAAAAATTCAGAAATATTTTTCATGCACAAAAAATATTTCTACCTTTTTCATGATTGTGTTTAGGATCTCTTTTGTAAACTTCTATGAATGCAAAAGTTCGGCAGTGACATAGAAGTTAACACATGTGCTGGGAAAAAATGAAGAATTATTTCAAGTAAAAAATGCACTTATTCAGAATTTATTATGATGATAAAATAATACTATGCTAAAAAGTCAAAGTATTATGATAGTAGAGCAAAAAGAAGCCTTACTGAGTAAAATTTCACAGAAATCACACAAGGTATCTTTGTTGTCTAACTAATGTCTCCATTAGCTAACTGAAGATATGAGAATATACGATGACCATTAATGAGAAAGAGTACAGGGAACGCAGCTTACATAGTCTACCTCAAATTGCCATGCTAACTTTAAAGCACTGCACTTCCTTACTTACAGAAAGCTAGTCCTCATTACAGATTAGGCTTCTTGTGTACTACCAAAAGGTCTATTTCCACTTGATCAATCTTGAATGGAAAGAAAACACAGCTTGTCACATCTTGATTCAATAGCCATGACAACCCCTAACATATTTTAAGTCTCTAGCTGTTTTCACATGATATAAAAAATAAAAGTATTTAAAGTACTTGGGAAAAATGGTGATTTTTATCAGACCAAGTCCCTCAATAACAACACTATTAACATTTTGGGCCAGACAGTTGTCATTATATTATTATTATTATTATTATTATTATTATTATTTGGTGATACTAACTTGTGCATTGTGGGATGGTTAGCAGTATTCCTGATTCAAGTACTACCTCTTCATTATTTGACTACCAAAAATGTCTACACATATTGTCAATGTCCTTTGGAGGGGAAATTATCCACTCTTTCTTGAGAATCAATGCGTTGTTGTTCCAGGGGATACAATGGAGTCCCAGTTGGCAAAGGACATGCTTAAATGTCAGACAATATCTTGATGTCTTTTATTTATCAGTTAGATTCAAGCAATATGCATTTCCAGTTATTGATAGATAAGGATCATCTTTGCAGTTATCATCAGGCTGTTTTCAAGGTTGGAAAATAGATTGCTCTAAGGAGCTTTTCACTGGGATGCTCCAGAGATAAAAACCTTCCAATACATCTTAAAATATAAAGCATGATCCATATGCCAGCTTAGTACTAGACAGTCTTCAAGAAAAATAATCCTAAGAATTTGAAGCAACCAACTTCTAGACCATATCCCAAGGGGTATATTAACACATATTTAAATCTTTATATCAGAGCTACAATGTTAAATTTAATTTATTATACTTTTTTTAAAAAGATTTATTTAATTTATTTGAAAGACAGAGAGAGGTAGAGATAGAGAGAGAGGTCTTTCATCTGCTGATTCACTCCCCAGATGACCGCAACAGCCAGAGCTGCGCCGATCCAAAGCCAAGAGCCAGGAGCTTCTTCCGAGTCTCCCACGTGGGTACAGGGGCCCAAGGCCTTGGGCCATCTTACACTGTTTTCTCAGGCCATAGCAGAGAGCTGGATTGAAAGAGGAGCAGCTCAATCTAGAACCGGCACACATACGGGATGCCAGCACTTCAGGTCAAGGCTTTAACCTACTGCGCCACAGCACCACCGGCCCTGATATATACTTTTTGATTGAAGAAATTTTCATTAGAACTAAAATAGAAAAGTATTATATTACCACAATAGTAGACGAAGGGAGACTAATAATTGTGGGGCACCTACTGTTTCTCATGCTTTGAATAGGTGAACTTATTTAATAGTCATATTAATGTTGCTAATGCAGTAGTATTTGAATTTCATTAAAATACAGAGTAACTGAGATAGTCGTTTAAATGAACTGACCAAGATTAAACTCTAGGGAATGGCCAGGGTAAAATCCTTTTTAGTTATAACTCCAGAGTGAGCATTCTTTTTCTACAATATCGCAGTGTTATTTTCTTCAAAAAGTAAATTAAAAAAATGCCAAGAATCTTTTATGAAGGGTCCTATTTGTTGAGAAAATATTACAGAAGATAAAATCAAAATTACTTTACTTATAAAAAATAGGTCTTAAAACATAAAAAGAACATTTACAGGTCTGAATGATATGATAATGAACACATATTTAAGAATTGAAATTTAGAACCATTTAAAATAGAAAATGAATTCTTAGCCAAAATATGTGCTCCTGGAAAATAAAAAAGGAACATAACCAAAAGGCATTGAAACTAAATCACTTCCTGAACCATAATGAGCTTAGGTTTTTAATCAGACTAATGAGAAAAGATCTGTAATTCAGCACAGCTCATGAGTCATACCATAAAGTTTCTCCCTACAGTTTCATGGCAGGCCTTGATGTATCATTCATTAGGTACTGGAAAAGTAACATTTTCAAGAACACAATGAACTGCAGACAGACAGGAAAAAACAATGAGGAAGCAGCTCTCCCGCTCGCTCGCTTCCAAACTGCCCTTTGCTTCTTCTGTCAGTGTGCTCTCATTCCCTCATCTCCAAGTCACGATTACTATCTCTGGTCTCTATTAAATTGGTGAATCACAGGTGGGCTAAGAAATTGTGTATCTCGAGACCCATGTAATAGAGGTGTAGGATGGTGGGGAAACTCCAGCAAGGAAAAAATATAATCAGCTAACTCCCAGTTATGTACCCTGCCTCCTACCAATCCAGCGGATCAAGGACAGGAATTAAAAAAAAAAAAAAAAAAATCCATTGTCGTCTCTCTTGTGAAGGTCTGTTGAGTATGACCTCAAACATCCTATGCATCATTTCTGGGTAGAGAAAGCATAGTGATAGTGGTCTGGATGTGAAAATTTAACACCCATGAGTAATCACCTATGGGTCAAAGACTAAAAAGAAAAAATAGAGACTGAAGACAAAACAGATACAGGAAACCCAGAAGATCTTCTAGCAATGGTACCAGTAGGTTAGGGGAGATACTTTGAAAACAACTTCCCAAGTGACCACTGCAGCTGAGGGGACAGCCAAGTAGGGTCAGCAACATTGCAGGCAGAACTGTAAATTTCTTGTTAGAGATGCCCCCTGCCTTTACCTGGCCAGCTCTCCTCCCAGGCCAGCCAAGTAATGAAAGTCAACAGAGTGCCTTCCCCTAGGAGGTTCACACTTCCCTTAGGATGTACCCCACGTGAAGAGATAGATAGGTCTGGGCCTCTTAACTTACAAGGCCTAAAGCCCAACAGATTATTATCAAGCCCCTTCTGTCAGGTTCTATTTGCCTCTCAATCAGAAAACTTAATTGTAGCTTAGACAGCACCTTTCTTAGCTCCTCTAATAATGACTCTGTCCTTTGTTCTAGACCCTGTCTAGCACACTTGGGCCTCATTCCTTTGTAATCATAACCTCTACTCTACCTCCAATGGCTCTACTCCCAACCTGTGTGTACTGATGGTCCTCTTCCCCACTTAATGCTGTATAATGGTTCAAACCTGGTAAATGCCACTCTTAGGATCATTGGTTACTATCCTCACTCTGTCTTTTATGACCTTGTCTAAATATGATCAGAGTCGGCAAACTTGGAAGGCTTCCATAGCCTTGGCAACTCATGACGACAGCCTAGGGTGGTTACTGGCACCATAAACTAGAGTGTCAATTTGTTGGGTCAACAACAGGAGCCACTGTGCACTTGCTCCTCATGTGGGATCTCTGTCCTTAATGTGCTGTACATTTTGATTTAATGCTATAACTAGTTCTCAAACAGTATGTTTCACTTTGTGTTTCTATGAGGGTGCAAACTGTTGAAATCTTTATACTAAATTGATCTTCTGTATATAAAGAGAATTGAAAATGAATCTTGATGCGAATGGAGGGGGAGAGGGAGTGGGAGAGGGGAGGATTGCGGGTGGGAGGGAAGTTATGGGAGGGAGAAACCATTGTAATCCATAAGCTGTACACTGGAAATTTATATTCATTAAATAAAAGTTAAAAAAATAATTAAAAAAAATAAAACAAAAGATAGATACAACAGGGAGGCACATGAAAAACACGGGGTATGGACCCAGAAGATCTGAAGAACTATCTGGATTGTTACTTTTTAGTTGAATATCTTTAGGAGAAATTTTGAATTTCCCTAAACCCCAATTTTCACATCTGTAAATGGGAATAATGAGAATCCTACTTCACAGGGTTCTTTAGACAATAACATGCAACAATGCTTCTGAAGTAAAATGAAAGTTCATTTCATTGTCATTCTGTGTAGCTGTAACTTTAAAATTAACTTGTAATGAATATACATTCATAGTAAGAGACAATATGTTATGTAGTAACTGATTTGTATAAAATACCAGCATCTTTCCTGACCACATCTTTCTCTTATTTTTTATTTTTTTTAAGATTTATTTATTTATTTATTTGAAGGAATTATATAGAGACAGGAGAGGGAGAGAGAGAGAGAGAGTCTTCCATTCGCTAGTTCACTCCGCAGTTAGCCGCAACGGGCGCAGCTGCACCAATCCGAAGCCAGGAGTCAGGAGCTTCCTCTGGGTCTCCCACCTGAGTGCAGGGGCCCAAGGACTTGGGCCATCTTCTACTGCTTTCCCTGGCCACAGCAGGGATCTGGATCCAAAGTGGAGCAGCCAGGACTCGAACCAGTGCCCATATGGGATGCTGGCACTACAGGTGATGGCTTTACCTGCTGTGCAACAGTGCTGGCCCCTTATTTTTTTTCTTTTCTTTGGTGTTTCCTTCTTTCCTTCTCCTCCTCTTCCTTCTTCATTCTCTCTCTCTCTCTCTCTCTCTCTCTCACTCTCTCTCTCTCTCTCTCTCTCTCCTCTCCATTTAAAACTTCTTTATTGTCTTGAATTGTTGGCTAACATTCTTATATTCCTTTAGACTCCTGCTTGAAAACCATTTCCAGGGCTGCAAGTTTATTTGTAATTATAATTGTGACCATTAGGGAGCAGCAAAATGCAAAGGAGCAGCACTGAATCCTGGGGAAAGCTCGGTAAGAGAGCCCGCTGAAGCAGGAACCTAGTCCACCTGCTCCTCAGGTGAGTTCCCGGTTTCCAACCTATTTGACTTTCCAGAAAACAGTATGGGACAGTGGAAAGCAAACAGCCACTTAAGTCAGGAAAATTGGGTTCTGAATAATTTCTCAACTTGTTTTTAGTAGATATTAATATCTCTGAGCCTTGCATTCTATTATTTAAAAATTGGGATCATGATATTGTACAAATAAGATTGGAAAATTTTTTGTATGCAAAAATAAGCATGGTGGCTGAGTCATAGAAAGTATTTAATAACTATTATTTTTCTTCTCTAACTTTTAACTAGCATAAATTATTGA
The DNA here is from genome assembly GCF_033115175.1 of Lepus europaeus. NCBI lineage: Eukaryota > Metazoa > Chordata > Mammalia > Lagomorpha > Leporidae > Lepus > Lepus europaeus. The sequence continues at coordinate 36,190,296 of NC_084833.1, forward strand.
CTCCTGAAACCTTCACTTCAGGCCAGCTAACTCAAACTATATAGGACTACAACTAAACATTCATGTAGCTTAATATTTACCCATCAGTCTGTCATACACCCACTCCTAATTCTTGCTTCTCTAGACTTGGAGCCTTCTTTACATTTAACTTCAGCTGAATTGTGACCCACAAAGTGACAAGATGTCAAATCATGTATATCTTCATTAAGATACACACAGAGAAGAGCAAGAAGACAAGCATGATGGGCTGTGGTACTAATTAATCTCCTTTGCATATTACTCAGGGTCCATTATGATCTCATGCTTTTGTTCCTAACCAATAAAAGACAGTAACATTGAAGGGATGTCATTCTGCCACTTAAGTCACAAAAGTGTATGACTTATGTCTTGAAGAAGTTTCTCTCCCTAGCACTTTAGAGATATGTTAGAGGAGACTATGTGGCAAGGAACTGAAGATAGCTTCTTCCAAGCTGTGAGTAGGGAATTGAGCTTTCAGTCAAACAGCCCATATCTAACTGAGTCCTGCTAACAACCATGGAAATGAATTAAGAAGCATATTCCCTCCAACTAAGCCTTAAATGAAATCTCCTTATTGGTTAACACCTTGATTGAAGCCTGTGAAATGTAGAAGCAGAGAACCTAGATAAGCCATACATAGATTTCTATCTTTTAGAAATTGCTGATAATAAATATGTGTTGTTTTTAAACTACTAAATTTTGGAGTCGTTTGATGATTAGCAAAAAATAAGTAATAAAAGGACTGCAAGATGATTAGATGAGAACAGAGTCTATATGGGTACCACATGATATAGGACTTTATAGACAATAGCAAAGAATTTCATTCTATGTATAACAGGCTACCAAGGGGAATTTTTCAGCATAAGAAAGATTATATCTCAAATATATTTTAATAATATTTCATGGATGCTTTGATGTGACTAGAGCACATGAGATTGTTTCAGTGGTATGCTGTGTTTTCTTACTAAAATTCTGTCTTCATAAGAAATGAGAGCACTCTTTACTCTCTCTTCAATTACATTCATGAAGAGGATAAATCTTGTTCTCATTGGAATCATCTATAAGGAGTCTTTAAAATTTCATGGAAAGTACATATTATGAGGAAAAACTATGCATAGTTTTAACATTTTTTGTATACAAATAAACTCATATTACATTTTTACAACTTGTCTAAAGATGATTTAGTTTGAAGTAGTAAAATGATAAGACATCAGTTTGAAAAGAACACTTAGCAACATGAATTCCACTAAAATTGAAGCAAGAAAGAACAAACATCAAATTTATAGCGAAGTTTGGGTGGAAAGATAGTGAGATCATTGAAGCCTTAAGAAGAGTGTATCATGGCAATGCCCCAAGGAAATCGACAGTTTACAAAGGATAATTTGGTTGTATAAAGGAAGAGAAAATATTGAACTTGAAGCCTGCCATGACATACCATTTACATCAATCTGCAAGGAAAAATTACTTGTTTGTATCCTAATAGGAAATGAATAACAATTAACAGGAATAACAGCCAAGACTTTAGACATTTCAACTGTTTCACCTTCTACTGTTCTGTGAAAAATCAAAGTGTCACAAAATCTTCTTTAAATGAATGCTAAAATGTTTGCATGTAGATCAGCTACAGACAATAGCAGAGTTTTCAATGGAAATTTTCAATAAGCTGTATCTCCATCCTGAAGCATTTCTTTGAAAAATTGTAAGGAGATGAAAGATGAATTATTCCTATGATCCTGAAGACAAAGTACAACCAAAGCAGTGGCTACCAAGATATATCTGTTCAAAGCAAAAGCAGACTGGTCAAGAGAAAAGGTCATGGCAACAGGTTTTTGTTTTTTGTTTTGTTTTGTTTTGTTTTGTTTTGTTTTTTAGCACATTTTTAGCACAAAATGCTTTGTAAGATCTAACCAGAAAGTCTCCAACGCAACAATGCTCATTCCTTTTTCCTCTCTAGCAAAGTCCATATTGTAAAAGTTGAGAAGTCGTTAGGAATCCACTTACAGTCCTGACTTGGCTCATTATGGCTTTTTTTGTTTCCTAATTTTCAAAAGTCTTTATGGGGCATATATTTTTCTTCAGCATCCTAGTTCTTTAGGGATAAATCAAGTACCTATTATCATAGCTATCACAGTCTATTTAATTTGATTAAGCATATCCTGAGAAATAAAATTTATATGTTTCTTTTCATATTTTAATTTTATTTTTCAATGAAACTTTTAAAGCCCCCTTAAATTTTAGGATCAAAAATTCCAGTCTGGGATGATCTTTTTTAATTAAAATTTTTTTGAGAGGCATCAATGTACTTTAATATTCAGTTGTAAGAAGTAGAATGATCCCATTTATTCTTTGCTCAATTTCCCCAATGGAAATATCTTGAATAACTATAATATAATATTACAACCAAGAAGCTAGCATTGATACAACTCACTGATGTTATTCAGAATTTGCTAGGTTTCCATGCATTAATTTGAGTGCATGTTTGTGTGTGTGTGTGTGTGTGTTTAGTTCCAATGCAATTTCATTATACAAGTATATTTATGTAACCATCAACATGACAAAAATAAAGAATAGCTTCACCACAATAAAAATTCATTGTTCTACAGTTTTATGTATACACTCACTTAGCTTCCCCCTTACCAATCCATAATCTCTGGCAACCACTAACCTATTCTATTTCATGAATGTTACATAAATGAAGTCATATGATATATAATTATTTCCAATTGGCTTTTTTTTTCATTTTACTATTCAGTGTATTTTCCTTAAAATCCTTTAGAATTATTTTGGTATCAGCAGAAGGCTTATTTTTATTGCTAATCAGAATTCAGTGGTAATGGTATGGATGCACCATGGTTTGTTTAACCATTAGCACATCAAAGGTCATCTATGCTGTTCTCAAGGGTTGGCTATTATGAAAAAAAATATTAAAATGCCTCTATAAGATTTTGATGCATGCACACGGTTATTTCTCTTGGGTAAATTTACAAAAGTGCAGTATCTGGGCTTTTTGGTAGTTGCTTGTTTATTTTTATCAGAAATTGACAAATGGTTTTCCCAAGTGGGTGTTTAATTTCACATTCTTGCCAGTAATGTATGATCCAGTTTGCTGTATTCTCCCTTTGATGATACCAATAATTTTTATTTTTGCCATTTTCATATGTTTATAGTGATATCACTTTTGGTTTTAATTTACATTTTCCTAAGTGCTACTGATGTTGAACAACTTTTTTATGTGTTTATTTGCCATCTGAATACCTTCTTCAGTAAAAGGGCTTCCAGGTATTCTATCCATTATCAAATCAGATTGTTTATGTTTTTGATGCTGAGTTTTGCATGCTTTCTATATTTTCCTAGATAAAATTACATTGTGACATATGTGGGAGGCAAAAAATTTACCCATTTGTAGATTTTATTCTCATAGACAGTTCTTTTACAGAGAAAATGTCTCTAATTTTTATGACATCCAGCTTAGCAATTTTTACTTTTACTTGACATTTTTTCAGTCAAGTCTAAGAATTCCTTACCTAGCTATAGATACTAAAGATTCATTTTTTATTTTATTTATTTGTTTATTTTTAAAGATTTATTTGTTTATTTGAAAGTCAGAGTTACGCAGAGAGAGGAGAGGTAAACAAAGAGAGAGACAGAGAGAGAGGTCTTCCATCTGATGGTTCACTCCCTGATTGGCCACAATAGCCTGAGCTGTGCCGATCTGAAGCCAGGAGCCAGGAGCTTCTTCAGGGTCTCCCATGCGGGTGCAGGGGCCCAAGGACTTGGGCCATCTTCTACTGCTTTCTCAGGCCATAGCAGAGAGCTGGATAGGAAGTGGAGCAGCCATGTCTGGAACCTGTGCCGATATGGGACGCCAGCACTTCAGGCCAGGGCATTAACCCACTGAGCCACAGCGCCAGCCCCAAGATTCATTTTTTCATAACAGCTTCTTTGTTTAATATTTAACATTTAAGTCCATGATCCATGTGAGTTAATTTTATATAAGATTGTAAGGTTTAGGATGAGTTTCATCTTTTTTTGTCTATGGATTTTCAATTTTTCTAGCCAGTGTTGAAGCCTCTTCTTCCCCAATCGAATTGCTTTAGTGCCTTTTTAAAAAACAAAAACATTTGGTAGGAACAAGCATTTGGGACAGTAGTTAAGGTTACTGCTTTAGACACCACCATTCCATATCAGAGAGCCTGGGTTTGAGCCCTGGCTCCACTCTTAGTCCAGCTTCCTGCTAGTGTTCATCGTAGGTGGCAGCAGCAAATGGCTCAAGTATTTGCCTCTCTTCTACACTCATGGAGACCTAGATTGAGTTCCCAGCATGTGGCACCAGCCTAGCTCAGACCTGTTTTTTACAGATATTTGAGGAGTAAGCTGGCAAATTGGAGGGGACCTGGCTATCTCTCCTTCTGCCTTTTAAATAAGTAAAACAAAGTTTAAAAATGGTTGGCAGATATCCACATCGTTAAAAAAATGAAGTTAGATTCCTATTTCACACCATACACAAAAATCAATTCAAAATATGAATTAAAAATATAAAAATCATAAAAGAAAATGTCAGAGAATTCTTAGTCTTTAGGATCTTTTATTAGGCAGTGTTTTCTTAGATATGACTCCAGAAGTATAATCAATAGAATAAGAATTATATAAAATGTCTTTTGTTAATATTAAAATTTTGTGCTTGAAAGAAACATTTTCAGGAAGTGGAAGGATAATGGGAGAATATACTTTCAAATCATGAAACTTATAAAACATTTATGTATAAGTTATATAAAGAATACCCATAGCTCAATAACGAAAAAAACCCTCCCTTTTAAGAAATGGAAAATACCTGAAAAGATATTTCTTCAAATATAATATACAAATGGCCCTATTAGCACACAAAAAGATGCTCAAACTCAGGAATCATTGAGAAAATTAAGATGTGATTTGTACAGTTTCCTTAAATTTGAAAACTAATGACATTAATCAAGAGCAGTGGAAGTAGAAATCTGCTGGAGGAATAATTGAAAGTTGTTGGACAAAACATCAAGAAATGGTGTATGTATCAGTCCTATTCCTGTTATAAACTAGCTGTGTGATTTCTGGTCAGTCACTGAATTTCCAGAATCCTCATTTTTCTTCTGTGTTTAATGAAAGTGAGCATTTAGCAGTCATTACGAGCATGATTTAGGAATCAGACTTTGGACTAAATTCTGGCTTTACTACCTATTCTGTGATGCTGACAATGTTATTTGAACTTCTTGAGTTAGTTTCCTCACAGTCCTCTTGTGAGGATTAAATAACATACTTAATATAAAGTATTTAGTGCCCCTCAAAATTGATGGCTATTATCATTTGGAGACTGAATTAAGAGTGATTAAAAGTACATGCCCTGGAATTAGACTTCATGGGTTTTAAGCTCATATTCCTCATTTAGTAGCCACTTAACATTGGACAAATTATTTTAATATAATTTAACAATAATTTAAATATTCTGATTCTCAGTTCTTTAGTCTGTAAAATGCAGATCATAAACTTCAATTTCTGTGAAGGTTAAAATAATGCATACATCATTTAAATAGGAATCAGTCATATAATTAACATTAAAGTTATACCAGATATCATTATTTTAAACGATACTCAAGTAAAATTAGGCATATATAGCATATTCTAGTTCCCATATACCAGTAAGATTAGGCCTTCTATTTAATTATTGGATGGTGACAACTTAATGTAAATGCTAATGCACTTTTACCACTTAGCAAATCAAGAAACAGATGTACAAATACAGAACAATTTTCAATAGCCTAGTACATGTAAGCAACAGAGAGAGTCAAATCGCTGGGCTATGATAGATAGGCACTTTCTAGTAAAAAAACTGGCATTGTCATCCAGGTTACTCTTGACATTGATCATTCTGTTGCACTGAATATTTTATGATTTACATCTGAATTTTCCAATTCCTCACATTGAGATTTTTCTGTCCTTATGGAGAAGTCTATGTTGATATGGTGATGTTCTTATGCTTAGTTCCAGCGATGTTCACAGATGACAGCACTACTTGAGCTACATGGGATTTACTGAAGCAGAATACTTTGTCCTTTCCAGAAAAGGGGATTTTCCACTATAGTCAAAGGAACATTTTTGTATCATAACTTTATTTATCTCCAAATGAACTTGAAACACAAGTCCAATGGAGAGGTACTGGTAACCACTTTCCTACTATCTGTTTCTATGATTTTTGCTGTTTTTTAGATTCCAAATATATGTGAATCTAATTTGTATTTCTGTGTCTGGCTTATTCAAGTAACATAATACCCTCTAGTTTTACCCATGTTGGAGCAAATGATAGTATTTACTTTAAAACACACAATAGGTTCCTGCTATGTACCTATATCACATTTTTTTTTCTTTTTTTTTCTTTCTTTTTTTTTTTTTTTTTTTGATAGGCAGAGTGGACAGTGAGAGAGAGACAGAGAGAAAGGTCTTCCTTTTGCCATTGGTTCACCCTCCAATGGCCGCCGCGGTAGGTGCGCTGCGGCCGGCGCACCGCGCTGATCCGATGGCAGGAGCCAGGTACTTATCCTGGTCTCCCATGGGGTGCAGGGCCCAAGCACTTGGGCCATCCTCCACTGCACTCCCTGGCCACAGCAGAGAGCTGGCCTGGAAGAGGGGCAACCGGGACAGGATCGGTGCCCCGACCGGGACTAGAACCCGGTGTGCTGGCGCCGCAAGGCGGAGGATTAGCCTAGTGAGCCGCGGCGCCGGCCTAATCACATTTTCTTTATCCGTTCATCTTCAATGAACACTTAGGTTGATTAAGTATCCAAAGCCAGGAGCCAGATGCTTCTCCTGGTCTCCCATGTGGGTGCAGGGCCCAAGCACTTGGGCCATCCTCCACTGCACTCCCGGGCCATAGTAGAGAGCTGGCCTGGAAGAGGGGCAACTGGGACAGAATCCAGTGCCCCAGTGTGTGTGTGTATGTGTGTGTTTTTTTTAATAGCTTGAGAAGTATTGGAGTGAGTTCTTTAAATTTCTGGTTGTATTCAGCATTAGGCCACCCTGACCTGGATTTTTCATTGTTGGGAGGGTCTTTATTAGTGATTCAATCTCCATTTTGGTTATTAATCTGTTTAGGTTTCTTATGTCTTCATGGTCCAATTTTAGTAGATTGTGTATGTCCAGGAATCTATTCATTTTTCCTATGTTTCCTGATTTGTTGGCATACAGTTACTTGTAGTATTTCCTGATGATTCTTTTTATTTCTGTGGTATCTGTTGTTACATGTCCTTATTCATATTTGGTTTTATTGATTTGGTCTCTACCTCTTTTTTTTTGGTTAGTTGGGCCAATGATGAATTAATTTTGTTCATTTTTTTCCAAAAACCAGGCTCTGGATTTCACTGATCTGTTCTAATGGTTTTTTTTGGTCCCAATTTTGTTTATTTCTTCTCTGATTTTAATTATTTCTTTTGTCCTATTAATTTTGGGTTTGGTTTTTTGTTGTTTGTCTATGTCCCTGAGATGCATTGATAGTTCATTTATTTGGTACCTTTCTAATTTCTTATTGTAGGCATCAATTGCTATAAACTTCCCTCTTAACACTGCTTTTGCTGTATCCCACAGGTTTTGATATGTTGTAATGTCATTTTCATTTGTTTTCAGAAATTTTTTGACTTCCTTTTTGATTTGTTCTATGACTCACTGTTCATTCAGGACCATGTTGTTCTGTCCCCTCTTGTTTGCAAATTTTCTTGAGATTCTTGAGTTGTTATATTCCAGCTTCATTCTACTGTGGTCAGAAAAGATGCATGGTATGAGTTTATTTTTTTAAATTTGGTGAAACTTACTGTATGTCCTGGTATATGCTCTTTCCTAGAGAAAGTGCCATGTATTGATGAAAATGATGTGTATTCTGCAACAGTGGGATGAAAGGTTCTGTGGATAACAACAGGTGCATCTGATCCATAGTTTCAATTTGTTCTGTTATTTCTTTGTTGATTTTCTATCTTGTTGATCTGTCCATTGATGAAAGTGTCATGTTGAAGTTCCCCTTAACTATTGTATTGGAGTCTATGACTCCTTTTAAATCTATTAGCATTTCTTTTAAATAGCCAGATGTCCTATTATTGTGTGCATATATGTGTATCAAAGTCACATGTTCCTGTTGAATCGATCCATGAATCATTATGTAGTGCCCCTATTTTTCTCTTAAACAGTTTTTGTGTTAAAGTCTATTATGTATGATACTAAATAGTTACATTGGCTTGCTGTCCATTACCATGGAATCACTTTTTCCATCCTTTTCAGTCTGTTTGTATCTTTGTTGGTGAGGTGTATTTCTTGTAGGCAGAAAATAGATGGATCTTCATTTTTAATAGATTCAACCAGCCTGTATTTTTTAACTGCAGAGTTTAGGTCATTTATACTCAATGTTACTATTGATAAGTATTGAAGTGGCCCTGCCAATTTTCTATAAATATTTCTATTGTTTACTTTGGATTTCCTTTGTACTTTTACTGGGAGATTTTCTGCCTTCACATTCTTTCATAGTGATGACTTTGTGTCTGTGTTTCTGTGTGTACTACATCTTTAAGCATCTTTTGTAAGGCTGGACACGAAGGGACAAATTCTCTCAATTTTTTTTTTGTTGTTGTTGTTGTTATGGAAGGTCTTTATTTCACCTTCATTCATAAATGAGTGCTTTGAAGGGTACATTATTATGGGTTGACAGATTTTTTTTTTCTGTTAATACTTAGACTATGTCTCACCATTTTCTCCTAACCTGTGAAGTTTCTTATGAGATATCAGCTGTGAGTCTATTGAAGATCCTTTGAATGTAATCTAATTTTTTCTCTCGTGCACATTTTACAATCTTTTCTATATGTTTTACTGTTGAAAGTTTGACTACAGGGTGTTGTGCTGAAGATCTTTTCTTGTCATTTCTATTAGGAGTTTTATGTGCCTCCCGTACTTGGATATCCCTTTCTTTAACCAAATGGGGAAGTTTTGTGTAATTATTTCACTAAATAGTTCTTCTAATCCATTCTCTAGTCCCACACCTTCAGGAACGCCTAAGACTCATATGTGGGGGTCATTTGATAGTATCCCATAATATAGCCAACACTGCTTTAATTTCTGTAATTTTTTCTGGTTTTGTTTGGTCTGACTGAAGAATTTTCAGACATGTCTCCTAGCTCATTCTTTCTTCTTCTCGTTGTTAAGGCTTTCCACTACATTTTTTATTTGTTCTATTGAATTCTTCTTTCTAATATTTCATTTTGATTTCTCTTTAAAATCTCAATTTCATGAGCAAAATTTTCAGTCATGTCATGACTACATTTCTTTAATTCATGGATTTGTTTCTGATTGCTTCTGAGTAATCCCATGATTTATCTTTTGTATTCCATTTTTGGCATTTCCTCAATCTCTTCATCTTCACATTCTGATATTGAAGTGTTGTGTTCCTTGGGGTGAGGGGGGGAGGCGTGATTTTGTCTTCCTTATTCTGGTTTCTTGAAATTTTGCATTTATTTTTAGGCCTCTGTGGAGATACTTATTGTGTTTTTTTTCCTCTGATGGCTTTTTTTTTAAAAGATTTTATTTGTTTACTTGAAAATCAGAGTTACAGAGAGGAAGAGGCAGAGAGAGAAAGAGGTTTTCCATCTACTGGGTCACTCCCCAAATGGCCACTACGGCCAGAGCTGGGCTGATCCAAAGCCAGGAGCCAGGAGCTTCTTCTGGGTCCCCCACATGGGTGCACAGGCCCAAGGACTTGAGCTATCTTTTACTGCTTTCTCAGTCCATAGCAGAGAGCTGGATCAGAAGTGCAACAGCCCAAACTCAAAGTGGTGACCATATGGGATGCTGGCATGGCAGGTGGCAGCTTTACCTGCTATACCACAGTGCTGGCCGTTCTGACAGCTGTTATCTTTGGACTATGCCTATGTGGCTTAGTGGAGTGTCTGCTCTTCTGGTGAATACCCAGAAGAATGTGCTAGGTGTGGTCAGTGCTGCAGTGGGGAAGTACAGAGGGTGACACCCAAGTTGAGTGTGGTAAATCTCCTTTTTTGCTTTAAATCAGAAGGGAGGGTTTGATCATGTCTGTTGGTATAGTTACATACTCACCTCCTCTCTTCCAAGGTTAGCAAATGCCCAGGTGTTAACCCACAGTGGATGCAATACTCATCTGCTCTGACATAAGAATCACACAAAGGATCTGTGCAGTCCTCAGTTTGGGCACAGATCCTGTTGCAATGACCATCCCAGGCAATCAGGGAGCTCTGAGCATATGGAGCTGCTCACAATGTTTGCTCAGAGACCCAACTACACCCTGAGCCCTATCTTGCATTCACAGTGCTCCCACAAGGCTCCCACTGTCACAGAGTGCCAAGGATCTTCTCTGTCCTACTCTGTTAGTCTGTCCCATCCACAAAGGGACAGAGAGGCTCCCGGAGACATCTGCCTGTGGGTCCTCCACCTAGGCAGTTTGAGCCCCAGAGCCTGTGATATGTTGGGAGCCTGGGAGCACTTCACAGCCCTTTGTGGGTTCTCAGCCTCTCATCAATCCTCCCAGCCATACTCAAGCATCTCCTCTTGGCTGGTTGCTGGGCTCACAGACATAAGCCAGCACAGCTGTTATCTATGTCCAAAATGGTGACTGCCCTCTTTCAGCTGGTTGCTGGGTGCCAGAATGAGGAGATGGGAATGTGCTCCCTTTTTTCTTCTTGGTTGGTGGGTACGCTGTTCCACACATGGCTCCAGACTAGACACACCAGGCTCTTCCCACAGCTATATTATCAGTGGCATTGGCTGCTGTAGCCTCATCTCACCTCACTGTCCCGAGCTGTCCCTCTGGTCCTTGGCTTCTGGGATCCTGTGTTGTGCCTATGTTCATGCTGCACATGCACACCATCCATGCAGATCCACAGCATGCTGTTTCCTTCTGTGGAATTACCACTTCAGTTTTCTCCCTACATCTTTCCTGAGATTACACTCTCACCACTTTTATTATTTTACCTATGTTCCCTGAGCCTAGAGCAGTAAGCTCCCTCCCTGTTCTGCCATCTTGAAACCTTGTAACTTTTTTAACAGAATGCTATAAAACTAAATACAAAAAGAACTGTACATAAAAATAGTACTTTGTTGATAAAATTTTCTCTCACAGGGGCTACAAGGAACCCATTCTGATTTTGCTGGGAATGTGGACGGGAGTTGAACAATTATGTAAATATATAGCAAATGTGAGAGCCATGTTTATCATAGTTGAAGTGGAGATTAGCAAGAGGAACAATCTAGAATAATCATGAAGCTGACAGAAGAGAGGAGAAAGAGAAAAAGAGGGAGAGAGGGAGAAGGAGAAGGAGCAGAAGTGGGAGAGAGAGGGACGGAGGGAGAGAGAGAGAGAGAGAGAGAGAGAGAATGAACTAGTACAGTTTGATATCCAGGTATTCTAATATGGCATTTGGGAGTCCCAAGAAGTCTTTTAACCATTAGGCCAACTACACACCTCAAAATATCAGTTTTGACTTATGTTACAGCTAAATATAGACATACATGTTTATAAATAAAATATATCTTCTTGCTCTGCCAAATGAGAGGACCTAGAAGACATAAGATACATAGCACTTGATCTTTGCTTTCTAATACCATGTCTCCATACTAGGATTCAAAAATCACTAATAATAGTGGATCTAAGAGTGGGGTAGAAACTATACAACATGAATCTAGAATATCTTGAAGTGATAAAAATATATAAAGTGCTAAGTGCACCTACCCCACACAGATTATGGGGTATATCAAAAGTACATCCCAGTGGCTAAAAAGCCACGTAGATCAACAAACTTAAGTGTTGTTGAATATTTAAATCAAAGTATAAATTTAATATATATATATATACAGTTACTGATACTCAATTATTAAACCAATATTAATTATTGAATTTAATTAATAAATACATTGATGAAGATAGATAAAACTCCCATGCATAAGGATTGCAAATAATTAAAGTAGATGTTCATATCTCAAAATGATGCGATCAAACTCTCCATTTCTTAAGTGTGGACTGTGCATAGTGATTTTCATCAAAAAGTACACTAAAGAGACTGGCATTGTGGCACTGAAAGCTGTCACTTTCAATGCTAGCATCTCCTGTGTACACCTGTTCACCTATTCAACTGTTGGCTGTCCCACTTCTGGTACAGTTCCCTGCTAATGTATCTGGGAAAGCAGCTGATGATGGCCCAAGTACTTGGGCCCTTGCAATCCTGCTCTGACATAAGAGAGTCAGGTGGGAGAGTCAGGTGGAGTTCATGCTCTTGGCTTCCCCCCAGCCCTGTCCTAATCCTTTCATCCATTTAGGGAGTGAATCAGTGAATGGAAGATTCTCTCTCTCTCTCTCTCTCTCTCTTTCTCTCCTGTCTGTAACACTGCCTTTCAAGTAGATGATTTTAAAAAAATATAGTGAAAAGAGGGTAAACATCTTTATAGTGAATGAATCTGGGAAGCCATATCTCAGTCAGGAGATCAAAGTGAATATCAACAACAGTAGTCATGTGATAGTATGTTACCTGAATGTGATATGCTAACTGCATCTTTAATTCTGTGATCTACCATCCAAAGGCTTGTCCTTCCAGAAATAACCTTTGTGCAATCATGAGTGAAACACCAGACAAATCAATACACTTGATCTTAGCCAAAAGGTCAAGAAGCAATAGGGAATATCATATATGATAAATGACCAGAATTTCTTTAAAAAACATTAATTCCATCAAAATCATGAGTTTGAAACTGTCACAGAAAGCATATCTAGAGAAGACACTAAATATAGTTTATGACCTAGGCTGGAATTTTGGAATTGAAAAATATAAAAACCAAGTAAATATCAAAATCCTGTGCTTAAGTTGTTAATAATATATTGTTGTTGGTTAATTAATTGTAACACACATATGACACACAAATATAAAATGTTAAAATAGGGAAATGAGTTTTAGGTATATGGGAAGTCTCTGTATTACCTTTTCAATTTTACTGTGAATCTAAAACTGTTGTAAAATGAAATTTATTTTTTAAAAAATTAAGCAGAGAGCAAGTGATCACTGGGTTGAATGCTACAATAGACATTTATGAATTGAATAGTTCAATAAATTAAGTTAATATTAAATTTTTCATGATTTTCAGTTCACTCATATTCACTATATCTTGCTTTTATATTCAAATGCTGAAAAACGTGGGAAATATATGCACATAACAAGTGTGAAACTTAAAACTAGTGACATAATTAGTCAGAAACAAGAATTAATATTCCTAATGAGACAAGCACTTCAAAGCTAAGATTGGATCCATAAATTAGCTCACCTATGGGTATCACTTGGTCACACCATAAGCAGTAAAGTAGGAAATAAGCTAAAATCTTAATGAGCTGACATAGGCCAACAATTAGAGTTAGTCCAGAAAACCTAGGATATACAGACACAGGAGCATAGACATTCACTCAAAAGCTCTTTTTCTTTAGCATCTACCAGATACTCAGAAGCAACATTCTATGTAGGGCAAGATATCTTAAAGACCCATTTTTTGATGCAAGTTTGAAGGAGGAACACCATTAGCAACAGCACACTTATCCTACCTACATCTCTGGATCCTTCCCTCCTATAGGGGAAGTTTTTAATTTGCTGAGGAAATGGTAGCATGTGCTGTACACAATATAAGGCTTATTGCAGATGAGAAAAATGTAAAATAAGAATCTTTCTACTTGAATAAAGGGTATGGTACAGGAAATAGTCCTCTGTCCAATATTCCAATTTTATAGTAAGCAAAAATCTGCTTCCATTAGTACTGGGGAAAGAAATGCCCTCTCAACTTCTAATATAGGTAAATGCAGAGTTCAGTGCCAAAGTAAAGCAAAGGACACACAGGATCAGCTTAGGCTGGGTGTGTAGAGATTGTTAAAGCCAAGGATGGACAATAATCATTGAAAAAAAAAAAAAACTAGCTGGAACTTCAGTTTCCATTTTAAACAAGAACAATGACAGCATATCTCTAGAAGACTTTGAAGCCCTAGTACATTGGGATAATGTTAGCAACAAAATCCAATTCCAACTCTACTCCTGAATAAAATGCTTCAATATCTCCACCTGAACAACCTGATAAAAGAAAAACAAACAAGAGGTCATCAAAAAGTTCATGGAAAATGTGTATTATGAAAAAAAAAAAAAACTGCATGTACTTTAAAAACTGTAACAGTAAAAGAAACTTCTCTTTTAATTCATGAACTTTGCTGTACATTGATATATCCATATCCAGTTCTGAACACTGTTTGCATTTTATTGCTTAAAAATAATTCACCCAGATCAGATAAGATATAGAGGGATTGAGACATGGATCCTATCTCTTTTTAGTAGGTGTCAAAGAATATCTGCAGATGTTTTAAGTAGTACATTTACAATCAATGGCATAGTGCTGTCCCCTAATTAATAATCATCTGTGTTTTGTATTTGAAATGCCAACAAAAGTGTTCCATCATATTAAGTAGTTGCTGTGTTTAACTAATGGTACAGTAGTAATTATTATGAAGGCTGCGGTGAGGTAGATGAATCTTATCAGAGAACACTAGAAAATTTGCAGAAAAATAATTGATGAGCTTCATTCTTTAAACTCTCAGTTAAGCCAAGATCACAGAACTAGTTCCTATGGTGAGCCTAAAAAAAAAAAAATCACATTTTTACTGTTAGCTTGAGGCTGACCAAAATAAAAATTAACCACATAATTTAATTGCATGGGTTATAAAGTAGAAAAGGAAGCTGACTTCAAAGTGTTACAGGTTGCTCACATGCAAAACAGAACATTGTTTAGTACGGAGGGAGGCCATGAGACTTGAATTTCAGTATCTAGTTGGATTCAATAGGTAGTTAAAAATCTTGAAACCTTCAGTTACTCAAAGCTTCCCTTGCCTGTGGAAGAGGCCTGCACTTCTGTGTCTGAAAAGATGAACCTTCCCTTCTTTGGAGAGCCTTTAATAACCTTGCCAGGGCCTGATGATTTTTTTTTCCCCCACAGGTAGACAGTAAGAGAGAGAGAGATAGAGAGAAAGGTCTTCCTTCTGTTGGTTCACTCCCCAAATGTCCGCCATGGCTGGAACTGCACCGATCCGAAGCCAGGAGCCAGGTGCTTCTTCCTGGTCTCCCGTGCAGGTTCAGGGGCCCAAGCACTTAAGCCATCCTCCACTGCCCTCCTGGGCCACAGCAGAGAGCTGGACTGGAAGAGGAGCAGCTGGGACTAGAACCTGGTGCCCGTATGGGATGCTGGTGCTACAAGCAGAGGATTAACCAAGTGAGCCATGGCACCAGCCTCAGAGCCTGCTGATTTTTAAAGGGTGTGTACCCCGGTCAAGACCTACTCTAATGATCTCTTATTGCCTCTTAACGCATGAGGGTCAGATACCAATGTGCTCCAACACAAAGTTTGACTTAATAGGAAATATACTCCAACAGAATTGCAAGAATATCTTATTTTATATTAACAAACCCAGAGAATATATGTCAATGAATGCTAAGAGGAGGAGACAGAGGGAGAAGAAATGTCATCATGCATTGAGCTGAATGTATTAATATGGTTGTACGTTTTAGAGTTTGTAGAGTTAATATGTTCACTCAGCTGAAAGTAGCTGTATCATTTTACTTGGCTTGTTGACTGAAATGTAAATTCAACAATGGCCCATACTGAATGAAGCTGAGTTGCCAGAACTTCCCGGGAGGAATTTTAAAGGCTTCAAGAGAGAGAAATGTTGCGGTAAATTTAATACTTTCTGCAAATCTATTCCCAAAGAGGTTTCTTGTACTCTACCATCACCAAAGCACTGAGAAAAATCCAAATGACAGAAGCACTTGTATCCTTTAAAGCTCTCTCTCTCACAAGACCAGGGGGTCAGGTCCATAGTATCACAAAATGTCAAGTTGATTTTGTTATTCTCATTAGCTCCAATGTAGGTTTTTTACATATCATCAGAGGGAACATTGATTTCCTAGAAAACTAGCTCCAACTTCGTTTTAAGAATGGGGCTATTTCATCTGGGTTTGACAAGAATTATATAGGTTTAGCTGCTTAACATTTTATTTTCAAGTCCCTTTCCTCAATAGGGAATAAATATATCTACTTCGAAAACCTGAGAGTCCTTGTTAGGAATATTGGAAAGTGAAAAATATACTGGCAGTATTTTCTGATGGTGCAGGCAAGCCTCTTCTCCAAGAGATAATTTATCAAAATAAAATATAAATCTCCCTGGCACAGATTCTTCTCAAGAGGAATCAAATTGTTGCTGAAAAGAGGGCACACCGATCAGGCAATGGTGAAATTTGGTGGCAAGAGAGATATCTGCTCAATTTGTTGATTCAAAAGTTCATGAGCTTCTTCTGGTGAATTCTTTCCCCAGTCTAATCTCTCAGGACTACTTGAAAGAAATTTGGTATAACAGAGGCAGCATGTGCAAAGCAAAGTGAATGGACCTTGAAGACAACAACAAATAAATGTTAATGGCTGTATAAACTTGGACATGCATCTTAATTTCTGTGGATCTCAGTTCCTTCATCTGCCAAAAGGAGCTAATAAAAAATTAGTGTGTATATCACAGCAAAGATGCCATAAATTAATGTGTCTAAACCTGAAGACGTAGATTGGGTTGTTAATAATGGGCTAATATCATTATGCAAGTTGGTACTCAGAACTATGAGACATACTTTTATGTATATAAATACCTGTTATTTCTTCTCATGTTTTATGATAATAAAATGATGATAACAAAAATAACAACTGCTATTAAAATGACAATACTAATAGTTCTTGAGGGCTAACTAACATCAGACACTATAGCATGTGGCATATGGTTTTAATATATACCTCCCACACTTTTATTTTTCCAAAGTGAAATTTTTACTATGGTCTAGTTTAAATAGATTATGGGATATGATCATTTAAGAGAGACATCTGGAGGGACATCCATATTCTGAGATTAGATAAGGTCATTCTTAAGGTTTCTTGTACTAAATACTTACATCTAAAATAAAGAAAAGGAAAACAATTTTGCAATGGAGTATAGCATCCATAAAAGGCTACTGAGTTCCCAACCATTAATTTACTTTCAACATTCAATAAGTTTATCAGGGGAAATCAAGTCAGTTTATTAAGGATTCTGTAATATCTATTAAACACAAGCGGTAAAATTTCAATTGGTTGACAGGTTTGTGTGTGTGTGGTTAAGACTTATTTGTTGACACACCCTCAACCCCGAGGAACCAAACACAGCTCTCAGTCCACACTCATCTCAAGCCTCTAAGGCTCCACTGAAAGCAGACAGTCCACTTAATATAGAGCCATAGTGTAACAAGAAAAAGCACCACAGTGAAGAAACCAAATATCTCCAACATGCCAAACAACAAACGCAAAAACCAAGCTAACAAGAACAAGGAAGAAACTATGACGCCCCCAAATGAAAAAGACACCCCAATTCAAGATTATGAAGATGATGAGATCGAAGAAATGCAAGAAGCGGATCTCAAAAAATTGATAAGAACATTAAGCAGTTCTCAAAAACAAATTCTTGAACTACAGAAATCCTTCATGGACAAGATAGAAAATCTCTCTCGTGAAAGTGAAATATTAAGGAGGAATCAAAATGAAATGAAACAACTAGTGGAACAAGAAACTCTGATAGTGACTAGAAATCATAATGAAATGAAGAATTCAATAGATCAAATGACAAACACATTAGAGAGCCTTAAAAACAGAATGGGCGAAGCAGAAGAGAGAATATCAGACTTAGAAGGCAGAGAACAGGAAAGGAAACAATCAAATCAAAGAAAAGAAGAAGAAATCAGAAATCTAAAAAATACTGTCAGGAATCTACAGGATACTCTTAAAAAACCCAACATTTGGGTTCTAGGAGTTCCTGAAGGCATGGAGAGGGAGAAAGGATTAGAAGGCATTTTCAGTGAGATACTAGCAGAAAATTTCCCAGGTTTGGAGAAGGACAGAGGCATCTTAGTACAGGAAGCTTATAGAACCCCTAATAAACATGACCAAAAGAGATCCTCACCACGACATGTTGTAATCAAACTCACCACAGTGAAACATAAAGAAAAGATCCTAAAAGGTGCAAGAGAGAAACGTCAGATCACTCTTAGAGGATCTCCAATTAGACTCACAGCAGACTTCTCATCAGAAACCCTACAAGCTAGAAGGGAATGGCGAGACATAGCCCAGGTACTAAGAGAGAAAAACTGCCAGCCCAGAATACTATATCCTGCAAAGCTCTCATTTATGAATGAAGGTGAAATTAAGACTTTTCATAGCAAACAGAAACTGAAAGAATTTGTTGCCACTCATCCTGCCCTGCAAAAGATGCTTAAAGATGTCTTACACACAGAAACACAGAAACATGGTCACCAATATGAAAGAAGGTAAAGGAAGGAAACCTCACAGCAAAAGATCACAGGAAGCTCAATTTCTCTTTGACATAGAATTAAACTCTGATGCTCTGTTAAAGCAATGTGTTAAAGTAATCTATTATGTTCTCTTGATATCTGTTAAATTCTAATTGTTCAAAAACTGCTGAACTTTTATTAAGAGCTATGGGTTATTTAAATATGTGCTTTTTTCAAAAATTTGAATAATCACCTTGTAACAATGATCAAATTTGGTCTATGTTATGTCATGATTTTAAGAAATCTTATTTCAACCAGATATTTTGGATTTTGAGCCTTCTTGGCATTCTTGACAGGCATTCAAAAAATCAAAGTTTCAAACAATCTGGTCTCTAAAATTTCCAGTAAATCCTGGACTTTGGTTTTTCCAGTTTGGGCCCAACTGAAAAAATCGAAGGACCTATGTCTCTCATCTTATAGAGACACCAACTAATCAGTCTATTTGGAGTATATTAGAAGTACTGTCAAGATGTGATGTGGTACCAGACTTTAAGTTTCTATAATGGAAAATGCTATTAATACAAATGTTTGAGAATTAAAAAGTCTAATGATCTTGTGTTACCAGACATGATAGTTATCTTAATGAGAAAGCCCCAGAGGCTTAAAGGGTTAAATACTTGTAAAATCCTACAGGTGCTTTCAAAAATACTGTGAAGTAAGCAAGTGCCTCTTGTTGGTTGATGAGTTTATAATTTTAAACATGGCGACTTAAAGTCTTTTGTCATCCACAGTTATATATGATCTGCTGCTCATAAAACTAAAGTGTTGTTGGTTCTGTGTTTAGCTGTCCTCCTATAGGTTCCTATGGACTTTTTCCAGCCACTTTTATTGTATTCAGTACTTTGGGATGGCTCTGTAAACAGATGAAGCCAATAATGTATTAACAGTACCAACTGAGAGAAAGTATGGTTAACTGAGGTTACTAAGAAGAAAAAGCAATTCAAATCAATTGGCAATCTACAAAAAGAGTTAAAGATTTTAAAAGCTATTATTAAAATTGCTATATTGGTCTATTATGCTATATTATATGTGTGTACATATTGTATGTCCACATGGGGAAATTTTATTAAGAGTTTTTTTTTAATGGCTTATAGATAAGATTGTCCACAAATTTAAGCTGCTAAAATCAATCAAAGATACATTTTAATTTGTGGGACCTGAATCTGTGTATCATATGTTTTAGACTTGTTGGTAGAAAGAAACTAAAAGCATTTTAGATGGTTGTGCTTAAGTTTACTGGCTAAACAAACTACACCATGTTAGATATTTAAGAGGTGTTTTCAAATACATGATTCTTAAAATTTATAGAAGGCATTGGACCTTCTGGTAAATGTTTTCTTAAGTTGTTATCTAATGGTTGAAACGGTTTGCTAAGTATTCATGTAATATTGCTATTGTCAGCAAGCGATCTAGGACTTGCTCCCTCATTTCTCTATTCTAAGCCCAACTTGTTCTTTCATTTCTCTATTCTCTTCAAGGTAGGAAACTAATTCTATTATGAAGGAATCTGTAGGATGCACAATTTAATCTTTAGACCTTATAAAAGAGATGGCTAACATTTTTCTGCAATAGCATAGCCAAAATAAGAACTTAAATAATAATCTCATAGCTAGATTCACTTCGCCATCAGCGAAGTATACAGTAAGTAGAAAAAACCTCCCTTTCAGACCAAAGGGAAAGAAAGTTTTAAAGTGAGAATATAATTTTCCTCATGGGCATTGTCTACCTTAGAAAAACTACTACAGAACATGCCTGTGACTATAGACTTGTAGTTCAGGCCACCGAAGATTAGAGATGGGAAACGGGCACTCCCTTGACTTGCATCCTCTGGTCTGCTTTAACACAAAGCAGGAGGAAAAGAAAGCTCGGCATCAGAAGCAATGGGTGGCAGGCCTATTAATGGCTGATCTGTACAGTGATCTGCCCTCAAGGAGACCCAACAGGCCAGTCCACTGCAGTGGCTTTCAATGTGGTAAGCCTGGGCTTCAGCAGAAGTCAGCTTATGAAGAGCCCTGGCAGCTCTGCCAAGAGTTGGATCACTGGAAATGGATCTGCCCTGGAGTCGAAGGATGCCCAGGTCAGAGCCACAGATCTTATTGGCTCTAAGCTGAAAAGCCCTTCACTCAGCCCAACTTCCAAAGTGACCACTGCAGCTGAGGGGATGGTCAAGTAGGGTCAGCAACATTGCAGGCAGAACTGTAAATTTCTTGTTAGAGATGCCCCCTGCCTTTACCTGGCCAGCTCTCCTCCCAGGCCAGCCAAGTAATGAAAGTCAACAGAGTGCCTTCCCCTAGGAGGTTCACACCTCCCTTAGGATATACCCCATGTGAAGAGATAGATAGGTCTGGGCCTCTTAACTTACAAGGCCTAAAGCCCACCAGATTATTATCAAGCCCCTTCTATCAGGTTCTATTTGCCTCTCAATCAGAAAACTTAATTGTAGCTTAGACAGCACCTTTCTTAGCTCCTCTAATAATGACTCTGTCCTTTTTTCTAGACCCTGTCTAGTGCACTTGGGCCTCATTTCTTTGTAATCATAACCTCTACTCTACCACCAATGGCTCTACTCCCAACCTGTGTGTACTGATGGTCCTCTTCCCCACTTAATGCTGTATAATTGTTCAAACCTGGTAAATGCCACTCTTAGGATCATTGGTTACTATCCTCACTCTGTCTTTTATGACCTTGTCTAAATATGATCAGAGTCGGCAAACTTGGAAGGCTTCCATAGCCTTGGCAACTCATGACGACAGCCTAGGGTGGTTACTGGCGCCATAAACTAGAGTGTCAATTTGTTGGGTCAACAACAGGAGCCACTGTGCAGTTGCTCCTCATGTGGGATCTCTGTCCTTAATGTGCTGTACATTGTGATTTAATGCTATAACTAGTACTCAAACAGTATGTTTCACTTTGTGTTTCTATGTGGGTGCAAACTGTTGAAATCTTTATACTAAATTGATCTTCTGTATATAAAGAGAATTGACAATGAATCTTGATGCAAATGGAAGGGGAGAGGGAGCGGGAGAGGGGAGGGTTGCGGGTGGGAGGGAAGTTATGGGGGGGGGGAAGCCATTGTAATCCATAAGCTGTACACTGGAAATTTATATTCATTAAATAAAAGTTAAAAAAAAAAAGACTTATTTGTTTATTTGAAAGTCAGAGTTACAGAGATGGAGGTACAAAGAGAGAGATATTCCATTAGCTGGTTCACTCTGCAGATGACTACAATGGCTGGCCCTTGACCAGACAGAGGCCAGGAGTTTCATTCAGGTCTCCCACATGGATGGCAGGGGTTCAAACACTTGAGCCATCTTCTGCTGCTTTTTCCCAGGCTATTAATAGGGAGCTGGATCAGAAGTGGAGCAGCCTGAATAATCTACCAGTATTACAATGAATCAAGATTATAAATTTAGTTAACTATCAACCAGAATGAGGCAGGTGTTGTAATATAGAGTGTAAAGCCACTGCCCATGACAATGGTATCCAATACGGGCATCTGTTTGTGCCACTCTTGTGCAAGACCTGGATGAAGCTCCTGGCTCTTGGCTTTGGCCATTGGAACCACCTGGAGAGTGAACCAGCAGATGGAAGTTCTCTCTCTGTGTATCTCTCTCCACCTCTCTCCTATAATTCTGACTTTCAAATAAATAAATAAATATGTAATTTTTAAGAAATGAATTGAAAAGAAACTTCTTTATCTATAATCATGCTTACACAATTTTGCTTTGAAGAGTTTTTTTTTTCTTCTATCTGTAAATATCTCTGAAATTTCTTTGCTAAAATTCCTTTGAGGATGCACATTTGATTTTCCAAATAAAACATTGGTTAATACCACATCTGATATTGGGGTGCCATATTTCTATTCCCTGATACACTTTCTGATTCCATCTTCCCACCAGTGAAAAGAGTGGTAGGCAGCAGTGGTGTCAAAGGAACTGGGTCTTTACCACCCCCGAGAGAGGCCTGGATTGAATCCCTGGCTTCCAACTTCAGTCTGTTCTTGCCTTGGTTGTTCTGGGTATTTGGAAAGTGAACCAGCAGATGAGACTCTCTTTCTCTTTTTGTTCATCTGTTTCTCCTCTTTACAAATAAATAACTTATTAATAAAATTTTCATTGAGAAAATGGTACCATAAATTATTTTTCCTTGTATTTCTGAATGCTATTAAAGTAATACGAACAGTTTTTCTTCCTTCTTTTGGAGGTTTACTGATTCTTTCTTACATGATATACAACTTTGTCTAAAGTAGAATTATCAGAAAGGAGTGTGAGGATGGCTTTTAGAGTTATACTTAGAAATAACCATGTCTGTGCTTTGTGACTTTAGATAAATTGCTTAGCAGTTTGTAGCACTTCTCAAAGCCCACTAACAGCCATATTGTAAACTGACCCAGGCTAATGTGACCCTTCACAAGTTTCAGGTTGCTCTTCTTGGTAATACTGTGTGATCCTGGGAAACCTGATGATTAGAGAAGAGTCATGGTCCAAACTCTGCCCTATTAATGGGTGCTTTGGTACAATGTGAACCAATGTTGAAAGAAATGTGCCATAGGTGTGAATATTTCTTAGCAAACAGATCCAAAGACAATTATATAACTTGCTGTGCAAAATTAGTATTTTTTTAGATTTGCTCTGTTAAGCTATGCAATAGTCACATTGAATGAAAGATTTACTATAAGGCAAATTTAGAAATGATTCAATGCTTGAATCAGATATGGTTTTAGTTAGATCCCAGTGGATAATTTTGTACTAGTGAGAAGTAGAAACATGTAGCAGTATGGTCTTTAAGATCAAGTGTGTAATTACAAAGTTTGGCTGCTGGATTTACCAGTTTCAATAGGTTTTCAAACCCATTTGTGGAAGAGCAGACCTGGCTGCACAGTATTTGCAGCCATCTCTTATTTTGGATACTTTTATTTCAACCCATAAAATTTATTCAGATATCCTTTAGTCTCATTAGTCTATATACGGCTGCATTTTTAGAAAGATTTCAAATAAATAGTATCAAGTTTTAGGAGCATGGATCCAAATTAGGAACCCTAATCAGGGTTCATTTTGTGCTACTCAACAATCCATGTGTTAAAGGTAAATGATTACGATGACTAAAATGTTAACTATGTACCTTTCAATTATAGATTAAAATTAACTTACATATTTACATAGACTCTTGTCACTTGGTCTCTTAGTGTTTTCCAGGATGCAGGCCCAATAACCCTTTAATGAATAGTAAAAACAATTACATGTCTCAAGAATAGCATTTTTTACAAAATAGTATTTAATAGAAAAGGGTCAGCATAATGGACTATAGAATGAGAGAATAAATATTTCTCTTAAAATGTATTCACACATACAAGGGCTTGTGTGTGTGCGTGTGTGTGTGGTGCGTATATGTGTGAACGCACACACTGAACTTCAACAGACAATGCACTTTAAACTATGGATTAAGGCAAATAAAATTTGGAAACTACTCATATTTGCAGAAGTATTTTAAAATAAATTGTATATAACATAGCAATCACAGTCTTTTAATCTGTTCATCTCTTGCAACTCAGGGAGGATTTATCACTTTTAAAAGGAACAAGAAGAGACTCATTAAGTATTATTAAAAAAATTACCCCCTCTTCTAATAGAATTTCTCCATCCTAACTTTAAAAGTGAAGAGTTTGGGTCTTTGGTTCCACTCTGATTCATTCTGCCTATGACAACAGGGGTCTCCTATCTTGTGACAAATTCTGGTGAGATCATAGGCTTAAAGGAAGCTCATGGAAAAATCAAACACAGCTTAACATCATATTGTATCAAGCTTGTAGATAACAAATTCAGAAATATAAGGCAGGGAAGCTTTGGATGAGAATGGAAATAAGAGGAAAGATTTAGAATATATTTGGAACCTAAAATTAGTAGGAAGGATTACATGGGGTGAATAGGAATCTGAATAACTTCAAGATTTCTGGACTGAAGGACTGCTGAAAGAGTAAAAGTCTAGTGACTAAGAAAGGGAATGTGTGTTCGCTCGGGGGGGGGGGTGATCTACTAGAAGTGTAAGTACAGATTATGCTATTCTTGAGCTATCTACAGGACAAACCAATATAGATGACCAGAAAATAAGGTCTGAATGAGTTTATTTCTAAAATCTACAGCTGTAATATAGATGTATGGATTAGTGTCAGGAGCATATCCAGTAAGAGTTGAGGGTATGAAAGGAAACGAGATTTCTCAGAGACACTAGGTTGATTAGATAATAGAGGGATAACATTTGAATTTGAGACTATCAAGATTTCAAACATGAGCAAAAGAATACTGTCCATCAGGAGAAAAAGAAAAATGATAGTCAATGAGGTGGGAGGAAAATACATGTAGAATTATCTCATGAATCAACAAAAGACAATTTCGAGAAACAAAGTTTTCAACAGTGTCATGTGTCACAGAGGGTCAAGTGATACAAGAACTAAAATATTTTAGATAGTAAACATCTTTTATATTAACTTAGGGAGATTAATTTTAGAGAACAGGTAGAGGAGGAAGCCTGATTATAATGGTTTGAAAAGTAAAATTTGTGATGATGAAGGGAAAATATTATAAACTATGTTTTTGAGGAATGTGGTGATGAAGTTGAGAAATTAATCTGTAGCTAAAGTGGCCATAGGATCAAAAAGAGAGGAGATGACACCTTTCATAATTTTACATGCTCCAGTAAATAACAGTTTCATATGCAATAGTACTAAGATGTGAATTACTGACATGTACTTAGTTGGCAATGTGACATATTCACAATATTCCAGAAGATAATTTTTCTTCCTTTCTCAATTCTCTAGTCCTTGTCTACCTACTAATGGAAGCAATATCCTTCCAGATGGTTAGTAAAACCAATGGAATCATCCCTGAATTTTTCCTTTGTTGATTTCTCTCACAATTCACACTCCTCAAGAAATCTCATTTCTCAAAATTTATAAAATATAGAGAAAATATTAGCAACTCTAGTCACCTCCGCTTTGACTATTCTGTTCTCATTCACGATCATCTTTTTCCAGGATTATCATGACAGGCTCCAGATTGTACCCCTAGAGTTTGTTATTAACCAGCAATAGCCAAAGGATGTCTTATAAAATGTAAATAAGTATTATAATGCCAGTAATATGCACAAAACCTTCCAATATATCACCATTTCTTGCATATTAAAGTCAGGATACTCACAATGACCTAAATGACTACAGTATCTGGTTCCTGTTTCATTGCTTATCTGTGCTTGCTCAGTCAGGTACATATCCTTACTGTTCTTTGAATGGCTAAAACCTCACCTCAGAATCTTTTTTTTTTAATTTTTTTATTTTTATTTTTGACAGGCAGAGTGGACAGTGAGAGAGAGAGAGACAGAGAGAAAAGTCTTCCTTTGCCGTTGGTTCACCCTCCAATGGCCGCCGCGGCTGGTGTGCTGTGGTCGGCGCACTGCGCTGATCCGAAAGCAGGAGCCAGGTGCTTCTCCTGGTCTCCCATGGGGTGCAGGGCCCAAGCACTTGGGCCATCCTTCACTGCACTCCCAGGCCACAGCAGAGAGCTGGCCTGGAAGAGGGGCAACCGGGACAGAATCCGGAGCCCCGACCGGGATTAGAACCCGGTGTGCCGGCGCCGCAAGGTGGAGGATTAGCCTGTTGAGCCACGGCGCCAGCCACCTCAGAATCTTTATACTGGCTACGTCTACTTCAAGGAAATTTCTTCTCCAAAATATCAATTAAGTAAATCCCTTATTTTCTTCAACTCTTCACTGTAATCTTACCTTTTTGTGAAGACTGCCTTGACAAACTTATTTAAAAGTGCACAATCTTCATCCCAAGATTTTTTTTTTTTTTGGTCAGTTTTATTTTCTGATGTGATTCAAGTACTTAGGACAGATCCTGGCACAAAAAAAGGTACTCATGCATATTTCATCACTGAATAAATTTATGAATGAGCAAATTTGGTCTTTTCTGAAAACTTCCAACTTCCAGAATAACACTACTCTTAGTGTGGCCTTGATAAAATGTGTATATATAGATGGTTTGGGATATGTTTGTCTTTTAAGATAAATATAATTTAAGTTTCAAGATGTGAATATACTCAATGAAGAAAGTATCTTAAAATAATTATTGGAGACCAAACACTGCTTCTGAGGAAGAGCGTATTCACAGGAAATGGAATCCATTCCAGTGCAGTAATATATATCCTCTTCTCTGGTCTCAAAGGACCGTGTGACTCATCTTCATTCAAAGCAGTCCACAGCTTCAAAGCAAATCACTTTGTGTTCTAGAGTAAAGCTGCAAGACCTACACCATAGGATACCAGTCACACTGGGAAGCTATTATTATATGCTATATTTCACAACTTGAGTACCTATTACATTATTTAGCTGAGATGATTTTGGAACTGGGAAAAAGTCTTTGTTCTTTTCCTGCTCCAACTAGGATTGGTGCATTTGTTGAGAATGTCCAATGGATAGGATTTTTGATAAATAAAATCATTCAACCTACAGCCCATTATGTGATTGACAAGGGTACTACTAATAATTATATCAGGGTACAAATTGGGAATCTGGTTGCCCTACTTATGGATACCAGGAACCCAATGCAATTGCCCTATAAAATCCATGATTCATTCATTTGATATTAGTGGAGAAATTGAAAGCAACATGGGATATTTGGGAAATTTGAGACACTGGTAATTTTCTAAGTGGTATAACACAAACTTCTACCATTTAACTATCATACTGGCTGAATGTTCTCTGTGTCTTTACATCTCAATTTGCTTCACATGTTCCCAATTTATGCTAATTATCATAGTGTAATTATTGATCATTCCCCTTTTATTTTCCAATTTCTCTCACGTTGGATTATACATCATTGCTCTGTTTTACTTCTTGAAAAATTGTTTCTATTTCGCCAAAATCTGCAAATAATACTGGATCATTAACATATGTGCACTATAACTAAAAAACAAAAAGGACTCAAGACCTGGTGCTATATTAGATCTATAGAACTAATTCTCCACCCTAAGTGACATAATAATATAATATGGTCCATTTCTCGTCTCAGTTCTGCTAAGTCAATGTGGCCTCTATGGAAAATGAGATACATATTATTTCATTTATATTTATTTCCTAATAAATGCTATCAACCATTTATTGTTTTTTAAATATAAATACTTTGGTTTAACTTAATGTGGTCTAAGAACTATAAAATCCTTGTCCCGGTTGCAAAAGTATTCTTTGGTGTTAATCAATTATTGTTATGCACTAAACCACATTTCTATGCTAGCCAGTAGTACTAAAGCCTATTTTGCTTAATGAATGTTGTTAATAATCGAAAAGGTTCTAGGAGCATCATCATTAAATAATTTCTAGTGCCCCAGTGGACAAGCCCAAGGTCACATTTTGTCATGACTCTCTGGTAATAACTATATTATTTCTCCCATTTTTACTTTTCTTCTTTTCAATTTCTTAGTTCATGTTTTGGCCATAAGCATTTTATTAAAATTTCCAGATACACATATATGCACATATAATACATATACACATAAATACACACATATGTATTACTTATGTGCATAATAGAACTATTGATGCAAAGGTAATAAAGTATATACAATATATATTTATAATCATTGTTGACATTCAGATTTACTTAAACAGTTCAAATTTTCTTATTATTGTAGACAAATAAACAAATAAACATGCACTTCCCATAGAACTCTGAACTAAAAGCTCACTTGTTCCATCTCAGTTTATATTCCAAGTCTTCCTTTTACAAAGTATATGGTTTCAAGTATGTGGACTACTCTATTTTACCTTGGTTTTTTCTTTCATATAAAGTGGAGAAAAGATTACTACTCACCCTTCATAGAGTTTGTAGGGAGGATTAAATGCATTACTACATACAGTGGTCTTAGAAAGGTACTTTGTTCACAATAAGCAGTATATGGAATTTAAAAGTACTTGAGGGACTGTCACCGTGGCACAGTGGGCTAAACTTCCACCTGTGGCACCAGCATCCCATATGGGCACTGATTCTAGTCCCAGCTGCTCCTCTTCTGATCCAGCTCTCTGCTATGGCCTGGGAAAGCAGTGGAAGATGGCCCAAGTGCTTGGGCTTCTGCACCTTCATTGGAGACCCAGAAGAAGCTTCGAGCTGCTGGCTTCAAATTGGCCCAGCTCTGGCCATTGTAGCCATTGGAGAGTGAACCAGTGGATGAAAGACCTTTCTCTCTGTGTCTTCTGCTCTCTGTAACTCTACCTCTCAAATAAATAAATAAAATTTTTAATAAAAATTACTTTATTTTTTTAACTTTTATTAAATGAATATAAATTTCCAGTGTACAGTTTATGGATTACAGTGGCTTCCCCCTCCCATAACTTCCCTCCCACCCACAACCCTCCCCTCTCCCACTCCCTCTCCCCTTCCATTCACATCAAGATTCATTTTCAATTCTCTTTATATACAGAAGATCAATTGAGTATAAAGATTTCAACAGTTTGCACCCTCATAGAAACACAAAGTGAAACATACTGTTTGAGAACTAGTTATAGCATTAAATCAAAATGTACAGCACATTATGGACAGAGATCCCACATGAGGAGCAACTGCACAGTGACTCCTGTTGCTAACCCAACAAATTGACACTCTAGTTTATGGTGCCAGTAACCACCCTAGGCTGTCGTCATGAGTTGCCAAGGCTATGGAAGCCTTCCAAGTTTGCCGACTCTGATCATATTTAGACAAGGTCATAAAAGACAGAGTGAGGATAGTAACCAATGATCCTAAGAGAGGCATTAACCATGTCTGAACAATTATACAGCATTAAGTGGGGAAGAGGACCATCAGTACACACAGGTTGGGAGTAGAGCCATTGGTGGTAGAATAGAGGTTATGATTACAAAGGAATGAGGCCCAAGTGCACTAGACAGGGTCTAGAACAAAGGACAGAGTCATTATTACTTTAAAAAGACAAAGTGGTATAGCATAAAGTGAACTAGGTTACTAACTTGAAGATAATAATTTGGATCCACTTCTATATTTACTGGCTATGCAATATTGAGAATTTTAACCCCCTAAGAATCTCTTTCTCAATTCTACTCCCTCTCCTTCTTTGTCTATAAAATAGGGACAATAATTGTTGTTCCAAAAAGTTGATATGATACTTGGGATGACTTATTCAAAAACAACTATTAAGCTTTAATTTTAGTTTCCTAAACTTGTGGCCTTAAAATCATAAGACCTATTAAAAGTTGGAATTTCTTTAATTCCATCCTTAGGAACAAAATATTTCAAACTGCAGAGTTTGATGAATCACTGACTTGATGACCTGAAAGGTAAAGGGTATTTAGCCACTCTTTCAAATTTTTCATTTCCTAGTGAAAAATGAATTGTCAAATCTAGAGTGTTTTTCAAACACTAGATTGTAAGTGTCAGTCTTTATAAAATCTATCAATAATAACATATAAATAAAAGATAATATGTAATGAATATATATATTATTGGAGGGGTAAGCATTTTTCTTAAAGGTTTCTGTTTTTCTCAAATATACATAGGCATACAAACATGTATATTTGTATACGGCACTGTGCATGCACACACATGTATGTTTGACACAGAAACAAAGAGAAGACAATTTCTTCCAAATTAAATTTAAGTGAAAGGGAATTGGTTAGTTGAAGCAGGTTGGATCATAAGAGGCTCACAGAAAATCTCAAGATCCATAGAAGTACAGAAGTTCAGCTAGCCACCACACTATGATGGGATGGATTTGAACATTTCATTGATAATTTCTGCACTTAGATATCTGTAAGACCATATATTCCTCCCATCTCCTACAAAACTCTGAAACTACCTATTCCCTGGAAATCATGATAGATCCCAGGAAAACACTGATTTGAAATTCATACTATTCTATGAATATGAGGGCCTGAAATAGCAGTGACTAACAATTATAAAGGTATATATTTGCACACCCAAATTCCAGTGTTCTCTGATTCAAGACTTAAAATCTCGATGTTTTAGTCCAAGTTAGTGTCTCCATGCTTAATTGTGGAAGATCAGGTAGGGAGCTGGAAAGTACTTCCAAAAAGGGCAGCAATGATTATTCCTCTGGAAAAACTATGCTGTGTGGTTTCTGTCAGCTCCTGGATCCACACAGATGTAGAAGATTATATATCTGGTTTCCAGTAATTTTACTAATGTATGTACAGTCCTGAGTTATTTATAAAAGTAGTCATCTATAGACAACAAAATCCCTGGATAATGCCTGTGTACGTGAAGTCAAATTGTGAAGAGTACAACCATTCAAGTAAAAAAAAAATAAAAGTAACCAACATAAGTAAAGTCTGTCTCTAATATGTTTATAATACACTCACTCTATGTTTAACTCCTATACCCACCCAGTTCTTTCCAGCAATGGGAGGCAGCAAATTTACTATTGAGATACTGGGTAGACTTAGAGGTCCTGGGTACTTGAAAATGGTCTCCAAGGAAAATACTTAACTGATCCAAATCATGAAAGTGAACATCATCAGTTTATCAAAACTCAAACTGACATATGCAAGTTGACTGTATCAGCCAACTGTACAGTTTAAGGGAACATTCCCTATGAGACCAATTTCACTTTTTAAAAACCATTCTGAAGGCCGGCGCTCAATAGGTTAATCCTCTACCTGCAGCGCCGGCACCCCGGGTTCTAGTCCTGGTCTGGGCACTGGATTCTGTCCCGGTTGCTCCTCTTCCAGTCCAGCTCTCTGCTGTGGCCCAGGAGTGCAGTGGAGGATGGCCCAAGTGTTTGGGCCCTGCACTCGCATGGGAGACCAGGAGAAGCACCTGGCTCTTGGCTTCGGATCAGCGAGATGCACTGGTCGCAGTGTGCCAGCCGCAGAGGCCATTGGGGGGGGGGGGGGTGAACCAACAGAAAAAGGAAGACCTTTCTCTCTGTCTCTCTCTCACTGTCCACTCTGCCTGTCAAAAAAAAAATTAAAAAAAAAAACATTCTGAGATTTAATGATTCACTGGAGGAGCTCAAGAAACTGAAATGTATTATCCATACATTTTAGTACAAGGAAAGATGCAAGTCAAAATTAATCAGAAGAGATTTCATAGAGCAAAAACTTGGAAGGGTCCAAATGACAACCTTACAATTACTTTTTCCTGTGAAGTCTCCTCCTGGTCATGTAGTTTGACTACATAAAAAAATATCACCAGCCAGGGAAAACTCTCCCAAGTCTTTGGTGTCCAGAGGTTTTCTCGTTTTTGTTTTTAAATTGGGGATAGATCACATATAGTCCACAGGCTAACTTAATCTCCAGGCACTCATCTAGGTAAGGTTAACACCTTTAGTCATCAGTCTGCCTAAATATTTGATCTGATAATATGTGGCTCAAAGTTCTCCTATCAAATCTAATTATTTGTGCCTGGTTGCCAATGATCCCCAAACAAAGGTATTTATATCAAAGATTTTCCAGGGTCTTAGAGATGACTTAGTAGCCAAGGGCAATGACTAGTCCTCTATTTGAGTAAGGTTAATTTTGTACTGCACAGGGCCACGTATGGATCTCAGGTCAGCTGTTTTGAGACCACGGGACCTACATAACTGAGACTGATCAAGTAGAGGCCCAAGATACTTTGGGGAAAAGCAACATCTAATGATCTTCTTGCTTAGATTGTTTAGTTGGGCATGCTTTCTCTGTAACCGAAAAATCCGAGAAAGATCATGAGCAGCTCCTGAAGAATGAATTTTCAATTGAAATACACAAATCATGTGAACCAGAAATTTGCTTGTGCTAAAGACTCAAGAAAGGAATGATATTAGACCCTGCAACCTAATAAGTCATTTTAATAAAGATAAACAGTTAAGCAGACCATTTCTAACAGAATAGAAGCATTTAATAGGATAACACAAGAGGAGAGCTTCGTCCGCCCTCTATGTTTGGAGAAATCTTTCTTTAGATGATCCATGAAGGATAGTATTTAGTAAAAATGAAAGTAGCAGCATTAATAGTAACAAAATAATTTTTAAAAATATATAGAAAGTATTAATACACCATTCTAAAAGCCTTTGAATAGATTGTTTCATTTACATTAGTAATTTAGGAGAATAAAAACATTTATCACTGAACTCTGATCCTCTGTGTTTCCTTGAACTCACGTCTTAATGTAATATTGTCATGAAAATTTATCACCTTTTTGGAAAATGGAGCTAGAAGAGATTATATGTCTCTGATCCAAAAGCAAAGTGCAACATTTGCCTAGAGAGATTACTCTCAGAAAATGCACATGCACAAAGATGAAATGTTTTCAGGCTTCAACTGCTTGGCCACAATTTTACAAACCCGAAGCGCTTTCCCTTAAGCAAGAATATACCTCTTCTCAATCCTCATTCACAAACTCTCTTTCCTCTCACTATGAAGTAGAAAACTTCATTTGAAGGCAATGACAAATCCTGGGGCCTGCGTTGCACTCATCCTGCATGCAGTGCTCCCATTGAGGCCACTTAATCCAATTGACGTCAGCAAGCACTCCGTGCACAGAATGTGCCACTCAGAATCTAGGGAATCGATCATACCTCAACTTGCATTGCCACGACACCTACAGCCTCCAATTTATTTCAGCTTTGTAGCTTTTTTTTCTTTTCCTTCTCTTTTTCTACAACAAAATGAAGTATATATTTTCTTTCTTCAACACTTATTAAAGCCCCAGGTTCATCATTTGAACATTCATACTATCTTTTTGACCTGATAATTAAGGTTTTCTGAGTAAAGTTGTTGTGAGACCCAAGTAAGGCTAAAATATGTATCATACATTTCAGATTAAATGTTGGCTGGGAGGTGCTTATTACCAGGCATAAGTATGTTTTTTTTTTCCTTAGAAAATGTAACTATAGAGTTCATTTATTCACATTACTAAAGAGGAAGGGAGTAGGTACATTAAACATCAAACATATTTCCAACACACCATACACTTTTTAATATATAACTTGGTTCTCAATCACATGAAATTACTCCATATCTTCCTCTCAGGGCACATTGGGTAATGTCTGTAGACACTGTTAGCTGTAATTGCTGTTTGCATTTTGTGACTGCTGAATATCTTAAAATGCATAGGACCATGCCCCTACAACAAAGAATTAGAAAGTCAAAAAATCTCAGTTGAGCCAATGTCAAGAACCCTGAGACTAAATTGCACAAAGCGTTGTGAGAGGAGTGCTAATATTATCAGTTTATATATGTGACCATGGGGAAAACTACATGACTTACCTGATGTCACAAAATGAGTATCAGGATCTGAATTCAGGTTGGTGTAACTGCAAAAGTGAACCCTCCTATTGTACCAGGCTCTGTTATACAATCCATGCTGGCAAATGAAACGGAATACTAAAGTTTAGTGCTTGGATGCATTTGACTTCCCCATGTATAGTCCTACAATTTTATAAGAATATGAAGGCAACTTTGAAGACTGAATAATGGAGATTTACTTGGTCAGAGATAATTCCATAGGGTTGTAGGCTGCATTTACAAAATGTAATTTCACTTAATCTAATATCTATTTATCAAATGCTTATGCTGGCTATATTTATGCTTGGAAGATATATATATATATATATAATGTCATATATGATATGATATATGTGTGTTATATATGATATACATGATACACACATATATATATAGCATTAGATATGTATTTGCATAATTTATTACTCTATTTCTTCTCCCTATAATTTAGATGTGAACAAATCATGGTACTGTATCCTAACTTGTATAGTATAATGAAGAATGTTATGATACACTAGAGCAAAGTTATACTCCAAAGACCAAGGATACCAGTAGCTGATGATTTTCATACTAGAAGACTAAGTCACTCATTAATCACTTATTTCACCAGCAAATGCTTTTTATATTCTTGCTACAACTCAGCACAGTCCTTCCTCAATCTCCATGGGTAATTATTCCAGGATGTGCCATGGATAATATAATCTGAGGATGTTCATGTTCCCTATTAAAAATGATGTAATTGGAACACATATTCCCATATACTTTATATCATTTCTAGATTATCTATAACACCTATTATAAATATTATGCAAATAGTTATGTTATATTGTTCAGGAAATAATGACAAGAAATATAAGTCTACAAAAATTTAGTACAGATGCAAATTTTTTGGAATATTTTTAATCTCTAGTTGGCTGAATCTATGGATCAATATTAACAGTCTATTGTACATCCACAAAGTGCCAGAATGGAAGTGAGAAGGTGGTGTGGAGAAACAGAACATGGAGCACTAAATCTCTTTGGAGATGATGGAGAAGGCTTCCTAAAATGGTTCAAATACAAGGTAATACATTGAGATTGTCATTCATCAGGTGGAGGTGTATGTGATGGAGCTAAAGTGAAAAGCAGGAGCTATACCATGAACATTTTGGAATGAACAGTCTAAATTTAATCTTGAAGTCGAACAAAGTCATTAAGAGTTTCAAATGAAAATAATGTATCTTTACATTTACGTTTATATTTAAATGTTTCTTTATTTTCATTTTTTATCTGCTAGAGAGGCAGAAGTATAGACGGATACACCATCTGGTAGTTCCTTCGACAAATGCTTGCAACAGCCAGGGCTGGGCCAAGCAAAACTCAGGAGCAGGTACTCCAATTGGGTCTCCCTCATGGGTGGCTGGAGTCCAAGTGTTTGGACCATTATCTACTGCCTCTCTGGCTGCATAAGTGTGAAGCTGGAGTACCTGGGACTTGAACTGGCGCTATGGTATGGGAAGTGGGCATCACAAATAATGGCTTAACCTGCTGTGCCACAATACCTATCATACATTCACTTAAATTTGTGAAAGATTTTATATCATAGGTATGGATTTTGGGAAGATGGGAGAGTAGATGCAGGGGGACAATTTCAAGGTTATTATAGTCATCCAAGTAAGTTGCAGGAAAGGTCTAGAGAAGGGTAGAAGTAGTGAGAACATAAAGGAAAGACCAATATTGAAAGAAAATTAGGAGCCGGCGCCATGGCTCACTTGGTTAATCCTCCGCCCGCAGCGCCGGCATCACATATGGGCACCAGGTTCTAGTCTCAGTTGCTCCTCTTCCAGTCCAGCTCTCTGCTGTGGCCCGGGAGGGCAGTGGAGGATGGCCCAAGTGTTTGGGCCCCTGCACCTGCATGGGAGACCAGGAAGAAACACCTGGCTCCTGGCTTCGGATTGGCATAGCTCCAGCTGTAGTGGCCATTTTGGGGGGTGAACCAATGGAAGGGAGACCTTTCTCTCTGTCTCTTTCTCTCTCACTGTCTGTAATTCTACCTGTCAAATAAATGAATAAATAAAAAATCTAAAAAAAACACCAAAATTATAGGAAATTCCATGGTGTTGTCCATAATGGCTGTAGTAATTGCATTCCATATCCGAGTATATATCCAAAGGAAATAAAATCAGCATATCAAAGAGATACCTGCACTCTTTTTTTATGGCCCACTGTTCACAATGGCTAAGATATGGAATCAAACTAGATATCTATCAATGGATGGATGTATAAAGACAATGTCTCACACACACACACACACACATACACACAAGACTCAATGGAATATTATTCAGCCACAAATGAGTATGATATACTTTGATTAACAGGAAAAAAAAAGAATCAGAGTACATTATATTAAGTGGGATAAGTCATGCACAGAAGGAAAATACTTCCTGTTCTCGCCTACATACGGAAATTAAACAAAAGTTGATCTGGATGTAGAATAGTGATTCCAAGAGTCTATGAAGAATGGGAAAGTAGAAGGAATAAAGGAAGATTGGGCTAGTTGTTTCTAAAGCATAGATAAGTAGAAGGAATAATTTCTAACATTCTACAACACAAACAGGTGACAATAGTTCAAAATAAACTAGTCTGTGTTTTATGAATAACTAGAAGAGAGGAGCTCAATGCCTCTAAAATAAAAGTAATGAGAAAGAGATGAAAATATTATTATTCTAATTTGATCAGTACATATAGTATATATGTATTGAAATAACACACTAACCTCCATAAGCACAATTATTACCTGTTAATCAAAAATTTTAAGCAGTGTTTAAGGAGATGAAATGCTAACTACCTTGATTTTATTACTCATTGTCTACATGTATCAAATTACAGTGTGTCACAAACATATATAAATAATAAAATAAAATAAATGTAATGAGAGAATTTATAGGTCTTCAGTGTGGGAGTTAACAGAGAAGAAAGATTTCTCCCCTGGGAAATGAGAGTAGAGAAAAACAAATTTATATTTGGACATAGTTACCTGCAAGGTATCCATCTTGAGCAAAAATATTGTAAGCTAACTAAATGTCAGGAACTCTTTTGGATTTTTCATATATTAATCATCAAAAAACATCTTGTGATGTGGATATTATTCTTTTTCTTTTAAAAATGAAGACTCATAGAGTTTAACTTGTTACAGTTCATATGGGAAGTGCTAGTGTGAAAGTATTCCTGCAATTCTGAGTATCTTCAGGTCTATATTTGTTAACCACTAGGTAATAATGCCTGCTTATGTAAATATGATGCTCAGTAGGACTTCAAATACACATTTGAGGGTGCTGGCATTTTGACACATCAGTTTAAATTGTCACTTGTGATGCTGGCATCCCATATCAGATTGCCAGTTCTAGTCCAAGCTACTTCACTTCTGATTCAGCTCCTGCTAATGTGCCTGAGAAGGCAGCAGAAGACAGACAGAGGATTTGGGCCCCTGTCACCCATGTGAAAAACCAGGATGAAGCTCCTGACTTGTGGCTCCAGTCTGGCCCAACCCTGAGTCAGTAGATGGAAGATTCATTCTCTCTCTCTCTCTCTCTCTCTCCCCCTCCCCCCTCCCTCCCCCTCCCTCTACCTTCCTCCCCCCCCCCTCTCTCTCTCCCTCCCTCTTTCCCTCCCTCCCTCCTTCTCTCTCTCTCTCCCTCGCTCCCTCCCTCTCTTCCTTCCCTCTCTCTGTCCCTTCCTCTTTCCTTCCTGCCCTCCTTCTCTCTCTCTCTCTCTCTCCCTCCCTCCCTCCTTCTCTCTCTCTCTGTCTCTCTTTCTC
The DNA here is from genome assembly GCF_033115175.1 of Lepus europaeus. NCBI lineage: Eukaryota > Metazoa > Chordata > Mammalia > Lagomorpha > Leporidae > Lepus > Lepus europaeus. The sequence goes on from NC_084833.1 coordinate 36,227,853, forward strand.
TCCCTCTGCCATGCTGACGTTCAGAAAAATAAATAAATCTTTTAGAAATACACACTTGAGCTAGAATTTCTGGAGATATCATTCTTATAAATGGCAATTGAGATCTTAGATGTATATAAAGTTATTCAGAGATAATGTTAATTAAGAATGCATGAGAAAGAATCAGAAGTGCAGAGGATTTAAAACAGAATCTGAGAAACACACTTACATTGAAAACGATCAAGGAGATTGACCAAAAGGCAATCAAAGAAGTAGGAAGGGAATTGAAGAAAAAGGTGGTACCACAAATGCAAATGTAAAATTTGTCAACAGTCTTGTTAAGGAATAGGATATTTTCCTGTTTTGCAGTAAGATACTATCTCATAACAAAGGAACAATTAGGATCTCTGGTGGAAGAACCTGTGTGGAAGAGATGATGTATTGTCTATCTATTCCTTCCTGTGACCATGGCAACCACTCCAGTTCAAGCCTAGTTGATCAGGTAAAATGATGTGTGCAAGTTTAGTATGCACTTAAAAATGGTACACTGTTCCTTGTATTACTGAGGATATTACTGAGGATATTAGACTACAGCTCTGACAAAAGTTGAACTGAAAAGAACATCTGAAACACCAGCAACTTATTAAGTGTTAGCACTACTACAAAGGTTCATTCCTATTGTTTCCTTTATATAGACGTTAATGGTCTCAGAGCAAATAAGTGACTTATTCTGTCCACCACAAATGTAATTGCCTCTTCCTCAGCTGACAAAATCTCTCTTTAAGAAACTGGTATAAGGAGCCAGGGCCAGAGCCATGGCTCACTAGGTTAATCCTCTGCCTGCAGCATCGGCATCCCATATGGGTGCCGGTTCAAGTCCCGGTTGCTCCTCTTCCAGTCCCGCTCTGTGCTGAGCCTGGGAAGACAGTGGAGGATGGCCCAAGTGCTTGGGCGCCTTCACCCTCATCGGAGACCAGGAAGAAGCACCTGGCTCCTGGCTTCGGATCGCTGTAGCTCCGGCCGTGGCAGCCATTTTGAGGGTGAACCAATGGAAGGAAGACCTTTCTCTCTGTCTCTCTCTCACTATCTAACCCAATCTGTCAAATAAATAAATAAAAAAGAAACTGGTATAAGGGGCCGATGTTATGGTGTAGTGGGTAAAGCCACCACCTTTGGTGCTGGCATCCCATATGGGCACCAGTTCAAATCCCAGCTGCTCCACTTTCAATCCATCTCTCTGCTGTGGCTTGGGAGAGCAGTTGAAGATGGCCCAGGTCATTGGGCCCCTGCACCCACATAGGCAACCTGGAAGAATCTCCTGGCTCCTGGCTTCAGTTCAGCTCAGCTCCGGCCATTGTGGCCTTTTGGAGAGTGAACCAGCACATGGAAGACCTCTCTCTCTCTCCCTCTGCCTCTCTCTCTTTCTGTACTTCTGTCTCTGTCTCTGTCTCTCTCTCTCTCTCTGTGTCTCTCTCTCCCTGCCTTTGCCTCTCTGTAGCTCTGCATTTCAAATAAATAAATAAATCTTAAAAAAAAGAAACTGATATAATTTAGCTTTCAAAACAATTCCACTAAGTACTAGAAAACAATTGTGTTGCCAAGAGTTTAGAGAACCCAATTGCTCTCCTCACTGCCGTGCTTTCGTTTAACCCCTACATCTGGATGGACTAGATGCATTCTTCCTTGTTTGGAGGAGGTTTTCTTAACCTCAATATGATTGACATTGAAGAAGATACTACTTTGTTATGGCGGGTTGTTCTGTGCAGTGTAAAATGCTTAAAAGTAACCCCACATATCCAAGAGACATCTACACTGCTGTGTTCATTATGGCATTATTTATAATAGTCAAGATACAGACTAAACATGTGTCCATTAACAGATGAACAAATAAAGAAAATGTGGTATTTGCACACAATGGAATACTATTGAGTCTAAAAATATAAGGAAATCCTGTCAGTTGTGATGATATAGATGAACCTGGAAGGCATTATGCTAAATGAAATAAGCCAGGCAGAGAAAGACAAATACTGCATAATTTCACTTTTATGTGTAATTGAACAATGTAGAATTCACACAAGTATCATGGAATGGTAGTTACTTAGGAACTGAGGTTTGGGGATGGAGGGTGAGGTTGAGGAGATCTTAGCCAAAGAATATAAAATTTCAGAAAGGATGAATGAGTTCAGATCTATTGTACAACATGGTGACTCTAGTTAATAGCAATGTATACCTAAAATTGCTAACATAGCGCCACCACACCACACCACACCACACCGCACAGGAGGAAGCTGCCATCTGAGTCCTTTGGCCACGTGTGGTGTTGGAGGAAGGCGTGTCTTCCCTGCTTCAACCCCTTTCCACCCCCACTCCGCCTCCTTCCTCCCTCCCACTGCCCCAGCCCCCCCCCCCACCATGCTTCTCCTGGATCCCCCTCCACAGCACCTACCCTTATCACACAATCAATAAAGCTTTCCTCTGAGAAAAAAAAAATTGCTAACATAGTAGATACAAAATGTTTTCTGTACCAAAATGTGAGTATGTTAGGTAATGGATATATTAATTAGTTTGATATAGCCATTCTATAATTTACACACTTACAAAAATGTCATGTTGAACATCACAATTATATACATTTTATTTATGACTTAAAAAAGTGAGTGAATAATGCCAACAGAAAACATCCATGGCCTCTGTCCACTAGATGTGAGTAGCACTCAACCAATAGTTGTGATAACTAAAAATATTGCTAGACTTTGTTAAGTGGCCCTCAGGGGACACAATGTTCCCTGGTTGAGACATCCTCTTTGTAAATGTCAGTACACAGTGAGCTCCTATGCTTATGACCCCTCTTCCTGCAGCTGAACCTGCTTTTTCACCAAGCCCTCATCTATACCCTTTCTGCTGCACCCAGACACCCTTATCATTCTGCATCCAGACACCCTTATCCTTCTGTATTCAAAATGCCTTCACTGTAGGGGCTGTCAAAGGACCCAAAATCTTCCCATCCCTGAGAACTGAAACCTGCCATGCTCTGGAAACCAAGCCAGTGAGACAGGAGCTTCTGTGATCATGTATCATTTAAGTGGAAAAGGCCTCATAAATAATGTTATTGTTTTGTGGGCCTTAGAGGGTGCTACTGAGAAGGCAGTGCGTGTGACTCATCCTGCTGTGCTGCTGTAATATTACAGAAAATAAATAACGGAACTAAGAAGCATTAAGTGAGGAAATGAGGCAAGGATGTGTGAGAAAGAGGTGACCCAACTGTATCGCATGTAAGTGGATATCACCCAGTCACCTGGGGACACAGAACTTGGGAAGGGAATTGCATGATCACAGTTTTCTGAATGAATTGCACAGCATACAGTCAGATCACACTGAATTCCCCAGGCAAGTTTTTCCTCTGAGCTCCCTTTCTGAATAATAAGGAAGTATATGCAATAGAATTGTCATAGTTTGTTCTCTGTCTTAAGAAATGATGATAATAACTATGCTTCATGTTTGCTCAGTGTCTCCGCATTTAACAGAGTACTTTCCCACTGATTAAGTCATTCTATTCACAAAGCCATCTTGTAGACAACCAGCAAGGAAGAAGACAGTGTATAGGAAGAGGTGTTTCTGCAGAGCTGAAACATCACAGCATCTTCATGAAAGCATAGGCTCTGGAATCTGAAGATCAGGGTAAAAATAGCATCTCAGTCAGTTCTGGAAACATGAACTATACATTGTCAAACTTTAGTTCTCCCTCTCTAAGGTTAGTAACTTCAATACAGTTATTCAGTGAAACTAGAACTAGAGTGGCTGAGTATGGTACTCCTTGGATCCTAGGCAGTAGGTTTTAATAACAATGGGATCTTTGATTTAGGATGATAGGGAAACTAAAAAGTGTAAATAGTATATTTCCATTGTGTAGTGGTTAAGAGTAAAACCTTCAGAACCAAGTGACCAGGGTTTGAAATTCAACTTTGTTTCTTATAACTGTGTGTATCTTGAAACAGGTTTCTTAATCTCATGATACCTCAGTTCCCTCATCCATAAGGTAGGTGCTTTGAGGATTAAGTAGATTAATAGATTGATAGATCTTTTAAAATGCACCGTCTCACTTTTCAAATCATCCACACTTAGTTACATCCTTTTTCCAGAATCTAATATCTATTTTATATGATCTTTTTTCTCAACTAAGAAATTACTCAGAGTTGACTTTAACCTAGTATTATTTGAGGTAAACAACCATGGGTGCTGTTACAGAAAATTGCCAAGTCCAGTGTCTTAAACATAATCATATATCTTGCTCATGCATATTGCAATGCCAGTTGTTGTGGTGTGAGTATGTTGGAGTTTCCTTCCTATTGACACTCAGAGGCCAGATATCCTAATCTTGGGTATCTCCAACCTCCTCTAGGTCCTATATCCCTCTCTTTTGATAGATGAAGTAAATTTGGGGGTTTTCAAAGGTTTGACCTGGAAGTTGAATATACTGTATTTGCTCTCATTCCCAGAAATCACATGATCACATTTCACTCAAATGAGGCATGCGTTCATATCTCAGCTGCTTCCCTTCCCATCCAACTCCCTGCTAATGCACCTGGGAAAGCAGTGGAATATGGCTGAAGTACATGAATCCCTGCCACCCAAGTGACAGATCCAGAAGTTGTTCCAATCTCCTTGATTTAGCCTGATCTAGCTCTGGCTGTTGTGGCCATTTGGAGAGTGATCCAGTGGCTGGAATATATCTTTTTCTGTCTCTACCCATCTCTCTGTAACTCTGCCTTTCAAATAAATAAGAACATCTTTTTTAAAAGTATTTCTGTGATAATGAAGCCTCATCTATGGCACGCTGATCTATGCGGTGTGCATATTCATCATTTTCCTATGACTTTGTGAGCAGTACAAGGTACTTTTAAAGAAAGATTAGCCTCACTTCTGATTGAGATCAAAGTTGAAAGTAACCATCCCTACGGATGAAAACATAGCTCCCTTGAAATATTCTAGATGGTTAAAGATCAGCTTATATGTAAAAATTCAGTGTCTTCTCAAAAATGATGTACCTTATTCCAAGGCTACAAACTAGAGCAATAGGTTTTGCTTGTCATGGGTACAAGGTCAAGGTAGATTACAGAAAACAAGGTAAATGAAAATGAATTGAAAGCCAAAAAATGAGGTCAGGGTCTGGGAAGATAACACAAGTCTAGATCTAGAAAAATAACTACATATACAGAAAATGTTTAAAAATTGAGAACAAAACACCTGAGAAGTAGTGACTCCAGGAGACTGTGAAAGAGTATATAAAGTTATATCTTGTTAGAGACACAGAGACTATATCATTTGGCAAATTAAGCACAGGGACAGTATATAGGAGGGGGTTGAAAACATTGGTTTTGTGGGTTCAAGATTCAGGGCTTAAACACTACCAACTATGTAACAAGCAAGGGTCTTAATACCCTCAGTTTTTTCTATCAGTAATTTGAATAAAATAATAAATAACATTTTTCTCTTAGATTTGCTAGAGAAATAACTGTGATAATACAGATAAGTATATAGAGAAGTGGAATTTCCAAATCTGGCCACATTTCAAACTCACTTCATGATTTCATTTGTCTATAACGTAGTGCATTTGTATAAGTGTCATCCTTGGAATTTCTTATTAGGAGTTCTGGATCAGTTCTATGACCTCTACTTTTAAAGAAGGCTCACAAGTGATTCTATTCACCAGGATTTCATTCTTTTTCCTGTTGAAAACCACTGGTCTGTTGGATTAGAAGTCAATGATTTGTTTTCTGTAAAGGGCCAAGGAGCAAAGATCTTAGTCTTCGCATATCATACTCTATGTTGCAAAATTCAACTCTGCCATTTTAGTGTGAAAGCTGGACTAGATAATAGACTTAACATGTTCAAATAAAACTTTATGGATGCTGAAATTTGAATATAATTTAATTTTCATGTCATAAAATATTGCTCATTTTTTAAAATCTTTATAAATGTAAAAATTATTCTTAACTGTGGGTGATACAGTAAAAAGGTTTCCTGTGAGCTCTGCCCTACAGGTCATAGTTTGCCCACATTATGAGACAGGAGAGGTTCCCAGACTTAAAAATACATATCAGAATTATCCAGGGGCTTGTTTAAAGACAGATTGTTCGGTATCACCTGCAGAATTTTAGGTTACTTACTAGGTAGGTGATGTGGCAGATGAATTATATTTCTAAGAAGTTCCCAAGTGATATTATAGCTGTGGACTGCACTTTGAGAAACATGCTTTAGAAGAGTGTCCAGGCTACTTGCTCAGATCTCCTTACTTAACTAATATTTTTCATTTTTATTAACTTTGAAAAACTATGTGGTAACCATTCATCTGACTTTATACCCTTTCAAAATACTGGAAACAAAGACATTTTCTATCACTGTATCTTTTATTTCTGGTCAACAAATAAAATTGAATAAAAACACAGGCATTGAAGGAAAAATCATCTAAGGCATGAATCCTGTCAACTTCTTAGGTTGTTAAAGTTGTCTTCTCTATATCTCAGCTGCCTCCTCTGTAAAATAATGGTATTATACCTTTATAAAAGGATTGTTGAAATCAACAAACAACAAATGTTGGTGAGGATGTGGGGAAAAAGGCGTCCTAATCCACTGTTGGTGGGAATGTAAACTGGTACAGCCACTGTGGAAGACACCTCAGAAATCTGAACACAGACCTGCCATATAACCTAGCCATCCCCCTCCTGGGAATTCACCCAATGGAAATTAAAGAGTTCTCAGTACCCCTCATGTTTATAGCACTCAATTTATAATAGGTAAGATATGGAGTCAACCCAAATGCCCATCAACTGAATACTGGATAAAGAAATCATGGGATACATACACCATGGATTACTACACAATGGTAAAAAAATGAAATCCTGTTGGATGCAACAAAATTGATGAAACTGGAAAACATTATACTTAGTGAAATAATCCAGTCTCAAAAGGACAAATACCATATGTCCTCAGTATCTGTGATAACTAATAGAGCGCCAAAAAAGTGAAAATTGACACTTTGAGACGCAATGACTGAACAGCCCTTGTTTTGACTGTTGAGGAAGAGATATTTTTTAATACTATTTGTTGAAATTTGTACTTAGTATAGAGTTAATCATATGTGTATAAAGTTAATTGAAATATATCTTAGTAAAAAAAGAATGGGAAAAGGAGAAAGAGGAGGAAGAAATGTGGGTTATTGGGGGGAAGGTGGGTACAGTAGGAAGAATCACTATATTCCTAAAGGTGTACTTATGAAATGAACAAAGTTTGTATTCCTTAAATAAAATGTTTTTTGGGGAAAAAGGATTTCTGCCAGGATTAGACTGGTACAAAAGGCTGTCAGAACAGTGCCTGGACCAGAATAAGCGTAAAATAAATACTTGAGTAATCAATTACCCTATGACCTTCAGCTTCAAAGGCTTCTTATTTCATCAGATAGTTTCAGAACTTAGAGCACTTCAGATTTGTAACACATTATGAATATAGTTTAAAAAGTTTGATTAATTTAATGTAACTTTTTTTATGAACCTATGTTAACACACACTGTTCTAAATATTCTTTAAGAATGTGTTTAATAACTCATTGTAGAATTTGTTGCAGCTTGACATTAGTTTTACCCATAACACTTTTCACTATTTCCTTTCTGTTTTGCTTTTGGTCAACTGAGACATCTATGTCTATAGTCATGTGGCAGTTCTTCATTTAATCATGATCTCTCTAAAACTGAGCACCAGTGACACTTAAATCTGAATTGGAAGTTTACTCTGCAAGGTAATGAAATACATCTAGGCCTTTAAACTTGAATGGCCATCTTATTTTCTCAATATATCTTCATTAACATTTGGATTTTATTGACAGTACCTAAGATATAGATATCTTTTAAATAAAAGTAAGTTTTGCTAAGATAAAATGGTTTTCATAATGAGTCACACAGCAAACTCAACTGAATGCCAAAGGTTAAGTTCTATATTTCAACAAAAAGATTTGGAAAGTTTGAGAATGAAATACACATCAGGGAAATTCAAGGAACTGGAAGTCTACACTTTCCAGTTATGTTGAAGACAACAGCATTCTTTATCTTGAGCTGCCTGGTCTTGCTGTGGGTGATAACTACCATGGCTGACAAAGGGCTATATATGTATATATTCTGTTTATGATAAGTGCTATGTCGTGACATTCTGTATCACATTTTATGGCAGAGAGTTTTTGATTTCTAATTGTGACCATAGCATCATTAGTGTTAAGTTATTTACCTTCTTAAAATGCACAAAGTAGGACATATGTAAGTTTGGTATTTACCTATTCTTTGACATAGTAACATACAGGAATGGAAATAAGTGGCTCCATCCTGTAGAATTTGCAGTGACTTGTGTTTACACCTGTGATACAGATATATTCCATGGCATCAACCTTTTCTCAGCTCTGGCATACTAATATTAATATTTGTCTCATTGAAATACACTAATGCTACTAAGTAAGCCACAGGATTAGAAGTTATGCTTTACAATTGCAGTGGCCAATCTTGATGATAACTATTCTATCCTTCACTTCACAGGTAAATAACTGTTTATTTGCATATTTCACAAATATCTATGATACTTATAAATATTTATGACTAGATGCTGACCGTATAGCTCTAATGAAATCATGTTGGTCATAGGATTAGTATAGCAGTTATAGAAGTAAAAACAATTATATAAAGAGTAATAGGGTACCCAAAGAAATTCTAAAACAGTGGAATGGCTAACAATAGCTAGCATTACTGCTTTTGCTTTGGCAGGAAGAATTTCTTTCTTTACAATGGGCATTCATTCATCAGAATGTAATTCAAGGTATTCTTTCCATCCAGAAAGAGAAAACTGGCCTTAATATTTTCAAACTACGTTTTTTAAGAATTATTTTATTTATGTTGAAAGACAGAGGAGTTACAGAGAGACAGAAGTCTTCCATTCCATTGGTTCACTTCCCAAATGACCGCGATGGCCACAGCTGAGCTGACCCGAAGCCAGGAGCCAGGAGCTTCTTCCGGGTCTCCCACATGGGTACAGGGGCCCAAGGACTTGCGCCATCTTCTACTGCTTTCCCAGGCCATAGCAGAGAGCTGGATCCAAAGTGGAGCAGCCAGGACTAGAATCGGTGTCCATATGGGATGCTGGTGCTTCAGACCAGGGCTTTAACCCACTGAGCCACAGCGCCGGCCCCAAACTACCTTTTACTTTGTAATGATTATCTCATTTGGTTCTCAGAACAACCAAAAAAGTAGATATTGTTAGTACTCCTATTTGTTAAAGATAAGGATATTGAGGCCAATAGAAAATAAGCATTTGTTCTTAGTTACATGACCCTAAGCACTATAACCTAGCTTCTAAGTTTAAATCAGATACAATTGCTTTTTCCATTTTAATCTCTTAACATTATAATTTTCTCACCAAGCAATGAATCAGTCACCTAACTGACTTGTTCATAACTTAAAGAGTCAATATTTGTATCAGTTTTCCCTGTAAGCATGCAAACTTTATGTGTTTTGGCCTTTAGCCCCCTTGGAACTGTTCATGACAGTAATATTTGTATGATCTTCATCTCTTTGTCTTATATTAATTTTTCCTTAAATGAAAAACCTATAGCAGACTTTTTAATACCCATTTTTTAGAAAAGGAAAGGGGAACATAAGGAGGCATACAACTGGAAAGCAGGTATAGGAGGTAAAAAGAGTGAATTAAATTGTGGATAACTGGCTAGAGTGTTCTGACAATTTATGTGGAATGTATGAATTTTCTATTTCAGAACCTGCCAACGATTAGAAGATTCTGACACATGGATCATTTTCCTCTGGTCAAAGGCTTAATTAAAAGTATATTATAAACTTTTGTAAATGCATGAACATGGCTGAATGGAAGTCTGGAAGCAGAAAGAGAGAAGTAGAGAGCACAGCTGAAGTGAGTTGTATAGGCTAACAGCTGTGCAAACCTGGATTGCACAGCAAAGACAGGAATAAAATGGTAAACTGAGAGAGATTGGGGGTGTATACAAGAGTCATTCACTATTACACATCTTTTTTTTTCTTCTAAAATTTTAGTATATTTGATATTTTACTATGTAATCATAACATTTATAGATTATGTATTTAATGTTGATGATGGAAAATATTTAAACACTATACAATAATCACAATACTTGGCTTATTGATAGAAAATGCTACTTTATTTTTATCCCATCCTCCATGAGTCATCTTACTTTTGTCATCTGTTGATAGTTTGACTACTTAAAAGCAGCTACTTGTTCTCAGGTTAAATGCAGGTAAGGCATAGGAAGACCTTTCTCTCTGTCTCTCTCTCTCTCACTGTCCACTCTGCCTGTCAAAAAAAAAAAAAAGAAGAAGAAGAAGACCCAAGTCCTTGGACCCCTGTATCCATGTGGGTTGCCTGGAGGAGGCTCTAGGCTCCTGGCTTTGGATTGGCACAGCGCTGGCCATTGTGGCCATCAAAAGCGTGAAGCAATGGATGGAAGACCTCTCTCTCTCTCTCCCTCTCTCTCTCTCTCTCTCTCTCTCTCTGCCTCTGCCTCTCTATAACTCTCGCTTAACTCTAAAAAAAAGGTATTTTCACAGAAAGAGTTTTGACCACTTAGTTGAACAAACATAGCATCCAAATAACAACTGTCAGACATCTAGAAACTTCCAGCTCCCATACTACAAACGTGTAGTAGTCATCATTCAAAAGCTTTAACTTCTGCTTTTGTGAGGAATACAAATATTTACTTGATTCTAGAGACATATTAAGCTTTGGAAAATGAGGAAATTATTTGATTATCTACACCTAGGATAATCTACATATACAGAACTGAAAGAATTGCATCTTAATAGCATATGTTCTCTAATAGCCCAGAAACTGCCATTCTCATCTCTCTCCACTTTTGAATTTCCTCACCTTGTCTAAAGCTACTGATTTAATATATTTCCTGCTTCTAGAAACAATATTCATATTTTTCCCTCAGGCTTTACTTTATCTTAAAAGCAGAAGGGCTTCAAGGAAAAAAAATACTGAGAATGGACCAATTAGCATATGATACATCAAAAATATCATCTCCCAACATTTGGAAATCAATCAATTTGTTAATATTAATCCTACTGATTAATATAAAGTTTCATATGAACATTCTGATAAATAACACAAAAGGTATTTGATTATTCTGAATGGTTGCCTCTGGGTACAAAGAAAAGAAACATGTAGAAATACCTGAATAGTCATTTATTTCCTTGACATGATAAAGAATTTTTTTTAAACCAACTGCCAACATCACACTTAATGTTGAATCACTATAGTCTGTCCCATTAAAATCAGGAACAAGACAAAGCATCATTATTTTTTAACGTCGTCTGGAAGTTCTGTCCAAAGCAATAAAGCATGAGACAGAAATAAGAGATGTAACTCTTGGATGTGGGGAAAAAATTGTCATTATTTGTAGGTGGCAGAATTGTACATAGGGAAAGGGAAGAGAATTGAGGGATAAGTTGTTAGACTGGTGTCATTTTCACAATAGTGTTTATATTCTATGCTAATATAAAACGCACATGTTTCACTGTTCAAAACAGTTCAATAAAACATCCTAAAACCAATATCACACCACCCTGAAGACATATAATACAACCTATCTGTATGCACACAAGCACATAAAGGTGCTTGGGAATATTACTATGTGAATCTGTAAGAAGAAAATCCTATAATTTTGTGTTATTCAGCATAAGCTAGCTTATATTTTTCTGACAAATACTCCTCCATCTCAAGTAATTTTGGTTTATTTCTCACTTGGTTACTTGTCCTTGGTTAGCAAAAAGGGAAGTCTATTACACAGAATATTCATTCAGGGATCAGATATTGGTAAGCTCTTTATAGTGGCAAGCGAAAGGGAAGATAGAAAGTCATTCAACTGAGTTATGTGCTCATTCTGCTTACAGTTCAATGGTTAATGCAAGGCATATTCCAGGCCCACTTTTAAAGGGGTGAGCTAGTTCAGGGCTAACCACAATCTAACTGGAATACATTGTGCCTGATTGAAATACTCAATATAAAATTAAGAATTCAAACTCCAGAAACTATACCTGTATTCAAAATCTGGCTATGACAAATATTGCTAAATATCCTTGGATGAGTTTCCTTACTGTGATTAGTTCTCATCTGAAGCATTGAAAAAATAATAAAATATCTCTTATTGAACTATATTAAGATTTTATGCATCTTTGAAAATATTTACTGAGCAATTATACTGTGCCAAGAATACACTATTCTGGGTGCGTACCTATTCCAAGGAACAAAACAAGTAACCCTTATGTTAAGGACCATAGTCAAAAGAGAGAAAGAGAAAATAAGCACAAGAAAACTAAATAAATCAAGTTTTACAGAGTTTTAGGCTATGTCACTGTGAAAGATTTGACTTTACTGTGAGTAGATGAGGAGCCACAGGAAGTTTTTTGCACAGGGAGGATGCTACCTGAGTCATTTATTAAAGTGATTCCTCTGGATATTCTGTTGGAAAAATATCTAGGGGAGCAAAGGTTTGAGAAGGGACACCCTAAGGAAATATGTAGAAATGCAAAAAATGGATTGGACCAATGATATCAGTGGGTGTGCTAAGACATGCTTCCAGCACTATTTTGAAAGTAGAATTAATGATTGATTACATGTGGAGTATGAGAGAAAGAGAAGAGTCAATTAAGACCACAGAGTTTTTAAACTGAGCCATTAACTAAGATGGGGGGAGGCAATAGAGGAACCCAATTTTGGACATGTCAAGTTTGGAGTGCTTATTAGATCTCCAAGAGAGATGTTGAATAGGAAACTGATACATTTAATAGAGTTCAGGTTGGTGCTCATAACTGGAAACGCAATTGTGGATGTTCTCATAAAGAATGCATTTAAAGCCTTACAAATACGTCAGCTCACTGAGAGTGAGTGTATTTGGTTTTACATGAGTTGAGAAGTGGGAATGGTTTAGAATGATGGTCTATAGTAAATGCCCTGTAAATGTTATTGTTATTACCTTCCTTGAAGAATCAATCATTTCAATCTTCTTAGTTTTTACCAAATTAATTTATAGTCTTTATATGCCATACAAATTTCCTTTTGTTGAGGAGAGGAGTTGATGAAAGTATTCTAGAGGTTGTCTAGAAAAGAATCCAACAGTGGAACTCTTTTGGGTACTTAAGTACCCTAGCATCAGGTTGTAAGGCTGCAAGTGATGGACATGTGCTCCCCTGGTATTATACAAGGCAAACAATTTCACTAAGTGTGGAACTAGTTCAAGAATTAACAATAAAATAAGAGGAAAACAATACATTAGCCCTTTTAGACAGATTATATATCTATGTTTATATCTACAAATAAAATTGATGTGTTAAAAATAGGTGGGAAAGAATAATCTTGTCAATCAAACTTGGGAAAGTTAAGTATTAGATCCTTAACACAAATTTTATGCCAACATAAAGTTCTAATGATTTAAAAAGTTTAAAAATGAAAAATATAACATAAAACACTAGAAGTTCTGATTGTGTCTATTTTTGACTAGAATACAGTGTGTTCATGTAAGCAATGAATAAATTTAAAAAATAAAAACAAAACTTTATGAATATCTTTATATAACCAACATTATTGCAAAAATGGCAAACTTAGAAACGTATTTTAAAATATATTACAAATAGTAAATTCTATTAATATAATAAGACTTGTTGCAAATAATTAAGGAAATAATATCTAATATCCTAATAGATTTCTAGGAAGATACAAGAGTGAATAATTCATGGAGTTACAAACACATATGCCACCTCCAAAATAAAATATTAAAATTTTACTGATAAACAAATGCAAATTTTAAGAATACTCAAGACTTTAAAAATATTGAATTGTTTGAATTTGCAGTGAGGCAAATATCCTTTTATATTCCCAGAAGAAATTAACTTCATGTAATCTCTCTAGAAAGCAATTTGGCAAAACAAATACAGAGATAAAAATGAGATTTGAAAGATGCATAAGCTCTACCCAACTAATTACACTTTTTGGAATACATCTTAAGAATATTTCAAAAATATAAACAATGATTCGACACTAAAATGTTTTTTTACTGCAATGCTATTTATAACAGTGCACATTGAAAAGCAATTTAAACTTTATACAAGGGAGAATTGTTTAAGAAAGTAGTGATCAATACAAACAATATTATATTATGTAGCCATTAAAATGATATTTTTCATATTCATATAATAAATGAAAGGCTCTCTCTGGTATTATGTGCAAGGGGCACTATGAAAAAATACTAGTATAATATGATCTATATCTATATATAGTACAATTATCAACATATTTATTTATGTCATATATAATAAATATAATAACAAGTTATTTCTGTGTGTTAATTTGAATACATGTTTATTCCTCTACATTTATGTATTATTTATTTTTAAATGTCCTATAATGTCTATATATTGATATCATAGTAAAATAAATTAAGTGTATAGAATATATATAATTATAATGTATGAGCGTATCTCAAAAAGTGTATGAGGGTACTTCTAAATGTTTGGGAATGAGGAACTTGTTGTGGAGCAGCCACGACCTGCAGAGTCAGTATCTCATATGGGCACTGTTTGGAGTTCTTTCTGCCTCACTTCCAATCTAGCTCCCTGACAATGTGCCTGGGAAAGCAGTGGAAAATGGCTCAAGGGCCTAGGCCCCTTGCCACCCATGTGGGAGACCTGGAGGAAACTCCTGGCTTCTGACTTACACGTGGCCCAGCTCTGGACATTGATGCCATCTGGGGAGTAATCCAGTAGATGGAAGATCTGCCCCTCTCTCACCATCTCTCTCTGAATTATTTAATTAATTAATTAATCAATCATTTAAAAACTGTCAGTGAGAAACAGGAATTAAAAGGTGATTTTATGGGCAGCTGCCTGCAGTGCTGGCATCCCATATGGGTGCCTGTTTGAGTCCTGGCTGTTCCACTGCTGATCCAGCTCTCTGCTATGCCCTGGGAAAGCCTTAGAAAGCAGAAGATGGCCCAAGTCCTTGGGCCCCTGCACCCACATGGGAGACCTGGAAGAAGCTCCAGGCTCCTGGCTTCAGATTGTTGGGCCCATTTGAGGAGTGAACCAATGAATGGAAACTTCTCTGTTTTTCTGCCCTGCCTCTCTATAATTCTGCATTTCAAATAAGTAAATAAAGAAATAAAACTAAATATAATTATATTTTAATGTAAAATTATGAAATTTATGAAGTTTTCACTAATTTCCATTAATGTTTTGAACTCCCCTACTATACATAACATCTATATATTTAAAGTTGTTTTTGTACCCTTACAATGTATGCACATATCTGAATATCTAAAATAGTAGAAGAGAAAAAGAGTTTTATTTGGTGAAAATTTAATGCCAGGAGGACATTTTAATTAGGTACTAATTATTAATATTTTTATTTTCTACCTTATTGTCTCCAATTTCCCTCAATTCAGGTGTCTTGGTATTGCACATCATTAATTAAAGCAAGAATGTATTGAACCAGAGCCATCTGCTAAATATACACATTAATATCATTCAATCATATGTACCATTTCCTCTTTATTTAGTATATCAAATAAAATATGGTATTCCTAAATCAACCTATGTTTTTAGTTGCTAAAGCTGGCAATCCTATGACTTCCTGATTTCTATGTACTCTATTATCCCCTTTTATTTTGTGATGCCCTGTTCATGTTTTAAGACCCAACTAAAAGGAAATGTTTCTTTGAATTCTTCCTTGAATCTCACATAAAACATTTTTCCTAGGATGTCATCACTTGTTGAATATATTATATTTAAACATTTGGATTATCAATTTTCATATGCTTATCTACAAAGTATTATGAGTCCTAAATAAAAATCTGACTTTTTATTTTTAATTTCCTAGAAGGCAAGTGAGCATCAATCTCCTAGATGTAGCAACTTGGTAATTATAAATTAGATGCAACAGAATTCACTGAATTAAAATCCTGGCCTCTTACATCTAACTAGATTCTGTGGGTCACAGTTCAGAATTTGGCTATTATACTATGCTTCTCAATTTAGAAAATAATTTTTAGCTGTCATATTTTAATGTTTAATAAAAGTATCCATATATTTCCTATACAGCTACTTGTTTTGTTTATTTATTTTTATTTATTGAAAGTTTAGATTAAATTGATATCTGGTAGCAAACTACAAATTCAGTAATATTAAAACAACTCATCTTCACAGTTTAATACTGCTTTTCTACATTGAATTTCTGAATTGTTCATCTTTCCAAAGGTCAGAACATTCACACCAGTAGCAATAACAAGAACATAATGGAAGAATTTAATAAATGTGTTCTTTCAAATTTATTTGGCAGTATGAATTAAAATTGGCTGCATTTCGTAACAAACCTTCTTAAATAATTAATATGATTTGGTGCTTCTGTTAGTGTACCTTGAAAGTATTACATGTAATATTCTTAGAATTTAAAATTTTAAAGTTGTCTATATGATGAAGTAAATATTTGAATTACTCTTAAGGTCATGACAATGTCATTACCTGTTTTGTCAGTCACATTCAACAAATAAGTGTGAGGACTAGTTCTATGTGTGAGTGTGTATGCACATTACATGAAGGAATAATATCTCAAATTCAGAATTGGGTGAGGGGGAAGGAAAACGCATGGGGTATGACCTTTTCGATACAGTTCTGGATTGGAAAGACTTTCCTGTTTAGGCTTAGAATCCTCACTTCATTTTACAAATGTTTATCTCTTTTCCTTTCTCTTCTCCAGTTGTATTAATAATATTCATTAGTACTACAAATCTAAAACATGAAATTTATAATTATACTGTATCAGTCTGTTTTGCATTGCTGCAACAAAATATGTGAGGCTGGACAATTTATAAGGAAACAAGATTTGGTGTGCACAGCCTTGGAGGCTGAGAAGTCCAAATCCAGATGCCAACACCTGGTGAGAGCTTTCTGGCTATCATAACATAGAAGAGGGATGATTTGGCAAGAAAGAGTGTATGTGAAAGAGAAAGCATGACGAGCCTAACGACCGGCTCTCACTAGAACTATATCATCTATTCATTAGTGCTCTGCCTCCAGATTCCCATCCAACATTGGTCACCTTTCAAAGGCCTCGCTACCAAATGAAATTGACGTGTGAATTTCAGATTAAGTTTCCAACACATGAATTTTCAGGGACACATTCAAAGCATCTCCAAAACAATACTCTCATATTCTTTGGAAATTTTTTATGAAAAAGAATTACATATCGAACTGATTTTATTAAGTAAAGTTTGCACTATTTTCACTTTAAGAATAATAATTAACTCAAAGATTCATAAAATTATTCGATAGAATTTTTATTATATACCAATAGTTTGCACTTAGTTTCTGAACTTTATTTTAAAACTAATTATATTTGTAACTGTATGTTTTAAGATTAATATTCTTGTTATTTCTTAATTTTCATGAATTTAAGGACTTCACAGTCTTTTTTTTTTTTTAACCGAGTTAATTAGAGCTTGATCAGTGATGTTGGCTAAATTAATTGTCACTAAGTTTGATGAGAATATCAGCCTCCTGTGACAGATATGGTTTATCATGCTAAGTAAACAACTAGCATTTTCCCTAACAAACATTATAACAAATGTAATTTCCTGCAAAAAATCACTCATTATGACTATGGACTGAATACTCATGGTTCTGGCCTTTTAAAATTATTATGTTGAAGCCTAAGTCCCCAGAGTGATGATATTTGGAGGTGAAACCTTGGGGAGGTAATTAGGCCATGAGGATAGGGCTGCCATGAATATAAGACCCAAGTGACTGTAACACAGGAGATATATGTAATCATGATAATGTAAAAACATCATTGTTGATAATTTATTAACAATGGACATTGTGCTAAATGCATAACATGAAACTTCACTCATTCCTCACAAAAATTCTATCAATCTGAAGGAGTAACTCTCTCAAGGTCTTGCAGCAAAGCTTGTCCCCTTAGCCATCAGAATTGACTACCAAATATATGCCATATTTAGGCTATATTACCATGGACGGAAGAAAGTGTTTCAAGTATAAACCCCAAATCAAAGGTCATGCAAAATAAATCTCAATTCAGAAGTTGATTTTTTTAATATTTTTACTTGTTTTTAAAGTTTATTTATTTATTTGACAGGTAGATTTACAGTGAGAGAGAGAGAGAGAGACAGAGAGAAAGGTCTTCCTTCCATTGGTTCACTCTACAATGGCTGCTATGGCTGCAACTGCACCCATCCAAAGCCAGAAGCCAGGAGCTTCTTCCTGGTCTCCAATGTGGGGTGCAGGTGCCTAAGCACTTGGGCTATCTTCTACTGCTTTCCCGGGCCACAGTAGAGAGCTGGACTGTAAGAGGAGCAGCCAGGACTAGAACCGGCACCCATATGAGATGCCGGAGCTGCAGGCGGAGGATTAACCTAGTGTGCCACGGTGCAGGCCCCTATATTTTTACTTCTAACATGAACTATTCTATATACTATATTCCGATGTTAGTATTAAGATGGGAGAGAAGAATTACCCTGAGCAACTTGAAGGAATAAAGCTGTAAGTCATATTTTAAGAATTAAAAACATTTCTAGTTCATAACAAAGCTGAAATGTATCCATAGTTTTTGTTTCTACTGAAAGCAGAATGCCTAGTAAGAGCTCTGTTTCCCAAGATTGAAAAATATTATTCTAAGTAATCCAGAACTGTCCTTTTAGTGATAGGTCATTTTGAGACCCTGATAAAGATACATGAAACGATCATCTTCTGACAACTTCACAGTTACACACTCATTTTTTTTTTTTTTTTTTTTTTACAGGTAGAGTGGATAGTGAGAGAGAGAGAGACAGAGAGAAAGGTCTTCCTTTTTGCCGTTGGTTCACCCTCCAATGGCCGCTGCGGCCGGCACATCTCGCTGATCCTAAGCCAGGAGCCAGGTGCTTCTCCTGGTCTCTCATGCGGGTGCAGGGCCCAAGGACTTGGGCCATCCTCCACTGCCTTCCCCAGGCCATAGCAGAGAGCTGGACTGGAAGAGGAGCAACCGGGATAGAATCCGGCGCCTAAACCGGCACTAGAACCTGGTGTGCTGGTGCCGCAAGGCGGAGGATTAGCCTGTTAAGCCACAGCGCCAGCCTACACACTCATGTTCACATATCATGTTAGGACCTTCCTAGAGGTTCATATATCCAATCCTGCCCCTTCTAGGACTTTATAGTCCAAATCTCTCATTATCCTATTTGACCATCTTACCATTTATAGGTGTCACGTGTAGTTCCGCATAATGATTTGGTTGATCAGAATTCAATCACCATAATCTACAAATGGCTATTTAAACCTAAACATGGAATTGTCCAAGTAGGATTTCTTTACCTTAATTAAGTTTTGGTTTAAGGTACAAAGATTAGAAGTAATAGATATTACAAATCCAACGTGAAAAAAAAGTATGAATTACCCTTTACTTACCTCCCCTCGGCAATCTTACCTTCAGTTTGAATTCTACTATTTACTTTTATGTTGGGAGGGTGCTTAGGTAGCCAGAGATGAATTAGTTTCTTCTGTTATTAGCTAAATGCACCTAAAAAAATAGATGAAGGGCATTTCATTATAAGGGGGGCATTACTGTTTAATACAAGTCTTCCGCCGGCGCCGTGGCTCAACAGGCTAATCCTCCGCCTTGCGGCGCCGGCACACCGGGTTCTAGTCCCGGTCGGGGCACCGATCCTGTCCCGGTTGCCCCTCTTCCAGGCCAGCTCTCTGCTGTGGCTAGGGAGTGCAGTGGAGGATGGCCCAAGTGCTTGGGTCCTGCACCCCATGGGAGACCAGGAGAAGCACCTGGCTCCTGCCATCGGAACAGCGCGGTGTGCCGGCCGCAGCGCGCTACCGCGGCGGCCATTGGAGGGTGAACCAACGGCAAAGGAAGACCTTTCTCTCTGTCTCTCTCTCTCACTGTCCACTCTGCCTGTCAAAAAAAAAAAAAAAAAATACAAGTCTTCCAAAAATGTAAAAGTGCTTTGATTCCAACTGAAATCATTAATAATACATTTTTTTAACTTTTATTTAATGAATATAAATTTCCAGTGTACAGCTTATGGATTACAATGGCTTCCCCCCCCCATAACTTCCCTCCCACCCACAACCCTCCCCTCTCCCGCTCCCTCTCCCCTTCCATTTGCATCAAGATTCATTTTCAATTCTCTTTATATACAGAAGATCAATTTAGTATAAAGATTTCAACAGTTTGCACCCACATAGAAACACAAAGTGAAACATACTGTTTGAGTACTAGTTATAGCATTAAATCACAATGGACAGCACATTAAGGACAGAGATCCCACATGAGGAGCAAGTGCACAGTGGCTCCTGTTGTTGACCCAACAAATTGACACTCTAGTTTATGGCGCCAGTAAAAGATTCATTTATTTTATTTGAAAGACAGAGTTACAGAGAGAGATGGGAAGAAATGAGAGAGAGGGATCTTCCATCTGCTGGTTTACTCTTAAAATGGCAGCAATGGCCGGAGTTCAGTCAGTCTGAAGGCAGGAGCTAGGAGAGTTTTCCAGGTCCCCCACATGGGTTCAGGGCCCCAAGCACTTGTTCCATCTTCCACTCCTTTCCCAGGCACATTAGCTGAGAGCAGGATTGGAAATGGAGCAGCTGGGACTTGAACTGGTGCCAATTTACCCACTATGCCACAATGCCAGCCCATCTTTAATAATAATTATCTGGTATATACTGTAGAAATATCAAAAGTCAGTCTTTTAAGAGTAAATACTGCTTAATTAAGAAAGAGACCTACATATGTCTATTTCTTCATATCTGTTTCCTGATGAACTTGTAAGATTTAAATTGACAGAAACATGCTAATAAGGGAAGTGGTTAAGAGATGCTCAATGAATTTATAGGTATTTCAAATATTCATGGAAAAGATATATCATGTTTTAATTCTATTTTTCCATTAATTTCAAGTTGTCTGTAACATTAAATGAGGCGTGAAATTGTAAGTCTGTACTTATACCTTAAAATGAGATGTTGCATTATCATCTTTCATGAAGTAGACCTAAAGAGATCTGTGAAGGATCCTGTGATTCTCTTTGCCATAATGGTCTCTGTCTTTTTACCTTATTTTAAGGAAACCTAAAGCCACATTAGAGGAAATGAGCTGGAAATGTTGGCAAATTTTTAATGGCTGTACTTTGTTATTATGGTAGATAGATAACAAGAAAAGAAGATAGAGGTGGACATTATAGCTCAGGGAGTTAAGCTTACATTCACTGAGTTCACACCCCACATCAGATGTAAGCTCAGATACCAGCTACTATACTGCTGGTCAAGCTTCTCACTAAAGCACCTGGGAAGGCAGAAGCTGATGATCCAAGCAATTGGATTTCTGCCATCCACATGGAAGACCCAGATGAAGTTATGGTTTCCTGGCTTCGGGCTGGACCAGCCCCAACTGTTGTAGGCCTTTGGGGAGTGGAACAGCAGATGGAAGAGCATTTCTGTGTGTGTGAGTGTGTGTGTGTGTGTGTGAGAGAGAGAGAGAGAGAGAGAGAGAAACTCTCTGCCTTTCAAATATAAATATTTTTTTAAAAAGGAAAGAAGCTGACAAAGTGCGCTTGTTTAAAAACTATATGATTTTTCTAGGATCCCTTACTACTTGCATACCTTTAACTTGATCCACTATGGCTTCACATAGCTAGAAATTAGAATTAGAATCAAGTTCCCAGAGTACTGGAAAGACATTGAATATCAAGTGAAAGATTATATTTTCATTGGGTTGACACTTGAAATATACACTTCATGGTTCGGGCCATTCCAGTATTACCCCCATGGATTCATGTCATTTTGCACAAACTTTGATGTGTTACATAAGTCGGGATCAGTTCTAGGATATTAGTACTACAAATAAATTTTCTGCTGCATTCACTTCTCAAATATCCATTTCTATTCTACAGTCATGGCTATTAGAGATTCTCAGTTAAAGAATTTAAAACTCTTTCAAAAATTTATACTGATACTCACTAATCTGAGTATTTATGAAAAACACAGGATTTATGTATCTCAAATGGAAAGATTTACTCTTCATAAGGCAGGATATTAGTTTGCTATAACAAGGGAAGAAGATATCAATACTATTTTGCAGTTCTCAATTATTATAATTTTTCCATTTTGCAAAGGTATTCTAAGTGGCAGAAACAAAAAATGTCATTATATTAATGTGAACATTTATACAACTTCAGGTAAATTCAGTTTTCCTCTGTGGAAAATATGAATTATATCTATTTCATAATGTTCTTGTCACTATTAAAGGAGCCTGATTACATTGTAAAAATTAAAAGAAATTATTATCACAAAATTACTGTTCAACCAAGAAATATAATTGCCCAGAACATTCCATTCCATGAGCATTCTAATTATGTGAAGATTTTCATATTTAGTTCAGGGAATAAGAGATCTAGGTATACTATCATTGTTTGCACAGAAAGAGTTTTGTTGCCAAAATGTGATGATCAATTCACCTGAAAACGTCTCAAAATTTAATTTTAGTGTCGATTGTGTGACATGTTTTCTGTACAGTTAAAAATTCAGTTACTGGTTTCATGGGAATAGGATATAGGCACTTTATATGTTTAATTCAAGTGGCTAGAATTTCTTAGGCCCTATGCTTATAATTCTTCTTGTGGTCTGAGAGAATACACCAAAGTAGAAGGCAATATATTAGCTGTTTATAGAAAGGCAAATAGACACTGACAAGCTGATGGAAGACAAATAAGCAGTCCAAGTGGAGGCACACTATGACAGAAGACAAGGTTTTTGGTGAAGTATGTGTTATAACCAAAGAACCCTGAAAATGTGGAGGGTGGTTGGAGTTTAATAAACATGCAGTAGAGATGAGGAAAACAACTTGGAAAAACAAAGCAGATTTGAAAATATGGCATTTACGGCCCATGCCGTGGCTCAGTAGGCTAATCCTCCTCCTACAGCGACAGCACCCCACGTTCTAGTCCTGGTCAGGGCGCCAGATTCTGTCCCGGTTGCGCCTCTTCCAGTCCAGCTCTCTGCTGTGGCCCGGGAAGGCAGTGGAGGATGGCCCAGGTCCTTGGGCCCTGCATGCGCATGGGAGACCAGGAGGAAGCACCTGGCTCCTGGCTTCGGATAGGCACAGCGCGCTGGCCGTAGCGGCCATTTGGGGGGTGAACCAATGGAAAGAAGAACTCTCTCTCTCTCTCTCTCTCACTGTCTAACTCTGCCTGTCAAAAAAAAAAGAGAGAGAAAGAAAATATGGCATTTACTCCAAAAATTATGAGTAGCCCTCAAAAAGTTAAACTTGCTTGACTTTGATGCTTCTCAGGTTAAAGTGGAGAATTTTGCTTCTGTTGATAATAGCAATTATTAGGCACATGAGATCACATTGCATTTGGTCTTAGTTGGTTTTGTTGCTAGATTAGTCTGAAACTTTTCAGGTGGATATGCCTCATCTTTTCAATTTAAGGGTGAGTTTCTGAGAATAAGAACAATCCCTGTGAGCCCTTGAATCCTACATAAACAAATCTTGCATAGTGCCATGGATGCAACATGCATTTGCTAAGCATGTATTTGTGGTTTAATTGGAATAGGTTTATAGTTTAATTCAGAATAATTCTTTGGCTGATTTATATTATCTGTGTGTGAAGGATCATGGGACCAGTCACTTTGTTATACACTGGTATGCATGTGTAGTTTAAGTGCTAGACACATCAACATTTTCTTAAGTATCAGTATGCAGAGGTATCATTAAGAATATCTTACATATTTTATAGATGAGGAAACAGTGTAGAGAAGCTAGTTACTTGTCTAGAGTCAAATAGCAGGTAGGTGGTGAACTGGCAACAATTTATGTTCTAGCTTCTAAGTCCCTACTCCAACCATTTATCACGCACTACTCTATTTCTCTATTTCAATAAAGTATTTACTGAGGAACTTTAAAATGCTCAGATCAATGGTATGACAATTACTCACAGCATGTTATTAAATTAACACCATAAAACATTTCATATTTTAAAATAAATAACAGTATCATATGAATTTGATCCAACATAGAAGAACCAGAAATAGGGGGAAAGGGCCTCTTTTGTCTTTATACATATTGTGTAATTCCACTCCTAAAAAGTAATAATTGTTAAGTATTATTCTGTCATGATTAATTCCAGAAGTTTTCTAAACATATCAACTGTATCAAGAATAACTTGTTTTGTTAGGACAGTCATAACATCCTGATTTCTGATTCTTCATGTTATAGTATATGGATAAAAGTTTTTCTGTTTAAAGATTTTTCAATTTATTTATTTGAGAAGCAGAGTCACAGAAAGAGGAGAGACAGAGAGAAAGGTCTTCCACTCATTGGCTCATGCCCCAAATGGCTACAGTGCCCAGAACTGAGCTGACCTGAAGCCAGGAGCCAAGAGCTTTTTCCCAGAGAACCACAAGAGTGCAGGGTCAAAGCACTTGGACTATCTTCCACTGCTTTCCCAGGCCATGAGCAGAAAGCTGGTTCAGAAGAGAACCAGCTGGGATGTGAACCAGAGCCCAAATGGGATGTGGGTGCTGCAGGAGGAGACCTAGACTACTACACCACAGCGCCGGCCCCAAAATTATTGTTTAACTGATCTTTTTTTTTTTTTAATAAATACTCAGATTGTCTCTGGGTATCCAGTATTACAAATTAAGACTCACTTAACATGTTTGTCTATGTATCTTTTTGCAGGTATTTATGTTATTTTCTATAGGATACACATTAGAATGGGAACTTTTGATTTAAAAGGCACTATTATTTTAATTTTGAAAGTTATTTCTAGGTTACTTTCCAAAAAGTTTACAATTAATAATAAATGAGATTACATATGTATTAGTATATATATAATTAATATGAATGAGATTATATATACTACATATCAAATATGGACATTATTATTTTACACCTTTTCTCAGTTTGATGATTAAAATATTATATTGCTAACATTAAAAACTGGTTTTCTGATATCAGTAATAAAGTTTACTATTTTTTCATATCCTTTTAAAAATCTGTACCCTTTACTAAATATTTCACTCATTAATTTAACATTTAATTGTTTAAGATCCCTTCCTTCTACTCCTTGAAGCATAAGAAATCACTGATTTTTTACTGTCTGTGTAGTTTTAGCTTTTCCATAATATAACACAGTCAAAATCATACAGTAGCTGGTAATTTCAGATGATCTGCTTTCAATTAGCAAATATGTACTTGGTTTCTTCTGTATCTCCTTGTGCCTTGCCACTTTGTGTTTTTGCTGCTGAGAATTATGCCATGTTATGGAATGTTGTTTATTATTCTTTGCTAGTTATTGTTCAGCTTTAGGGGTTGTTCTTATAGTTTGGTTATAAACTCATAAATGTTTTCAGTAACTTTTCCTTATTTTAATATTGCTTGCAAAATTTAATTTTAATAATTCTAACTTACCATTTTTCTTTCTTTGAGTATACTTCTGATAGTGTATCCATAACTCTTTATCAAATCCAAGGTCACTTAGATTTTGCCCTGTGTTATCTAGAAGCTACAGTGTTTTGTTTTCATTAGGTGTATGATCAATCTGGAGTTCATTTTTTGTGAAAAGTGTTATGGTCTAGGCTTAGATATCTCTTTCTTTTGCTTTTTACGTGTAGGTGTGTAGTTGTAGCAAGATCGTTTGGTGAAAACATTATACTTTATTCTTTGCATAAGTTACCCTGTTTAGAGATCATCTTGGTACATGTATATGGGTGTATTCCTGTCTTCTAGATTCTGTTCCATTTATCTCTTTGTCTATATTTTCCCAACACTATGCTTTCTTGATTCTAGTAGTTTGTTATAAATTTAGAAATCAGATAGTAGCAGTTCTTTAAGTTTTTCATTTTCAATATTGTGTTCTTTTTGTATTCTGGGTCTTTTGCTTTGCATATAAACAGAATCAGTTGTCAATAACTGCAAAATAACTTGTGACCTCCTTGGATTCTCACCCACACATGGACAGATAGCAGGTTGGAAACATTACTTTTTTTCAAAGAGGTCATATTCTTCACAGTCCTCTTAAACTATGTTCCTACAAGAGAACAGAACCAAAGTCCAAGGAAAATAGTGAGTGAGGAACTCTTACCAGGAAGGAAATTTGGAGCCTTATCAAGAAACATTCTCAGTCTTGAATGAAGAGTTTTGGAGCATACACTGAGGGAGATCCAGTAGTAGCCAGTAACTGCTCGCTGTCTGCCTTCCTTTCCTTTGCATAGTGGTATTGCATCTCTCCTACTATTGCATAGCAGGAATGGGGGGCAGTTTCTGTTATGATTATAGGGCATGTAGTATAGCCTCGTTGTTTACCATTTGACTGTGAGCAATGTTTATTACTGAAATATATGCAGACCTAAAAAATGGGATTATCTTTAGATATCTTTTTTTAAAGATTTATATTATTATTTGAAAGACAGAGTTACAGAGAGAGGCAGAGACAGAGAGAAAGGTCTTCCATCTGCTGTTTCACTCCCCAGTTCTTTAAAATGAGATTCTGTTCTCATTTTGTATTTTTTCTATTGAATAAAAATTAAATATAATTTATATATTATATTGTCCTAACATGATTTTATTTTTCTAAGATTGATATTTAAAATAATTTTATTTTAATTGTGTACCTATTCAGGAGAGAATAGTGGAAAGAAATATAAGGGAACCTTAACTCAGGCCTATTATTTTGCTGGTATGTACCCATTTAACAAAATTGTATGCTATTCATTCATTTACTTTTTAACATGCACGTTAAAATTATACAAATTTTTGGAGTACTCTGCAATGTGGATGTGCATTATATAATGTTCAAATCAGTGTGAGCATGTCTATTTTCTCATACATTAATCATTTAATTGTGGGCTTAATATACAAAATTCATTATTTTAGCTTCCTTTAAATACACAGAACATTTATATCCAGTCCACATCCTATTAAGTGTATAGGATAAGCTATGCTATGCTTCCTACCAAAAGAACTCCAAAGTCACAAAAATATATCCAAATCCCATTATCAACCAATGCAACTTCTTCATTAGAAATATTACTAGTTGTTGCAACCTGCAAAACTGAAAGTTGGAAGTGAAATATCAATTGTTAGTAGGTTTAACAATGCGTTTGTTTTAATCTTTCATTGGAATGTTCTTACACTTGTCATAGTATATGGAATACTATGATAACAGGAAATAACTGAAATTAAATTGCTCAAATAATGGATAAAAGATCATTTATTATTTCATATGTGTTAGTCAAGTGTGCTCCTTTGAGCTAATTTTGAGAGTAAGTACTGGGTTACTCATAAACTGCTAAAACACATGAACCAGACAGGTTTTTATTGTTTCTATGTTAGTTCAGGACACAAGTTGCCATAGATAAAAAACAGAAAATCTTTTTATTGTCAAAACCTTCAGAGGAAATGAGTCCTAACAGACCTAAAGTAGAAATAAAAACTACCCTTTTGCTTTGGGGACCCTGAAACTAAAATTGCCTTTTTCATGAAATAGGAACAAAGTAATATAATTACATTCAGATATGTCTATGGGATGGAGATGAGCTAAGTTATCCTGTGCCTTTTATATGCTTCTGGAATCCTTCCACATTGAATATTCAGATAATCTTAAGGAACTAATTGATACTTTAATCTGTTTTTGACTTTATTAAACATTATTTGAATAGATTCATTTTCAAGCTTTCATGAGAGTCTGTAGGGAAGGTTTGGGTATAGTTTGTCTTGCTCAAAGAACCTGGAGATGATTTTTATACAGAAGACAATAAACATAAGAATTATTATCATTAGTTATAAATTAGCTAATCCTCTAAATGAATATTCTTATTAACTTTTGTAGAACTCAAGGTGTATCTATTACTAATATTTCAAGTTTATAAATGAGGATATTAAAATTTAGATATGCAATTTTCTATATACAATATAATGGTAAACAGGTGTGCTGAGTTTTCAACAACTCATAGTTCTCTGTGTTGTGAATAAAGAATTAAGGGAAAGAAATAAGGTATTGTAGGCATTGGGAAATCTGAGAAACTGCAAAATGTTTGTGGAAAATTACAGTAATTAAAGGGAAGACATTACAGCAAAAGGAAAACAAATTGTATCTTTGTTTTAAAAAACTACTTTATTTATTTGAAAGGCAGCATGACAGAGAGAGGGAGTGAGAGAGATCAATCTTCTGTCTTCTGGTTCACTCCCTAAATGGTTGCAATGGTCAAGGCACATCATGAAGCCAGGAACCCAAGCATTTGTCCTATCATCAACGGCCTTCCTAAGAGCATTAGCAGGGGGCTGGATCAGAGGTGGAACAGGAAGGATTGAACCAGTGCTCATATGGGATGCTGGCATCACAGGAGGAGGCATAACACATTGTACCATGACATTTCTCATTAAATGATAAAAAATAAGTTTTCTCTTTTCTATGCTACTAAAGTTTTGGCTTACATAAATGAAACTCAAATGTGAGATAATTAAATTTAGAGAAGAAATAAACAGAACTGAAACAAAAAAAATAGGAAAGATCAGTGAAATGAAGAGCTAGCTTTTTTGAAAAAATATACAAAATTGATATCCCATTGGCCCAATCAACCAAGAAAAAAAAAAAAAGGAAAATACCCAATCTCAAAATAATAAAATTAGAGATAAAAAGGAAATATAACAACAGACACAAAAAAATCATCAAGAATTACTACAAAGAACTATATAACAACAAACTTGAAAACCTAGAAGACGAATTCCTGGATACATACTATCTACCAAAAGTGAGTCATGAAGACATAGAAACCTGAACAGACCAATAAACAAGATGGATATTGAATCAGTAATAAAGACAATCCCAACAATGAAAAGTCCATGACTGCATTGCTTCACTTTTGAATTTTAACAAACTTTGAAAAAACTAATTCCAATCCTTCTGAAGCTATTCAGAATAGTTGAAAGGAGAGAATCTTCTCAAACTCTATCTATGAAGCCATCATCACCTTAATTCCTAAATCAGAAAAAGATATAACAGAGAAAGAGAACAACAGACCAATATCCCCGATGAACACAGACACAAAAATCCTCAACAAAATATTAGCTAATCAAATACAACACAACAGAAAGCTCATTCATTCAGACCAAGTGATATTTATCCCTGGTATGCAGGAATGTTTCAACATGTGCAAATGAATAAATATGATACACCACATTAACAAACTGAAGAACAAAAACCATATGATTAAGATGTCATTTTTTTCAACTTTTATTTAATAAATATAAATTTCCAAAGTACAACTTTGAATTATACCAGCTTTTCCCCCTATAACCTCCTTCCCACATGCAACCATCCCATCTCCAACTCCTTCTCCCATTCTTCCTTAAGATTCATTTTCAATTATCTTTATATACAGAAGATCAACTTAGTATATTCTAAGTAAAGATTTCAACAGACTGCACCCACACAGAAACACAAAGTACAGAGTACTATTTGAGTAGTAGTTTTACTGTTCATTTGCATAGTACAACACATTAAGGACAGAGACCCTACATGGGAGCAGGTTCACAGTGACTCCTGTTGTTTATTTAACAATTGACACTCTTGTTTATGGCGTCAGTAATCACCTGAGGCACTTGTCATGAGCTGCCAAGGCTAGGGAAGCCTCTTGAGTTCACCAACTCCAATCTTATTTAGACAAGGTCATAGTCAAAGTGGAAGTTCTATCCTCCCTTCTGAGAAAGGTACCTCCTTCTTTGATGGCCCGTTCTTTCCGCTGGGATCTCACGCACAGAGATCTTTCATTTAGGTCATTTTTTTTTTTTTTGCCTCAGTGTCTTGGCTTTCCATGTCTGCGAAACTCTCATGAGCTTTTTAGCCAGATCTGAATGCCTTAAGGGCTGATTCTGAGGACAGAGTGCTGTTTAGGGCATTTGCCATTCTATGAGTCTGCTGTGTATCCTGCTTCCCATATAGGATCATTCTCTCCTTTTTAATTCTATCCTTCATTATTTGCAGATACTTGTCTTATTTGTCTAATCCCTTTGACACTTAATGCTATCTTTTTGATCAATTATGAACTTAAACTGATCACTTTAACAAGTAAGATGACATTGGTATACGCCACCTTGGTGGGATTGATTTGGAATCCCCTGGCACATTTCTAGCTCTACCATTAGGGGTGAGTCCGAGTGAGCATGTGCCGAACTGTACATCTCCTCCCTCTCTTATTCCCACTCTTATATTTAACAGGGATCTCTTTTCAGTTAATTTTAAATGCTTAAGAATAATTGTGTGTTAATTAAAGAGTTCAACCAATGGTATTGTTCAATCCAATGGAGTATTACTATGCATGCATCTGTTGCCTAGGTTACAGTGTGAGCATCTTGAAGCCAGGGACTGTGCAGACACAGGGCTTTATCTCGCAAATTACTTAGCACAATTTTTGCCAACTTGCTGTGTTGGGAAGCCTCATTATATAGGGAGTCTAGCAGTTAGGAAACCAGGTTTGAATATAAACAAATCCATGTTCTAATTTCGAATTTTCTACTCAGTAATAATATTATTCTAGCAATTTACTTCTTTGATCATCAGCCTTTTACCTATAAAACGGGAATGCTAAAATATTACAAGGCATCATAAAATTAAAATGCCTTCCTCATATCATATTTTTCTGCTGCTAGTTAGTCTAGTACACAGAATCCAGACAAATGGGGAACTCAAGAGAAAGAGTCCTACATGTCAATAGCAAGGTTAGTATGGGTGATATTTATTACTCTTTTCAACACCAAAATTCTACAAAATAATGTAGTGTATGTTTCTTAAGTTTTAATAAACTCATAGGCAAATTTATTTTAAATTATATTAACAAAGCTAAAATAATACATAGTTTCAAAACAACTTCTTTGGATCTAGCCTTATTAGAAAAGGACACATGTGTTTAGCCATCTGATGTTATACAACAGATCTCAAACATTGTTTTGCTTCCCTAATTTTTTTGTCTGACTGAAATAATGTCAAAGGTTCATCTTTCAGCTCAGTAATTCTTTCTTCTCACTCACCAAGTCTATTGTTAAGGATTTCCACTGTATTTTTTAATTTGATATAATATTCTAATATTTGTTCTAATATTTGTTTGATTTTTCTTTAGTATTTCTATCATTTGGTAGAATTTCTCATGTAATGCGTAGATTTTTTAACTCATGTGTTTGCTTCTCTGTTTTTTAGTAATTTTATGATCATTATTTTGAATTTTTTCAGGCATTTCATCAATTCCCTTATCTATACAGGGCAATATTGAAGTAATGTTACATTCCATTTTGGTAATATGTTGTCTTCCTTCTTCATATTGCCTCTATTTCTACATTTATGTTTAAGAATCTGGGTAAACACTTGTTGATATCTCTTCTGAAGGCTTTGTTCTTTGAAATGTGCTTCTATGAGTTATGATGCAGGGATGGCTCAAAACTTGCCAATTAATAACCATCATACATCACATTAGAAATTGAAAAATAGATGAAGGGAAAGCATTTAATAAAATGTGACATCTTTCATGGTAAAAAACTGTAAGCAAATTTTGTATAGAAGGAACAAACCTAAACTTAATGACCATAAATGTCAAACCAACAGCCAGCATCATACTGAATGGGGACAAGTTTGAAACATTTTCATTAAGATCCAGAACCAAACAAAACTATTCACTCTCATGATTACTATTCACTATAGTTCTGGGAGTTTTAGCCAGAGTCATTAGGCAAAAAATGAAAAAATAAAAAATAAAGAAATAAAAGGGATACCAATTGGAAAGACGGAAGTTAAATTATCCGTTTGCAGGAGATATGATCCTATATAGAAAGGGGAAAAAAAGACTCTATTAAGAGATGATTGGAACACAAGAGAAAGTTTCAGGATATAAAATGAACAAACAAAAATCAATAGCATTTGTATACACAAACAATGCCATGGCTGAGAATGAACTTGAAAGATCAGAACCATTCATAATACCTTGGATAAATTTAACCAAGAATGTGAAAGGTCTATGATGAAAATTACAAAACATTAGGGAAAGAAATAGAAAACAAAAAAATGGAAAATTCTTCCATATTCAAGGATTGAAATAATTAATATCATCAAAATATCAATACTATCCAAAGCAATGTACAGATTCAATGTGATCCCAATCAAAATACCAACAACATTCTTCTTAGATCTAGAAAAAAATGAACCTAACATTCATATGGAAATGAACCTAAAATTCATATGGAAAATGCATATTTATTGCTACATCAATCTTAAACAACAAAAACAAAGCTGGAAGAATCACAATAACATGTTTTAATACATTCTACAGGGTAGTTATAATCAAAACATTCTAGAAGTGGCAAAAAATAGACTTGTGGATGGATGGAAGAGATTAGAAACCCGAGAAATTTATTCACACATCTAAAATCAACTAATTGTGGACAAATGAGTTAAAATAACCTGGAGGCTGGACAGTCTCTTCAACAAATGGTGTTATGAACATTGAATCTCCATAGGCACCCTATATAAAAATCAACTCACAAAGGATCAAAAATCTAAACTGAAGACCTGAAACCATCAAATTACTAGGGGAAAACATAAAGAAACAGTAGAGGACATCGGTCTTGGATAAGACACCCTAGGCACAGGTAATAAAATCCAGAATAGACAAATGGGATTACATCAAGATAAGAGGATTCTGCATAGCAAAGGAAATAGTCTACAAAGTTAAGTGACAATCCACAGAATAGGAGAAAATATTTGCAAACTAAACATCTGGTAAAGGATTAATAACCAGAATATATAAGGCTCTCAAGAGACTCAACAACTAAACAAACAATTCAATTAAGTAATGGGTTAGGATATGAACTGGCATTTTTCTAGGGATGAAATACAAATTGCCAATAGACCCATGAAAAGATGCCCAGGAACACGAGCTATCAGGAAAGGCTAATAAAAAGTATAATGAGCTGGCGCTGCGGCTCACTAGGAATAAACAGTCTAAATTTAATCTTGAAGTTGAACAAAGTCATTAAGAGTTTCAAATGGGCCGGCGCCGTGGCTCACTAGGTTAATCCTCCGCCTTGCGGCGCCGGCACACAGGGTTCTAGTCCTGGTCGGGGCACCGATCCTGTCCCGGTTGCCCCTCTTCCAGGCCAGCTCTCTGCTGTGGCCAGGGAGTGCAGTGGAGGATGGCCCAAGTCCTTGGGCCCTGAACCCCATGGGAGTCCAGGAGAAGCACCTGGCTCCTGCCATCGGATCAGCACGGTGCGCCGGCCGCAGCGGCCATTGGAGGGTGAACCAACGGCAAAAGGAAGACCTTTCTCTCTCTCTCTCTCTCTCTCTCTCTCTCTCTCTCTCTCTCACTGTCCACTCTGCCTGTCAAAAATAAAAATAAATAAAAAAAAGAAAAAATAGAAAAAAAAAAAAAAAGAGTTTCAAATGGGCCGGCGCCATGGCTCACTAGGCTAATCCACTGCCTGTGGTGCCGGCATCCCGGCTTCTAGACCTGGTTGGGATGCCAGATTCTGTCCCTGTGCTCCTCTTCCAGTCCAGCTCTCTGCTGTGGCCCGGGGAAGGCAGTGGAGGATGGCCCAAGTGCTTGGGCCCTGCACCCACATGGGAGACCGGGAGGAAGCACCTGGCTTCTGATCGGCGCAGTGCGCTGGCCATAGCGGCCATTTGGGAGGTGAGCCAACGGAAGGAAGACCTTTTTCTGTCTCTCTCTCACTGTCTAACTCTGCCTGTCAAAAAAAAAAAAAGTACAATGAAGTTTCACCTCAACCCAGTTATAATGGCAATCATCCAAAACTCAAACTCAATAAATGCTGGCAAGGATGTAGAGAAAGAGGTACCCAGATACACTGTTGGTTAGAATGTAAACTAGTACAATATTATGAAAGACACTATAGAGATTCCTCAGAAATCTGAAAAACAAGCTACCATATGATCCAGCCATCTCATTTCCAGGAATTTATCCAGAGCAAATGAAATGAACCAGCATTTGATAGAGTTATCTACTCCAATGCTTACAGTGCCCATCAACTGATACTGAATAAAGAGAATGCGATATATATATATATATATATATATATACACATATATACATACATACATGTGTACCCAATGGAATACTACTTAGAAGATACTATATTTCATCTTATTTTGATAAGTAATATATAGAGTGCAAAAATAAAATGTATATGCGTGAAATTGACATCTTGAGATTTGATTATTCTTTTTTTTATTAAACTTTTATTTAATGAATATAAATTTCCAAAGTATAGCTTATGGGTTACAATGGCTTCCCCCCTCCCATAACTTCCCTCCCGCCCGCAACCCTCCCCTTTCCCGCTCCCTTTCCCCTTCCATTCATGTAGAGATTCATTTTCAATTCTCTTTGTATACAGAAGATCAGTTTAGTATATATTAGGTAAAGATTTCAACATTTTGCCCATATAGCAACATAAAGTGAAAAAACTACCATTGGATTACTAATTATAGCATTAAATAGCAATGTACAGCACATTAAAGACAGAGATCCTACATAATTTTTTTTTCATATTAATTAATTTTCTATGCCATTTCCATTTTAACACCAGGTTGTTTTTTTTTTTTTTTCCATTTCCAATTCTCTTTATATACAGAAGATCACTTCAGTATATAATTAGTAAAGACCTCATCAGTTTGTGCCCACACAGAAACGCAAAGTATAAAAATACTGTTTCAGTACTAGTTATAGCATCACTTGGCTTTAGACGACACATTAGGGACAGATCCCACATGGGATGTAAGTACACAGTGACTCCTGTTGCTGACTTAACAATTTGACACTCCTGTTCATGGCGTCAGTAATCTCCCTAGGCTCTAGTCATGAGTTGCCAGGGCTATGGAAGCCTTTAGAGTTCGCTGACTTTGATCTTATTCTGATAGGGTCATAGTCAAAGTGGAAGTTCTCTCCTCCCTTCGGAGAAGGGTACCTCCTTCTTTGATGGCCCCATTCTTTCCACTGGGATCTCACTCACAGAGATCATTCATTTAGGTCCTTTTTTTTTTTTCCATGATATCTTGGTTTTCCATGCCTGCTATACTCTCATGGGCTCTTCAGATCTGGCTGAAGATTTGATTATTCTTTATAGCTGTTGTCTGTACTCTGGAGAACGATGGTCTATCTACTTACTACTTGTTGAATTCTTCATTTGGTGGAGGATTAAGCTTGTGGTTATAAAGTAAACTGAAAGTATATCAACACAAATATTGAAAGAAAACTAAGAAAGAATGAGTAGGGAGAGTGGAAGGGAGGTGAAATGAATCATTATGTTGTTAAATCTCTGTATATGAAATATATGCAATTTGTTCCCTTTATATAAATCAAAACAACAAAAAGAAAATTTAGCAATCTCCTCTTTCCTCTGTTCCAAAATTCTCTTGAGTATATCTGTTTTGTATCCTAATCTGAAGGTGAGAGGTATTATCTATTCTGTTCATTATTGTGTTTTTAGGAAGTGGATCATTACCTGGCATGATACAAGTGCAGATGCCCCAGTCACCTGTACTTGATATTATGTGAATGAAACAAAGAAATTATTGGTGTACACATGCATTATGCACACTCAAGTGTGTGCTCATATATATATGTGTGTGTATGAGAATACATTCATATTCTCTATTTTATTCATATATTTTTATATAATATATCATATATATCATACATAAATATATATATGAATATATTCCTTCAAATTACCAAACTAAATATGCTAGTAAATATACCACTACTCATTTGAAAGGCAAGATAAAACTTAGAAGGATGCTATTAAATTATAAAACACTATTTAAAAATACTTTGGGAACAGTCCCATTGTAGGAGAATGTAGTCAGATGTTATCAAACGAGGTAACTACCCAGTGGTGATATAACATAAAGGCTGAAAGCAAATGCACAGTAAAATGCTATTTTGATATTCAGTTGTAAGGGTGGATAGGATATCTAAGTCCTCTTTAGATTTCAACGTTACATAATTCTAAGTGCGTAATGTGGTCATTTAAAATTCCCATATACAGTATTTTCAAATGTAATTACTTCAGATAAATGACGTTAACAAATTACTCAGTGTGCTGATGAAAACCTGGCAACTCAAGGATTAAAAATTGTATCTCTAGAGGTTCAGAGTAGTGGTTAAGAAAATGAGATTGAATGTTGACTATATTTCAAAGTGTTATTTTACTTCCTGGATTTGTCAGTTGAGATGTTTTGGACAATGTAGCCACACAAAGAAACAATTTTATGAGATGTAAATTAGGAACAATGCTGCCTTCACACAGTTGTTGTAAAGGTTAAAAGTCATGTTTAGCAATATGTCATACAACCTGTGAAACATGGAAATGTCCGATAACCAGCAAATGTTTTATTTTGTGTTACAGTTGAAGAGACATAAGCTAAATTCTCATGTAAAATACTTGAGCGCTGGTATATTGGTCTGTGTATCTGGTTTTATGCTACTATCATGCTGCTTTGGTTACAACAGTTCCATATTATGTCTTGAAATCTGATATTTTTATTTCTGCAGGTTTTCTTCAAGATTGCTTTTAGAATTTCAGGTCGTTGGTATTTTCTTAAGAATTTTAGAATTGTTTTGAAGTTCTGTGAAGAATATGATTGGAATTTAATTTTGTCTTTTTATTTTAAAATACTTCAAATAATACAGAAAATTATGATGGTTTCAATGAGCACACATAGAAGTCACAATATCTTGTTTTATTCACTTCATGTCTCTCTACATACTATTTTCTATTTTTTGAAAGCAGGGCAGGATATAATAATACCACACAAGGTGGGATTCATTATATGGACCATAAAATTAGACAGAAGATTATATTATTATGTAATGGGTATAATTCAGTGACGAAACATGTACAAATATGCATTCCAAATAATATGACATCGACACTTTTATATTTATATATATTTATTATGTGTACATATAAACTTCACATCTGAGAGTAAGCATGAAATTACTCATTTTGTGTCTGGCTTATTTGACTTAGCATAATGATCCCCAATTCCAGTGTTTTTGATGCAAATACCATGATTTCATTTTTCTATGGCTGAGTATTATCCTGTTGCATATATATACCACATTTTCTTTAGCTGTTCATTCACTGATTAACATCAAGGTTGATTCCACATCTTTACAACTGTGAATAGTACTACAGTAAACATGGGAGGGCACGTTTCTCTGGCATATGCTGCCTTAATTTCCTTTGAATATATTCTCCAAAATGAGAAAGTTGGGTCCTATGGAAGATCTATTTTAAGCTATTTGAGAAATCTACATATTGTTTTCCATAATGGCAGTACTGATTTGCATTCCCACAGTGTATTAGTCAAAAGACAACAAATGCTGGCAATACATTGTAGGAACGTCATGCCCATCCCATTATGAACATTTTAATATTAACTCTTCAAACCCACTAACTACATGTCCTTTCTATTTTTTGTGACCTTCTCCATATCTTCCATAGATGTTTTGTAATTTTCATTGGAAAGGATGACATTTTCCAGAAAATGAACAGAAATAGAGATAATTAAGTAAACCAGAAGTAGAAAGACACATACTGCATGTTTTCTCATGTTAATAACAATAATAACATTAATAATAATAGTTATTATTTCTATATGATGTTGAAGTAGTGGCTACTAGAGGCTAGAAAAGGAGTGGGGAGAGTGGGGGGAGATTAGATAATGGATACGAAGGATAAACTTGACTGGTTTTGGTATTTTGCAGCATAGTGATGCTCATGATGGCTTTTGAGGTTTAATATTCTGAAAAAAGTATTAAACATAAGGACTGGTAGGCATCAAACATAAAGAAAATATAAGGAAATGTGAAAACTCTGATTTCCTGGTATGTTTGGTTTAAGATACATATATTTGTTGAAATGTTTCATTGTAACTCCTTAAAAAGGTGCAAGTATTACACATTAACAGTGTATTATACAATATCAATTAAAATATGTACATTAGAATCCTATCAAGAGATCCTCATTGTGTTTTATTTATTTATTTATTTTGGACAGGCAGAATTAGACAGAGAGAGAGACAGAGAGAAAGGTCTTCTTTCCATTGGTTCACCCCCCAAATGGCTGCCACAGCCAGCTAAACCGATCTGAAGCCAGGAGCCAGGTGCTTCCTCCTGGTCTCCCATGCGGGTGCAGGGGCCAGTGAGCTAGGCCATCCTCCACTGCTTCCCGGGCCACAGCAGAGAGCTGGACTGGAAGAGGAGCAACTGGGACAGAGCCGGCGCCCCAACTGGGACTAGAACACAGGGTGCCAGCGCCGCAGGCGGAGGATTAGCCTAGTGAGCCATGGTGCTGGCCCTTGTAGTGTTTTTCATCTGTTGAACTAACAGAAGAAATGAAACGCAGTCATATAACTTCTATTCTACAAACTTAATTTGAATTCAGCAGATTAGAAAGTAGATTCCTTTAATTAAGGCAAAGGATTTAGGATATTGCATGACTTGTAGTAAGAACTTAGTGTTTGTTAGCATCATTAAAACAACTAATTTTACATTTGATCTCTCAAACACAAACATTTTAAAAAGTAATTTGCTTTACAATACATTCCTTACTTTGGTAGATGTTTTATTATTGCTTTTAAATATGGATGTTAATTTATCAAAAATAAATTAGTAAATATATCTAAGGAAGAAAAATATATCTAAGGAAGAAAAATTTTGAATTCATAATACCTTCCTACTATGCTAGAATTTCCCTCATGGTCTCTTCATGTATTAGTTCATTTGCTACACTTATTGACTTTTTATTTAAAAAGCCATTTTTATGCATGCTTGCTTCAATTTTATTAACATTTATTCCATAAGAATATTTTAATACTATTAAATATTTCTCAAAACACCAATGTTTAAAGCCTACAGAGTATTCCACACTTTATTTAATAATTATCCTACCTTGGAACAGTAGTTGTTTCCAATTGTTCATTACAATAAATTCACTGCAGTTATAGTAATAGTATCCTTGGACATAAATCATTGTTGCATATCTGATTATGTCTTCAGGGTAAATTCCATGAAATATAATTACCAGAGAAATGAATATGAATGTTTTTAAATCTCTTGCTTCACCTTATTAAATTTCACTCTAGAAATGCTATTAAATTTCTCTCTAAAACATGAGTGGTTTCTCATTTCAAAGTGAAATCTATATATTTGTAGACTGCATTTGGCCTGCTATTAGGGCTCTGACCTCTCCTTCACTACTTTCCTCTAATTTACTGCACTACAAACACATTTGGCTTCCTGTCTTCCTTTGATACAATGTGCATACAGATTATTTTTCTCTTAGTTATTTGCTTGGAGTTTACAATATATCTTACAACAGCTTTGTCAGACCTTGCCTCCTGAATGTAGTCCAGCTTTATCACTATATTTCTTTCTAAAACCTCCAACTTCAAAGACTTGAATATATGCTATTTATTGTATTGTTTAAATTTTTCTCTATCCTCACTCTAGAAGTCTATATACTGCTTAATTTTTTTTAAAGATTTATTTTATTTATTTGAAAGACAGAGTTACAGAGAGAGGTAGAGACAGACAGGTCTTTCATTCATTGGTTCACTCTCCAGATGGATGCAATGGCTGGAGCTGGCCAATCCGAAGCCAGGAGCAAGGAGCTTCTTCTGGGTTTCCTACTCACATGCAGGTGCCCAAGGACTTGGGCCATCTTCTACCACTATCCCAGGCCATAGCAAAGAGCTAGATCGGAAGAGGAGCAGCTGGGACTAGAACCAGCACCCATATGGGATGCTGTCGCTTCAGGCCAGGGCTTTAACCTGCTGTGCCACAGCTCCAGCCCCAATAAAAGTCTGTTTAATTGTTTTGTTCACTGATATATCCCAATTGATTACAGTATTGCCTCATGCATTTTAGATGCTCAATAACTGTTGAATCAATGAAAATATTGAACTACATCATCAAAGACTATAAACAGGTATTATTCAGTACCTCCATAAACAATGTGCATTTTCTTCTGGTTCTTCCATATTGATCATATTGTCTCATTTTCCTGGTTTTGTTATCCTTTAGTTCGGCATTCTAAAATTTATTGCAAAGTTATCTAATTCATTATCAAAATTGTTCTTTAAGATTGACTTTAAATTCATTATTTTTAATTATTTTTTAATTGCAGGTATTCAATTTGTTTATCTGTGTCCATTAATACCTCACTCAATAATCTCACATCTAAAATAGATGCCTTTCTGTTTCCTCCCTCCATTCAATGAGATCTTTCACAAAGTCTTAGTCTATTTTTTATCAAGGTTTGAATTTTATGAAACCCTTACAGCTTTGAAAAATATTCTGAAACCACAGAAAATATTTTCATTAAGTTGGTTTGTTTCTTGTATTTATATTTTAAAAATGTATTTCCATTCCTTGAGTACTCAATTCAGATTTTTTGTCTATGACTTTAGTATGTAGTTTTTCATGCCATGTTTTGAGTTTTGTATTTCTGTTTACATATTCTGGGATGAAAGGAGATCTCATAATTCCCAGTATTTTGCAACAAAGATACTTTTC
Organism: Lepus europaeus; assembly: GCF_033115175.1. Taxonomy (NCBI): domain Eukaryota; kingdom Metazoa; phylum Chordata; class Mammalia; order Lagomorpha; family Leporidae; genus Lepus; species Lepus europaeus. Next base: position 36,268,552 of record NC_084833.1, read on the forward strand.
CCTTGGTTTTTGCCCCTGTTTCCTATAAGCATTTCCTCTCAGGACTGAAGCTAGAGAGCCAACATGTATATGTAGGTTCCAGTAAAAGCTTGTGCAACTAGTTTATTGAATGTAATTTACATAATTGAGGAAAGAGGTAATTTGTTTGCTCTCATTAGAACTAAGAAAAATAAATATCATTTCTCAATAATTAAAAATAATATAAAAAGGTAAAAGCAGGGCTGGTGTTATGGTGTAGCATGTAAACCTGCCACCCACAATACCAGCATCCCATATGGCTCCTTATTCCAATTATGACTGCTCTATATCCAGTCCAGCTCACTGTTAATGTTCTGGAAAAGCAGTGGAAGACAGCCCAAACGGTTGGTTCTGTATGACCCACGTGGTTTACCCAGATGAAGCTCCTGGCTACTAGGTTTGGCCTCACCCAGTCCTATCCATTGCAGGTATCTAGGGAATGAACCATCAGATGGAAGATCTCTTTTCTCTGTCCCTCCCTCTTTCTGTATAACTGCCTTTCAAGTAAAAAATATATATATATATATATATATATGTATATATATAAGGGATTGAATTGGACCAAGATGGAGAATGTTTGATATATGTTATCAAAAACAATTGTTAAGTATGAATTTTGATTTGCCATCTAATCTTTAATACATTTTGTTTATAGCTTATGAGTAAGTGAATAATTTGTGAGAAAATCTATTTTGCATTTAATTCTATCATTTGAGTTACACAAATCATATATTTGTAGAAGATTGTAGCTTAAAGAAACATTGAGAAACATTCTATCTAGCAATAGCAAATGTTTTCAATATATATTTGGAACCAATTCTGCCTTACTAACCAAGGATTACATAACAATGTCCATCATTGTAATGGGAGACAGAAGTTGCCGCGTGTGTACTGCATTTGAAATACATTGAATTGAATCCATACCCACCTCCTTTTACACACATGGAAACCTAGGAACAAGAAGGTAAGTGAATTTCAATAAATTCAATAGATTCTGGAATAGCCAAAACTAAAATCCAGCTATTTTCCCCACTGCATAATATTTTCCTTGTATCATTTTTTTCTAATCATTTTTTTATCAAGCCCTTTCTATGGGTGGAATGAAAACATATTTTGTGAAACATAAATTAATTGAGAGGGAAGAGAAGTATTAGATACAGTAGATCTAATTAATTCAGCCTTTATTTTCAAGCCAGAGACCATTTTAATCATGTTGCAAATGCTATAAAAATTTTACAATTTTGTAAATATTATTGTTCATAACATATTATTTAGGGACCGGTGCTGTGGCTCAGCCGGTTAACACTCTGGCCTGAAGTGTCGCTATCCCATATGAGCACCAGTTCGAAACCTGGCTGCTCCTCTTCTGATCCAGCTCTCCGCTATGGCCTTGGAAAGCAGTAGAAAATGGCCCAAGTTCTTGGGCCCCTGCACCCATGTGGGAGACCTGGAAGAAGCTCCTGGCTCCTGGCTCCTGGCTTCGGATTGGCATAGCTCTGGCCGTTGCGGCCATTTGGGGAGTGAACCATTGGATGGAAGACTCTCTCTCTCTCTCTCTCTCTCTCTCTCTCTGCCTCTCCTCTCTGTGTAACTCTTACTTTCAAATAAATAAATAAATCTTTAAAATGTGTGTCCTGGAAGCTTTCCTTGACCATTTTAATCCATTGAAGTAGACTGAAATTGGTTTCAATAATCCAGTAAATTCCTGTTTATTTGTGCTCTCAACATGCATAGCTCATCTTTTGATCCAAGGCCTCCTGTGGGCTATTCAAGGTCCCATCACTAATGAACACATTTCTGTATTTTTTTAGATTTATTTATTTATTTGAAAGTCATAGTTACACAGAGAGAGAAGGAGAGGCAGAGAGAGAAAGGTCTTCCATCCACTGGTTCACTCCCCAATTTGCCTCAATGGCCAGAACTATGCCGGTCCAAAGCCAGGAACCAAGAGTTTCTTCCAGGTCTCACACATGGGTGCAGGGGCTCAAGCACTTGGGCCATCTTCTACCGCTTTGCCAGGCCATAGCAGAGAGCTGGATTGGAAGTGGAGCAGCTGGGACCCAAACCGGCGCCTATATGGGATGCCGGCAGTGCAGGCGCCAGCTTTACCTACTATGCCACAGCTCTGGCCCCTGTGTATCATTTTCTATAGAAATGTGGTACCTAGAAAGACTCAACATTTTCTCAGGACTAAAGATGACAGGTGGCTCCGTGGATAGTGAATAGTTTCCTAATTAATATTTTCCTAAGGTAATAATTTGTATTAATTTAATAATAATCTTTGCTTTTCATGTAAATTGTTAATATAAACAAGTATTTATTAAATGACTTTTAATATCAGAAAAATAAAACTTGTATCATCCTCTTTACAGCAAATATATAACATCAGTGCTTTTTTCAACTTAAGTTAAAGACCCTTTATCATAAAATTTATGGTTTTACACTTACTCAAAGTGAATTTACAATACCTATGACTTTCCTACATTTACACACCTGGATATATATTTTTAAAAATATATTTTCAAAATATATTTTTCATTTGAATTTTGCTTCTCCATATTTGTTATGGGACCCGAAATACTATGCAGGCATTTAATTATTTTTTTAAAGATTTATTTATTTAGTATTTGAAAGTCACAGTTATAGAGAGGCAGAGGTAGAGAGAGAGAGAGAGGAGAGAGAGAGAGAGAGAGAAGTCACCATCTGCTGGTTCACTCTCCAAATGGCCCCAATGGCTGCATCTGGGCCAATCCAAAGCCAGCAGCCAGGAGTTTCATCCAAGTGTTACTATGTGGGTGCAGGATCCCAAGCACTTGGGCCATCCTCCACTGCCATAGCAGAGAGCTGTATCAAAAATGGAGCAGCAGGGTACTGAATTGGCACCCATATGGGATTTCGGCACTTACAGGCTGGGGCTTTCCCCACTACGCCACAGCACCAGCCCCCGCATTTATTTGTTTATTAATAAATTATTTAACCTCTAAAATTGATCAAATCAATTTATATCTCAATATCCCATTGACATATCCCTTTTTCCTCAAAGCATTTATTAAACTTACAGCTCAAAATATATGTTCTTGGGGCCAGTGTTTTGGCATAGTGGATTAAGCTGTTGACTGCAATGCCAGAATCCCATATGGGCACCAGTTCATGTCTAAGCTGCCCTACTTCCAATCTAGCTGACTGCCACTGTGCCTCGGAAAGCTGGGGAAGATGAGTCAAGTGCTTGTGTGTCTGCACCCCTGTGAGAGATCCAGATGAAGCTCCTGGCTCCTGGTTTCTGCCTGGCCCAGCCCTGGCCATTGGGCAATGAAAAGAACTCTCTCTCTCTCTCTCTCTCTCTCTCTCACACACACACACACACACACACCCACACACCCACACACACATCTCTCCATCTCTCTGTAACTTTGCTAATCAAACATACAAATAAATCATTTTTAAAAGATATATTCTTTTCAGACCTCCTTCTAAAATTAGAATTTTCTTTTATATAATACTAATCTCTACTTCATTGTAATCATTAATTCTATTATTTTAGATCCTCTAGAATACTGCCAGATTATTAGGGGGTCAATAATGTACCTAATAACCTATCTAACTAGCAAAGGGTATTGTCAGTATTTGGAGCTTGACTGAGGCCTGTTGAAATAAAAACTAATTATGTGGAGAAGTGTGAAGTTGAGATAGTGCTGTAATTTACTCTACATGGTTGCTGTGAAGCTCAAATTACAAAAGCCTAGATAACTACTATGTAGCATGTAAAATGCTACACAATTTTAAAGGAAAACAATTATTATGATCTGGATATATGTGATTTATTATGATTTATATATTATATAATAATTATTATGATTTTTATTCATATAAGAACTACATAGAGTTTCAGTAGTGCTTTAGCATTGTTTAAAATGTTCCCTCCAATTCAACATAATATAGATTAAATATCAGTCATCATTTATAGAGATAAAATAACTATTTGCTAATAAAACTATATTTGGGATAGGCCTCCATATTCTTCAGTCAAATATACTAGTATTTATAAAAATCTTTAAAACTCAACTGAGATTCATCCAACATTTTTCAGAGAAAAATTTTTGAATGACTGGTATAAGCCATTATACCAGGTGTTAAGAGCTAAGGATGCAATGATGAACAAAATTAATGTGGTCACTGCCCTCAGGAAGTTTATTTTCCAGCACAATTTATCTCTAACAATACACTGATACCTTTATAGTTTTATAATTGGACCTTGCTGAAAATTTTTAGAATAAATACTTTAAGCTGCTTCATCCCTTTACCTCTTATGAGAGTTAGTGAAAGCTTTAAAAATAAATCAATCTGTGAAGGTTTCTGTAATCAAGTTTAACCTTTTGAATTGAACAGAATAATGCCCTTGTCACTCAGGGATAAGCCATTAACATTACCTGGTTAGCAAATCTTTTCATTCTCACTACCAAGGGGTCTAATTAATTTAGATGGATTGGAATTAGTCAATATGTTTGAATGCAGCAAAGAGAAGTTGTGTTCCTTGTCCACCTACACTCTCAGAACTGTGTGTCTAACTAAATGAGAGGGCTTAAATTTTATTCTCCTGAACTAATAAAAGGGGGAGCTAAAACTCCAGGAAGACATTTGGTTGACAAAACAAGGCCAAAGCGAGTCTGGTAAGAAATGTCCTCCATAGACTTCGGAATCATCAAATCTAACAACATTCAATTTTCTCATTATATATGCCGGGTAGTTTTTATATAGGCAGGACCTTACCAAGGGGAAAAATATTTGATTTAATACATTATACTAGGTTTAATTTGGATATGATTTATTGAAACATATATGTAGATAACAGAATATATATAGGACTTGTTATTCATTGTGACATGTCTTCTACTCTGTTAACATCCTCTGCCTTTTCTCATTGGCATATGAATACATTTACTGCAAGGAATCCTAAACATTGATGCCGAAAAATAGTGATTTTAACTGTCAATGTGGCTTTAAATAAAACAGAAAGAATTCCACTTATAGTTACTAACATAACTCACAGAAGTTTCTGAAACCGTTTTTATCTATCCTGTAATCTTTTAGCAAAGCTATTAAAAGTGTTGGGTCATATGTCCACTGATCTGCCAAAATATTAGAGAGGTGAGGGAAATCATTCACCATAGACATTTAAACAAAAATAATGAAATTGGAAGAAAGCATGAAAACATGTTTCTCCCCCAAAATACTGTATCAGCAATAACTCTAATGTGCCTTTCATGCTACTATAAAGTGATTATGGCTAATGCTACTGTCGAAGAATAATTTTTCCATTAGCACTCTCTTTGGTTAACATTTTCTGTCACTGCACTCTTCTGTATTTCCTCCCACTACTCATAGAACATGTTCTCAGTCTTTGGCAAACTACTCTTCCTCTGGCCATTTATAAATTTCTGTTTCAGGCTATCTTTTTAAAGTATATTCTCATAGTAACCTTGTCCTGTCCAGTAACTTTACTGTCGCTTGTATGCTCACAGTTCCTAAATTTAGAGGTTTAGTCAATAATTTTCACAGGGAATTCAAATCCATGCTTTCAAATGCTTACTACTCTTTAAAAGTTGAATATATTGCAAGCAGATAAGTCTTAACGATCTGCAATTAAACTCATCTCAATCCACCTAATGCCTGCTTATTTTCACACAATTTCTGCTCTGTAAATGAAATAACTTTTCATCAAATTGGGAATTCATGACAAACACATTCATGTATGCTTGTCTCTTGTATGACCCAATCCAATCCATCACCAATCCAGATAAGTAGAGTTCTTAAATATTTTGAAAGTAACTCAATTATTTTTCTACACACCTAGCTCAGGTCATCTTTATCACTTGCCTGGATGGGTACAAGTATGTTTTAATTATCTATCTCACTTTTAATCTACTCTACTATTGGAGTAGTCTTTTGAACTATAAATATGGGAAGGTCCATCCTTGTTGGAAACTCCTCCATAGCTTCCCAGTATGATCCAGATGAAATCCAATATCATTTCTTTTATGTTCTCTCATAGCCTAATACTTGCTGATCTTGCCTTGGATAAGCTCTTTATTCACCACTTAGCATTGGCCTTCTCTTCTGGACTCCAGTAATATTAAATTTCATGCTTGTTCCTGATCTCTAGAATTTTGTATACACATGACTTCAGAAGATTCAAAGATATTCATCAAAGAGGTTATAGATTGTTACTATGAGAACTATGATTTTTTCATGAAATAAATGGAAGAGGACACAAAGAAATGGAAAGACACCACTTATTCATAGAGTGGAAGATTCAATATTGTTAAAATGCATATAATACCCAAAGTGACTTACAGATTCAGTGCAATCTCTATCAAAATCCAATGGTACTTTTCCCAGAACCAGAAGAAAACACCATGAAAAATTTTATGGAATCACAAAAGACTCTGAATAACCAAAGCAATCTTGATAAAAAAGAATCAAACATAATATTCTACCTGGCTTTAAAATGTGCTGCAAAGCTGCAGTAATTAAAACAGCACGATACTGGCATTAAAACAGATTTATAGAGCAATGAAACAGACTAGAGACCACACAAATAAATTCATATATCTATAGCCAACTGACCTTCGACAAAGTTACCAAAGCATTTACTGGAAAATGATAATCTTTTTAACAAATTGTTCTATGACAACTGGATATTCGCATGCAGAAGAATGACTATTTATAATCCTGTAAAAAATCAACTGAAAATGGATTAAAGATCTAAATATGAGACTTGAAACTTTGAAATTATTAGAAGAAGACATGGGAAAAACACTTTGGGACACTGGAATGGGCAAGGGCTTTCTGGATCAGACCCAAAAAGCACAGGAAACATAAGCAATAAATTGACAAATGAGAATTCATCAAAGTAAGAGCAAATGAAAAAATTAGTGGAGTGGGGGAAAATATTTGCAATCTATACATCTGACAATGATTTAATATCCATGATATATAAGAAACTCAAATAATTCAACAGAAAAAATCCAATTGAAAATGAGTAGTAGATCTAAACACACATTTCTCAAAGGAAGATACATAAATGGGCAATTGGTACATGAAAAAAAATGCTCAATACATCTAATAATCAATGTGATGCAAATCAAAACAAGGATGAGATATCACTTCACTCCAGTAAGTTTGGTTATTATCAAAAAGACAAAGGATAGCAAGTTCTGATGAGGATGTAGAGAAAAGTGAAGCCTTGTAAGTTGTTGATAGAATGTAAATTAGTACAGCTGTTGTGAAAAATAGTATGGAAATTTCTTAAAAAAAAACTGAAAATGGAGCTACTTTATGATTTGGAAATCCCACCCCTTTGTATATAATCAAAGAAAATGAAATCGACTTATTGAAGAGAAATCTATACTTCCACGTATTTTACAGCATTGCTTACAATAGCCAAAAACTGTAATCAACCGATGAATGGATAAAGACAATGTGATATATATACACGCTGGGATATTACTCAGTCATAAACAATGTTGAGACCTTATAATTTGCAACAACCTGGATAGAACTGAAGGTCCATTTCTTAAGTTAAATAAATCAAGCACAGAAACACAAATATCACATGATATTATACATGGAGTCTAAAATCAGGTGATCTCAAAGTTAAAAATACAGTCATAGTTACCAGAGGCTTGAAAGGGAAGTGGGGAGTGAGGGATGGAGAAATCTAGAGTAATGGGCATTAAATTATAGTTAAATAAGAGTAAGAAGTTTTGGGATTCTATGGCCCAGTAGGGTGACTATAGATAATGTTAGTGCATTATATACCTCTATAACCAAATGTCCTATGTCCATGGACTGGAAGAATTTATTTTATCAAAATGTTCGTGCAAATCAAAACAATTTACAGATTCAACACAATACCCATGAAAGTATCATGTCATTCTTCAAATAACTACAAACCAATTCTGAAATCTGTGTGGAAATACAAAAGACTTTGCATAGACAAAGAGATTGTGAACAATAAAAACAAAGTTGAGGCATCACAATACCAGATTTCAAGAAATACAACAGGACTACCATAACTAAAGCAATATGGCACTGGCACTGGCACAAAAATAGACATATAAACCAAGGGAACAGAACAGAAACCCCATAAATATACACCTACAACCAACTTATCTTTGACAAACATGCAAAAAACTTTCCCTGGAAAATGGACAGTGTCTTCAATAAATGGTGTTGGGAATTTTGGATTTCAATATGCACAAGTATGAAACAAGTGCATACATTATACACCATACAAAAATCAGCTCAAAATTAATCATGGTGTGGGTATTATGGCATAGCTGGTTAAGCCGCCACTTGTGACTCTCACATCTCATATCAGAGTGCTGGTTCAAGTCCTAGTTACTTTGCTTTTAATACAGCCTCTAGCTGATGTATCTGGGGAGATAGTGGATAATGGCCCAAGTACTTGGAACCTTTCTACCTACATGGAAGACCCAGATGAAGTTCCAGGCCCCTGCTTTGAAATGGTCCAGCCCTGACTGTTGTAAGCATTTGGGAGAGTGATTCAGTGTAAGGAAAATTTCCTTTTTGCTTAATTTCTTCCTTTCTTCCCTTCCTCCTTCCTTCCTTCCTTTGTTCCTCTCTTTCTGCATTTTTGATAAATAAATGATGAAAATATCTATCATAAATCTAAAACATAAAAACTGAAACTATAAAACTATTAGAGGAATACAGAAGACAAACCTCCCAAGACATTGGCATGGACAATGATTTTTTTGGATAAAAAATCGAAATCACAGGCAATAAATATACATAGAAAAATGGGATTATACCACACTAAGCAGGTTCTGCACAGGAAACAATTAACAAAATAAAGATCAACTGATAGAACAGGAGAAAATATTTGCAAACCATGCATCTGTTAAATATTAATATCCAGAATATGTAAGAACCTTAAGGAACAGCCATAACAGCAAGTTCAGAGTCAAGTCAAAGCCACAAGCCTGAAACTTCATCCATGTCTTCCTGATGGGCAGCAAGAGCCCAGGTATTTGGTTCGTCTTCCACTTCCTTCTCAGGAACATTATAAGGATGCTGGATCAGAAATATTGTAGCCAGGGCTTAAACTGGCACTCAGATATATAGTGCTGGTGTTGCATGTGGTTTAATCTGCTGCACCCCAACACCAGTAATAGACCTGTATTTTATCACTTTATGATCTTTGTCATGAACCCCAAATAATGTGCTATTAATATCCTCACTTTCAGGGCCAGCACTGTGTTGTATCAGGTAAAGCTGCTACCTGCAGTGCCAACATCCTACATAGGCACTGGTTTGAGTCCCGGTTTCTCCACTTCTGATCCAGCTCCGTGCTAATGCACCTGGGAAAGCAGTGGAAGATGATCCAAGTTCTTCAGTCCCTGCACTACATGGGAGATTTGGAAGAAGTTCCTGGCTCCTGGATTCAGACCAGCCCACTTCCAGACATTGTGGTCATCTGGGGAGTGAACTAGCAGATGGAAGATCTTTGTTTCTCTCTGTAAATTTGCAGAAAGGGGCCATGAGCCAAAGGATTCAACTCTAGAATCTGGAAAAAGCAGGAAAACATATCCCCCTGCCCGCCCTCACTGGGTGGACATTGTGGCACAGTGGGTTAAGTCTCTGCTTCTATCATTCACATCCCATGAGAGAGTGCCAGTATAAGTCCCAACACTTTTGTTTCTGATCCAGCTTCCTGATAATGCATCCTGGAAGGCAGAAGATGAAAGCTCAAATGCTTGGGCCCCTGCCACCCACATGGGAGATCCAAATGGCATTCCTGACCTCTGAATTCAGACTGGCCTAGCTCTAGCTACTGAGGATATTAGGCTTGCATCAGCAAATGAAAAATCTCTCTCTCTCTATTTCTCTCTCTATCTCTATCTCTTATCTCTCTGTTGTTGTTGTTGTCCCTCCTCCCCCTCCACCTCCTCCTCCTTGTCTTCTCACTCTCTTTCAAGTAGATAAAAATAAATAAATAAACTTAAAAAAAACAGAAAACATTCTCCCTTGGAGCTCCAGGACTGTGGGAGAATAAATTATTTTCCATTAAATTTTCGGTAAGTTGTTACAGCTGTCAGAGTAAATTAAAAGACCAACCAGGATCATTCCTGACAGGATGAAATCTCTGGTTCTGAGAAATGGGCTGTGAGGTGGGTGGAACCATTTATGCTACTTTGCATGTATTTGTCTACACTTGTGTTTCCAAGAATAATTTTTAATGTGATTTTTGGCTTTCAGCATTCATCTGAGATATTATCTAAAAATATTTTATGAGATCTGCTGGATTAAAATCAGAGACTTCATAAAACCTCCTACAGAAAAATCCAGTTTTCTTAATGTATTAGAACATTTTACATCAAGATGAAAAGAAAAAAAACACACAATGTTTTCAAAAAAATTTGAATCTAAATGAATTTCTTTTTTCATTAGTGTACCTTTTCTTCTTAAAATTTTGATTTACAGGGTATACCTACAATGCAGTATTTCAACACATGTACACAGCATAAACTGACCAAGTCAGATAATTAGCATTTCCATTTCCTTCGCTTTATGTTCAGATCCCTCTAGCTCATCGTTTCTAGATCTTCGTACAGTATATAAAATCTTACTGTGAATTATAGTTGCCGCACTATGGTTCAGAACACTGCAAATTATTGTTTGTATCCAACGAGTTTTGGTACCCATTATTTAACTTCCTTCTTACCACCCACTCAAACCCCCCAGCCTCTAGTAATCACTCCTTTAAGTTCAGAGGTTCTTTTTAAATATTTATTTATTTATTTATTATTTGAAAGGCAGTGATGGAGAGGGAGACACAGTAAGAGAGACATCCATCTGTTGGTTCACTCCTCAAATGGTTCCAACGGCCAGGTCTGTTCCAGGCTGAAACCAGGATCCAGAAACTTCAATCTTGTCTCCCACATGGATTGTAGGTCTTCCCAGATGATTTAGCAGGGAGTTAGATTGGAAGCAGAACAGCCAAGAGTGGAACCGGCATTCCTATTTAGGATGCTGGCACTGCAAGCAACAGGTTAACCAGCTGGCCCCTAACACTGGCCCTCTTAAGTTCAGATTTTAATTATATTTTCCATGAATTTTTGTTTGCCATTGTCTGTGAATTGGAAATTCTTCCCATCTTGGTTTCATTGAGTGTGCTCCTCTTCACTCATTTTTTTATGTAATAATAATTTTGTTGGAAAATCTCTCTTGACCTATGTTTTCTGAGCTTCAAGTATCCAATTTTTATTTTACTCATTGAGAAGCCCATAGTATCTATATTTTCTTCATAGTAATTCTTATCAACTAGCACTACAATTTCCTGAACACTTTTTTCCCTGCTGTTAATTTTGGCAAGACTGAGAATGTTACAATATAATTCCCTTTTATATCCCAATACCTAGCATAATGTATATTAGATAGTATGCACTGAAGAAAAAATGTATTCATTTTCAAATTTTTCTATTGTCTTACTCAAACAAAATGGCAGATTTTTCCCTTTATGTACATATCTTTTATGGAGCCTTACTTTAACAGTGTATCTCTTTTATCTGATTAGCATAATGGGTATTTGGTTAGGATATGATTTAAGCAACCACAAAATAAAATGGGCAATATTCCCTAGCTAAGAGGAAGTTATATACCAGAGTCTTAGCTCTTACATGTTTAATGTATAATCCTTCCTTTTAATTGCCATCCTTCCTTTTTTACTTCAGTATTTTACGGTACTGTATATTTTAGTCCCTTGGCTGTTGGTCCTCTAATGATAGAGTTTCAGATTCATTTTTTTTTTTAATATTCTCAAGTGTATAACACCACATCTTGTATCTACTCTGCTCTGAATAATTTTTCTTCAAATTAATTGAACCAAAAAAACCAGAGCACTAGCAGTCTTGTTGCTCAATAGAGAGAAAACTTCAGCTGTCTTGGATTTTATCCCCCATCTGTATTTTCCAGCTTGGTCTATCAGCAGACAAGCTGACCTTGATGAGCCGAATCAACAAGTTCTGTTGTCCTCTGGCTCCTGACTTGGTTGGCCAATGGGCAGTCATGGCAAAAGATTGGAGGTGAACGGAAGAGTGAATAAATGTGCCTTTTCCATGGATCCCTCTTGCCAAGGTCACCATTCAATGAGTTTCCATAATCTCTTCAACCCTTGGAGTCCTAATAGCTGTGCTTGCCACTATTGTCAGGATATACATACCAGTGTGGCTTTTTGTTTTCTGTCATTGATAGATTTCCTTAATCTTGCCCATACCTTTATCATAGGCTCCTTATTAAAAACTCAAATTAGCCAGTTTGAGTATGCGGTTTTTCCCCGACAAGGACCTTAATTGATAAACACCCTCCTCATACTTCTCTGAACCACCTTCTTTTTAATCTCCAGATTTCAACCTGGGCCCAGCAAATGGAAATTTTTGGCAATGAACAAGAAATCAGTGATCCATTTCTTCTGATTCAGTGTACAGAGAAGTCTAGCATGAAACTACAGGTGAGGTCAATCATAGGAAGTAGGCAACTGTGGTTCACTTTTCCATCTGAAACTTCTGTCCAGTACTCAGTAGATATGAACTATAATCTTCACTTTTGGTGCAATTTTTTGTCCTTAAGGATCTACCACTTCCTTTAAATAAGTTAGCCACTGCAATCATATAACCACCTGCAATAAAATAGTCATCTAAACTAAAGTAGCAAAACTTAGCTTTCTTCCTTATTTGACATTCAAGAAGCCTTGAATTTCTAGACACTATGTATTTTAAAAATATTTATTTACTTATTTATTTATTTTTATCTATCTATCAAAAAGGGAAGGACAAAGAGACAGAAAAAATCCACTGTTTCACCACTCAAAAATCTGCAACAACACTCAAAAACTGCTAGGGATGTGTCAAGCAGAATCCAGGAGTACAGAACTCAATCTGGGCCTCCCATGAGGGTGGCAGAAACCCAAATGCTTGGGCTAGTTGAAGTGCAGATTAGTCAGGATCCAGAGTGCCAGTCCTGGGATGCAGGCATTCTATGTGGTGTCTTAATCTGTTGCTCTACAATGACTGATATTGGCCACTATGATTTTTTCATTAACTTAATTGTTATCTGGATTTAATGCTATAGCAGGTAGTCATGTGAGAATGAAATGCCTGTTCACAAAATATTTATGTATCTTTATTTTGGGGTCAATAGTATTGTGAATAATCTCTTTGTGCTCCTAGCAGAATGACATGCAAGGAAGACATTACTATCTCCTTTGTTTAGTAGGATTTTAAATAGTCCATTAATTTGCTAAAGTGATGCTTATTTTTCATAACCTTCTACAAGTAAACTCTCTAAAGCTAGATGATCTGGTATAGCTAATGTTCTAGGTCCATTTTGGATCTCTTCCCATTTAATTTTTTCTATATAGTGAGTAAGTGCAAATTTCAATTTTCTTAATTAATTAACTAGTAGGGTATTACCCTTTATTAGTTCCAAGAATGGAAACCATAGACAATGCCAAATTTGTAGTATTTGTTATCTGTATGAAACTGAAATCTGAATTAGGTCATTAAATATAAATTAAATATAAATAAAAATTAAATTATAGTGATACTAGGTCACTATATACCAGGTTAGTCCTTAATCTACTTCATATTTTGTTTTCTTCAATAATTTAATATTAATTATCTTCAGTATTTCAATAGTCTCGTCTTGATTTTATAATTTTTTAATTCCTTCCATCTCTCTGTAACATCTTTCCAGTCTTCTACTGGCTTTTTTTTTATTTATCTGACAGATAGACAGTGAGAGAGTGAGAGAGTGACAGAGAGAGAGAGAGAGAGAGAAAGGTCTTCCTTCTGCTGGTTCACCCCCCAAATGGCTGCCACGACTGGAACCAGGAGCCAGGTGCTTCCTCCTGGTCTCCCATGCAGGTGCAGGGGCCCAAGCACCTGGGCCATCCTCCACTGCCTTCCCGGGCCACAGCAGAGAGCTGGACTGGAAGAGGAGCAACTGGGACTAGAACCTGGCACCCATATGGGATGCCGGTGCCTCAGGCGGAGGATTAACCTAGTGAGCCATGGTGCTGGCCCCTGTAATATCGTTCCAGTCTTCTTTCTGGGATCATCCTCTTTAAGTTCAAGGTTTTGCCTTATACCATGCTCATTGTTTTTCTTTCTATGAACTAGGTTACTTCATGCTTGACAAAACTTCAGATGTATGCATTCCAAGTTTTATCTCTAGTGAAATCATCTCTTCTGAACTCCAAACCTACCCATAGGACTACTCTTCTCAGATGGCTGAACAAAATTCATAATCTTAGTCATTAAACATATCTCTCAGTAGTTTCAATCTCAATGTATGAAAAAAAGGCATATTCACTTCTGGGGACTGGGCTGTTCCTCCCCCAAATCACCCACTAAAGTCAGTCAACTCCAAATCTTAGATCTCAGTTCTCAATTATCTTTTTACCACATAATCCTAATATACATATTTTATTTGAAAATTTCTCATCTGGACTACTGGAACAACAATACCAAAACAAACAAACAAACAAACAAACAAAAACCATTAACTTTTTTTGGCAATACTTCCAATGTACACTCTTTATGCTTGAGTCAGAATGATGTCAAAACAAAACCAACAAAGTTTTTAATATTATTATCCAGCTTAAGTTGCATGAAAGATTTTTCTTAAATATTAGAATAAAACTCAATTCCATACCATGGACTACGCTCATTTTCACTTCTGACTTCCAAGCACCCTTGAATGCAATATGCACCTTACTCTGGCATTAATTCATGTTATCCCTGAAGCCTCATCAAATGTTCTTCTTGGAAAGCTTCTCTGATCTCGTAGGATCACTTAGGTTCTGTGGCATCATATCTCTATGTATACTTCCTTCATAACAGCTGATTCATTTTTTTATCTATTAACAGTTAATAAAGTTCCTGTATTGCTGCACCAGCCTATAGGACAGGACAATGAATGAAATAGATATTATCTCTTTTCACATTAGTATTTACATTCTAGCATTTGTAATGTGTTATTAATGATTATAGGTTTTTATAGTTATATCAGGTTCACATCTGACTCCCTCGCCTACCTGTTTTCTCCATAAGAACAAAGGTATTTTCCTCCTCTTTACCACAGTTACTTTGGCCACATAACAGATGATTACAGAAGCTAGTGGCTTAAAATAATAATTGTTTTTATTATATTTCCTGATTTCTATGAACAAAGGATTTGGACAAAGCTTTCCAGCAGAATGAAGACTAAGGGCTTGAACCATCTTAAGTCTCATTTATTCAGGATTGATCAAACATTTAAACTGTTAAAAGAAAATGTCAGTTCCAGGAATCCCAGTTTCAGTACTCCTGGCCTTCTTCATATGACCTGCCCTGGGTTCCACAGATGAACTTCCAGAGAGAAAGTCAGGTGGAACTTTATTACATTGTATGAGTTATCCTTGATTGAGGTATTTGCAAAAGTTTACTCATATTTAAGATGCATAGACTCACTCATATTAGTGAGAAGACTTGTGATTACATTGTAAAGAAGAACATATGCATATAATACATGTTCATCTTTGGAAAGCATAATTATCTACACTTCTTGTTAAAATCTTATTATCTATCCATTAGTTTGCATATGACAATCACCCATCAAAAACTACTGGAGGAATTAATGAATGGAACTAAAAAAGGCCTAATCATCAAGTCTAAATTGTGAAATTCGTTATATATAATTTACACATTTATTCTAGAAATATCTTTAAACTTGGTTTAGGAATTGTCACCAGGAATCCTTTGGATTCCTCCTTACAACTCAGCCACTATAAATGTGTTTATTTTCTGGGTGC
Organism: Lepus europaeus; assembly: GCF_033115175.1. Taxonomy (NCBI): domain Eukaryota; kingdom Metazoa; phylum Chordata; class Mammalia; order Lagomorpha; family Leporidae; genus Lepus; species Lepus europaeus. The sequence continues at coordinate 36,284,444 of NC_084833.1, forward strand.
GTCACTTTTGAAGCCCAGTTATATTTCTATGAATTAGAATTTAGAGAAAACATATTGTTCATTTATTAAAACCATGATTAACATACAATACTTGCACACATTTATATGGTACTCATATACACAGCATAGACAGATCAAATTAGATCATTAACATTCCTATTCTCTTATCTCTTCTTATTGTTTAAAGCTCAAGAAAATACAATTCAGTTTCAATTGTGACAGTTTCTCCTACTCTCATCTTGGAGATATAAGAGATAAGTGCTTTGAGGGACTTTGTGGGGATTAATTAAAAGTTAGGGTTGTTGAGTGGCATCTGTCTTTTAGTATAGAGGAAACAAGGATACATCCAGTAGGACTAACCTGCAAACCATGGGATTCACAAGCGTTATTGAAATAATGGGCAGTATTTTTTCCCCTTTGTTCAAAGGAGACAAAAACAGAATTGGCTGTTACTTCAACTATAACTCTACAGTTAACTAAAGGAAATCATAACTAAGTGATTTATGAGTATTTCTCATATTTCCTCTTTGTTGGGCTCTCTTGTGAGAAATAACAGTCAAAAAACACATTATTTACTCCCAAGGCATTAAGCTGTTACCTTCTATAGCATTCATATTTCTTTTTAAATTTTTAATTAAGTTATACAAGTTTCATGTATTTCACGTACATAGATTAGCACTTAGTGCTACTTCCAACCCTATACTCCCTCCTGATCATTATCTAACACTTCTTTCCACTTCCTTTCCTATTCTGACTCTTAATTTTTAAAAAGATCTATTTAGAGTTTATCTAATGATCGTAAGATTAACCCTACACTAAGTAAAGTATTCAACAATTAGTATGAAGAAAAAAAAAAACATTGTTCCTCAACAGAAGAGACAAGGGATATAAACAGCCATTGAATCTCAAAATGACCAATTCATTCCAATACATTACATTTTAGGTACTCTATCAGTTACCCCAAATCAGCAAAAACATATGATATCTGTGTTTTTGAGACTGGCTTATTTCACTAAGTATAATCATTTCCAGTTCCATCCATTTTGTTGCAAAAGAAAGGATTTCATTTTTTTTTTTTTTTTACTGCTGGTAGTACTCCATAGTGTATATATACCATAATTTCTTTATCCATTCAACAGTTGATGGACATCTGGGTTGATTCCATACCTTAGATATTGGATACTGAACTGTGATAAACATAGGTTACAGTTTATTCTTCCGTGTGCTGGTTTCATTTGCTTTGGGTAAATTCCCAGGAGTAGGATGGCTGGATCATATGGTAGGTCAATGTTCAGATTTCTGAGGTATCTACATACTATCTTCCACATTTCCGCCAGAAGTAGACGAGGGTACCTTTTCAACACATCCTTGCCAACATTTGATGTTTGTTTATTTGTGTATTTCCTCAATGGCCATTTATCCTGAGGATTTTTTCATGTGTCTGAAGGCCACTGGAATTTCTTCTCTTCAAAAAAACCTGTTTAAGTCTTTTGCCCATTTCTTAACTGGATTGTTAGTTTGTTGTTGAATTTCATGAGCTCTTTATAGATTCTGGATATTATCCCTTTATCAGTTGCATAGCTTATGAATATTTTCTACCATTCTGTTAGTTCCCTTTTCACTTTGCTGAGTGTTTCTTTTGCAGTGCAGAAGCTTCTACACTTGATGTGATCCCATTTGTCAATTTGGTTTTGATTGTCTGTGCTTCTGAGATCTTTTCCAGAAAGTCTTTGCCTATACCAATGTCTTGCAGTTTCTCCAATGTTCATCAGGTCATGCATTTAGGTATTTAATCTAATTTCAGTAGATATTTAAGATGTGAGATATGGGTCTAGTTTCATAATTCTGTACTTCTGTGGAGATCCAGTTTTCCCAGCACAACTTGCTGAAGAGACTGTCCTCGTTCCAGGGATTGATTTTAGCTCCTTTGTCAAAAATAAGTTGGTTGTAGATGTGTGGACTGATTCTGTTCTGTTCCATTGGTCTACACATCTATTTTTGTGGCAGCTCCAGGCTGTTTTGATTATAACTTCCCTGTTGTGTGTCTTGAAATCTGGTATTGTGATGCCTCTAGCTTTGTTTATGTTGAATAAAATTGCTTTTATCTATTCAGGGACTTAGTGTTCCCACATGATTTTTAGCATTATTTTTTAGATATGGAAAGCATATTATATTTATTTTTATTGGGATTTCATTGTATCTGTAAATTGCTTTTGGTAATAGGGACATTTTGATATTGATTTTTCAAATCCATGAACATGGAAGATTTTTTCCATTTTTTGGTTTCTTCTTCAATTTCTTTCATTAATGTTTTATAATTTTCATTGTAAAGCTCTTTGACATCCTTAGTTAAGTTTATTCCAAGATATTTAAATTTTTGTAGATATTGTGAATGAGACTTATCTTAAAAGTTCTTTCTCAGGCTTGGCATTGTCTGTGTATACAAATGCTACTGATTTTTGTATGTTAATTTTATATCATCCCACTTTACCAAAGTCTTTTATGAGTTCCAACAGTCTCTCAGTAGTCTTTTGGATCCCCCATATACAGAACCATGTCATCTGCAAATAAGGGTAGTCTGAGTTTCTCCTTTCTAATTTGTATCCCTTTGATGTGTTTTTCTTGCCTAAGGGTTCTGGCTAAAACTTCCAGGTCTTTACTGAATAGTAATGGTGAGAGTGGGTATCTTTGTCTGATTCCAGATATTAATGGGATCTTAATGGGAATGCTTTCAGCTTTTCCCCATTTAATAGAATGAGAGATGTGGGTTTGTCAAAAATTGTCTTTATTGTATTGTGGAATTTTCCTTCTATACTCAAAATGCTTATGACCTGCCCTAGGAACACGAAAGCTCTGAGCATGTGGAGCTGCATGCAGTGATTCCCCAGAGACCCAGCTATACCTTGTACACTCTCTTGCTGCCACAGAGTCCCCACAGTATCAGCATACAAGCTTCCCAAAGTTGCTGGATGCAAAGGTTACGCTCTGCCCTGTCAGCCTCTCTAGTCCACAGAGAGGCAGATGTTCCTCCAAGACAGCTGTCTGTGGGTTCTCTGCCTAGGCGGCTTGAGCCCCAGAGCCTGTGGTATGTTGGGAAGCTTGGAGTACCTCACAGTCTTACTTGGGTGCCCAGCCTCCTGTCAATCCTCTCAGCAAGGTTCAAAGTCAGTGGGGATCGTGGATTTTTCCTCTGACAGAATCTCTGGGTCATATGCATACATAAGAGCCACTGGCCAAACGTTGTCCTCTCCCAGTCACTGCTGCCAGAGCTGCTGTGAAGAAGGTGTCCTGTCTCAGCCATTTGCTGTGCACATACACAAGGGTTTTTGCAGCTGATGCTTTTGCCCACCTGTCATCTCTTGGCTGGCAGCTGTTGTGGGGACAATGGGGTGATAGAAATGTGCCCCTTTTACTTCCATTGGGTCTGCGGGTACTCTCCAACCTGTAGGTCTCCAGGCTGGACTCTGCCATGCTCTCTCCCGGCTATATCACCATGGGTTTCTGCAGTCTGACCTCATTTCTGATTCCAAGCTGGTGCCCTCTCTGGCTCTCAGTTGCTGGAGTTGTGTGTGTGTTCATGTTTCTGCTGCACATCTGCACCTTCCACATAGGTCCACAGCATGCCTCTTCCTTCCCTGGAATTTCCACTGTAGTTTTCTCTCTATTTCTCACCTGAGCATGCACTTCCTGTATTATTATTATTATTATTATTATTATTATTATTATTATTATTATTATTCCCTAGCCCAGTGCAGTACACTGTTCCCTATGCCGCCATTTTACCACAAATCTACTTTGCATTCATATATTTCTGACTGTGGGACATGTTTCTCTTTACACTTTATTGAAATTACTATAGTCATGTTCCTTGAGTCAGTGTTTTCCTTACATTTTGACAAGGTTTACCTGTCTTCTCTATAGAATCATTAGAGAAGCTAACCTCATAAAACAGTCAAAGCAAAACCACTCAGTTCTTTGTGTGTTTTTTTAAGTAGTTGAGTCCTTTTTTTCTTTGACCCAAACAGCAAACTTGTAATTAACTAGATAAATCAGAGGTCAAGATTAAGTTCTATAACTCATTCTCCACCTCCTCACTTCTTGCAGATACAACAATTTCTTGAGTAGGTGAGTGGAGAATTCTTCACAGTGTTGTTATTCTATAGAGGTACACCAGAACTTACTAATATGAGAAATGTTTCAGTGAAACACAAATGCAGGATTATCGGTAGTCTGGCCTCAAGAAGGTCCTGAAAACAAGAATTGGCCAGACATCTCATCCTCTCTTGCTTCATCTGTTTTTGTTTCTAAGTTCTCTCTCTCTCTCTCTCTCTCTCTCTCTCTCTCTCTCTCTCTCTCCCACTCTCACTCTCACTCTCACTCTCCTTCTCCTCTTCTTCCTCCTTCTCCCTCCCTCTCTCCGTCTCACTAGACCACTATATTTATTTACACATGTGGTACATAACAGGTAGAAAGAAATTGTCCTTTGACAGAAATAAATAGCAATCACATATCATTGTTAGATATAACAATGTTATATTGTTGTTATTGTTAGATAACTTAGTTATCTCTCGGTCCCCATTCCAAAATCCAAGAAGATGGATTTTTTATTTAGATTTTTTAAACGACCATTAATTGGTAATTCAGTCTATTGACTGAATATGACAAATTGCATTTTTAGAAAGGAAAATAGAACAGGAACTGCCATTGTGGTCATTTGGGGAGTGAACCAGCAGAATGGGAGACCTCTTTCTCTCTCTGGCTCTACCTCTCTCTGTAACTCTGTCTTTCACATAAAATAAAATAATTCTTTTAAAAAGGATGTATATATATATATATATATATATATATATATATATAGTACTGATACATAATGTACTATAGGTCTCAGTTAAAAACTTTGAGGGATTGGCATTTACCGAGTGGTTAAGATGCCACTTAAGATGCCTGCAATCCATATTGGAGTCCTGAGTTCAAGTTCCAGCTTAGCTTTTGATTCCAGCTTCTTGCCTATTTATACTCTGGGAGGCAGCAGGTGATGGCTCTAATGTTTGGGTCCTTGCCACCCACTTAGGAGACCATGGTTGATTACCCTGCTCCTGGATTTGGCGTGGTCCCCAGACCTAGCTGTTGTAGGTAAGTGGGGAGTGCATCAATGAATGTAATACGTATCTCTCTCTCTTTCTATATCCCCCTTTCATAAATAAAAGATAATATTTCTAATGTTTGAGAAGCACAATTAAGACCATTTTTAGAGATTTTATGCCCTCTACAACAAATCATATATAACTTCTCCAAAGAAGGAACTGGAATGTGTTACAAATATGGGTATAGGACTGAGTCATTCCTGGCACATGCTTATCAGGAGCATTCAAACCTAGCACCCATAGCCTTTTCTCAGTGTGATAATAGGTAGAATATTTAACTCCTTAGACTTCGTATTCATCATGTTTAATATGAGATCATAATAACATTTGTTTTTTTTTCTTTCTTACAAATGTATTATGGGGATTAAATGAGATAGTCTATACAATTAGAATCATACAGCACAGTGTTCAAAAATCTTTCTTTTATAATATTCTGTTATAAATCACTATGAGCATTATTAACAGTCCTATTCATAGATTGTATTAATTCAGTTTTTCCTTTTCATGTGGGGTTCTCTTCCGCTGCCATTAGTACTTAAGTCCCTATGCTGACAAAAAGAAGCTGAAATTTTGTTCTTAAACCATTAATAACATCTAAGCCTGAAATATTTCAAGTTTCTCTTCTGGGTTGATTTAAGGCTACAAATACATCAATTTCACAGTCTAGTATTCAAGTGTCCTTTCCATGGTATATTGCTACTCTTCCTTGAACAGATGATTAACACCTGAGATATGTGCTTCCAATATGTCTGAAATATTATATCGATATATCCCTATATTGGTTTATGCTGACTCTTTGATACATTAGCCTCCTTGGGCATTAGGATACACTCACCATTTCTGGCTATCCTCCATAGGTTCAGATATCTTTAACCTCCAACACTTGTTTGAGAAAAAATTAGTTGGACAGAATTTTTTCTTGAATTTTTCTTAAGTTATTATTGTAGAGTTTTTCTTCATAGTTTTAGGATATACACAGGTCTGATTGAAAACGGGGTTTAAGAAATCTTCAGGTCCTCAAATAGAGCTTTCCAGTTACCAAGGAAACAATCCAGAGTGGCCAGAACCACCTTTAGAAGCATTCGACTGTGTAGTCAAACAGAGCTCTGAAATCAGAAGTGTTTTTGATTTGGTCTAGTATTTTGCTGATTCTATCTTGAAATTCTTCATGGATTTCTTTGAACTTAAAATTTGAAAATGAAGTCCAATAGCATAATGAAGCAGAGAAATTCATTTTTTACTATATTTTTAAATTTGCATTATAGACAAAGGCTTAATGACTCTAGTAAATAAGTTCAACAAATAGAAAATAACATCACCCAACAGGAAAATAGACAAGGGCTATAACCAATAATCAAATGAAAAGATGTTCAATTTTACTCATATATAGTAAATTTTAAAATAGTTCCAAAATCATTAAAAAAGATTGAAAAAGAAGTTTGGTGAAAGCTATATTTGCAGCAGAACTGATACACACAGGCATTTCTCTATTTGCTGTGCTTTTTAATTTTAGCTCTCACGTATAAGGAGAACATGCGATATTTGTATTTTTATTCCTGGCTTATGTCACTCAGCACTATGTCCTCCGGTTCCATCCATTTTGCTAGAAATGAGAGAATTTCATTCTTTCTTATAGCTGAATAATATTCCTTTGGAATAACATTCAATTCATCTGAAGATGGACACCTTGGTTGATTCTATATTTTGACAATTGTGAATAGTGTTGAAGCAGGCATCTCTTTGATATTGAAATAATTTAGCTTTATTTTAAAATTTATTAATTATTTTAATACTTTCTTAGTGGTCCTTGTCATATATTTAGATAAGAATTCTAAATATCTACTCGAATAAAACAGGCAACATGGTAAGGTTTAAAATTCATTTGGGGAAGTGAGAGAAACACACAGGAAGGTGCAGACTTTATAAAAAGGAGAAGGGGGTTCAGAAATTTAAACAGGAGTTGCATGTCAGGCTTTTTCAGGGAGTAGACCAGAGGCTGCAAGGGAGAGAGAGCACGTGGGCAGAAGAGCAGCCAAGTGAGTGAGCAGGCACCAGAGTCGGCCAAAAGATGTGGGGGAGAACAAGGATCAGGTCTTTTTATTCACTCCCAAAAGGGGAGTGGTTATGTAGTCTGATTAGCAGGTGGGCATATACAGTTGGGATCATGTAAGGGCATGAGATCACCATTCAGGATGCTGGGGAGGGAGTGTGGTCTCCAGTTCACAAATCTAATTAATTTAATCCTATCTGTCTTCCCATATCAATATGAGTTCATGTCTTTTGGGTATATAATCAATAGTTAGATTGTTGGATCATATAGCAGGCCTGTTTTTCCTTTTGTAAGAAATCTCCATACTGTTTTCCACAGTGGCTGCACTAATTTAAATTCCCACTAAATATGTGTAAGTTTTTTCCACATCCTAGCCAGTGTTTCTTACTGTCTTATTTTTATATAATAGCCCTTCTGACAGGGGTGAGATGATAGCTCATTGTGGTTTTTATTTGCATTTCCCTGATGACTAGCGATATTCACCATTTTGTGTATTTGTTGGTCCTCTGTGTATCTTCTTTAGAGAACTGTCTATTCAGGTCCTTTGACCATTTTAACTCCATTGGTACTCTTGTTGCTGTTGAGCAGAGAAGTTTCTTGACACCCCATTTGCAATAGATGCTTAATGAAAACAGAAATCTGACATACCCAAAATATCTACTCTAATTCAGTGGGATTCAAATAAGTACAAGAAAATTCATTTCCTTACCACTTCAGTAGAAGATGTGCTGATGTCTTGAAGATGACGCATTTTCATTTGAACCAGGCCTTGATGAAATGCAGAAAGAAGAACATTATATCCTAAGGAGCAAAGAGACAAACTCTGTTCATTCCCCTCCCCTCCTTTCTTCTCTTCCTTTAAAATTGACTATTTTAATTGCTTCAAATAAGTAGAACCATGCAATATTTTCCTGTGACATATTTTACTTAGCATAGCCTCCTAAAGTTTCATGTTGTTACATATTGTAGTATTTCTTTTCTTTTCTTTTCTTTTTTTTTTTAAGGCTGGATGGTATCTTATTACTTCCACGTTAACAAACCACTTAGGCTGAAAATTGTAACAAACAAAGAATGGGGAATACAAAATAACTGTGATTACTCTTTCCTTTCTTACTCTTTGACAAGTTAAAAATGGACAGGGTTTGCATGCATGCACGTATCAAGAAGTTTTTGTTGTTTTTTTTTTTTAGCAGTTTTTTTTTTTTTTAGCAGTTTTTTTTTATTCTCTCTTTGACAGGCAGAGTGGACAGTGAGAGAGAGAGACGGAGAGAAAGGTCTTCCTTTTTGCCACTGGTTCACCCTCCAATGGCCACTGCAGCCGGCGCATCGCGCTGATCCGAAGCCAGGAACCAGGTGCTTCTTCCTGGTCTCCCATGTGGGTGCAGGGCCCAAGGACGTGGGCCATCCGCCACTGCCTTCCCGGGCCATAGCAGAGAGCTGGCCTGGAAGAGGGGCAACCGGGATAGAATCTGGTGCCCCGACTGGGACTAGAACCCGGTGTGCCGGCGCCGCAAGGTGGAGGATTAGCCTGTTAAGCCACAGTGCCGGCCCAAGAAGTTATTTTTTAAGCTTAATTTTGTGTAGTGTTTCTACTGGTCTGGTATAAACATTCATATGCATGTCTGAGTTACAACAGACAAATCATATAATTTCAGAGAGTATGGTTAAGGGTTATGATTTTATAAAGATATTTAAAATTTGCATTGCCCTAAATTTAAATAAATGGTAAAAAATCATGTAAGTTTAAAAATTTATTTTTTGTTTAGAATGACTTTAAACAGCCATTCATAAGTATAATCCTAAACTTAGAATGAGACTGCGAACAAAGGATGAAAATTTTACTTAATATATCTGACACAACATTTTTCTTGCATTTATAGAAGGGAAACTGTATTTTCATTTTGACTGGGTCCCCAAAATTTGTGTAGTTCAAATTATTTACTGAGAATTTTGAACCAGGAATTGTGAACCAGTTCTTGACACTTACTTACATTTCTAAAGTTTTATTTTCTTCTGAACCCACATTGAATTTTGATTTCCTGGGTAATTATGTTTATTAGGAGACGGTACTTAGAGAGGTCCAGTATTTATCATTTCAGTGTCTCTATGCAGTTTGTTGACCAGGGGAAAAAATAACACCACTGTATCTCTCCACACTTCTGCTTTGTTTTGTCCTTTGAGCCGGCGCCACCCCCACGTTTCACACTTGGATTCCATGGGGGATGACGTGTCAGATGGCATTTCTCGCCAATGCTCCTTTGGGTATCCTAGCAGTTTAGATCGCCTCCATTGCAGTCAAAGCTGCTAGAAACACATGGAAAACTCAGTTCCCCTCAGAGTTATTCTAAGAAACGTAATTCATTTGAAAAGTGGAGGGGTGGCAAAGAACTTCAGCCTACACTCCAACTTACAAGGCAGAGAAAAACACTGACTTTTTTCTGTGATGACAACTCAGAGGAAAAGACAGAAGCATCATCGTAGTATAGATAGTCAGAATATGTCAGCCTCACATGTTTCAGGCAATGCCATTTTCCCTGTGATAGCAACCATTTCCCTGAGGTGTGGGTCCAGGTGCAATGAGTTAAATACAATGTGTGGAATTCCGAGGAAGGAGAAGGCAATGTTGATATTGAACCAAATGATGAGATGAAGGAGCCCCACAAGGAGGAAACATATGGCCATGCATATGCATGGTGATTTGGATCAAGAGCACATGTGGCTAGATGACAGAATGGTAATGTTAGGGGAGAGCAGTCAGAATCAGTCCTAAAAATGCTTACTCTCTACAGAGTGCTTCCCCATGGTGGGAAGATTATTCTCAATTATATTAAAATGGATTTCTTCACTATTTTGCAGACTGGGAAATATCTGCACATGAACACAAGTACAAATTAAATGTATCTGGCTTTGTACGATATTTTTGATTCAAGATATTGAGTCCACTAGATAAATAGGCAAAAATTTTTTAGATATTGATTGATCATTGCCATCTGTGTTTTTTTTTTTTGCTGAGAATTCCTCACATATCTTTACAAACATTTTTAGATGATACAGATGATGATAATGATGATGACAAAAAAAATGTATAGGAATGTCACCTCTCTAGTATGACATCATCATACTGAAAAACCTTAATAACCTAATGATATTGGTTAAATTGTAATCATGAAGATTATCAAAATGATCTGAGTAAAATGTAGCACTGCTCGTGCTATCAAAGAGAAATGGGGCCTAAGACATTTAATAAATGCCACATTGATGTGACTTATGCAGTTAGCCTATTATCTGTGGAACTGGAAATCTAGCGGAGTCTAACTGAATAACTATCCCTTACAGAAGATATAATCTAAATTCTATGATAATTATAATAGAACTCACTATTTGCTGAGAACTGCAGGTGATTTGTATAAGATGCTGTTACATATATGATATTAGACATTTTCCAGAAAATTTCTCACAGTAAATACAATTTAAGGCATCATTTTCTATGTATTGCTCTAAAATATATGCTCTGTACCCAGCACACATAAAAAAGACAGCTCCTGTTTAGGCAATTTCCTTTCTGGAAAATAGCTATATTAGATCAACAAATGAAATTTCAAACTGAGCAATTTTACTTTAAAAAGTCAAAATTTCCCTTGCTTATTTCTGACTTGTGGAATGATTTCTTTATGTGCTGTGTTATGATTGTAAGCTTTCTGGGGCTATTAGGGTTATTATTGCTATAACTACCTAATCCCATTTATACTACTGTCCCTAAATGAAGAATGTGCATCATTCAGAATTGATACAATTGATTCAGCACACAACAGAGGCTCAGATATATAGAAGGCACCAAATTAATTTCTTTCTGGTAAATTTTGATGGAGCAGCATAGGTTTATATAGGTGCTTTCTGAAGTGGTATGGATGTGGTCACGATATGGACATATTTCATTGTATCTAGGGCATATTAAGTTATGCATATAGAAGCAGAAATGTAAGCAAAAAAAAAAAACAAAACAGTAGATCTTATAGCAGGAATGAAACACACGGTGCCACAACCATGGGTTTTGATTTCACCTGAAGCATAGTCTACTTTTTTGTTTTATATCTATATGTGCTTTATCTTTATTCAATCCTTTGGTTTCTTGAGGATAAAGCTATGTTTTATTCATCCTAATGAAATCCAGATATCAACTCTATTGTTCATATTTGATATTTTAAAGAGTTTAACTTAAAATATTCAACATCAGATAGGGAGATAACCAAGAACTATCAAAATCTTTTTAAAGAGTCTTATGATAGTGAGTTAAATACATTGAATTAGTTTTATTTAAAAAAATAGTTAATTAAATTGGAAATATTACCATCTAGCATGTCAAAAAATCAAGAAAGAAAAACATCTTGGGATGATGGGTTTGCATAATGGGTTAAGCTGCCACCTGTGACGTCAGAATTCCATATGGACATCAATTCAAGTCCCAACTGCTGCATTTCTAATCCAGTTCCTTGCTAATGCTCCTGGGAAAGCAGTGGAAAATGGCCCACGTACTTGGGATGTTTAACCTACATGGGAGATCCAGATGAATCTCCAGGCTCCTAGCATTGGCCTGACCCAGCCCTGGTCATTGCAGCCATTTGGGAAATGATCCTGAGGATAAAAGATCTCTCTATCTCCCCTCCTCTCTCTGTAACTCTACCTTTCAAATAAATGAATAAATCCTTAAAAATAAAAGAAAAAAATTTTGTATCTTCCATGTGATAAAAGTTAAAACAAAACTTAAAATCACAGTTCCATTCAATACTGCATTAATTGGATTTTAAAAAGATTTTTGACATGAATAATAGCCTTAATGCCTAGGACTGAATGTGAGCAGGAGATACAGCCATGAGCCTAGATAGAGGGTGGGGTACATTTTTTCTGCGAGGGGCCATTTGGATACTAATAACATCTTTCACAGGCCATGCAGTTACTGAGCCAGCCCCATGGATTTATTGAATTTTGAGTGCCGCCTGTGGTTGCCATGGCATGGCCAGACCAAATGATCTCATGTGCTTTGCACAGCCTGTGGGCTGGATGTTCCCCACCCTTGATCTAGGTGAAACAAGGAAACTGCTACTGACATACTGCCTAACACCAAGATCCTGAAATTCTCCCCAATAGTGAGAGAGGGATGATAAGGACTGCATTCTGTGGCTCATGAGAGTTATTATCTTTGCCTTTTATTCTGACTAGAAAATAACATTTAATGTGAGAAATGACAGGGACCCATGCCATATTCCAGGATGCAATCACACCTCTTGCCCACAATTTCTTGTCACATGAGTGTAGAACAAAATGTACACAACCCACGTGGCTCAAGAAGGTGAGAGTTAGTGTTTAAAAATGGATATAAGTCTGTGGAAAACAGCCAAGGAACTTGGCAGAAAGCAAAACATTTGTAAGGCCTGCCTCCTTACCAAGGTACATGGATGTTTCACAAGACAATAAGCAAACAGGAAAAACCTGGTACTGCTGCCGAACTCACAACAAGTATGAAAGGCTACTTAAGAAATGAGGAGGAAAAAATAACAAGATTATACAGAAACATCTAGAAGAGACTGTAAATTATTTTCATCATTATTAAAACCTTAAAAAAAGGACTACACACTGTAATGAAACTATAGAGCAAAAATGAAAACGTTTGTATTTGAAAAATGCACATGTGGGGCTTGTATGAATGTAAAGGCAATTTTAAGAAAGGATACTAGAAACATAATAGATACAGGTAACAAAAGAATTATTTAAAAGAGAAGTGAGCCTGAGGAAGTCAAACAGAAGGTAACAAAGATGTTTAACAGATGAAAACACAAACACCTTGGGGTGCTTTATTAATTCCGAGACATCTAACTGGTCAGAAGAATAAAGCCAAGAGAGTGAGAGATGTAGAAATCTGTTTATCCAACAGCTTTTAACCACATCTTCTTTTTTTAATTTTCCTCTTACCTTTTGATTTTTTTAAAAATTGTATTCAAGGTATACAAATTTCATGTATTTAACATACGCAGATGCACGAACAAAGTAATACTTCCCACCTTACTCTCCTTTATGCCCATGCTCCCATCCTTCTTTCTCTCTCCTATTTCCATTCTTATTTTTACAAATATCTATTTTCAGTTAACTTTATATGCATAAGATTAACCCTATACTCAGTAAAGTGTTCAACAAATAGTATGAAGGAAAAAAACACGGTTCCCTATTGATTTTAAAAGTATGTGGTTGGTCCTGGCATTGTGGTGCAGCGGATTAACGCCTTGGCCTGAAGCATTGGCATCCCTTATGGGCATCGGTTCTAGTTCCGGCTGCTCCTCTTCTGATCCAGCTCTCTGCTATGTCCTAGGAGGGCAGTAAATGATGTCCCAAGTCCTTGGGCTCCTGCACCTACGTGGGAGACCCAGAAGAAGCTCCTGGCTCCTGGCTTCAGATCTGCGCAGCTCTGGCTGTTGCAGCCAACTGGGGAGTGAACCAGTAGATGGAAGACCTCTGTCTCTCTCTGCCTCTCCTCTCTCTGTGTAACCCTGACTTTCAAATAAATAAATAAATTTTTAAAAGAAATATGTGAGTATGTGGTTCTCCTAGGTCCTATGACATTCCTGCTTCCTCTTGTAAAGTCAGGCTTATCCCACAGACTTCAGAAAAATTGGTCTCATGTTATGGCAATGGATAAGAAGATAATATACTAATGATGTCAGTTATCATCCACTGTATATATGTGAAAGGAGAATAATTAAATATAAAAAGACTCTAAGACAATACAAACCATATGATAATGAACAAAATAATAGTATCTACTTTGCACTACCATACTTCAAATTATCTGAAATTTCAATTGAAAGCCCCAGTACAAAAAGTATTAAAGTGAAGGAAATAATGAATTAGGGGGAGGAAATGGATCCTTGAAAAATGCTCAGAGATGACATGATTCTGTACATCAGGGAACTGGAACCAAAAGACTTCACCAAGAGGTGGTTGGAACTTGAAACTGGGTTCGGCAAAGTTGCAGGTTATAAAATTGATACACAAAAATCAATAGCATTCATAAACACAAACAATGTCATGGCTCAGAAAGATCAGTAGGATTCAATATAGCTAAAAAATTACTTAGCCAGCCATGGCGACCATTTGGAGACTGAACCTTTATCTCTCTCTCTCTCTCTCTCTCTCTCTCTCTCTTACTGTCTATAACTCTACCTGTCAAATAAAAACAAATTACTTAAATACCTTGGAATAAATTTTACCAAGGATGTCAAAGGTGTCCACAATGAAAAAATAAAACATTAAGGAAAAAAATTAGACACAACAATTTGAAAAATCTCCCATGTTCATGGATTGGAAGAATTAATATCAAAATGTCAATACTATACAAATAAATTTATAGATTCAATGTGATCCAAATCAATATTTCAAGGACATTCTTCTCAGATCTAGGAAAAACAATGCAAAATTTCATATGAAATACAAGAGATCCTGAATAGCTAAAGCAATCTTTTTTTAAAAAAAATCTATTTATTTGAATTCAGAGTTACAGAGAGGGGGATGCAGAGAGAGAGAGAGAGAGAGAGAGAGAGATTGATGTGTCATCCATATGCTGGTTCACATCCCAAATGGCCGCAACTGCCAGAGCTGGGTCAGGTGGAAGCCAGGAGCCAGAAACCCTAGATATTAACCCACATATCTACAGCAAACTAATTGGTGGCAAAAGAGCTAAAAATCAATCCTTGGAGAAAGGACAGTCTCTTCAACAAATGGTGTTAAGAAAAAATTGGATCTAGGGGGCCAGTGCTGTGGCGCAGCAGGTAAACATCCTGGCCTGAAGCACTGGCATCCCATATGGGATCCGATTCTAGTCCCGACTGCTCCACTTCTTATCCAGCTCTTTGCTGTGGCCTGGGAAGGCAGTGAAAGATGGCCCAAGTCCTTGGGCCCCTGCACCCATGTGGGAGACCCGGAAGAAACTCCTGGCTCCTGGCTTTGGATCGGCACAGCACAGGCCGATGCAGCCAATTAGGGAGTGGACCATTGGATGGAAGACCTCTCTCTCTCTCTACATCTCCTTTCTCTGTGTAACTCTGACTTTCAAATAAATTAAGAAACCTTTTTAAAAAATTGGATCTATGCATGCAGAAGCACGAAGCAAAATCCCTACAAAATCAATAACAGTGGATCAAACATCTAAATCTATGACCTGATACTATCAAATTACTACAGGAGAACATTGCGAAGTCTCTGAAAGACATTAGCATAGGCAAAGACTTACTGGAAAAAAACCCAGAAGCACAGGCAAAAAAAGCAAAAATAGACAAATGAGATTACAGCAAGATACAAAACTAAAACAATGCAAAGGAAACACTCAACAAAGTGAAGAGGCAACAACAGAATAGGAAAAATATTTGCAAACTATGAAACTAAAATATTAATATCCAAGATCTATGAGAAGCTTAAGAAACTCAACAACAACAACAGAAATAGTCCAGTTAAGAAATGGGCAAAGTACTTAAACAGGCATTTTTCAAAGGATGAAATACAAATGGCCAACAGACATTTAAAAAAATGTTCGCGATCAGTAGCCAACAAAGAAATGCAAATAAAAACAACAATGTCTACCTCACTTCAGTTAAAATGGCTATCATCAAAAAAATCAAAATCTAATAAATGCTGTTAAAGATGTGGAGAGAAATGCACCCTAATACATTGTTCGTGGGAAGGTAAACTAGTACAGCCATTATGAAAGACAGTATGGAGATTCCTCAGAAATATGAAAATAGATTTACTATACAACCCAGAAATCCCACTCCTGGGAATATACCCCAAGGAAATAAAATGAGCATATGAAAAAGTGATTTGTAACCCCTGTTTATTGCAGTTAAATTCTCAATAGCTAAGATAAGTAATGAACTCAGATATCCATCAACTGGTGACTGGATAATGTGGTAAATATACATGATGGAATACTACTCAACCATAAAAAAGAATGAAATCTTGTCTTTTGCAACAAAATAGATACAACTGGAGATCATTGTGCTTGGTGAAATATACCAGTAACACAAACATAACTACAGTAGGTTTTCTCTTACATGTGGTAGTTAATATGGAATATAAAAATGTGTAAGAATGAAACTAACATACTATGTTTGCTTATTGTTTTTAGCCCTTGCCCATACTCCTATGGAACAGCAGTCTTTCTACTTTTGATAGGTTGAACAATATGGTTAGTGGTGTATCATCTGTGATTAAAACGTAACTTGAAATTGTGTTATTTCCAAAATTAATAGAAAAAAAATGAAGGAAGCAAAGTGGGGGAAGGAGTGAGAGAGGAAGGGAAGTATGGTTATGCCATTAGAATTGTATCTATGAAATACATGAAATCTAGTCTCCTTACATTAATAAAAAATAAAAAAGACAAATGCCAAGAGAGCACAAACTTTAACAAAAAATTATTATGGACCAGAGTAAAAATAAAAACTTTAAATTACATATTACAAAATAAAGAAAATTAAAAGATAAACAGTTCTGTTGGAACACATGGCTTCATCGTTGGTATCTATTTTGTTATTTCAAACTAATCTTCAAAAGATAAAAAAAATCCAAAAGTAAAAGAAAGAATTTAAAAGAAGAGCTAATTCAGAGAGGTAAAAGCCTGAATTACCCAAAAAGTAAAAGAAAAAAACCAACACTTCTAATTAAAATAATTTAAAATAATGAGCTACTGTATCACACACATACATCTGTGTTCCACAAATAGTGAGGGATATTTACCTCTTTGAGACTATAGAGAACTTTCTTTTATAAATACAGTACTTTATTATTTATATTGATAGGTAAAATTATATGTACTTTGTACAGCATGATACATGAAAGCATATATACATTGTGTAACTACCAATTCTGCTTAAATAACATACATATTATCTCCATAAGTTATTGTTTTTGTGGTGGTGAGAGTTCTATATTATTTTTAATATTTGGGGAAATGCCATACTGTATTCCATAATGGAAGTATAAATTTGCATTCTCAAACAATGTTCAAGTTTTTAATTTTCTCCACATCATCACTAGTACTTGTTATCATTTGTGGATTTTTAAAAAGCTTACTTATTTCTGTTAGTTTAAAGGCAGAGTGACACATACACACACACACAGGAGAAAGGGAGGGAAAAGGTGGAGGAGAGAGAGAGAAATTCCATTGATTCACTCCACAAATACCTGCAACAGCCCAGATTGAGCCAGACAAAGCCAGGAACCAGGAACTATGCCACATGAATCGCCAGAATCCAAATACTTAGGCCCTCATCTGCTGCATCCCAGGCTGCACATTAAGTGGGAAGCCGAATCAGAAACAGAAGTGGGACTAGAACCCAGGCACTTACAATATAGGATGTCCCAATTGGTAGCCTAACCAGCTACACCACAATGCCATCCCTCTTTTGTGTTTTCAATAATAGATATTCTACGGGCCATCAAAGAAAGAGGTACCTTTCTCTGAAGGGAGGAGTGAACTTCCACTTTGACTATGACCTTGTCTAAATAAGATCGGAGTTGGAGAACTCAAGAGGCTTCCCATAGCCTTGGCAGCTCATGACAAGAGACTTGGGTGATTACTGACATTATAATTTTGTTATAGCATCTCTTGTCTTCCTTCATCTGAAAGTATTTTCTAATTTGCATGTGAGTTCTTCTTTGATACATTGATTATAAAAGAGCATGTTTAATTTTCACATCTTTGTGATTCCCCACATTCCTGTTATTAATTTCTAATTTATTTGTTATTACAGAATGTAAACAGTACAGTTTCAATCCTTTTAAACTTATTCTGGTTTGGTTTATAGTTTATGGTCAGTTTCAGAGAATGTTTTATGTACATTTTAGAAAAATATGTATTCTTGGAGTGGATGCTGTGGTGCAGTGGGTTAAGCTTCCACTTTGGACTCCCATATCCTGTATCGAAGTGCCTATTCCAGTTCCAGCTCTTTTACTTGTGATCCAGCTTCCTGAAAATGTATCCTGGAAGGCACAGTTGAAGGCTTCAATGCATGGGTCCATGTAAACCTTGTCGGAGACTTGGATGGAGTTCTGGACTTTTGACTTCCATCTGGCCTATCTCTGGCTGTTGTATGCATTTGGGGAAGTGAACCAGTGGATGAAAGATTCTCTCTCTCTCTCTCTCTCTGCCTTTCAAGTTGTTGAAAATAAAACTTTTTTTTCAAAAAAGAAAAAAAAAAAAAAGAGTGTCAATTGTTAAATCAACAACAGGAGTCACTGTGCACTTACTCCCCATGTAGGATCTCTGTCCTTAATGTGTTGTACTATGTGAATTAACAGTAAAACTACTACTAAAACAGTACTTTATACTTTGTGTTTCTGTGTGGGTGCAAACTGTTGAAATCTTTACTTAGTATATACTAAATTGATCTTCTGTATAAAAAGATAATTGAAAATGAATCTTGATGAAGAATGGGATGGGAGAGGGAGTGGGAGATGGGATGGTTGCACGTGGGAGGGTGGTTATGGGGGGAAAAAGCCACTATAATCCAAAAATTGTACTTCCGAAATTTATATTTATTAAATAAAAGCTAAAAAAAGATATCCTAACGAGTAATATTTCACTTTGGTTTTGATTACTATAAAGACATTTCCAAAAGTTCATTGAAAGTGGAATGAAAAGATAATTTTGAAGCAAAAATATTTTGAAATGCATGTAAAGAGTTGTCAAAAATTCATGAAAATGCATATTATGGGAAAATCATATGAGTTGGAAACATTTTTGTATCAAATACTCATCTTTTAAATTAATTTCCACACTTTTGAAATACCCTATAACATTATAATATATTTTGAAGTCAGATGAGTGATGCTTCAACCTTGTTCTTTTAGGCCATTTTTTTGGTCCCAGTGGGGACTATTATATTTACAAACAGATCTTAGGATTTCTTATTTTCTATTTCTATGAAGAGTATTTTTAGAAATTTGACAGAGTTTTCAGTTATTATGTAGACTACTTTGGGTAGTTTGAAAGATTTAACAATACTGTCTTTCTGTCTTTGACTCTATGACTATAGATATCTTTCCATTTATTTGTGCCTTTCTCTATTTCATTAATATTTCATAGTTTTCAATGGTTACATTTATTTCTAAGCATATTTTTGTAGCTTTGGAGTTTCTTTCTTAATTCCTTTTTCAGCTACATTGCTGATAGTATAGAATCACTACTGACTTTTGTGTGTTAATTTTGTATATTAAAATTTTCCTGAATTCATTTATTAGTTCTAACAGTTTGCAGTATCTGTAGGGTTTTATATACATAATATATTCATACTATTATAAATGTATAAAATATTACAAATATATAAATATATAAAATATACATTAAATATTCTATAAATAATAGCATTATATATTAAATATATAAATATATATTTACATAACATATAAATGATTGAATATATTATACTATATAAGTAAATGATGACATTTGCAAGCAGGGACGATTTAAATTTTTCCTTACAATTTGGACACTATTTATTGGTGAATAATTGCTTTCACTAGTACCTCTGGTACCATATTGAAAACAGCTGGTGTATATGGGAAACCCAGATGGAACTCCTGGCTACTGGCTTAGGGATGGCCCAGCCACAGGCATTGCAACTACTTGGGGAGTAAATCAGCAGACTGAAGAGACTGTCTCTCTCCTTGTCTCTACATCTCTCTGTAACTCTGCCTTTCAAAGAAAATCAATCATTTATTTATTTAAAGATTTATTTATTTGAAAGGCAGACAGTTACAGAGAGAGAGAGAGAGATCTTCCATCTGCTTGTTCACTCCAACAAATGACTACAATGGCTGGAGCTGTGCTGATCTAAGGACGTGGGCCATCTTCTGCTTTCCCAAGCCATAGCAGAGAATTCAATGGGAAGTGGAGCAGCTGGGTCTCAAACTGGCACCCATATGGGATTCTGGCACTGCAGGTGGTAGCTTCACCTGCTACGCCATAGTCCCAGACCCAGAAAATAAATCTTTTATAAAAAAAAGAAAGAAAAGAGGTGGTGAGAGTGTATCTACCAATCTTACTCCAAATCTTGGAGCAATATTAACTTTTCACAACTGATTTTGACATTAGGTATGAGTTTTATGGCCTAGGATATGGCCCATCCTGGATAATGTTCCATGCAGTGATGAAAAGAATGTGTACGTTACAAATTTAGATATCAATTAGACCCATTTGGTCCATAGTGTAGATTAGCTCTGTTGTTTCTTTGTTGATTTTCTGTCTAGTTGATCTATCCATTTGGGGAGTAAACCAGTGGATGGAAGACCTTTCTCTCTGTCTCTCCCTCTCAATGTCTGTAATTCTGCCTCTCAAATAGGTAAGTAAAATCTTTAAAAAAAAAGATCATAAAATCACTAAAAGACCAGAGAAACATATTCTGAGAAAATGAATTGCATAGACAACATGGATGAAATGGCAGAGGTATGTTGTTACTTATCAATAATAATGAATACAACTGGCCTAAATTCTCCAAGTAAAAGACACAGACTGGATAACTGGAAATGCCCATTTCACTCTAATACATTTTAGGTATTGCTGACTGAATAAAGAAATTATGGTATATATACATATGGAGACTACTCAGCTGTTAAAGACAAGAAATTGTATCTTTTGTAACAATATGGATGCAACTGGAAACCATTATACTTACTGAAATAAGCCAGTCCCAAAAAGACAGATATCATATGTTTTCCCTGACCAGAGGTAAATAAGATATTTTCTTTGTGTTTACTGTTGGAAAGTCTGATTACAATATGTCATGATGAAGATCTTTTCTGATCATGTCTATTAGGAGTTCTATGTGCTTCCTGTATTTGGATGTCCCTTTCATTCTCCAAATTAGGGAGGCTTTCTGGTTTTATTTTGCTGAATAGGCCTTCTTTTTTTAATCTTATTTCTCATAAGTAAAACAGCATTGTTGAGTGACAGTGGCATCCTGTGGAGAAAAATCTTCGGTTACAGTATTAAGATTAATAGGTCTTCCAATCTATTCTCTTTATACTTCTCCAGGAATTCCTAAGACACAAATATTTGGTCATTTGATAGCATCCCATAAATCTCAAACATTATTTTCAGTTTTTCTAATTTTCTTTTTGGTCTGAGCTATTTCCAAGGATTTGTCTTCTATCTCAGATATTCTTTGCTTTACCAAGTCTGGTGTTAAGGCTTTCCACTAAATTTTCTGTTTGACATATTTAATTCTTCATTTCTAGTATTTCTCTTCTGTATCTGTCTCTCAAACCATGCCATGTATGCAATTCATTTTTTCAGAATATGTTTCTCTCATTTTTAGTGATTTTATGATCATTTTTAAAAGATTTTAGTTATTTATTTGAGAGGCAGAGTTACAGACATTAAGAGGGAGAGACAGAGAGAAAGGTCTTCCATCCACTGGTTCACTCGCCAAATGGCCACAACGGCTGGAGCTGGGCCAATCCAAAGCCAGGAGCCAGGAGATTTTTCCAGGTCTCCCATGGAGATGCACAGGCCCAAGCCACTGGGACATCTTCTATTGCTTTCCCAGACCATAGCAGAGAGCTGGAAAAGAAGAGCAGCCAGTACTAGAACCAGTGCTCATATGGGATGGCAGCACCACAGGCAGAGGATTAACCTACCGCGCCACAATGCCGGCTCCTATGATCATTCTTTTTAATTTTCTTTTAGGCATTCCATCAATCTCTTCATTTTCTCATTCTAATATTGAAGTGCTGTTGTGTTCCTTTAGGGGAGTCATATTGTCTTTTTGTTCATGTTTCTTGTATTTCTGCATTTATTTTTGGCATTTGTGGAAATGCTTGTTTTCTCCACTGATGACTTTTATCTTTGAAATATGCCTGTGTGGCTTCAGGAATTGTCTGTTCCTTCAGTAGATACCCAGAGGGGAGTGTGCTGGGTGGGCCACAGAGCTCTAGTCTGTATGAGTTTACATACATGATTTTTGTCGTTTTATAACATACTCATTCTATAATAATCTGTTGCGAGAATATTCTTTTGATCATTAAAAGATGTTGAATTCAATTTATCTTTGAATTTACCTCCTTATAATGATCATTTAAAGCAAATTCAGACATAAGAAAGTTTATTTAATAAATTAACATTAATCATTGAATACATTTTTAAGGTGCAAATCAGGTATTATGTTCTCGGTAGTATGATAGTCATCATAATACCACTTGAAAAAAATAATAAAACAGCTTCCATACACAAAAATTGGAACTTTCTTAATAATTTCATATTAATGTGCATATTAAAGTATAATTAAATCAGTTTAGAAAAAATGAGAAACTATTTGCTTGCTATGAGGATAATGTAACATGTATTAACTGAACATATTCAAATGTTTTCCTTTGTATTTCATAATATTTCATTTAAGAAAAAGATTCTTATATGCTAGCAATTTATATCATAGTTCTCTCCAAAACTGTAGATCAGATTTCATGTGGCTTCTATAATGTGTACATTTATGTATGTTTATGTATCAAATAACAAAGATCAGAACCTGGTTTGTATTATCATTGTGAGGTGTACATTCAAAGGGAAGATACAGAAACACAGCAAAACTCTTCATTTTGCTCTTCAAGTGTCAGTATTTCCAAGAGCTTTTCAACGTACTGTATAATTAAAAGAATTTTGAGTCTTAGAGCCTGCAGAGTGCCCAGAGGAATAGTTTATATTTAAAAGAAAATAGTACCTTGTTAGATTTTTAATTAACTTAATCTTATTCATTATTCACTTGAAATATTAAAATTGACTAACAAAAAATGTGTGTGTTTGTGTATATACTAATCAACAAGCTGGGAAAACAGACAAATTGGTGTTGTGACCCAACTCAAACAAGATCTAATGGATGCATATGACCAGTAAGATGCAGAGCTGAGTATGCTGTTTTAAAAATAGAAAATACAATTCAATTTCCAATTCAGTAACAAATTATCATCAACTATCCAAGGCATTTGATTTATTTCATGTTGTCTTACAAATTTAATAATTCAAAAATTTATACCGATTATAGAATGTCCTTTAGAATTATCCATTCATCAATCATCACTGTTTAGATTTACAAAATATTTATTTCTTTGCATGATAATTGTGACTACAGAAGACATTAAAATGTGCAATATTATCCAACACTTTCAGCAATGTCAACAAAATATTATACCAAAAATAGAATTTAAAAGTTTCAGGAGGCTGGCTCACTTGGCTAATCCTCTGCCTGTGGCGCCGGCACCCCAGAGTTCTAGTCCCGGTTGGGGCGCCAGATTCTGTCCCGGTTGCTCCCCTTCCAGTCCAGTTCTCTGCTGTGGCCCGGAAAAGCAGTGCTTGGGCCTTGCACCTGCATGGGAGACCCGGAGGAAGCACCTGGCTCCTGGCTTTGGATCAGCGCAGCGCGCCGGCTGTAGTGGCCATTTGTGGGGTGAACCAACGAAAGGAAGACCTTACTCTCTGTCTCTCTCTCACTGCCTAACTTGACTCTGCCTGTCAAAAAAAAAAGTTTCATGAATGTAAATGTTATATGCTAATAATAAAAGAAATTAGCATTAACTCATAGGTGAGACATGACAAATGTGTAATTACTTGCTATACACATAGGTAATAATAAATAATACGAAGTAGGTTTAGATTATATCAAATATATAAGTCCATGAATATTGGATTATTTTTTTCTAGCACAACTTTATGAAGACACATCAGTAAACAATTTATAAAATAAATATTAATACAACAAGCAGTGAAATTTTTGAAAAATAAATGTTTCTAGGGTTGGCATTGTGGTACAGTGGGTTAACCTGCTGCATGCAACACTGGCATACCATCTGGGTGCTGGTTCAAGTCCCTGATGCTTCTCTTCCAATCCAGCTCTCTGATGTGACCTGGGAAAGCAGTAGAAGATGGCCAAAGTGATTGGGCCCCTGCAACCGTGTGGGAGAGCTGGAGGAAGCTCCTGGCTCCTGGCTTCAGATCGGCACAGCTCCGGCTGTTGTGGCCAATTAGGGAGTAAAACATTGAATGGAAAACCTCTCTCTCTCTCTCTCTCTCTCTCTCTCTCTGCCTCTCCTCTCTCTGTATAACTTTCAAATAAATAAATAAATATTTTTTAAAGAA
This sequence comes from Lepus europaeus, assembly GCF_033115175.1. NCBI lineage: Eukaryota > Metazoa > Chordata > Mammalia > Lagomorpha > Leporidae > Lepus > Lepus europaeus. The sequence goes on from NC_084833.1 coordinate 36,308,805, forward strand.
GTGGGCCGGTGCTGTGGCATAGCAGGTAAACGCGCTGGCATCCCATATGGGCGCTAGTTCAAAACCCGGCTGCTATAACCAAAATATATATATATATATATATATATATATATATATATATATATATATGTTTAAAAATGATTTCCTATTTTCAGAATTGGTTAATTCATCCATTGATCCAATTAAATAATTGTTGAGTATGAACTAGCTGTCTGCACCTGTGCATAAAAAATGATGGACAGTGCTCTCAAGGTGCACAATTTGATCTGAGAAAAAATAATCCATTAAAACTACTGCAATAAGAGATACACAGAAGGCTTTCAGCACATATATAGGTAACATAAGCTAACTGTAGTAAAGAAAGTCTTTATGTAAAAGAGACATCTGATAGCTTCTTCTAAAGGGTAGAGTAGCAAACATGATTAAACATTTATTTCTTGTCCAGCTATATTTCTAAAAATTTATAACTGCTTATATCTTTACCAATTAAAAAAATTAACTAATAAAGTTAAATTCATTCACTATGAAATTTTCTGAATTTTATCAAACCTTTTCTGTCTCTGTCCTCTCATTTGTAAAACAAGGAAATGACACAAAGTTTCACACACTCAATGCCTCAATGCATGTTTTAGGACTTTATGCTAGATAATAATACTGAAAAGATTATTTGTACTAAGTATTCATTCTGAATGCACAAATATTATGTTAAAATTATTAATTTTTGTATTTAATAAACATTTTACTTAGTATATTCAAAACATTACTTCAATATGTAATCATTATAATAATAAATTTTTTACATTATTTTACTATTTAAATCCAAGTATACAAAATCCAGTTTATATTTCCTAGGTAAAGCACATCTCAATTTGGACTAACTACATTTCTAGAGCTAAATAGACACACATGGTTGTTAACTACTATACTGGAATGGAAAACCCAGCAACGAATCACATACTGTAGTATATGCTGAAAACAAGCAATGAAACAAGCAGCACAAGGGACATTCATTGAATAAGTAATAAGAATAGGATGTCTCCCGCTTAGATGTATTATCTCTTTTAAAATTTAGTTATTTTCACCTACTTGAAAGGAGAGGGAGGGAAGGTGAATGGAGGGGGAGAAAATGGAGGGGATCATTGTTAACCCATTTTCTGATTTAAGCCAAGAGTTGGGAATTCTCCCATGTGGTGGTAGAGACCCAAACACTTGAGCCATCACCTGCTGCCTTCCAGGATGCATATTCAGAAGCATAAATCTGAAACAGAGGAACCAGGACTCAAACCAGCAATCTGCTATGAAATGTAGGCATCCCAAGCTGTGTCTTAACCTACTGTGCCACAATGCTTGTACCCCATTATCTCTTACCAGTTTAAACAACTCGACAGAGCATTGTATCCCACCTAAAAATATTTGTGCCTATGGGGTCAGAAATTTTACATATAATATATAAAGCAAATATAACTTATGAGATACATTTTATTACATTATACTCAGTGTATATGTTCATGTATAACTTAAGCACATGTGAACATTATAGCACACTAATCTAATATACCCCATGCTCATTTAACACTATGTGTTGGAGACCATTTAAAATAGGCGAATCTGCTTCATTTTCTAAGTAGGATAAAAACACTGTGATGAGCATTATTAGGTAACCATCTTTGTGTTTGGATAGGACAGCATCTGTATGTACATTCCTAGAAATGCTGTCAATGGGTATGTCCCTTGATGAATATTATAAATTTATACTCACTTTTTAGTTAAAAACTGATAACAAGTGTAAATGAATCCCAATACAGAAAATGGTATTATGTAGATAAGTAATCATTTATTTCCCTGACCCTGATATTCAGCTCCAAACTCCCACTTTGTTACTATCCCTTGAAATGATGCCTATTTTCTATCTGGATTTTGTCCTTCTAGTGGTTCCCCATGTGCTGTACATTTTTATTCACTATCCATCCCACCCCCAGCACACTTGTTATTTTTCAATAAGATAAGTTTATTAATCAAAACATTAATTTGTCCAAATTATCTTATACCCTTACTATAAAGCCTAAAAACAAGGTAAAACATATATGAAAAAACTTGGGAAATTTGTTAAAAGAAGACACTATTTATAAATAAAGTGGTTAGTCCTCAGTTTGTTTTTTTAATGGAAAGGATAGAACTTTCTCGGTCAACCCTGTACTTTGCTGAGAAAAGTGAGTATCTGAAAGCATCTTCAAATGAATCCTTGTTAAGGAAAGATCACATTAGTGCAGTTCACACACCAGTGGCGAAATTAAAGTCCATTCATTCTCTTTCTTAAAGGATCTTTAAATAAACAGCATAACTGAGAATAGAAAATTATTTTGCAACTAGTTTAATATTCTTTGTCAATTTATTATCTCCAGTTTCATAGTTTAAGTTATTGAGGTATAACCATTTTCATCTTCTTTACATTACTTCAGGTTGGGTAATGTGATATTCTAAAATTTGCATGCAGTAGCATTACTGAGAAGTGTTCTAGGAACAGAATTCATATAGTTCCCATTTCTCATGCTTTCAATACTTTGTGTAGATCCATATTTCTATTTGACTTAATTTTCCTCTGACTGAGGGACTCCTTTTTACATTCCCTATAGTGTCAGTCTGCTGGAAATTAATTCTTTCAACATTCTTTGCCTAGAAAAGATTTACTTCACTTTCATACCAGAAAAAATACTTCTGCTGATACAGAATTCAGGCTCAACAGACATGACAGAAAGAGAAATGCACTATGTGTTCGTATTTAAAGTTAAAGTGGGCCCACAAGTGATGGCCCAATTTGTGCAATAAAGATATTTGAGGGTAGTCTAAGAAAGGATAAGACAAATTAACTGCAGGCAATTTAGGGTTGATTTCAAACCAGAAGCTGGGGCAGGTGCCATGGTGCAGTTAATCCTTTGCCTTTGGAGCTGGCATCCCATATGGGTGCTGGTTCTAGTCTTGGCTGCTCCACTTCCAATCCAGCTCTCTGCTATGGCCTGGGAAAGCAGTAGAAGATGTCCCAAGTCCTTGGACCTCTTCATCCACGTGGTAGATTTGGAAGAAGCTCCTGACTTCAGATTGGCGCAGCTCCAGCCATTGCAGCCATTTGGGGAGTGAACCAATGGAAGGAAGACCTTTCTCTCTGTCTCTCCCTCTCATTGTCTGTAACTCTACCTCTCAAATAAAATCTTAAAAAAAAACCAGAAGCTTATATTGACACCATCAATTTTCTTACTGCTCTTTGGGGAGTGGGTATTGTAAGTCGACCCAAGACGATCTGTTAAACTGATGGAACTGAAGACAGACAAAACTGTAAATAGCCAATCTGACTTTTCCCCCTCATGTGGCTAGAGGATTCACAGCATTCACAAATTGTCACAGGCATTGAATATTTCTTAATTCTCATTAATTTTCTATCCTGACACACTTGAATGTATTTGTCTAATAGACACTAATCTACCAGATTCCCACATTAACGTTGACTACTAGCTTGGAAATCTTAACATAAGTCACCATTTAACCACACATTCAATTCAAAATACACCAGTATACACATTAGGAGACCACTCAGGATTCTAAATTCCATGGAGCCATAGCATTGAATGAAGTGCTTTCATCACATGTACATGAACTTAAACAGAACCACAGAACATGTAACAACTGTGTTTAGGATAACCTGCATTTCATTTGTAAGAGAAACCTCTTTTAACAGGTTTATCAATCTTGTAAAAATGAGGGCATGTTAGAAACATTTTTCTTTCAGAGGCAGAAGCTGCAAAAATGGAACATCAGAATAGATCTAAAAATGTGACATGATCATGATACAGGGTCAGGACATCTTCCCACCCTAAAAATTTCCAAGCAAAATCTTGTTCTAAAAGTTTGTATTTGTTAAACCAAAAAGTGAGAAGAGCATACTACAGGCACTAAACAAATCTAACAGGGCTAGTTTCAACACACCTCTTTTAAATTTATTTTACACCTGTTATACCACACAGCACGTTTTAAACACTGACATGTAACTCCTTAATATGATAAAATAAGGACAAAGTTTATCTTATTAGAAACAAGATACACCACTTAGTCTTCAAACATTATTGCATTTTTAGCTTTTATAATTTGAGAAAGTATTCATGAAATTATCTGCAAACTAGTTTTAACAGAAAAATAACACCTTTATGCAGGCATGATTGTCCTAAATGGTTGATTATGCATGAATTTTGCAAAGATTACCTGTGTTAGCACTAAGGGAGCAGCTGGAGGGGGTTGCGCCTTCTCCGGGCTGCACAATGAAAACACCAGTAATGTGGTAGAACTTGTGGCTGTTTCCAAGGCCACAACTCACCACTTACAGACATAAGCCCACACATTTCCCTGTGCTTGTGGACTACTTTGGTGATCCACTGAGCATCAGGATTCCTTCTGATTGCTTTATGGAATGGATATAGGAGAATAACCTCCAAGAATTTGTACTTGGAATCCTCACCAACCCAGTAAGAGTTCAGGATGCTCAGAGCTGCACAGCAGCTCCCAGTTCGTTCCTCGGCAACAATCTGATGGCTTCCTGCAACCTTCACCTGGTTAACACATAACAGACAGGCTTGCAATAGGTTGCACCATTAGGAACTTGGGCACTTGCGGCCACCGAGGTGCACACAAATCCTTTAGTCGATAAAACCTATTTTGGCATTGTATCCCAGTCTGCCTGCCTTGTTGGCCACGTGGGGCAGGACACCCTGCGCAGCAGGGAGAGCTGGTGAAACTTCCAGCAGCAGACCTCAGGAGAAAGCCCATCACATATGACTGTTTCTCTCTCCATAGCTCCTGGATGTACCTATATGCGTACTACCTGACTTACCTGATGCATATGGAAAGGAAGGAGCCTTTTTCCCACAAACCCTTTTAGGCTCTTCCCCAACTTCAGACAGCCTGTTTCCCAACAGTTTTTCAGGAACTCCTTACATGAATTCATCTGACATCCTGTGGCTTCATTTTTAAAATGTTACTTGTCCCTGTGTGTTTCTGAAGAGGTCTACGGTAAGAACTTCAAGTTTATTTTTTTAATATACTTTATGATTTTTGATTAATCACATCTCACATACCATATGTATTTCATCTTACACAATGTATTTCTCCTCTCACCAAGTGGATCTTTTTCATCTTTTCTTGTATCTTCTACTTTACTTAACTACTTAACTCATGGCATACAACTACAATAGGTTGTTCTTAAATTTCTAGTTGGCTAATTCTTTTTTATTTTCTTTGAGAGTTTCAAATATACTTTATTTCTTCAAAATGCAGTACTTCAACTGGCTCAGTGCTTTTACTTGGCCTTACTTAGGAGTTGGTTTTGAAACAATTCAAAATTCAAAATTCCATATTATACCAACTGGGATGATTACTGATCTCTACATTCCAGTTGTGACTCTGCCAACTGGGGACTGGTTCCAATCTATTCCAATATATGTTACTGTGTTAGTCCATACAGCAATACAGAACATGGCTCCACCAGCTAATATAATATTACTAAATTTGTCATGAAAATTGGGTGTACGTGTCTGGTGGCTATGCCTTGTCATTGTTTACTGAATGCTTCCAATTTTGAAATGATTTAGCATATGTATGACCAAAGGAGACATCTTCAAGCAGAAGATGTCTGCTTCAAATAAGGCAACTGCAGCTACTGTTGTGTTGCAATTTCTCTCCAGATACCTTGCAGAGAGCTCTGAAGGACAAAATGGCTTTCGGATGAGATCTTTAACCTGGTTGGCTAATTCAAACATATGGCTTAGATTTGGAATGATTTCATTCATTGATTTTTATCCACATTGTAGATTGCATTTTACTAATTATGTTAATTTTTGAGTGAAAGCTCAGTGTCATGAAGTTACCTCACCGGGTGCTGGGTATTATTGACTTCCTATAAATGTTCTTGGACTCTTTATTGAGATTCAGTTAGTTGACTTGGGAAGAGTCTGTGTCTTTCATGTTTTGCTCAATTATCTGTTAGTTTTCTTTGAATTGTGTTTGACCTAGAGATAATTATTCTCCACTACTAAGGCAAGACTTCCTTGACTAACTCCTTGAGCAAATGAGATTTGAGGGTTTCTCAATCGAGCTGAAGTATACAGGCACAATGTCTGATCCTGTGTGAGTGCCAGACATTGTTACCTCTAAAGCTTTGGGTAGTCTTCCCCAGTCTTCAGTTGCATTTTTACATGCATGTGCTCCTGATTGGTGTTTAGTTGAATATTTAAGGGAAATCCCTTTCAGCCTCATCAAGTCTCCAAGTACTCTCTCACTATGTCCTATACTGAAGTTACTTTCGTCAGTGCAGGTGTTCAGTTCTTTCTTCTGAACTTGGGAATTCTCTAGGTGCTAAACAGGATTCTCTTCCCTCATTTAATGCCCATAGGACTTCGATTAGTAATCTGAAAGTTTATCTCTTTGGTTCCCGTCTCTCATGGTTCACTGTGCCTCTTTCTCTGCTCCAATAGTCTTTATAACCATTAGTTCAGATATTTTGCCTATTTTTTGTGTCTTAGACAATTATAATTTGAATTGGAAGATCCCAATGCATATACTTTCACCAAATAAGAAACCATTTTTGACTCAGGAGTCCAAATATGGTTGAATAAATGAATCATACTTTAGTGTCCATAACATAGGGCAAGGAATATAAGCAAAATAACTAAAAACTGTCATTGGAATTATGCCTTGGCTTCAAAAAGTTGAAGGTTAATAAATCATCCTGTGTCTCATTTTTATGTATAAAATAAAAATAATAGTTATTACAAAAATTGCATTAAGCAAAAAGAAGTTAATATACATTAAACAACATATTTCAAAACATATAGTGTTTAGAAAAGGACTTAGCCAGTGGTAAGTCTGTTATAATAGTGAATTATACAAAGCATTTTAGATATAAAATGTTTGAAATTTGCCTATGTAAAAAATTACCATTACTATGTACCAATGCCATCTCACTAGTCCAAGTGATCAACTTCAGTTCACAACTGATCACACTGATAGGCCTAAGAGTCAAAGGGATCACACAAACAAAACTAGTGTCTGCTAATACTAACTGATAGAATAAAAAAGGGAGAGAATGATCCAACATGGGAAGTGGGAGACACAGCAGACTCATAGAATGGCAGATGTCCTAAATAGCACTCTGGCCTCAGAACCAGCCCTTAAGGCATTCGGATCTGGCTGAAGAGCCCACGAGAGTATTTTAGGCATGGAAAGCCAAGACACTCTGGAAAAAAAAAAAAAGACCTAAATGAAAGATCTCTGCAAGTGAGATCCCAGTGGAAAGAACGGGGCCATCAAAGAAGGAGGTACCTTTCTCTGAAGGGAGGAGAGAACTTCCACTTTGACTATGACCCTGTCAGAATAAGATCGAAGTCGGCGAACTCAAAAGGCTTCCATAGCCTTGGCAACTCATGCCTAGAGCCTAGGGAGATTACTGACGCCATAAACAAGAGTGTCAAATTGTTAAGTCAACAACAGGAGTCACTGTGTACTTACTTCTCATGTGGGATCTGTCCTTAATGTGTTGTCTAATGTGAAATAATACTATAACTAGTACTGAAACAATATTTTACACTTTGTTACACTTTGTGCTTCTGTGCAGGTGCAAACAGATGAAATCTTTACTTAATATATACTGAGTCGATAAAAAAAAAAAATACTTAATGCAGTCATGACCAACATAAAGGTCTTTAATAAAAACCTGGCTTGGCTTCAGTGGAAGTGTCTGTTTATGGAGATCAAATATTTAATTGAATTCTTTTTTTTTTTTTTTTGACAGGCAGAGTGGATAGTGAGAGAGAGAGACAGAGAGAAAGGTCTTCCTTTTTGCCGTTGGTTCACCCTCCAATGGCCACTGCGGCCGGCGCGTCTCGCTGATCCGAAGCCAGGAGCCAGGCACTTCTCCTGGTCTCCCATGGGGTGCAGGGCCCAAGGACTTGGGCCATCCTCCACTGCACTCCCGGGCCACAGCAGAGAGCTGGCCTGGAAGAGGGGCAACCGGGATAGAATCCAGTGCCCCAACTGGGACTAGAACCCAGTGTGCCAGTGCCTCAAGGTGGAGGATTAGCCTGTTAAGCCACGGATTTATATTTTCATATTTATCAAGCTCCAAAATTTTACAATTTTCTATCAGTTTACATAAATAAACTAGTGAAGTCTATGGTTAGTAATATAAAACCACACAACCATCCAGAACATAAGAAAAGAATCAAGACAATTCATTTCTACCACCAAACTCTTAGTTTGAAGTCTTAGAATGCTAATAGCCTACCTAAGGAGGAAAACTATCCTTTTCAGATCTTTACATTTTGATAATTAATTCTGGATTCATTTTTCTATTCTTTTATACAATTATTTGTGTATTTAAATATCCTATCATATCATCAAAGTGAGAAAGATTCCAAGATGTATGCATGATGGTTTGTTCTCATCTCTGTTTGGTTATGTAGCTCTGAATCACCATGTGACTTTCAGCAAAATAGAGAAAATGAGTTTCCTGATCTCTGTGTCCTTCTTCCTTTCACCTTGCTCAGAAACTCTCTCATAATTTGTACCAGAGTCCCAGAAAAATCACAAATAAAGCTGTTGATATTAAGATCCCTTGTCCATACTCTTGAAAAAAGTGGTTTGTCTTACTACTTGTTGAAATATTTACTTTATTTATAGGAGGATTAAGCTTGTGATTATAAAGGAAATTGAAAGTATATAATTGTAAAAATTAAAAGAAAAATAAGGAATGAAGGAGAAGGGAAGGTGTGAGAGAAGGGAGGGCACAGTACAAAGTATCATTATGCTCTTAAAATTGTATATATGAAATACATGGATTTTTCCTTTATATAAATGTTAAAAACAAAAATTAAAATGTATTACATGATTACTATATGCTAGACTTCATTTTTTTTCCATGTGTGCTATTTCTACCTCTCCACAATACCACATCGTCATTAACCTCATGGTATAGATGACCATTTTTTTTAAAGGAGACATGTAGATGACTCACATAGTGGATCATATTGTTCATAATCATCTAATTAGGAAGTTAGGACTCAAATAGTTTTGATAATAACAGGTGAAATGTTTGAACATCTCATTAAGCCCCACAATAACTCTATGATGGGCCTACTACTATTATTTCCACATGTCACTTATAAAAACTGAAACTTAGAAAAACTGCCACAGGCTCATCAATAAACAGCAAAATCTACCCTAGAGCTATACACATATAGTCACTACACAACCCATTATTCAGTATATTTGAAATCCGAGGCAATGCAAGTTTTGTAAACTAAGCCTATTTTGAAGGTACCATTAAAAGGCACCAACAAAATAAGAAATGTTCATTCCAGGCAGAAGGTAAATTTGATCTCTTAAAGTTTCATATTACATTTTATCTGGATTCTATGTGGCATATGTTCAGGGCAGGCATTGACATGTTTTTACCACTTAGCATTCTATCAGTTTAGGAAGTCTTAATTTGATCCTGACAGAGACAAAGCCACTTTTGAAGTCAGTCTTTACAAATGTATTGAATCCTGGGCACAAGAAGCAGCAGTGGGAAAGCTGTATTTAATCTTTGCCCCCATTCATTTTACCACATATATATCCATACCAACACAGGACCTAGAGTAACCTTATTCTTTAACTTGCTTCTTTTTTTTTTTCATTTCTCCTCATTCTAAAATGGATTTAAATACATTGAAATTTCATTTCTGAATCACTTGACAGTCAACTGATATTTGCACCTTCTCCTAAGGAGGACAGTTTTCCAGCTTTATTTTCAGTATGTTGCTAGTTTTGAGAATCTCTCTCTCTCCTTTTCTCTTTGCCAAGAGAGAAAAGGAGGTGAGAAAAGAAGGGATTACCAGGCAAATTAACATGAGTATGTCTTTTTTTTTCCTTTATGATATATTCCCCATAGTTTTCTGACCTTAAAATTTGTTTCAGGAAGTATCACATCTGACTAAGGAAAGAGAACTGTCTGAATTAGGGGTCTTCAGAAAGGTCACAGAAAATGTTACGCTATGAAAAAAAAGATACATATAATTTCAAAAAGTTTTTGTACCTAAACCTACCTTTTAATTCTATTTTTCATGAACTTTCTGAAATATGCTCACATCATGGTTTAAGTTCTGCTTAAAAATAATAATCTGGTACAATCCAACTACAATAATTATTTGCCTCTTGCTTAACTTTACAAGGGAATTCTAACAATTATCTATCCAGCAGTCATAGGAGGAGTGAAAACAAGTGAGTTTGTAAGGGTAGGGAGTGTTGCATGCAAAAGATTATGTGCATCATAGTTTGAACACTCCTCTGTCATTTACTATTTTCTTCTTAGAGAATGTCTCACAGTGGTCATATTTTTCTGGTCAGTCTGAGAAATTTGCCTAAAGACAGACTACTTTTGAGAGGAACAAGGTGGGTAGACGAGTAATAGAAAAGTTGGCAAAGCATAATTCTGAAAATATGAGCAGTGGGCCAGCAATGAGACAGAATTGGGGAGTGTGGAGGAGTGGGTAGGCAGGCATCTTGGCTGTCGATGGGATAGAACATGAATCATGCCTAAGGCTTGATAAAGCTGACTACAAATAAATAATTGTCCCTTAAGTATAAGAAAAATCAAATGTTATACGAAATTGCTTTCTTGGTATCACCAAATCAATAGCTCCACAAATTTAAATATTAATAAGTCATAATGTTTTGAATTTTCTAAGGATCCTTCCCAATAAAGCATACCTTGGTTACGTGTGAAAATTCAAAAAGCTTGTGAAAAAATATATTAAAAATAAAATTATTTTGGTGCAAGAGATATCTTAAATTCATGCATAATATTTTTCATTATACTCATTTCTCATGAACTTGTTTAAGTCCTCTCTTATACATATGTTTATCCTTGTGACATTCTTTTGGATCCTATAGGCACATTTTAATTTTGCAGTTGAGAAAATGGGAGAGGTTAGAGTTAAAATCACTATGATTATGTAGTAGAGAAAATTATATACTTTATCCTTACCAGTTACAAGTTTTGTTGTTGAAACATCTACATTAAAAGTCAAATGACAAAGATAACATCATAATAAATATATCAATAAAAGATATTACATGGCACAACAACCTTTAGAAACAAAGACTAAACACACAGGAAAAACCGCATTTTTATAGTAAGTCTGATGAAAGAAGTGGATAGTTGTGGAGCAACAAAAATTGGCCAAAAGGGAATATTATCAAATGGTAAAGAACCGGGGGATCTTAGCAAGGCTTGTTTGTTCAGATTCTTTTTTATGTTTCTGTGTGGTATTCCTTCTCACCAGTCCAGATAGATCAAAGAAATCCTTTCTGACCAGGTTTCAGGGGAAAAAGGTATGAGAAGGTCAGAATAACCTTCTTGTTTCTATAGTTTCTCAAACACCGAGATGCCATATTTTGGAGTATCAAGTTCTGAACCTCTGCAATTGTAACAATGGTCTTAACTATTATGAAAACAGTGACTTGCATTCTCTGTGCAAAGCGCTGTACTAAATTCTTTATTGTCATGATCTCATTTAGTATCTCAAATAACTACATTGGATCAGTATTATTTGTTCCCTTGTAAAAAAGATGTTCACAGACATTACAAATATCACCTAATAGAAAGCAACTTGTAAGGTGTTAAGAGCCACATTTGAACCTATGTCCCTAATATTTTGAAATATTTTGTTAACCATAGGTTAGAAGTCCTCTGATTGAATGCCCTTTGGGATGATATATACTGTATGTTGCAGATGCCATGAGTTCCAGGATACTAATGCTATGTCTAATACTTTGTACCAAGAAATAGAGCACTCTGTATTTCCCCAAAGCAGCTGCAACATGAAATGATGACCACACTGTGGAGAACAGGCTGTCATTCCCTTCATCAGCACGATGTGTCAGGAAAGATGAGTGGGGGCCGGCATAAGGGGTGGAAGAAATGGAAAGTGGTGAGTCATGCTCTCATCTCAACATCTAAAAATAATCACAGCATATTAAAAGAACATATTTCCTTCTATAAAAATGAATAATTTTTTACCTATATGTCTGTAATTTTCCATTTCCAAACAGTTTTCTATTACCATAGGATTGTAACCCTTGAAAATATTAACTATCATTCTGGGAAGCCAGGGAGCCAATTTAAATTGTAGCACCTACATAGGCCATTGATAATGCAGGCTGAGCCATCAGCTGGTTGCCAGGGATGTCCTTTGAAATAACTTTAAGAGAAATGAGCATAGTTCAGAGAGCTTTTAGACACAGTTAGCATCTTTTACCCATGAATTCACCCACCAGAGATCTTTAGGAGGTAAAATAATTTTGTCCACCTCCATCAAAATCCACATCTAGGTCCTCACATTCATATGAAGAAGCAGCAGACAGATTTCCCTATTCCTTCTTATCACAGCAATAAATCTGCTATTATTGAAGAAGATCAAACTCTGGGTAGTTTTTGAAGGGGCACTAAAGGGACAAAGGAATACGCTTGGGAGTATAAAAATACATCTAAGATCTGCATAGTGAATCACTGGTTATTTTTAAAATAGAAACTGAATTGATCTGAAACTTAGTTATATGTGCACTAAAGACATGGAAGTGATCTTGATTTTTTTGCTGACATCTGTGGAATTGGAAAGAAAGAGAGAGAAGAGAGAGAGGGAGAAAGGAAGATGGGATGTACCCAATTTTTCTTCTACATTCTATAATTTGATGTCAAAAATAGTACTGATATTTTGACCAATTAAAATTTCAGAAAGTATCATTTTCAATCTGTCTTTTACCTGGACACATCACCATTGTTAACTTTGTCAGAATGGCTCCTTAGGAAATGTTCAATCAATAAAAATGAAGGTATTTCAATAAGAAGGAAATGTCAGAACCTTGGGGAATAGATTACAAGATGCAGATGTTTGTTAATTAAGTTTACAAAGGCAGTAAAATTAAGGATGCTGGTATCTCATATATGACATTGTGAAAGAAACACCTGCTCCCTCCACTGACTTGATACCCCTTCAGTAGCTGTCAAATTCAGTTGCTTCTCCTATAAACTTTAATTGTTCTATAGAAATATCATCCTAAAAGGTTATCAATAATTCACAGCAGGGAAATACATGGAATGCAATTACAAGGACTTCTACAATCTTCGATGTGTCAGAAAAGACTCATCCCTGTCTAATCCCTATTCCAGGGCTAGGTAATGATCACTTTCATCATGGATCACTGCAATCATTTGGAATGTTGTTCTTATAGACTATTATTCTGAGTTACCTTTTTTAAAGACTTCTTTGTTTTTGTTTTGTTTATTCACAGGCAGAGTAACACAGAGAGATGGAGGCAGGGGGATAGAGAGGGAGAAAGAGAAAGAGAAAGAGAAAAAGAGAGAGAGTGAGAGAGAGAGATTGATTGATTCCAATTCTATCTGCTGGTTCACTCCCCAGATGGCCAAAAAGTTTGTGTCTAGTCCAGGTGGAAGCTAAGTGCTTGTAACTCCATCCAGTCTCCCACATGGGGGGCAGGGTCCAAGACTTGGAATGTCCCCCTATGCCTTCCCACTCAGGGCTATGGATCAGAAGCAGAGGAGCTAAGATTCAAACTGTACTCTGATATGGGATGCTGGTGTCAGAAGTGACAGCTTAACCTACTGTGTCACAACACCTTCCCTACCCTCCATTTTGCTTTTACCTAGAAAAAGATTTGTGTATGTTCATTGTATATTGTATACGTTTACAAACAAATTGTTGTTAAGCAGTGCCTCCTAGGACAAAAACAAAGAGTTAACTTATTCAAGGAGTGGTAGAGCAGGCAGTCAAGCCCACGCAGTCAAACTGTCCTTATACCATACTGCCATCACCTACTAGTGTGTCCAGATACAAGAAGTCAGGGGTCTCAAAACTCTACCCTACTTAGATCTAATAAGGAGTATCATGCCCACTAGTTATTTGGAACATTGACTAATATGAGTACCCCAAGATGGCAACTAGGTTAGGGACAGATTGAAAGTCATTTCTTACTACTATTTCTAGTCATCTTAAACTAAGTAACCATTTCAGGGACAATCCAATGTGAAACATGTGGGAATGGTTTTTAAAATGTAGTTAATAATAGCTCATCATCACAGTCAACATCATCATATATTCATTTTAATATTTATAGATGGGTTTTATAATTATATATGCACCATAATTATAGTGCTGTAAGATTTATAATTGATTAGTTATTGATTAGTTTCAGTTCTTGAAGAACTCATAGTCATTACTTTGAATGTTCAAATTTTGTAACTGGGCTTCATTTTGATTTTCTTCCAACTCTGTCTCCACAGTTTCTCCTCTCATTCCAAGTCTCCATTGCTTCCAAGCGTGAATGGAAACACTAATCTATTCTCCAAAGGAACCCATAATTTGCCTGTTGCTATTATTATGACTTGGTGACCCTGTGAAATGGTGACATGGTAACTATGAAACCAGATCAATGGATATCATATGTAGGCTTTTCTTAATCTCCTAGAATGACAGTGATCAAAGTAGATACCTTCAATGATAGGAGTTCTTCCAGTGTATATTTTCCTCATTGCTGTCACAATATTATTATTACAGTATATATGTTGAACCATAATGTCATTTTGCTCTAACTCTTCAAACAGGTTAGGGTAAGCTAATCTGCTCAGGCTATACTTCTTAAGTTCCTTTGTCAACTACTCAACATGCTTCTAGCTCAAGATAACCAATGGAAAGCACTGTCAGGCGAGTGGAAAGCAGAGTGAAGTGAGAATCATAAGCTATTTCTTCACCCTCTAAGCAGTCAAGACTAATTCCCTGATTTAATTTTTAAAAAAAAATTATATTTTTTTTTTATTTTTGACAGGCAGAGTGGACAGTGATAGAGAGAGACAGAGAGAAAGGTCTTCCTTTGCCGTTGGTTCATCCTCCAATGGCCGCCACGGCTGGTGCGCTGCGGCTGGCGCACCGCACTGATCCGAAGGCAGGAGCCAAGTGCTTATCCTGGTCTCCCATGGGGTGCAGGGCCCAAGCACTTGGGCCATCCTCCACTGCACTCCCTGGCCACAGCAGAGAGCTGGCCTGGAAGAGGGGCAACCGGGACAGAATCTGGCGCCCCGAACGGGACTAGAACCTGGTGTGCCGGCGCTGCAAGGCAGAGGATTAGCCTATTGAGCCGCGGCGCCGGCTCCCTGATTTAATTTTCTGTGGCTATAAATACCTAAAGTTCTTTCTGTTTTTCTATTTAGGCTGTGACAGATGTAGTGGCTTAACAACAACAAAAAAGTTTCAGGTCTTGTTTATGTCCCCAGGAAAAGTAGTGTAGTTAGCAGAGGGACATTTCTCCACCAGGTATTCAGGCACAGGAAGTTTTGCTCTTGAAACTGCATCCTTATCAAAGTCTTTGGGATTTTATCCATTTAGTAGCAGATGGGGAGACAAAGAAATGATGGGGCACTGGGTAGAGCAAATTTGTTAAGAATGCAACTGATTTGATATCACTTCTACTCATATTCAATTGCCCAGAACATAATGTACCCACATGGTTTGCTACACACACCTAACTGCCAGGGATGCTGGAAAATATAATCTAGCTATAAATCTGGAAATGAATCATGAATGTAGATACTACTGAATATTAACAGTTTCTTCCAGAGTGTTCCAGCCACACTTCTGTATCATACAACATAATAGATGGTGATAAATGCCACAAGGAAAAGTGAAGCTTTTACTTTCAACAGGTCACTCAAAGAATACCATGAGATACCTGATAAAGCAAACAAGAACAAGCTATGGGATATGGGGAAATTCTACTCTAACTAGAACAAGTTAAATGCAAAGACCTTGAGGCAGGAATAAGCTTTGGGTGTTCAAAAACAAGTAAGGAGTTATTGTGGTTGGCACTTGTATAACATTAATTTTATAACAAAAAAATCAATGAAATTTTTTCAATATTTAGGTCTATTTTTGGAACTAATAGTTTTATTTAAATTATGGGAAGTATTTACCTTGCAGACTCAAAATTATATACCAAGGAGTATTCATCACGTCTCTTACTTCCACTGATGTGAAGAGGAAGTAGCTACTGAATGAGGAGAATCAGTTGTAGCTTCTTGCAGCCCCTGTGCACATTCAGTATATTCATTTCCCATGTACTGGAGCCTCATTTCCCATCAAGCAAGAGATTCCATAACAGCTTTATAGAGATAACCACATGTGTGCTTCAGTCTCATGGGTACCAAATGTCATGACACATCCAGGATTCCCAACACAGTGTCACAGAACTGAACACTACTCAAGCCTTGCTCCATACTCTATCTCATTTGAATATTTAGTTAGGGCACTATTCCTACCATAAAAATGCACGATCCCAACTTTTGGTGGGGACAACTGCCTTCCTTCCTCATGAAGGGAGACTGTCTACACTCACATCTGAGTGTGTACTATCCATTTCAAAAACTCTGGCTTCCTGCCCCTCTTACATACTCTCCCCCATGCATCATTTTTTCTTTCATACAGTCACTGTTTCTTTTGAAAATATAAGCCATTATCTGCATATAAATCTATATATCTGTATTCAAGATATAAAACTAGGTATATATTTATCCATATTTTTCTTTGTTATTTAAAATTTAGCATGTTGGGGCCGGCACTGTGGCGCAGCGGGTTAACGCCCTGGCCTGAAGCACTGGCATCCCATATGGGTGCCGGTTCTAGTCCCGGCTGCTCCTCTTCCCTTCTAGCTCTCTGCTATCGCCTGGGAAAGCAGTAGAGGATGGCTCAAGTCCTTGGGACCCTGCACCCACATGGGTGACCAGAAAGAAGCTCCTGTTTCCAGGCTCCTGGCTTTGGATCGGCACAGCTCCGGCCATTGTGGCCAACTGGGGACTGAACCAGCAGATGGAAGACCTCTCTCTCTGTCTCTACCTCTCTCTGTAACTCTGACTTTCAAATAAATAAAATAAATCTTTAAAAAAAAGTTAGCATGTTAAATAGTAAACTATTCCACCAGTCATTCTAATCATAAGTATTGGAGTTCCTTCTGTCCTTTTTGTCAATGATGATCACTCCATTGTGTAGGTGTAGCAAAGTCTATTTAAGAAGGTCCTATTGCTGGTCATTGGTATTACTTTTGCCATAATCTGAAGTAGAGAGCCTTTCTTTAGTCTCTTGCTTCTATAATTCTTTTTTTCTTAGAATATGTATTGCTACAAAATTTATTTTGATTGTTTACTAGTTTATTTCTTGTCCTTCCAACTGGTTGATAGGAACACTTAAACCAGATACTTTTTTATCTTGCTTATTTCTACGTTTGCATTAGCTAGAACAGTGCCTAACACTTAGTAGACTATCCTCCTATGGTTTTGTTCTGTCCGTTTAATGGTGGTTAATGATTTCTAAAAGGAAGTTTGGGAAACAGCCTATATTCTATTTCTGCAGAGAAATAGAACAAAATAGTGTATGCATGTGTGTGTGTGTGTGTGTAGTGGTAAATTCCACAATTTGCCACCCATAAGCTGAAGATCCAAAAGAACCATTAACGTGGTTCAAGTAATGAGTAATACCACAGTCCATATATGAAATCTGAAGACCAGGAGGCCAGCTCAATGTCCCAACTCAAGGAGTCAGTAGATAGAGCATAAATTCAAGCTTCCTCCTCCCTTTTGTTGGAATCAGTCCATCAACAGAATAGACCATGCCCAATCACAATAGGGAGTGCAATCAACTTTATTAAGCAAACAATTTTATTAAGCTCCTGGATTCAAATGCTAATTTCTTCCAGCAATACCCTCACAGAAACACATCAGAAATAATGTTTGAACAGATATGCAGACATTTCATGGCCCAGTCAAGTTGACTTATAAAATAAACCATAACAAAGATCTTAGTAATAAAAGAAATAAGTTTGAAAGATAATGATTTCCCAACTCATGGATGAGAGAAGAATCCTGCCAGATACCTACCTTGGCTCTGGGACAGGCAATGTATGGAATGAGAGGAGATCCCTCAAGGCGCATTTGGGTTTTGATGCTCATTTTGTTATTATTTGACACCTATATGATCTTGAACAAGTTGCTTAATTTATCTTACTTGTGGATTTCCTATCTGCAAAAATGGAATAATCACTTTGTAATTCATATGTTGGGTTAATTTAGGACTTGATTAAGATATCAATGAATACCAACTCTATGATTATTATTATTAGAGGAAAACATTTAAGCGATTCTAAAATTTGGAGAAAAATTATGACAGCCTTATACTTCGCTGTTGTTGTGGATACAGGGTCAGAATATTACTAGATGTTGAGCTGACATTTAGAAAGAGAGAAAAAAAAATCTAAGCTACAGAGCTAGTAATCTTCACATGTAGCGAACAGGCTGGATATCAAATTGAGGTCTTCTGCCTGCTGGCCTGTGCTCTTTAGAATAGAAGAAACAGAAATAATGACAGATTCTTTTTCTTTTACTGAGGACACAAATGGTTTCTAAATGTGTATATGTACAACAATCTCTGTATGAAAAAACTGTGACCCACTGTTTTGATGCCAACCTCCTCAGACAGAGTCAACATAGGACCTGATGAACAATATATCATTCTTGAAGGAAGAGTTGGTAAGGGAGAGCAGACAACAGTCAAGGAAACCAAGGAATAAAGGAAAAATGCATCGCAAATGAGCTGCATTGTCTCCCATTGCATTAACAGCTTCTACCACACTCCTGAGTTTGTTTGCTAGGACTGCACTTAGCACAGCAGATTTCTAATCACTTCTTTAAAACATTTCATTTAACATTTCTATCTTCAAATACTTAATTAAATGTTTACTAGTAAACAGATGTCAGATGTTCAGAAATCTCACTTAATGTAATTAAAATACATATACTGAATGCTCAGATAAACGTGCCTTGGCTTTGCGAATTCTCTAGATACTCATCAAAATCGACATTAAGCATTCTAGCAGAGTTTTTTTTTTTTTTTAAATAGTCTCCGTGGTAAGAAACTACTTCATTTTTTAATGTGTCCCTGAGAGAAAAAAAAATAATTAGAGGGAACTGAAAAAACATAGACAATAAGGGCTATGGAAGCGTTGACTCTTTCTGTATTCTCTACTCGTGTTTTGTCTACACTCAGCTGTCTGCTCTGACATTTCCTGTGTAATTTCACTAAGACTGCCTTGTAGTCCAATAAGTGGGCTTTCATTTATCACCCCTGTATCTCTTGTATTATTGCAGAGCTAAGTATTTCTGCAAATGCTAACCCCTTCAATATATGACCAAAAAATGGTATTGTAAAACAAGGATATTGCAATTAAAAATGAGTCACATTTATGCTGGGCTTTTTTTCTTCTTCCCTTTTAATTATTCAAGTAATGCAGGAAAGATTCCTTATGTAAAAAAAATTCAACACAAATTCAAACAATAGGGAAAAGTGAAAGTCCTCATAGTTTCTTAATTCTTTTTCTTAATTCCTTACACAGAACTGCTATTGTAATTTTTTGTTGTTTATTTCTATAGCAAGACCTTTTCCTTTAAATTTATAAAAATAAGATTATCACATAAATGCACATATAAGCTGATACATACTTGTAGCTTATTTTCTTTTAAACAGAAATAGACTCCAACTAGATACATTGCTATGTTGCTTACTATTTTCTCTTTCAAATGTGACTTAAGGATCTTTTAATTCACTAGAGATAGAAAAGAGTTTGCATTATAATTTATGATTTGGTGAATTTAGACTCGTTCCACTCTTTCTACATATTAAAATCCATGTGTATAATTATTTATAACTCTGTGTATATAATTTTATAGACAAGGCAACTGAAACTTAATCGCTGGGTCAAAGACTCATTGATAAGCATCATCATTGACTTATCAAAAGCTATATACATTCACACTCCCATCTATTTTCCCACATACCAGACAGTATTTGATACTGTTAATACCTTTAAAAGGCTAGTATTCATTTTACTTCATGTTTTTTCAGTATAATGAAGTTGAACTCATTTCTGTATGCATGTCAGTCAACTATATTTCTCATGTGAGTTGTCTGAGCACAGCCTTTGAAAATAGCTATAGATTATCTTTGTCTTCTCTTTTTAAAATTTCTTTTTTTATGAGTTATTTAGATGATCTGGATAGTCCTATGTTTTATTATATTTTAGCAAATATTTTCCCAGGGTATCACTTTATTTTTGATACTATAGAAGATTTTAGATATATCAACTAAAAATTATTTCTGCATGCCAAGGCCATGACCTCATTACATTGCATTTTCCATACTTTTGCTGAAGTATAAGATATATGCAAAAAATAAATAAACCATCAAGCCTACAGTTCAACAAGTGATCATAAGATGAATTCACATGTATTCACAAGCCAGGTTAAGGGATGGAACATGTCCTCTGGACACTTTCCAATTATGTGTCCATCTCTCCTCTCCTAAGGTAGCTATAATCTTAATTTCTAATGCCATAGGTTTCTTTTGCATATTTTTTGGTTTTATGTAAATGATAGTATACAGTATGCATTTTTGTGCTTTTACTTGATAGTAAGTTTATGAAATTTATCCATTATGTTACATGAGAGAGTTTTGTTGTTGTTGTTTAAACAATGCATAGATTATGTTATATAATACTAAAATTGATTTCTCTTATCTTTGGTTGATGATCTCTTGATTATTGTTGATTATCAGTAACACTGCTATGGAAATTTCCATCCATAACAATTGGTACAACTAGGAACACATCTATCAGGTACATAGTGAGAAGTAGACTTCCTTGATAATCAAATATGCATGTATTTAACTTTCATGGATGCTACCAGGTGGATTTCCAGCCTAGTTAGAATATGCATTCTGACTGTAGTGTGTTAAAGCTTGACATCCTCAACTTTCAGATTTAAACATAAAATCCCCTTGGAAATAAGCCTTTTTTTAAAGGTGTACAGTTTTTAAATTCTCCTTTAGCTTTCCCATAGATATCTATGAAGAGTAAGCAAACAAAATTTAAAAAATTATTTTGCTACTGCTTTTAGTGCCAATTTTACCATAAATCAATTTTTCATCTTTGAATACATGTTGTATTTTTAATATATTTTAATACATTATTTTTAAAGAATTATTTATTTATTTATTTGGAAGAGTTAGAGAGAGAGAGAGAGATTGAGGCAGAGAGGGAGAAGTCTTTCATCTGCTGTTTTACTACCCAGATGGTCGCAATGGCCAGAGTTGGGCCCACCTGAAGCCAGGAGCTAAGCGCTTCTTCTGGGTCTTCTACACAGGTGACAGGGGCCCAAGCACTTGAGCCACCTTCCACTGTTTTTTCAAGGCCATTAATAGGAAGCTGGATCAGAGGTGGTGGAGCCAAGATAGGAAAATGTGCCCATGTGGAATGCTGGTATCGCGGGTGGCAGCTTTATCCACTATGCCACAATACCAGATCCCACCATAAGACATTTTTATCTTTTTTTTTTAACTTTTATTTAATGAATATAAATTTCCAATGTACAGCTTATGGGTTACAATGGCTTCCCCCTCCCATAACTTCCCTCCCACCCACAACCCTCCCCTCTCCCACTCCCTCTCCCTTTCCATTCACATCAAGATTCATTTTCAATTCTCTTTATACACAGAAGATCAATTTAGTATACATTAAGTAAAGATTTCAACAGTTTGCACCCACATAGAAACACAAAGTGAAACATACTGTTTGAGTACTAGTTATAGCATTAAATCAAAATGTACAGCACATTAAGGACAGAGATCCCACATGAGGGGCAAGTACACAGTGACTCCTGTTGTTGACCCAACAAATTGACACTCTAGTTTATGACACCAGTAACCACCCTAGGCTCTCGTCATGATGCCAAAGCTATGGAAGCCTTCCAAGTTCGCTGACTCTGATCATATTTAGACAAGGTCATAAAAGACAGAGTGAGGATAGTAACCAATGATCCTAAGAGTGGCATTAACCAGGTTTGAACAATTATACAGCATTAAGTGGGGAAGAGGACCATCAGTATACACATGTTGGGAGTAGAGCCTTTGGTGGTAGAGTAGAGGTTATGATTACGAAGGAATGAGGCCCAAGTACACTAGACAGGGTCTAGAACAAAGGACAGAGTCATTATTAGAGGAGCTAAGAAAGGTGCTGTCTAAGCTACAATTAAGTTTTCTGATTGAGAGGCAAATAGAACCTGACAGAAGGGGCTTGATAATAATCTGTTGGGCTTTAGGCCTTGTAAGTTAAGAGGCCAAGACCTATCCATCTCTTCACATGGGGTATATCCTAAGGGAGGTGTGAACCTCCTAGGGGAAGGCACTCTGTTGACTTTCATTACTTGGCTGGCCTGGGAGGAGAGCTGGCCAGGTAAAGGCAGGGGGCATCTCTAACAAGAAATTTATAGTTCTGCCTGCAATGTTGCTGACCCTACTTGACCATCCCCTCATCTGCAGTGGTCACTTTGGAAGTTGGGCTGAGTGAAGGGCTTTTCAGCTTAGAGCCAATAAGATCTGTGGCTCTGACCTGGGCATCCTTCGACTCCAGGGCAGGTCCATTTCCAGTGATCCAACTCTTGGCAGAGCTGCCAGGGCTCTTCACAAGCTGACTTCTGCTGAAGCCCAGGCTTACCACATTGAAAGCCACTGCAGTGGACTGGCCTGTTGGGTCTGCTTGAGGGCAGATCACTGTACAGATCAGCCATTAATAGGCCTGCCACCCACTGCTTGTGATGCCTAGCTTTCTTTTCCTCCTGGTTTGTGTTAAAGCAGACCAGAGGATGTAAGTCAATGGAGTGCCCAAGTCCCATCTCTAATCTTCGGTGGCCTGAAGTACAAGTCTATAGTCACAGGCACGTTCTGTAGTAGTTTTTCTAAGGTAGACAATGCCCATGAGGAAAATTATATTCTCACTTAAAAACTTTCTTTCCCTTTGGTCAGAAAGGGAGGTTTTTTTCTAGGAAAATGTGCCCATGTGGAATGCTGGTATCGCGGGTGGCGGCTTTATCCACTATGCCACAATACCAGATCCCACCATGAGATATTTTTATCTTACAGTATTTTCACTTATGCTCATTCTGTTCTTAAAGATTGGCTTTAGTTATTCTTGCTAATTCATATTTCCACATATTTTAGCATGCATACTTCAACTTTTGTAAGAACACTCAGCAGAGATTAATTGAAACTGGCCTGAATCAATGTGGAAAGGACATTTATAATACTGATTTTTCCAATTCACAGACATGAACTCATTTGACATTTATTTTGAGCTTCTTTAATTTTTTTCAATCATCCTTTGTAGATATTTGTGTAAAAGTGTTGAATACATAGTTTCAATTATTGCACATTTATGATTTATATGTTACAATAAATGTTAAATTTTATTTCAAAATTTAATTCTGATAAATTAGAAATAAGATTGATGTTTTATACTGACTTTGACAGCAACATCCTTGATAAAATTCCCTTTTTTCTTAAAGATTTTATTTATTTATTTGCAAGATAGAGTTACAGATATTGAGAAGGAGAGATAGATAAAGGTCTTCCATCTGCTGGTTCACTCCCCAATTAGCCTCAATTGCTGGTGGGAGCTGCACTGACCTGAAGCCAGGATCCAGGAGCTTCTTCCTGGTCTCCCAGGCTGGTTCAGGGGCTTAAGGAGTTGGGCCATCTTCTGCTGCTTCCCCAGGCCATAGCAGAGAGCTGGATCCTATCGCCCATAAAATCACTTATTAATTCTGCTACTAATCTCCAGTATCTTTTGAAACGGTGTTAAGTGTGTATAATGGGAACTATGAATAAAAGTAGTATGACTCATTTTCTTGTTTTCTTTCACTTGCTAGGGTATGTAGTGCAATGTTGAATGTGAACAGTGATAATGGGTATCTCTTTTCTCCAGATTTTAAAGGATAGAGTTTCAATATTTCTTCATTAAGTTACATTTTGCTGAAAGGTATGCATTATTGGATGGATGATGTCACTTATTATTAGTTTGTGATGTTTTTGATCATAAATATATGGCTAGGCTTTTTTACTGTTTCTTTTGAATCTTTTAAAATGATACTATTTTACCTCTGTGCTATTAATATATTATGGTCACTAATATTGATTTTCCAATATTTAACTAATCTTGCATTCATAAAATAAACCCAACTTTATCAGACTATAGCACCATACATTTTGAAAATATATTTCACTAGGACTGGTGTTGCAGTGTAGCAAGTTCAGCTGTTACTTACAATGCCTACATTCCTTAATGGAGCACTTGATCCTCTATTTGCTTATGTACCTGGGAAAACAGAGGAAGATGATCCAAGTACCTGGGCTCCAGCCACTCAAGTAGAAGATCAGGATGGAGCTTCTGATTCCTCACTCCAGCTTGGTCCAGACTTGGCTGTTGTAGACATTTGGTGAGTGAAACAGAGGGTAAAGATCTCCCCCCAACCCAAGTACTCTTTTGTTTATTTTATTTATAAATAAATCTTTTAAAAAAATGCCAGTCTCTTTTTGACCAGACTTTCTAGAAGGCTGTTAATTATATCAATCTTTAAAGAAACAACTTTATATTGTTCTTCTCTACTGAATATTTGGTATGTATCTCATTACTTTCTATTCCTACTAATTTTTCCAATTGCTTCCTTTGGTTTTATTTTTGAGGTCTTTTTTTTTTTTATATTTGCTATAGGATGCACTATTTTATTCCTTTGTGATTTATTCTTTTACTTAATGTAGTAGGGGTTTAAAATTTCTTGGAATAATTGCATTCTATTTATTTTCAATTTTTCTAGAAACTTTGTGAAGGATTTTTGTATTATCTAGTGGTAAATTTATTTTCCAACAGTTGTGGGTTTTGTGGTTACTGTCTGCTGTTTATAGCACATTTCCATTGTGTTTAGTCCTTGGATTTCACTGAGATATCAGTTCTTGAAACACTCTTAAGAGATGTTTCATGGTCCAGAACATAATTAATTTTGGTAAAGCTATACTGGCACTTAAAAAAGTGTATTCTGCAGATGACTAATACAAATGCTTTCTATTTTAAAAAGGTAAAGCTTATTTACTGTGTGTTCAAATCCTGTATGTTTTTCCCCATTTTTTTCTTTACTACATTACTACAAGACTGTGCAGAAATGTTACTTTATTAGTATAGATTATAGCTCTATAAACTTCTCCTGTATGTATTTTGTGGCAGCTTTTGGCGAATACAAAATTAGGAATGTTATATCTACTCCTAATTTTTGTACATCAACAACTATTGGTTAATATTTTCACATCTGTTTTAGTGATTCCTTTTATTTCAACTTCTGTTTACTCAAATTTAAGATTGATTTTATAAAGCATTGTACAGTTTTATTTAAAAAAATTCAATGTAACAAGCCTTGTCCTTAATTGGAATATTTAACTCATCTACATGTAATTACTGATATACCTATATGCCCACATATTTAAATCTGACATTTTACTGTTTATTAATACCACCTTTCAGTACTTATTAGCCTCATATTAGGTTAAATATTTTCTTAGTAAATTTTATCTATTTCAGGGATGGGTATTTTTGCACAGTAGGTTAAGCCATTCCTTGGATGCCCACATCATATATCAAAGTGCTTCATTCTAGTCCTGACTATGCTTGCATTCCAGCCTCTTGCATTGCATGTGGGAAACAGCAAGTGATGGCTCAAATAGTTGGGTTCCTGACACCTGCATGGAGAAACCAAATGGAGTTCTTGGCTTCTGACTTCTGCTTGGTCTACCCTTGATTGTTCCAAACATCTGGGGAGTAAACTAGCAGGTAGGAGAATCTCTCTCTCTCTCCCTCTCTCCCTATCACTCTGCTTTTCAAATAAATACATCTTTTTTAAATGTTTTGCCTAGTTTAGAGAATTTTATTTCATTTTGTTCCACTTTTTCAAAGGGATTACTCTTTGAAATGTTATAATTTAATTTTCCACCTTACTGAAATGGCACCTTTGTAATAAAAGAAATCCTCATCTCTATTGTGTTCTATTTATCAGTATTATTACTGAGAAATTAAATGATTTTCTCATTCCTCAGCTCTTGTCTGTGACTAGGCTTTTCTCCTATCTTTTAGGTTCTTTTTTTTTTTTTTTGTCAAAGTGTCTTTTGCAATTTGTGCAATAGATCTTCCAGACTGATTTTCAAATATTGATATTTTCATCAAAAATTCTTTGAAGATTTTGAGTAGAATTGCATTGAAAATGTTGAATCGTGAAAAGTTGACAACTTCATGATTTGGGACAATTTCAAGCTAAAGAATAATAAATTATTCCTTTTATTTTTCAAAAAACATGATTCACAGTTTTCGCTCTCATATAAGTATATCTTCAGATTTTCTCACTAAGTAACATGTGGTTCCTCTTGTCCTTGAAACAGTTTTGAATACATTCACAACTGAGTAGGTGCTTTTATTGATCTTTCACTACTTTTAGTAATCAGTAGTACAAGTAACATCCTCAGTTTATAGGCTTAATTAAGTTTTTACTCAAATCAGTTTTCAAAAATCAAATATAATTAATTTCAATTGAGTCAAATTAAAACATTCTATCTACCATTGAATTAGTACTTCCTCAAACATTAGTACTTCTCATTTCAACTGTATTATTAAATTACTGATTAAAAGATGTACACCATATCATATCCTATAGGCATTTTTCCTTAAGTTTTTTACCAATAATTTCTGATTTTTACAGTAGATTTGGTACTATTTCATTCAACTTATTATTTAAAATTTTTCACATTATTGAATAAATTTCCTATCATTTAACTTTTCTATTTCATTTATTTTCTACTTAACCTTTAAAAGTTAATCTTTGTAAATATTTTATAATTAAAAAATTCCCCTCTATTCTCATTATTTAAAGGATAGATTACTTATTTTTAATTAAGTGGTTATTTCTAACTACATTTATGGCTATACACAATTTTCTTAATATGTTATTTTTTCATGTTAATCTAACACCAATACAAAGGGAACAGATTCAGCATAGTTCTTAGATACAATTCTAAGAATATAGTAAAAATCACTTCTTCCCTCGCATCCTTCCTTTCTCTTCCTTCCTTTCCTTCTTCCTTTTTTAGTTTTTGAGATAGCATATTTTAAATTACTTTACAGTTCAAGGGCTTACTACCCCACTAAATAAAGATCAGTATAAATGTTGTTTTCATTACATTTTCTTCTACCTCATTTTCAGTGATTTTGAAATATCTTTCATTTCTTTGCTCTTAGTTTATTGAGAAAGTGTTTTTTATTTATATTTCGCTTTAAAAATATAACTGTATATTGTATTAATATTACATTAATAATCTTTTCTTGTTTTAGGATATGGTGCTAGAACGTGTATTAATTTTTCAGTCTTTCCTTGTCTGCCATGACCTTGACAACTTTAAGATTACCAATCAGTTATTTCATAGAATGTTCCACAATTCAAGGACTTGTTTCATGGTATCTCATTATTAGGTTGAGGTTATGCAAATTTGGAAAGGTAACATAAAAGTGACATATTCTTATTGGAACATCCTACCAGGAGCCATATAACATCAAGACATAATTTTACCTATACATATGTTTATTTATTCATTTTTAGTCATTTAAAAGACAAAGCAGAACACACACACACAAAGAGGGAGGAGAGGGGAGAGGGAGAGAGAGAGAGAAAGAGAGAGAGAGAGAGAATCTTCTATCTCCTCTGTCTTCGTCACTACCTCAATGTCTGCCACAGTCAGGGCAGGGTCACACTGAAGCCAGGAGCTCCAACTGGGTCTCCCATGTGGATGGCAGGGACTCAACTACTTGTGCCATCATGTGTTCCCTTCCAGGAAGATTAACAGGGTACTGGATCAGAAGTGGCGTTCACATTCAATCACAAATCCTATATCAAGTACCAGCAATTCTGCTTCTAATCCAGCTTCCAGCTAACGCATCTGGAGAAGCAGCGGATAATGGCCCAAGTGCCTAGATCCTTGCCACCCTTATGACATACCTGGATGGAGTTTTTGGAACCTGGCTTTGGCCTGACCCAGCCCACATAATTGCAGGCATTTGGGGAGTGAACCAGAGAATGGAAGATCTGTCTCATTTGCTTTCATTCTCTGTCACTCTGCTTGCCAATAAACAAATAAATCTCTAAAAATAAATATTATCTGTCATATTTCTATAACATAAAGTTATGTTTTTTCCTTGTATAATTAATATAAACCCTAAAGAAGACTCTGAATCTGTACAAATATTCTGTTTCATCTAATATTTATGCCACTGACTTTAGCATCCATTGGTAGATCTTACTTTACTGTTTCTATTGAAAAATTCCAATGGGAGTTTCTATATCCCTTACTTTTTGTACATTTTAATCAGGATTCTTATAAATAAAAAGAGATCTGTCCTTTATACTGAATCACTTAGTTAATTATTTTTATATCAGCATATAAATATGAATATTCATTCTAGCATATGGTATATAAGCCAATATTACTGTTAATAATTTTACTTATCTAATTGTTTCTACTTTTGCTTTCAACATGTGAAAGATTGTTGTATTTGTTCAATAACAACAAAAATAGCTTTTAGAGAAAGTACTAACAAACACAATTTTATGTCATTTTATAATCAGTAATATGTGAGTATACAAGAAAATGACTAATATAAATTTCTGTTTTCTCCCATATATATTTTTTCTAAATATCGCTAAATATTTTCTCTAAGTATTACTCAGGTTTGTTGAAAAGAATTGGAATAATGAACTTAAGCTATTTAAGTTTGAAATTTTATTCAAAAGGAAAAATAATGTGCTACATAATATCAAAATTGGCAACATAGTTGAGATATGGTTGGGAACAAATCATTAAAAAGAAATAATCCAAGCACAGAAAGATAAGTGCTATATGATCTCACTCATTTGTGGAGTCCACAAAAAGTTGATTGAATGGCAGTTAAATATAATGAAGGGAGGGCCCATGCTCATATCCATAAGAACTCCAGTCTGAATGTAGAGTGGGCTCATAGTTCATAACTGAAGTGACTGCCTGGTCTGTATGTTGTATTCTCTTCATCAAACATAGCTATCATATTAATACCACATTGTAGTTCATAAATATTTATTTTTGTATCTGTTCAAAAAATTTAAAAGAGTGTGCAGTCTTTCATCTTTTACAGGGAAAAGTCAAAGTTATTTTTTTAATTTTAAATTAGAGGAATATAATCTAGACAATACATGAAGTAAAACATGGGCTGCCAAGAGCACAATTAAAAACATGTTTGTACCATCCCAACCTCTTTAGGATAGAAAAGCTCAAAGAATTAAAAGAGATAGAAACAATGGGAAACGAAGATTGTGAAGCAACATAACAGAAAAGAATACAAAAAGATTTTTTTTTTAGGATAACAGTGTCTTCCACCATCATGAAACATAATTTCTTGAAATAGACTATCTTTGGCTTTCATACTTACAAAGAAGGTCTTAAAAAAATGAGGCTTGTCCAAATTAAAAGGATTGGCAAATTTGAAAATAATATATAAAATTCAATAGATACATTTGAATATACAAAAAAGAGATTGTGACAATTTTATATTGGGAAAATCTACATGCAAATAAAGACTTCAGGGAAATAAATGTATATGTACCAAATGATAAATCACAAAAGATTTTTAAAAATATTTTTTAAATGTTAGAAACATAAAATGCTTGATCGAAATGCAAGATTCATAGACATTTATGAAACTATTTATGTATATAACAGAAAAATCATTCAGGCATGTTGAATATATGTAACAGTGATATTTCTCAAAATCAGACTTCAATAGAAATTATTTTAATATCAACAATTGCAAAAAATTTGTCACACGTCACTTGTGGATTTGACTTTTCCTCATTAGAATATGTTGCTCTGTTCTAAAATAAAAGACAAAGTTTAAGAACAATACAACTTGTAAAGTGAAATCACAAGGCAAAACCTAAAATATACAGATATACTTTTTTTCCAAGTTTCATGGAACATTCAAATAAAGATCACTTTTTTAAAAAAAAATAAATAAATTTCACATAGATACAGTGTTCTACCTAGTAAGTAAAATAACTTCCCTGTTGACATTTGTGCATAGTTTAATGCACTTTTAAAAATATCTCTGTGTATGTCTTTAAATAGGAGGCACTAGGATTCTCTGTCACCAGCAGAGTGCTACAGTATTTTCCTGTACTGCAGTCTCCTTACCATAAACAAATATTGGTACATAAAGATTTTTTCATATGCCAAGTTTGCTCACTTTTGAGATGTTTTATATATTTATATATATATATATATATGTTATATAAATATGTATATACTTAAAATATTGAAGGAGGTTTGGATTTAAATTTTGCATATGTGAGTCATGGTTGGACTATAAAATACATGAAATTTAGAATAGTGAGACAAATGACCATTAGTAGCTTATTATTCATAGGTAAAGTTAGGTATGAGGAATCTATATGTTAAAAGAAAGACAACATCAACATACTCTTTACTGGTTATCAGAGAACTGAGTATAATCTCTCTTTGCTGTTGGCATGATCAAATATATAGAAAATCTTAAAAATTTCCAGAAGCTACAAAAATCAGTTGCATCAAACAAAATAGATTTAAAATATATATTTTCAAACTACATATCAAATAAAGTACCAACACAAAAATGTAATCAACACAAGCTATTCAATGCTATGTAAACAACTCTTTATAAAATTGACAAAGGACCAGAATAGTCTTTTATGAAGAGAAAACATACACATGGCCAGGAGATACGTAAAAAATAATCAACATCACTAATAATCAAAGAATGCACGTTAAAACCACAATGACCTTACATCCCGTGGAATGGCTATTGTTAAAATGACAAAACATGACTAGTGTGGGCAGAACACAGAGGAAAGGGAAGCCAAGTACGCTGTTGATAGGAATGTAAGATGGTACATTGTTTATGCAGAACAGTACAGAAGTTCCTTACAAATGAAAAAATAGAGGGGCCAGCTGTGGCACAGTGGGTTAAAGTCCCGGCCTGCAGAGCCAGCATCCTATATGGGCGCCAGTTCTAGTCCTGGCTGCTCCACATCCGATCAGATCTCTGCAAAAGCAGAATATGGTCCAAGTCCTTGGGCCCCTGAACCTGTGTGGAAGACCCAGAGGAAGCTCCTGGCTCCTGGCTTTGGATCGGTCCAGCTCCAGCCATGCTGGCCATTTGGGGAGTGAACCAGCAGATGGAAAACCTCTCTCTCTCTCTTTATGTCTACCTCTCTCTGTGACTCTGTCAAATAAATAAAATAAATCTTAGAAAAAAGAAAAGAAGAATAGAGCCACAATATCAAATCACCACACTTTCCAGTGTATATCCAATGATCTCAACGATGTTTCTATATTCCTATATTCTTTCCATCATTTTTCCCAATAGCCAAGATACAGAAATGACCTAAATATATACTGATGGGTGAATAGATAAAGAAAATATGGCGGCCAGCGCCATGGCTCAATAGGCTAATCCTCCACCTAGCGGCACCTTCACACCAGGTTCTAGTCCCTGTCGGGGCGCCGGATTCTGTCCCGGTTGCCCCTCTTCCAGTCCAGCTCTCTGCTGTGGCCCGGGAGTGCAGTGGAGGATGGCCCAAGTCCTTGGGCCCTGCACCCCATGGGAGACCAGGAGAGACACCTGGCTCCTGGCTTCGGATCAGTGCGGTGCGCCAGCCACAGCGGACCAGCCACGGCAGCAATTGGAGGGTGAACCAACGGCAAAGGAAGACCTTTCTCTCTGTCTCTCTCTCTCTCACTGTCCACTCTGCGTGTCAAAAAATAAAAAAAAGAAAATATGGCATATACACATAGTGAAATATTATTCAGCTTTTTTAATTTTTTTTTTATTTAGTGAATATAAATTTCCAAAGTACAGCTTATGGATTACAAAGGCTTCCCCACCCACAACTTCCCCCCCACCTGCAACCCTCCCCTTTCCCACTCGCTCTCCCCTTCCATTCCCATCAAGATTCATTTTCAATTCTCTTTATATATAGAAAATCAGTTTGGTATATATATAGATTTCAACAGTTTTTCCTCCCATGTCTTTTGGACAGCATGGATGGACCCGGAGTGCATGATGTTAAATGAAATAAGCCAGGAAGAGAAATACAAATACTGAGTGATTTTGCTTAACTGTGGAGTCAAAAAAAAAAAAAAAAGCCAAACATATAAAAATGGAAAGTAAAATAGTGACTACCACAAATTGGAGGAATGAATAAACAGGCAGGTCATAGTTCAAGGCTACAAAGTTTCAGTTATGTGAGACAAGTACTAGAGATTTACTTTACAGCATAGTCCCTATGGTTTACAACACTGTATTGTGTACTTAAAATTGCTAAGACAGTAGATATTTTGTTAAGTGTTCATAACAACAACAACAAAAAGAAACCTTAATGAGAATAAAAATAGGAACATGAAACTATGGGAGATGATGGCTTTTGTCTAAAGCCTTGATAATGGTAATGGTTTTGCATGTGCATAATTGATATCCAAACTCATGAATATGTAAACATTAAATACACACATCTTTGCATCTATAAAACACATCCATATCAAGTACACTATCAAGTAGACTCAGAGAAATATAGAGCACATAATTATTTGAAATCTTATAGAAATAAAATCTGTAACTAGTATTTATTTGCTTATTCATGAAAAGTATATGAGAATGGTGAAGTGGTTTAGAATACAATACTGAAATATCAAGTTTAAAGTATGCAAACCCTTTGACCTAATATTTTCACTACATTCTTTAGAAATATCCCATATTGTCAAAAATTCCTCATGGATCACAATAAATGTTGAAGAATGGAAAATCCAGAATATCCTTAAAAAGAGAAAGTATTAAATAACAAAGTAGATACACAAATGGAATATGATATGTTACTCTAGTCTGTTGATTTTTGTATAAGTCATAGAGGGAAGGGGTGAAGTAGTTGGAAATTTCATGTTCTGTATTTTCTAATACTGTAATGTTGTAACTAGGTATAAATTTGTGTTATTTTATAACCAAGAAGAATATGCAAATTTCTTGGAAAGAAACATCAAAGGGTAGGTCTATACTGGAAGTTGATTTTGTTCTTAAGAACTTCAAAAAGAAGACATGCTTATTTTATCAAAATCATATTTCAAGATAGAAAAATTATAAAGATTGATTAAAAATTTAAAGGATGTTCTCCAATCTTTGAATAGTCTTGACTTTTTTAGGTTCTGTATATGTCACCTTAAAAATCATCTTACAAATTCCTTCCTATAGTTAGCTAATTTAAGTACCATCTCTAGCATAATAATTGTTTTATTTCCTTCATTCCATTTATCACAATCTATAGGATTTCTTTTAAACGTATTGCATTCCTATTTGCTCCTATTTAAAATGCAAGTTTCAGTAGGTTAGGTACTTTGTCTTTTCTTCTTTGTATATCTAGAGTGTGGTGCTTCTTACATGGGACAAAGTAAGCTTTCAGTAGTTGAATAAAACAATAAATGAACAGAGGTGCACATGCTAAGGTGAAAGGCACATGGGGATCCAACTAAATATGATACAATCTTAGCGATGGTCCTTTGATTAAATCAGTTGGACAGGACTGAAAGCCTGGGAATTCTGCTTAATTTTTCTCTTGTCCTCTCCTCCAAAGTCCAAATCATTACTAAAATTCTATGTTTAATATGTCCTGAATCTGATCACCTTTCTGTCTTTCACACCATCATTGATGTCACTACCAGTTCACGGCCAAACTATTGCTGGAGCTTCCTACCTTTATTCATGGTTAAAATCTTCCAAACACTTCACATTTTCACATAAATAAATCCTAGCTCTTTACCACAGCAACAAGGCATTATAGAGTCATCGTGTTCCAACCACACTGACATTTCATAATGAAGGGTCTCATCCAGTGCCCCAACAATGATTGTTCAGCCTTTGTTTACTTGCCACATGAACCTTTGTCCGCTGAGATTGTTTCCACAAATCTTTCTCAGTTTTCATTTCTCTCACTGAATGTAGTTATTTATATAATATATCCTGAACAATCAAAATCTACTGCATACATATCCCAAACATACACATATGCATAGATATATATTTACACACAAACATAATCCACTTTCAAGATCACACCCAAATTTATTTTCTGTAGAAAATGAATACATAAAATTATTTATATTTGTTTTGATTTGTTTTTGACTAGTAGAAATTAAGCTCCACTGATGAGAAATTTTATCTTTCTTCTTTATCACCACATTCCCCAAATCTAGATGGTTTCTTTCTACAATTAGATAACAATTACTTGTTGAAAGAACAATGAAACAGAACTCTTCAATATGAAGATGTCTTTACCACTTTAAAACAAAATGAACAAATGCACTTTGGGTGTGTTTGGTACTTTTCTGGGCGTCACAGGGGTTGGTGCTAGGAGGTCCTTGTAGATTAGTCATAGAATGGGGCATCTGTACACCGTGTGTTAATAGGTATGTTTGATCCTTATAAAGGGATGTTAGTAACTGCTGCAGGTTCTGTTTGGAAGCCTCGTGTACAATTCCCAGTTTTTGTGTCAGTGCAGGAGACATTTGACTCTTGTGTTTTTGTCTCCTTTTTTTGATTGCTGTACTGACCCAAGTCTTTTTGGGGAGGGTGAAAAGAGATTTAAAATAAAAATGTTTAAAAATTTTTTAAAAAACTTACCATGTTTTAGTCATATGTATTTTTCCTCTTTAGTTCAAAAGCAGGAAACAAATCTTAAAATTCTTTTCTTTAAGAAACACTATCTTAAACTAATTGTAACATAAGTCTTAATCTCACTTCTGAACCACTCCTTCACTAAGATTTCTGTTACCTTCCTAATTAAGTCAAATACTTCTGTTATCTGAATTATAGCTTAATCAATTTTTTCCATTTTTTTAAATTTTTTGACAGGTAGAGTTAGACAGTGAGAGAGAGAGAGACAGAAAGATCTTCCTTTTTCCATTGGTTCGCCCCCCAAGTGGCCGCTACGGCTGGCACGTTGCAGCTGGCAAGCTGTGTTGATCTGAGGCCAGGAGCCAGGTGCTTCCTCCTGGTCTCCCATGCAGGTGCAGGGCCCAAGGACCTGGGCCATCCTCCACTGCACTCCCGGGCCACAGCAGAGAGCTGGACTGGAAGAGGAGCAACCAGCACAGAATCTGGCGCCCCGACCGGGACTAGAACCCGGGAAGCCGGCACCGCAGGTGGAGGATTAGCCTAGTGAGCCACGGTGCCAGCCACTTACTTAATTTTAAAAGAAAATTATGTGTCCATGTTTGTGTTTTCCCAAAGACTAACTCCACAAGGATACAGTTCATATCCACTGAGGATACTATATTCCGAAGTGCTTATCCAGATACTCAGCTCTTCTTAGGCAATCAAAATAACTCCCCCAAGTATCTTCCTTATTGTCTAGCACAAAATATGTAAATGTGGGTCCATGCCCAAGGATTAAATGATATATACTTGTGTGTGTGTGTGTGTGTTTTAACTTGATGGACTTTGGGCTCTTAATTTTTCTCCAATTAGACTATCCCTGTTAGTGGGATTTTGTATAATTCACATTACTATTTTATGCAAACAAAGCTCATGAATTTATCAGAAGAATCAAGTAGTAACTTCTTTCCATGTTGTTTGAGTCTGCTTGTTGAACTATGTAATAAAGTCCATTACTTCAGTTTGTAAGACATTTCCCATTCTATTAACTAACAAAGAAACTTATATTTTCCACCACTCTACATTTCATTCCAGTCACCAAAATTTTGTATATTAAAAAAAAATAGTGTTTCTAAATGTAGTACTGCGAAAAGATAGTCAGTTAAACATTTTTCCTTTTAACTTCCCTCTCACATTTAATGATTCATTCGTAACAGTGTCAGCACTGAATACAGGAACTAAAAGTTAAAAGTTTCTCAAAAGGTTGAGCATTTTGTCATTTCCTGACTGACTGAAAGAAACCAAACCCAGGTTGGTAACATTTTAACTTACGGTTAATGAAGAGAATTCACAATGAAGTGATAATTCAAAGAAATAAAAGTGTTTTCAAAAATTAAGCATCCATCATCACACATTATTGCTTCTTTTTAAAAATTCATCCTAGATAAGGCCAGCGCTGTGGCTTATCAGGTAAAGCTGCTGCCTGCATTGCTGGCATCCCATACACGTGCTGGTTTGAATCCCGGCTACTCCACTTCCAATCCAGCTCTCTGCAACAGCCTAGGAAAGGAGCAGAAGATGGCCCAAATCCTTGGGCCCCTGCACGCATGTGGGAGGCTTGGAAGAAGAACCTGGCTCCTGGCTCCTGGCTCCTGGCTTCGGATCAGAGCAGTTTCTGCCATTGCAGCCAACTGGGGAGTGAACCAGTAGATGGAAGACCTCTCTCTCTCTCTCTCTCTCTCTGTCCTTTTCTCTCTGTGAAACTCTGACTTTCAAGTATGTAAATAAATAAATCTTTAAAAAAATTCATCCTAGAAAGGGACAACTCACTTCTTATACATATTTCTTTGGTCTATGCTAGGAAATAAACACAACTGGAAAAAACACAGTTTGTTTTGTAAATATATGAACATTGCAGCATCATGTGTAGTAGAAAAGCCATTTTTGTATCTATCATCCAAAAATTTTGTGTAAGTAGAGAAAACTGAGGCATATCCAGAAATCTTGCAAATAGAGTCTCTATTTTCAAATTGAAACAGAAATACATGAATTTAATTTCTTTTTTTTTTTATTTTTGACAGGCAGAGTGGATAGTGAGAGAGAGAGAGACAGAGAGAAAGGTCTTCCTTTGCCATTGGTTCACCCTCCAATGGCAGCTATGGCCGGCGCATCGCGCTGATCCAAAGCCAGGAGCAAGGTGCTTCTCCTGGTCTCCCACGGGGTGCAGAGCCCAAGCACTTGGGCCATCCTCCACTGCCTTCCCGGGCCATAGCAGAGAGCTGGCCTGGAAGAGGGGCAACCGGGACAGAATCCGGCGCCCCAACCGGGACTAGAACCCAGTGTGCCGGTGCCACAAGGCGGAGGATTAGCCTGTTAAGCCACGGCGCTGGCCTAGAAATACATACATTTAAAAAGGATATCTCCTCAAAAGACAAAAGGTTAATATGAACCTTAAAAATTTTTATATGTGTGTACGTATCTCTCTGTGTGTATATATCTTAGTGGAGATGGGGAAGAGAAAACATTTTTGATAGGAATGCAAGCAATGAAAATAGAGAAGGAAATTTGTGTAATTTCAACACATACTTACTATATTGCCAAGTCCAAAGCTAAGTACTGAATTCACAATGCTAATTCAGACATAGCCCTTAACCACATGCAACTCAGTGCGAATGGCTTCACCACAACAACCTTCACTTGAAGACAAACGTTCTCCAAACGTTCTTTGGTGTCTGATCAAAGCTAACACAAGTGCCCCAGAGTGGAGCTAGAAACAGAGAGATCTTAAGAGAGCAAACTTCAGTTTGTGTTTCTGATAAGACTTCTTGAGAAAAAGAAATATAACATTTCAGAAGAACCATGAATGATAACTGGAGATAAAATGACAAACGGGATGAAGATTTTGGTCAAGGGAGGACATTTTCAAAGGCTATGGTGTTCCACGAGTTTGAAGAATTCTAGGAACTCAAAAGAAGTATAGGATGGATTGTTTAAGGGAAGATTGGAGTGGCAGGAAATGAAGCAGAAGAAGTGATCTGGAACAAAATTATTTCAAGAGTTGTTGGGCTTTATTCTAAGAGTGATGGGAAATCATCTAAGGTTTTAAAGCAGGAGAATAGCATGGCTGTTTTCTGTGGTAAACAAATACCCAAATGTGGTCTGTTGAGCAGAAATATTCTTTCCCATCAGCTCCTCCTTGAGGACTTCCTCTTTCTCAAGAGTCTAAGGACTTACACATGTTATTTAATCCAATTTTATCTCAATTCCCTTAGCTGAAATCTGTGGACTATAATCATACATCCCTTACGGGTTGAAAAGATTAGGTGAAATAACCAATACATACATGGTTTCTAACAAATACTATTTACTGAATAAACATTAGCAACCAAAGAAATAATTTCACAGGATTCTGAGGTAAAGCTTATTTGAAGACACTCTCACGATCACCACATGTGGTTGGGAAGGGACAAGAAATAAGCAGAATTGGGTAGATACAAGTCTCAATAACTCTGCAGCTGTTCCCACATGGAAGCCGAAACAGGACTCCAGAGGTAGCCTGCTATATATCAAGGAGTGTGGGTCTCGAGACTCAGGAATCATCTTGTCACTGAATACAGACTGTTTGACCTGAAGGCTGTTCTTTCTGGTCTGTGACAATTTCTGGAGAGGATTCAGTTAAGAGCTGTGGGCAGACAGTACTCTGAGCAGCTGGGAACTTAATCCCTGTAGTCTTGGAAGAGGTCGGTGTGGCTCATCACAGTATCCCTAACATAGGTTAGAGAAAAAGACAGTATGTTCCTACCTATGCTTTCCTTCTTTCTGGGTTCCTATCCATATTCATTCTTCCCACAAGGGACCATGTTCAGAATCATTTAATAAAAATGTTTTTCCACATTTTCCCTGAATTTTTCTCCCTGTTCATTTCAACATTTTTTCTCATATATTCTTTCCACATATATATTTTCTGTACTTGACTTGGTGCAGTGATTTCATACAATGAATTTCATACAATGATTATACATTTTAAAACATGGGTTTCTTAGTGTAGCCTAACCTTTTGATCAATTTTACAAACACTATTAGAATATGAAAAAAGATACATTCACACTTGGAGAGAAATGCTTAAAATGCAGTTTGTTTGCCCGAAGGCTGATATCATTTCATATTTGAGATTATAATAGTAAATGCTAGTTATTGAAATGGCCTGCCTCATGTGAGTACCGTAAAAATAACATGTGCCTCTGAACAAGGATGCGCCAGGTTTATCTTTGTGTTTCAAATTACAATATCTTCATTGCATTGTAAAGAATCAGTGTCATACCTTGAATCCTCTAATAATTAACATAACGTGTACAAATTATCTTCATTCCAAGACATCTCAAGGGACTAAGCTGCTTGTATGTGATAACAGCCTATTGATGTCCAAATTGTGAAGAATTAAAAGAACTGAATTGAAAAACTACTGTGGTTTCACTACCAGTTTTTTAAAGGAACATGTGTTTCTTTTTATATGCAATACAAATTTAAGGATGGCTCTTTGCAAGATAGTACCTCTTCAGTCAGGTTAAATAGAAAAAGGAGAAGGAACATGAAGGAAAGGAAGAAAAACAAGGAGAAAAGAGAAAAAGAACATAATCCAAGAAAAGTTGACATATCTTGGATATCTACTTAAAAAATCAGTAAAATTTCTAGAAGAATTTCTCTCTTTTATGCTATCAAGAAAATTAGTTAACAAACAACTGAATAAATAATAAGATTTAAAATGACATACAAATAAACCATTTTAGTATGTTAAAATTTAATTTTTAATAAAATTCAAACTGTAAACACTAATTTTAAAGTTTTACTATCTGAGAAGGTCATCTGCTGATATTTCCAGACACTGAGCTTCTAAAAGCTCTCCCATATTAATTTTAATTGTCTTCTCAATTTATAATACTGCTATCATCTTAATAAATTTAAAGGTAAGAGTCAAATAGTTGATTTCATGTGTATCTATGAATGGATAAACTAATAAGATTAATTCAAATAATTGCTAGTAGATTCATAATGGGCTACAGGTTAAATGAGGGGAAAGTTTAGATATGAGAAGTATAAAAGTGCAGAAGAGCACGGGCTACTGTGCCAATCATTTTTTACAGAGAATATAGTAGTAAAGCCAAAAAAAAAAATGACAACAAAGAATTCTATGAATGTGGTTAATGAGAAGAGGTAATGGAGACAGACAGATTTAAAAGTATACCTTCTCAGTCTGGCATTATTGTGCAAAAGGTGAAGCTGCTACCTGTGAAGCTGGCATCCCCTATCAGAGGTTGCTTCATGCCCAGGCTGCACTGTTTCTGATCCAGCTTTATTCTAATATACTTGGAAAGTCAGTGAAAGTTAACACAAGTACTTGGAACCCTGCTATCCATGTAGGATACCAGGATGGAGTCCCTGGATGCTGGATTCAGCCTTGGTTGACCCTGGCCATTGTGGGCATTTAGGGAGTGAATCAGTAAATGAAAGGTCTCTGTCTCTCTATGTGTCTCCCTCACTGTCTATCATTTTGCCTCTCAAATAAAATAACTTAAAAATAAATAAAAGTATATTTTCTTTACAAAGTGAGACAGACATATGGCAGTTAATGATATACATCTCAATGCAGAAGGAATTGAAGAGATATCTTAGAGGAGAATAAGATTTAGGCAGGAGTCTCTCGTTTCTCATAGGAAACTTTCATCTCCACAGACTGAAGCAAAAATAAACTTCAATGTGTAAAGTAGATATAATTTCTTAGGAATAATTTATTTCATAGACAAGTGAATCAAGGTGTTCAAACTTGTCAACAGCAGAGACTTGCTCTTTTCTTCTCTTGGCTGCTAATGGATTCTATCGGCTTCCTTCTGAGACTGTAGACTTCTCACTGGCAAAATAGGTATTAGGTCTCCAGGCTTTCATCACATCTTCCCAGCAAGTGCTTGAGAAGGAATGCCTCTTTTTTTGTTGTTGTTCTATCTATCTATCACAAATTCCAATTTAGTACTATCTCTAAGTGGACCAGTTTGATTCAGGTGTCCATGTTCACACAAATCTCTGTAGCCAAAGAGAAGGCATCCCCCTATCCAAGGTCCATATGAATACAACAGACTGTGGGAGAGTGATACTTTCCCAAGGGAAAATAAGGATTCTGTCACTAGAACGTAGGAGAATAGCTATGAAATAATCAAGAGAGTACACAATGTAAGAAAGTGATTCAATTCATCCAAGAGAACCAGATTTAGCAAAGGCTACAGGGGATGAAAGATAGGCAGAAATGAGATCCCTTATTTTCTAACGTTGACCCATTCACTTTCACTCAACTAGATCCAATTTCTAGGAGAAGAAAACTATACCTAAATGACTTTTCTTTTTTGTTTCTTCTTCCACTGTTAGTGTATCGGTAAGTCCTATATGCTAATATTCCCTGTTTTATACCTGATGTATTAAAACTAAAGAAAAAAGAATGATCATGCTTCAGACCTCCAAGCAATGGCTATGAATGACACTTCACCTGCAGACACTTATAAGCTGAGAGGGTGGGAACAGCTAGCAGAGAGGTGAAGTTTATTAGACACAAAGAAGATAACAATGAAGGGCAATTTCAATTATCCTGAACTGCAGTTCACCTGAGAAGATAAGAGGAAAAACCACACAGTCTAATGTCCAGGAGAAAGTCATCTAATCCTTCATTATGACGTAAAAATGGATTTCTTGGGTTTATAACTTTATTTTCCCTGAACAAGCTGTGAAAGGTGTGTTTAACCGGAAGAACAAAGTTCCCTGTACAATTAAATGTTGTTTTTACTGAGCTGTCTGAGGTATCTAGCCTAGGTAGACACTGACAATGTCTTCCCCCTGCCCTCTGATTTAATAAGTTCATTGAGTTCAGTCACATAAAGGTACAATGTTGTGATTTAGGTAAGAAAATCCCAAATAAATTTGAAAACAATAGCATTTAAGGAACACTAATAAACTAAGAATTGCTGAGGATAGAAATACTCTGTTCTAGTAATGAACAGAAATCATTAATTGTTTAAATAATTGTAAGGATGTAGGTGCCTATAAGGTAGAGGCTTAACAAGCTGTTACAATAACTTTTACCAGAGCAAGGGAAGAAAATATTTGTCTAAATGCTTTTAGGCCAAACCAAATTATTAAATAGGATGCAAAAGGGGAAAAAGAAACACAGACAAATCCATGCAAGTGATAGCTGCTATGGAGGGCAGCAGGCCTGCTATGAGAACAATATGTAGGTGGTGCCCAGTGATTCACACATGAAACCAATTGGGAACTAGAAGTGAATAGCAGGGCCAGCACCATGGCTCAATAGGCTAATCCTCCGCCTTGCGGTGCCAGCACCCCGGGTTCTAGTCCTGGTAGGGGCGCTGGATTCTGTCCCAGTTGCCCCTCTTCCAGGCCAGCTCTCTGCTGTGGCCCAGGAAGGCAGTGGAGGATGGCCCAGGTGCTTGGGCCCTGCACTCGCATGGGAGACCAGGAGAGACACCTGGCTCCTGGCTTCGGATCAGCGCAGTGCGCCGGCCGCAGCGCACTGGCCACAGCGGCCATTGGAGGGTGAACCAACGGTAAAGAAAGACCTTTCTCTCTGTCTTTCTCTCTCACTGTCCACTCTGCCTGTCCAAAAAAAAAAAAAAAAAAAAAAAAAAAAAAAAGAAGTGAATAGCATTTATAGGCTCAGATGCATATATACCAAATTTCAGAGCATAGACAATAAAGTATACTTGGAAATTTTGACACTAAATGATATCTTTTATCTTTGATTAACTAATAAAACTGAATATGTTTATATTTTTGTACTTGTATTTATTTGTATTTTTATATGTTAAAGACAATGATCTTCAGCCTATAAAAAGTGAAACCAACATCATCTGTAAGCAGAATTTCTCACTATGGATAGTGACATGAACTATAGGA
This sequence comes from Lepus europaeus, assembly GCF_033115175.1. NCBI lineage: Eukaryota > Metazoa > Chordata > Mammalia > Lagomorpha > Leporidae > Lepus > Lepus europaeus. The sequence continues at coordinate 36,351,516 of NC_084833.1, forward strand.
AAGTGCCAGCTAAGTTAAGCAAGACTACATTTCAGGCCCCTATAAACTTGTCTTTGAAACTTCTGTTCTGTTTTCAGTGGTCTTGAAACAAAACTGAGAAATAGCTTTGGTGCTATAAGGGAACAGACAAATAACTGGAGTGTTTCATTTTCAAAAGGACTATAATGAGCTATACACGAATTTTAGACTTCTGCATTGAGGTAAATCTAAGCACAATTCAATAATAGATTAGTAAATAATTGGTTTGTGAAGATTTAGAAAACGAAGCAAAAATCAGCAGGAGCTAGGACGAGTTTATGAAAAATGAGTCAGGTCAGACTGACTTCATTCTCCCTTGAACAAGAATTCAAATAAGGTAGATTACGTTCATCTGGATTTAGCAGAGTATTTGTCAGAGTCACAACAGAAACACATCCTGGAAAATTCTCAAGGGAGCTAGATCTATTAAATGCTTAGAAAATATCCATGATACTGATTTGATTGAATTTGGGACACGAGATTTTTTTTTCTTACCATTTCTAAGTTCTCTACCTTTGATCCTTTTCTTCAAAAAAAAAAAAAAAAAGCTATCACATTTTAGCACCTAGTATGTACTAGGTATTGTCCTAATTCCTTAAGATGACATGAATATTATTCTCACAATGATCACTGATATAAATACTCTTTTAACTCTATATTAGAGAATTGAAATCTTTCCAAGGTCACTAACCTATAGACATGTTTAAATCTGCAAATTACATGAATGTAGAGGGAAAAAATAATGCTGGATTACAGAAACAGGCTTTAAAAGAATACCTCAGGATATATATGAAAATCTGTAGGTATTTTATTTTTTAACAAGGACAATTTGTGTCAGTAGTATTGATATGGATGCTAAGAAAATTAAGACCCTTAGGTCACGTAACAGGATAAGCTCTCTGATTAAAGAGAGGTAGAATACTTGCTCTTTCAGTATTTTACTTCTAGTACCACATATGAATATCAGAATTCTTTCCCTTGTGAATGACAGAATCTCCACACATAAAAAATGGATTTTTTTGACTCACATAGCTGAGTAGAATTCTAAAATAACCTATGGACCTAAAGAAAACAACTGTTGAAACTTGGGCTCCAGAAATGGAAAATGGACTCAGAGTCATCAGTGGTCTCTGCTCTGCTTTGCATGCTGACTTCATCCCCTCTAATTTCAGACAGGCCTACATCACTGTGGGGCAGAATGATCACCAAGAATCTTGGCTACCTATTCCACCTAAAATATAAAGCTTCTTTCTAGCTGAAACCTAAATATTAATCCCTGAGAAAAGTTCTGATTGGCCAGGCTTTGGTCATACAAAAATTTCTGGGTTAATCACTATTGTCAGGGAGATGGTAAAATGGTTGGCCAGGTTTTGGTCATGGAATCACTTTGGTGGTCAATGGCTGTGTAGAGTGTGGAATAGAGCAGAGTCTATTACCAGAAGAAGGAGAATGGAGGAGTCTGGCTGATCACACAACACATGATATGTTAATTTCAGATATGTTCGGCAAGAATATTCATCATAATAGAAACTGGAACTTGTGCTGGCACCACAGCTCAATAGGCTAATCCTCCGCCTTGCAGAGCCAGCACACCGGGTTCTAGTCCTGGTCAGGGCACCGGATTCTGTCCCAGTTGCCCCTCTTCCAGGCCAGCTCTCTGCTGTGGCCAGAGAGTGCAGTGGAGGATGGCCCAAGAGCTTGGGCCCTGCACCCGTGTGGGAGACCCAGAGAAGCACCCGACTCCTGCCTTTGGATCCTCGCGGTGCGCCGGCTGCAGTGCGCCGGCCGCGGCAGCCATTGGAGGCTGAACCAATGGCAAAGGAAGACCTTTCTGTCTCTCTCTCTCACTGTCCACTCTGCCTGTCCAAAAAAAAAAAAAGAAAGAAAAAAAAAAGAAACTGGAACTTGCACCCAATGAAGACCAGATGAGGAATCAGATGCAGTTATTTTGGAAAGAAAAATTTCAGAGAAGATAAAAAGGATTGATGAAAAAGAAAGAGCAAACAAGTTCTATATGGTTAAGGGATAGAATGTGAATTATCCTCACCAAGAAAAATATTTCACTTTTTAAAATACTTCCAAGGCTCAGAGCCACTCAAGGGATCTCAGAATGAAATAATAGCTCTGACATTTCTGTTTTGAAGACATAAGCTCTTGGGCCATTTGCAAGGGAAGTTGCAAATGAGTTATCAGTATCAGGTGAATTACTGGACAAAATAAGAGAATGACAATGAAAAATGTAAAGTTTAAATTCAAATATATATGAGTACTAATCTAAGTTTTGACATCTGCTAGCTTATGTAGTCCTTGACGAATTGCCCTCTCCTCCTAAAATTATTTTTTATACAGATAGTGTACTTTTTATCATGTATGTCTGTTATGAGTAGTAGGTTATGATATAGTTAAAACTCTACTGTCTAACTCTGCCTGTCAATATATATATTGACATCCACACACATATATACTGTGATTCATTAAGAACTATCTACGAAAGCAGAGTTTTGGCCGGCGCCGCAGTTCACTTGGCTAATACTCCGCCTTGCGGCGTCGGCACACCAGGTTCTAGTCCTGGTTGGGGCACCGGATTCTATCCCGGTTGCCCCTCTTCCAGGCCAGCTCTCTGCTATGGCCCGGGAAGGCAGTGGAGGATGGCCCAAGTCCTTGGGCCCTGCACCTGCATGGGAGACCTGGAGAAGCACCTGGCTCCTGGCTTCGGATCAGCGAGATGCGCCGGCCGCAGAGGCCATTGGAGGGTGAACCAACGGCAAAAAGGAAGACCTTTCTCTCTGTCTCTCTCTCTCTCACTATCCACTCTGCCTGTCCAAAAAAAAAAAAAAAAGAATGAGAGAAAGATCAAAAATGGAAGAGTGGCTGAGAGCATGGAATAAGCACATGAAGTAGAAATTTAAGATTCCCCAGCATACTGGAATTTACTAAGTCTAGCATCGCTATGGTAGATTTTGAAAATTTTAGGTTCACACAGAAGGTCATGAAGATTTATTTCATGATTTATTTATTTCAAGATTTATTTATTTCATGAAGATTTAATAAGATAATAAATGAAAAATTGCTTAGAAAATTCCTAATATCAATTTAGTGTTCAAAACACTTTATTATTACTTTAATTCGATTTTAATCGCATGGCATCCTCTTAGAGGATGAGCTTCTCAAAGAAAGAATTGTCATATTGAACTCTTTTGTTCTAGATTCGGTATAATGCCTGGTGCTTTACAGGCACTTGAAGATAGAAGGAATTGTGATACTGGGAAATAAAATAACTACAACTTAAAACTGTGGGTTTACATCTGAACACAAGAAATAGAAGCAAGAAAAGCGAAGCCTGATTGGCAATTAAAAAATGAGGAGCATGGCAGAAAGATGGAGATGAAACTATATAAAGGTTCTGAGATACAACCAACAAGAAGAGATATGGTGCTATAGTTCTGGAAGATTCAGAGGTCAATATTTACCCAACTCAAACCAGGTATTTACTGTAATAATAATTCCATAATCTTGCTTTTTCATATCATACTTTTGTGTTCAGTACCTTTAGGATGTAAGTTTCTATAGCCAATTCCAGTGTAATATGATATATTGTTTATTAAAATTTTTAGCATTTACAGGGCCGGTGCTGTGCCACAGCAGATTAAGCCACCACATGCAATGCTGGCATCCCATATTCTTGGCTACTCCGCTTCCAATCAAGCTTTCTGCTAATCCAACTGAGAAAGCAGCAGAAGATGGCCCAAGTATTTGAGAGGCTCTACTACCCATGTAGAAGACCTAAAGGAAGCTCTTAGCTCCTGGCTTCCACCTAGCCTGGCCCTGACAGTTGTGGTTGTTTGGTGAGTGAACCAACAGATGGACAGGGACAATCTCAATCTCTCTCTCTCTCTCTCTCTCTCTCCCCTTTCCCTTAGTTCCTCCCCTCCCTAACACTGAATTTCAAATAAAATAAAAAATCTTGTAATTTTTTGTTATTTTTTGGGGGGAGGGTGAAAGGGAATGTGGGAGGAAGGGGCAAAGGAGGGGTGGAGAGGGAGGCAGAGGGAGGGAGAGAAGGAGAGAGAGAGAATATGCATGCACACTCCAATCTGCTAGGTTATTCGCCAAATGCCTCCAATAGCTGGCATTGACCTGAACCAGCATCAGTAGCGAGAACTCAATCAGGGTACCCCCCAAGGTTAGCAGGAACACAATTACTTAAGTTATTATCACTGCCTCCCAGGGTCAGGAGCTGGAGCTGGGAATCAACCCATTTGGGATGCAGGAATCTAAACTGCCAGGCCAAAGGCCTGTCACTGATATGATGTTTCTCTCTCTCTCTCTTTTTTTTTTTTTTTTGACAGGCAGAGTGGACAGTGAGAGAAAGAGAAAGACAGAAAGGTCTTCCTTTTTCCATTGGTTCACCCCCTCAATGACCTCTGCGGCCGCCACACTGCGCTGATCTGAAACCAGGAGCCAGGTGATTCTCCTGGTCTCCCAGGCGGGTTCAGGGCCCAAGGACTTGGGCCATCCTCCACTGCACTCCCAGGCCATAGCAGAGAGCTGGCCTGGAAGAGGGGCAACCGGGACAGAATTTGGTGCCCCGACCGGAACTAGAACCCGGGATACCAGCGCTGCAGGTGGAGCATTAGCCTAGTGAACCATGGCGCCAGCCTTTCTTTCTTTCTTTCTTTTTTTTTTTTTAAGACTTATTTATTTATTTGAAAGGCAGTTACAAAGAGGCAGAGGCAGAGAGAGAGAGGTCTTTCATTCACTGGTTCACCTCCAGATGACTGCAACCACCAGAGCTGTGCTGATCCAAAACCAGGAGCTTCTTCTAGGTCTCCCATGTGGGTGCAGGGGCCCAAGGACTTGGGCCATCTTCTACTGCTTCCCCAGGCCATAGCAGAGAGCTAGATCTGAAGTGGAGCAGCCAGGACTTGAACCGGCGCCCATATGGGATGCCAGAGTCGCAGGCTGGGGTTTTAACCTGCTGTACCACAACATCAGCCCCATCTATTATAGGTTTATAAGCAGTAGCAAGTTACCTGCTAGAGAGAATCAAATACATATTGAAATATGACCTCAAAGCCCTGAAACACTCTGGATTATCGCTGTATAAATTTGGAATCTACTCCAAAACCTTAATTCAATTTCTCAAATAGCTGTGATTTTATTATTAACATGTTATTTTAGTCTCCAATGTTTATACAAGAGATATTCATATCTTTTATGAAATTTCTAAAACTTGAATGTTTAGGGACCTAGAATTCTACTTATTAATGCATTTTGGATTTGACACTATAGTATTCCACTGCAGATAAGAGAAAGTCAACCCTGTGTGAAAGATCCATAATATCACAGGGAGATGAATAATGGCCACTTTTAATGCAGTTTTCATAATAGGGCCTATCTGCTTTTAAAGCAAAAGCAATATCTTGTTTACTAACTGGGTGGAGTGTGAGGATGATTAATTTCCAAACACCTGTCATGACCCAGTCACAGTATGATGATTTCCTCTAGTCATTCTAAGGGCATACCAACGACCTGGGGGCTTTGTTACAATGGAGAATTATGGTTAACTAGATCAAGAGAATATGAGACAACTTATGTTGGCTTAAAAACCAGCTGCTCTGGGGCTGGCACTGTGGAGTAGCTGATACAGCCGCCTCCTGCAGTGCTGGCATTCCATATGGGCATTGATTCTAGTCTCGGCTGCTCCAGTTTTGATCCAGCTCTCTGCTATGACCTCAAAAACAATGGAAGATGGTCCAAGTCCTTGTGCCCCAGCATCCAAATGGGAGACTTGGAAGAAATTTCTGGCTCCTGGCTTCGGATCAGCCCAGCTCTGGTCTTTGCAGCCACTTGGGAGTGAACCAGCAGATGGAAGATCTCTCTCTCTCTCTCTCTGTGTGTGTGTGTGTGTGTGCCTCTTCCTCTCTGTAACTCTGCCTTTCAAAGGCTAAATGGGGGCCGGTGCTGTGGTGCAGCAGGTTAATCCTCTGCCTGAAGCGCCAGCATCCCATATGCGTGCTGGTCACTTCCAATCCAGCTCTCTGCTATGGCCTGGGAAAGCAGTAGAAGATGACCTGAACCCTTGGGCCCCTGCACCCACGTGGGAGACCTGGAAGAAGCTCCTGGCTCCTGGCTTCAGATCGGTGCAGCTCCGGCCGTTATGGCCAAAAGGGGAGTGAACCATCGGATGGAAGATCTCTCCCCCCCGCCCCCGCCTCTCCTCTCTGCCTCTCTTCTCTCTGTGTAACTATGACTTTCAAATAAATAAATAAATCTTCAAAAAAAAAAAAGGCTAAATGAATCTAAATTAAAAAAAAAAAAAACACCTGGTCTGTGTATAGGAAGTTTTTCTCAGTTAGCTCCTACAAGGTGCTGATGCTGTTGGACCATACCAGAGGGCCACACTTGTGACAAATTGCTACATGCAATGTGATAGCAGTTTCATTGCACACATGAGGATAAGGGCCCAAGAGGGCACAATGTTTTAGGCAACATCTCAATGCTGTAGAACATACAATTTCATAAGAGGGTGATTTTAAAATTTCAGCCCTTTCTACCATTCCATATATTTTCTAATTCCTAGAAATCAGTGAGCTGAAAAAAGAAATGTAATGAGGAAACTCTTCCCAGGGATTTTTAAATACAGTGAACCCAATTTTGATTTTGGTGGAGAGTTTGAAATGCTTTTCATAGTATTTGAATTAGCTTGTGCTTTCTACTTAGCTTTTATGAAATCTGCTCCTGTTTCTAATGTGATTGCTTTTTTTGAACTACTGCTTCATTGTAGACAAGAAAAAGGAAAAAAAAAATAACAACTTGAGAATGATGTAACAGAAGAGATTACGTTATTGTAAAGCCATCTGCAAATGACATGAAGAATGTGAACTATACTTAACGTGATTTAATTTTCTCTGAGTCCATGGTGGAGTGCAAGAGAGCAAAGTAACTGCTTTGTTCCTACCTAGATGCTCAGTAGTGTAGAAGGTTGCCAAGGTAACCATAACTTTTGATTAGTATCAGACTACATAAGAATCAAAAAATCCCTGAATTTTCACTTTCTGTGTCAGCTGGAGTAAGAGTGATATAGGTTTTCACCTCCCTTCCCATCTTCCAAACAGTTTTCCCCACATTATTGCATTTAATGATTTTCATGAAAGGACATTACAAACAAGAAGCATCCAGTATCCTTTAACCTGGGGTGGAAACAGATTCAGGAAAGAGACCACTCTGCCCACAAAAGGGCTTCAATGAATAAGCAATTTGCTTTGGCTGAGAAAGAGGCAGTAAAATGTGACGAGCAGCTTAACGGAAAATGCAAGCAAGAGGAAAGGCACAATTACTGAATACCAGGCTCTAGGGTGGACAAATAATTAGGAAAAAAAAAGAATAATAATCCCAGATAAATAAAAGTAATCACTTTGCTGTTTTTTATATAATGCAACAGGCATTAGCACAATATGACACTAAAAAAATAAAATAAGAGCAATAAGAATAAATCATCAGATAAGTAACATGTGAGCATTTGGGATTTGGTTTGCTTTCTTTGCTTTAGTCTGAGTTGCTTGTTTATAGCCCTGAATAACCTTCATCTCATTCAGTTCTCAGAAATGTAACCCTGACACATGAAAAGGATGCAGGGTATTTCCTAAGATGTATGACAAGAGAAAATGCTAATTTTACCATTAAAAAGTTAATAATCTTGTTATAGAAAATTTACAGATTACAAAATAGAAATACTTAAAACCATCTAGATTGCTAAAGTGACTATGCATTTTATCATAAATATTTAAGGTATACCATATGATGTTTTGATATACAAACATATATAAAATGATTACAACAATGAAACTAACATAACCCATCAGCTCACATAGTGAGCTCACCTTGTTTCCTGAATGGTGTGAATCACAGAAGCCCTCCTCTCTTAGCTAATTCCAAGCATAGGACAACCATGTCACCATGCTATACATTAGATCTTGAGATCATATTCATTTTAAACTGAAAATTTGTGCATTTTTACCAAAATCTCCACATTATAACATTTTGGTATAAAACTTTCAACTGTCTTCTTCTTATATATTTTAACACAATTAAGGCTTATTATTTACATATCATTAGGATATGATTTTTATCTACAATTTTAAATTTTTTTGTTAGAACTAGTCTCAAATATGTTTCATGGCAGCCATATGCATTTATGCTAGTTTATTCAGCCATTTCCTACCATTCATTGGATATGCATTATTTCAAAAATGTCCTTACTTTATGGAAACTCTGCATTGGATATTCTAAAAAAGATTTATTTGCTTATTTGAAAGCCTGTGTTAAAGAGAGAGGGAGAGACAAACACCTTCCATTCACTGGTTCACTCCCCAGTTAACCACAACCACCAGCACTGAGCCAGGCTCAAGATAGGCACCAGGAGTTTCATCAAAAGGTCTGCCATGTGAGTGGCATGATCCCAAACACCAGAGCCACTCTATGCTGCCTTTCCCAGGTCATTAACAGGGAGCTGAATCCAAAGGGAAGCAGCTGGGACACAAACTGGAACCCATATGGGATACTGTTGTTGCAGGCAGCAACTTTATCTGCTCTGCCACAACGCCAGCCCCTGCATTGAACATTTTTTTAATTAAAAGTTTTCCTTTATATTCTAAGCTTTTCCCTTTTTCCTAGAAGGAGAATTACTGAGTCAAAGAGGGGTACACATAAGGATTCTTTGTGGGAGTTGCTATTTACACCAAAATAATTTGTTTTTTATGCACTTAATAAAAACCCAATTTTGGTTAAATGTATTAATGTGTATGGAAAGGTTTGTTGTGTTTTGTTTTGTTAAATATGAAAAGTGATCCTGGTGGTAAAGAGCACCAGATTTGGAGTCAAATGTGATTCAGAGAACGTATTAATAGAAAACTGAATCTTTCTTCCGGCCCTTGCCACACATAAGCTATGACAAAAATCTATGACCATAAAGTCTATAACTATTGCAATAAGTTCTGTCAACTGCATTTTACAAAGGAAAAAATAAGTCAAAAAGAAAAGGTTAAATAAGTGACAAAGTTACCCTCCCCCAAGGTCAGGTGCTATTTCCAACACCCAGTGCTTCTGGTATAGGCGTACAGACTTCCAATGTTGGTTTTCTGATCTAATCTTCCACAAACTATTTTAAAACACATGCTTTATGTGATTTAGCATTTAAGTTCACCTAGCTTTGATGAGATAAATAGTGCCTTCCTCTTGTCATGATGTCATTACCCACTCACTGTAGTTTCCCCCCCTAAATCCTATAATAGAAGCTTTTTATTTTTTAACCTCATGTGTGCTCTACTTCGACTTTTATCATGAAAGCCTGTTTGTTCACCTTCTGACAGCTCTCCACAGCTCATCTCCCTGCCGGTTGCAGCTAAACCATACCATTGTATGAATTTCAATATATAGAAAAGATGAAAGATGGTAAAAAAAAAATTAGACAATGGACCTATGATAAGTCAAAGAATTAACAAAAAGGGTCAAATTACCCGAAGTTCAAACCAAAAGACATCAAAGAGGGAAAGCCAAGTACTAAAATAAGAGATAATAGAAGATGATTAGGGGAAAAATCATAATAAAAGGGAGATAATGGTTTGCAACTGGGAAGAGAAATTGTAAAGAACTAGAAATAAATGGCTAAGATAGAATTAAAGGTATAATGAGAACTGAAAAATAATAGTGGATATAGTGAAAGATAAGCCTGTCATATTTTCACAGGGAAGATGGGAATGGAGGGAACTGTTCCTGTGAGAAGGTTCCAAAGATGTGGACTGGTTGTTTTATTCAGATGTAGAGCAAAGTCAAATAAATTGTGATCACATTGAAACTGGGTAATTATAATGAGTGCAAGCCAGTCTTGTATTTTAAAACAGATTATAATAAAAATCATCAGATTTCTTTCTCTCCCCCAAAAAGCAGTACACATGCAAATTTATATATATTAACAGCCTCTCAATATATCCTATTAAAGCTAGATGGATCAGACCATAAATATCTTGATTGTAATATGTGTTTTCTTTTGCATATGTGTGTAACTTTCTTTCAAAATTTCATCCATAGAACTGTGTGCCCTAAGTGTTTTTGTTCTTGTCTGCTTCCTTCACTATTCACTCAATGCTATTAATCACTGGCTTTGTTATTTAAAATTTTCATTCTGACTAGATTCAATTGATCACTTGAGTAAACGGGTTTTATGCTGTAATTACATTTATACAATTACCAAGATAAATAAGTAATGTAATAATACCATTTACATTTGATTCACTGTAAAGTCCAGAGTTATTATAGGTACTGTCAAAAAGTTTGTGGAGAAGGTGGGAATAAAAATATTTATTTTGGTGCAAATTGTTTTGAAATCTATGCATAATTCTTAAACATCTGTCTACTAACTTTTTAAAGTACTCTCATACAAAGAATTGCCTTTGCTTTATTTGAGCAAGGGATTTTTAAACAATAAAAAGACTTTCAATGTACCATTTTATTATGTATCTGGGAGCTTAGTTGATCTATGCTGTGAAACTGATCCAGTTGGAACAAGACAAACTAACTGCATTTGAGCAAGAAACCACAATGCCCTATTCTAGAGGTACTGAACTCTGCCTAGAATAGAATATAGTCTAGGTGATGAGAAATGTACAAGTTGGAAAACATAATACCATTTTTCTCTGAAGGAATGGATGAATAAGTTAATGCATTAATTAATATAAATTTTCACTCCTAGCAAATCTGTATTCAGATATACACAGTAGAGACTAGTAATAACCCTATTTCTTAAATTTTAAACAAAGACCTAAGTGTTGCACAGAAGGCTCCACAATTGACAAAGCAAAACAATAGTTGACATACCTTTCTATGTATTTTATCTGATGATCCTGAGTACAGTTCAAAATGAAAGGCCACTTTTATTAATCCATTCATTCATGAACATATAGTATAGCTGACCTTGACCAAGGGCTACTGAGTTAATTGTATTCAGAGTAACAATATTAATTTCATTACCTAAGACATCCTCTTAAGATGAATTTGATTTCATCAGCTATAAATAAAACTAAAAATGCCAAACACAGTGGAATTCACTAAGACTTTAAAAAAATGTATATAGTTTTCCCAATAATGTCATTGTTCTTGAATATTCTTTAAATGCCAATAAAGCAAAGATTGATTAGCAATGTAAATGTAAATATTAGAAATGAGAAAGCAAATTCTTTATTAAAAGTTTTAGTTGATACCCTAACCCAAAAAAATAAAACTTTCCTAGAATAATTTCCTATAAGTTACATAAAATTTAATATTTTCAATTTTTTAGAGCATAAAGAAAAAAATCACATACATAAATTTTAAATTCCTATACATACTTGATTTTAACAATGATGTCATTGTGAGAGCACTTCAAAAGATTCATGGAAAATGGAATTAAAACTTTATTTTGGTATAAAACATTTGCACTCATATATAGTTTATTCATAATATATATTTTCAATGTATTTTTTAAAGATCCCTCATGAACCAGTGAGTACAAGGGGCAGCAAGATACACACATACCTGGTTTCAGTTGCATGTATTCAGCTTCCAATCTAGCTTCCTGCTAATGCACACACTGGGAGGCAGCAGATGATTGCTTAATGACTTGGGTCTCTGATACCCACATGCGAGGACTGGATTGAGTTCGAGGCTCCTGGGTATGCCTGGCCCAGCCCAGGCTGTTGCAGGTATCCAGGAGGTTAACCAGTGGATGGAATATTTCTCTCTGTATTTCTGCCTCTGTTTCATTGTCTTTCAAAAAAAAAATGAAAATAAATAAATTTTAAAATTGAATAAATCAGTGAGTAAAAGTAAGCTATTGATTGAATAATAAAGTAGTATTAAAACATTTTTATGAATGTTTGGAAAAAATAAAGCTCAACTCTTGCTACACCTTTTTAAAATCTCTCAGTCTCCAGGTCTAGATTGAAAAAATATATATATATATGTATATATATATATATATATATACACAAACACATATATTTAATAAAGTAAAATTATATATGTTTTAAAAATTTTCCAGAGAGAATTTTCCAAATGTGATAAGAATATCAGAGGTCTTGGCCGGCGCCATGGCTCAACAGCCTAATATTCCGCCTAGCGGCGCCAGCACACCGGGTTCTAGTCCCGGTCGGGGTGCTGGATTCTGTCCCAGTTCCCCTCTTCCAGGCCAGCTCTCTGCTGTGGCCTAGGAGTGCAGTGGAGGATGGCCCAAGTGCTTGGGCCCTGCACCCCATGGGAGACCAGGATAAGCACTTGGCTCTTGCCTTTGGATCAGCGCAGTGCCCCGGCCGCAGCGTGCCGGCCGCGGCAGCCATTGGAGGGTGAACCAACAGCAAAAGGAAGACCTTTCTCTCTCTCTCTCTCACTGTCCACTCTGCCTGTCAAAAAAAAAAAAAAAAAGAAAGAAAGAAAGAAAGAAAAGAAAAAGAAAAAAAAAAAAGAATATCAGAGGTCTTAAAATAAGATGTAACAAGGCCGGCGCTGTGGCTTAACAGGTTAATCCTCCGCCTCGTGGCATCGGCACACTGGGTTCTAGTCCCTGTTGGGGCGCCGGATTTTATCCCGGTTGCCCCTCTTCCAGGCCAGCTCTCTGTTATGGCCCGGGAAGGCAGTGGAGGATGGCCCAAGTGCTTGGGCCCTGCACCCGCATGGGAAACCAGGAAAAGCACCTGGCTCCTGGCTTCAGATCAGCAAGATGCGCGGGCCGCAGCAGCCATTGTAGGGTAAACCAATGGAAAAAGGAAGACCTTTCTCTCTGTCTCTCTCTCTCACTATCCACTCTGCCTGTCCCCAAAAAAAAAAAAAAAAAAAAAGATGTAACAGATTTGACACCAAACCATAGAAAATGAATCTTATCTTATTAGCTGATAACATTAGAATCAGGGCCAATGACCACGTAAAAATTTGGGAGCAATAAATACCATATGTATGTATACAAATACATATATCTATAAATGTGTGTATGTGCATGTATATTTATGTATGCATATGTGTATGCATATATACATAATTTATATAGTTAGATACAGACATATGCATATGTATAAAAGTGAATAACCACAGATAGAGGAGCCTGTAATATTCACATATCTAGTATTTTTAAAGGTCATTTTAGTAGGAGATATATAAATGAACAACAAAACATTGTTTTAAAGAGGAAATAATATCACTGTTCATCCTACATACCAAAAATAATAAAATCTGTTTGGAAATAAAATAATCATAATAACTATTGTGTTGGCAGGTACTTCATATCCTGAGAAAGTATGAATTGCTGAAGTATGTCTGGAAAAGTTTACAAATATGCATCAAAATTTTGATTCAGAATTTCTCTGTTTAAGAAATAACTCCCAGAGTCCAGTGCTATGGCGCAGTGGGTTAAAGCCCCAGCCTGCAGTGCTGGTATCCCATATGGGCACCGGTTCATGTCCCGGCTGCTCCTCTTCTTTTTTTTTGACAGGCAGAGTTAGACAGTGAGAGAAAGAGAGACAGAGAGACAGAGAGAAAGGTCTTCCTTTTTCCGTTGGTTCACTCCCCAAGTGGCTGCTATGGCCAGCGCCTTGAGGTGACCCGAAGCCAGGAGCCAGGTGCTTCCTCCTGGTCCCCCATGCGGTTGCAGGGCCCCAACACTTGGGCCATCCTCCACTGCACTCCTGGGCCACAGCAGAGAGCTGGACTGGAAGAGGAGCAACCGGGACAGAATCCGGTGCCCCGACTGGGACTAGAACCCGGGATGCCGGCACTGCAGGCGGAGGATTTGCCTAGTGAGCTGCGGTACCATCCTGCTCCTCTTCTGATCCAGCTCTCTGCTATGAGCCTGGGAAAGCAGTAGAAGATGGCTCAACTCCTTGGGCCCCTGCACATGCTGGGAGACCTGGAAGAAACTCCTGGCTCCTGGCTTCAGATCAGCTCAGCTCTGGCTTTTGTGATCATTTGGTGAATGAACCAGCAGAATGGAAGATCTCTCTCCCTCTCTCTCTCTCTAGCTCTACTTCTCTGTAATTCCTCCTTCAAATAAATAAAATAATCCTTAAAAAAAAAAAAGAAATAACTCCCAGAAGATAATTGAGTTATAGTACCAGGATGATTAATATTAATAAACAAAACCTTAGAACAAGCTAAATTCTCACTGACAAAACAAGGATTCAATACACTCCATATTGTCAAACAACAACATCCTATATGGACACATAATGTTATGATTCATACATATCCTTTACCACTTATATAAAAAAGTCAATGAAACATATTTCAAAGGAACACTTATAAGATTGTATTTATTTATAGATATCTAGAAAGAAGTTTTTAAAATATATTTTATACTCTACAATGAATGGCAGAGTTTGGAACATTTTAAAACTTCCCATGCTTTGAATTTATACATGAATAAACACAAAATCTATTTTCATTTGAAAAACAATAAAGCAGTATAATAGCATCAATACTCTGTATTGTGGTTAGGAAAGTAGAGATGGAAGGGGCAGGTTTAAAAATACTGAAAGTAGATTCCATATTTAAAATCTTAAAGTTTTATTTTTCAAAGATTTATTTAATTAATTAATGAAAATTGTAAAACTATTTCCAAGAAGGAAGAAAAGAACTAACACATTTAATCAATAAAACAAAGAATGCAGAAATAAGATTATTAAAGGAAATACAGCTCAATAAAACCATAGTCTTTGGGAATTTCTTTCTTTTTTTCTGTTTTTGGCCTGACATAATTCACTTGCAGCTTACCCAGAAAAATACAAGTTGTTGATCTTCATCAAATTAACATGTAACTACAGAGCTTGAGTCTTGATCATCAGAAAAGATTAAGCCAAGGCTCTCCCTCCCTAGACCACCAAATGTCTCCATGACAGTCTTGAAGTAAAAATCTGTTTAGATACTTTTACTTAGTAAAAATATCTTATACACTCTGACACACTCAAAAATAATAAAACCTGTTTGGAAATACAATAATCATAGCAACTATTGTGTTGGCAAATACTTCATATCTTAACTGAGAGGGTGTGAATTGCTGAAATGTGCCTAGAAAAGTTTGTGGGTTTTTTGGTTGGTTTGTTTCAGTACAGAGAGAATCAGTGAATGGGCAGATATGGTGAATTAGTCCTGAGCTGAAGACAGACTCTATTATTTCCTCTTATTTTTCCTATCCTTTCGTATTTTTGTTCACTCATTTGGTTGATAAGGTTTCCACATTTTTGCTTTAAAACATTAAAAATTATTTATTGTATAATTCAATTTGTGGATCAGAAATCTGGGAAGAGATTGGCTAGGTGATAGTCCTTGTTCCATGTGGCGTCACCTGAGGTCATTAAGGGGTTTTCAGTTGTAGATTTGATAGTTTGGAGCAGGTGTTGAAGGGGTCAAAGGTGACCTTTCTCATACCTGTCTGGACATAGCTTCCACCTCCTTTCTTTCTCCATGTGGCCTTTCTGGGAGGGAATGTGCTAGTCAATTTCTTACACAGAAGCTGAGGTTTTGCAGAGAACAAGACAGAAACTGACTGCCTTCTAGGCTTGGAATGGACAGTTTTATGTGTACCATACTCACAGCTAAATTCAAAAAAAAGGGAAAGTAGAATTGTACTTTTCAATGGGAAAAGTGTCAAAGAATTTGTATCCTTCTTTAATTTACTATAAAATAATTCTTCCCTTGAATATTAGACTTTGTGTTTTTATCTAAAAAAAAAAAAAAATGACTGTTGCCGAAACCCATTAATTCTCAAATTCCATTCTTTAAGGAATGCCATTTTAAACATTATCATTGTTAATCTCTGTGTAATATTTAAAGTGTGCTTGGCATTATTTTTTCTCTAAGAGAAAAAGAAAAAGAATTTTTTTTATCTTTACAAATAAGGACTATAATAATCATGGATATTTAAATATTTGCCCCAATTCTTGGTTTGCCAGTCATGCATCCAAAATTATTATATGTATATTGAAATATTATATGTATATTTAAATGATCTGAAAAACACTCTATTGAATAAATAGGCATTTATTTTCATAGTCTCAGTGGTCAGGTGTATAACTGAAGTCACATAGCCATAGTAAAGGACAAACATCCTCAGGTTAGAGAAATGTGTGGTCAAGATTTGACTCCTCCTTTTGAAAATTCATCTGGGAAAGAGTGAGGAAGATGAGCACAGAGGATGAGGCCAAGATTAGAGAAAGCAAGGGGATAAGTAATATATTACCTATGCCTACAAGCACCTCTTGCATATAGGAGGATTTTCACAGTGGTCCTTTAGATGAATTTGAACCATACAGAGTAAGTCACTAATCTGCCAGGATTTGCAGGTAAGAGAATGCAAAGTATAAAGAATAGCATCTAAAGAAGAACTCCTCAATCTAAGACTCTATTTCAGTTGCTGGAAGACCTGATGACTCATCAGAAGTAGTTACTCAAAGGCACAGATGGCTATGATATAGTCAAAGATCATTCCAGGGCAAAGGATACACTTAAATATCCCAAAAATCAGAAGGAAGATCTGTGACTCATGACCAATATGTGATGTTTCTCCTTCCAGAGAAAAAGTCATTGCCCATATTGAAAATAGGACTGGTGGGGCCGGTGCTGTAGCTTAGTAGGCTAAGCCTGCACATGCAGTGCTGGCATCCCAAATGGGCAGCCATTCAAGTCCCAGCTGCTTCTCATCCAATCCAGCTCTCTGCTGATGGCCTGGTAAAGCTCGAGAAGATGGCCCAAGAGTTTGGGCCCTTGTATCTGCATGGGAGATCCGGAAGAAGCTCCTTGCTTCTGGCTTCAGATCTATCCCGCTCCAGCCATTGTGGCCATTTGGGGAGTGAAGCAGCGTATGGAAGACCTTTCCCTCTGTCTCTCTCTCCTCTTAACTTTTCATCTCAAATAAATAAATAAAATCTTTAAAAGAAAAGAAAAGGAAACAGGACTGGCTATGAAAGTTCCACCCATGAGAGTTTAACAGGAAGTACACAGAATCCTATCAACTGAAGTCAGGTATTCAACCCAATGAAGAAAACAAGGGCACATGAAAGGAGAAATATGAGAAATATATGTTCCAATTTGGGAAAGAGCCCCAGGAGATTATAATCTCTCATCAAAGTTTTATTTGCAGGCCAGCGTCGTGGCTCAACAGGCTAATCCTCCACCTAGCGGCTCCAGCACACGGGGTTCTAGGCCCAGTCAGGACGCCGGATTCTGTCCTGGTTGCCCCTCTTCCAGGCCAGCTCTCTGCTGTGGCCTGGGAGTGCAGTGGAGGATGGCCCAAGTGTTTGGGCCCTGCACCCCATGGGAGACCAGGATAAACATCTGGCTCCTGCTTTCGGATCAGCGCCGTGCACCAGCCGCAGTGTGCCGGCCATGGCGGCCATTGGAGGGTGAACCAATGGCAAAGAAAGACCTTTCTCTGTCTCTCTCTCACTGTCCACTCTGCCTGTCAAAAAAATAAAAAGAAAAAAAGAAAAGAAAAACAAAGTTAAATTTTCATTTTTCGTAACTCCAAGTTCAGCTTTAGTCTTTTGACCCATGTAGTCACTAATTCTGGTGCTTTTCATTGCTTTGTGTTAGTCCATATTTCCATTTGGTATTATTTTCTTTCTTCCTGAATTGTTTCCTTTAACATTCCTTTAATATGTCCTGTAGAGATGGGTGCTTTCAGATTTTGTAAGGTGAAAAATGTCTTTATTTGGCCTTCATTTTTGAAATATATTTTCAAAAGATAAAGAACTCTAGGTATAAGTATCTAAAAATCGTTGTTCCATGTTGTTTGTGTTTTCTGCCAAAAGTGTTCCATTTTCTTTATTTTTCTTCCTCTATTTTCAACCTTGTCTTTAATTTTATGGCTACTACCACAAGAGAGGTTTTCATGTGTTGTTTCAATCCCCAGATGCCCACAACAGCCAAGGATAGGTCAGGCTGAAGCCAGGAGCCAGGAACTTCATCTAGATCTCCCATGTATGAAACCAGGTACTTTGCCCCAAATCCATTGTCTTCCAGGTGCATTAACAGGGATCTGGATGTAAAGCACGAAGTAGCTGGGACAGTAGTCCATTATGGGGTAAATCAATATGGAGGTAAACCAAGTGGTGTCTTAATCCACTGTTCCAGAACCCCAATCCCTCCAGCTGCTTGCTTTGAACATTTTGACCATGATGTGGATATTGGGAGTACTTATAAAGAGATTTATTACTAGGGATAGGACCATATATTTTGGAGGCTAACAAATCCCAATATCTGAAGGCTGAGTTGGCATCCTTGAGATCCAGGAGAATTCATGTTACAGTTTAAGCCCAGGTCCAGAGACCTTAAATCCAGGAAGACTGATGCTTTGGTTTGAATCCAAAAGTAAGGAAAAGCCAATTCCCAACATGGAGGCAATCAGGCACAAGAATTCCTCCCTTATGCAGAGGAAGTTCAGCACGTCTGTCCTATTTAGGCCTTTGGTTCATGAGAGGAGACTCATCTGCATTAGGGAGGGCAAACAAAATTTAATAACTTAAGCATAATCTTATTCAAGAAGACCCTCACAGAAATATCCAGAATAAAGTTTACTCAAATATCTGGCTATCACATAGCCAAGTCAAATCAAAATTATCACAGGCTAGATTTTTGTTTCTAGCTTTCACAGCCTTTGCAATATTTTGGACCATTTTTTAAATGTAAATAGTGTTTGTATATCCTTCCTCATAGACTCTGACATTTTGAGATTTGGCTGTTGGTTAAAGCCCTTGTTTCTACTGTTGAAGAACAGAGTTTTGTTTTGCTTTCATTTTCTTATTATTTGTTGAATTCTTTACTTAGTGAAGGTTTAAGCTTATCATTGTAAAGTAAACCAAAATTATGTCATTATAAAAATCAGTAGAAAGAATAAGAAAGGAAGGCAGAGGGAGGGTACGAGCATGGTTGGGAAGAAGGGTAGGGTTGGAAATACTGCTATGCTCCTAAATCTGTATAAAGGAAATACATGAAATTTGTTCACCTTATATAAATAAAAAAAGTTTAAAAATGTACACTAGGCCACATAAAGTTATCCCTCAGCTGACTCATACTGTTTATTTTTAAAAATTCTTTGTTCTCTGTGCCTCATTTTAGTTTCTATTTCTATGTCTTCAGATTCACTAATCTTTTATCCTGCAATGCCTGTTAATAATTTCCTCTAGTGTATTATTCATTTCATACATTGAAGTTTTCATTTTTAGAAGTTCGTTTTTAAATATCATTAATTTCTCTTTTTAAATATGGAATATAGTTATAATAATAACCAGGACTGCGTCAGGCAGAATTCACGATCTCAGAACTCCATCTGGGTTTCCTATGCCAGTCACAGGGACCCAGGTATTTGAATTATCACCTGCTGACTCCCAGGGTGTGCATTCATGAGAAGTTGTGTGGAATGTAAAACTGGGTCCTTAAACAAGTGCTATAATATGGGATGCATGGATTCTAAATGGCATCTTTTTTTTTTTTTTTTGACAGGCAGTGAGACAGTGAGAGAGACAGAGAGAAAGGTTTTCCCTTTTCCATTGGTTCACCCCCCAAGTGGCTGCTACAGCTGGCGTGTTGCAGCTGGTGCACTGCACCAATCCAAAGCCAGGAGCCAGGTGCTTCCTCCTGGTCTCCCATGCGGATGCAGGGCCCAAGGACCTGGGCCATCCTCCACTACACTCCTGGGCCACAGCAGAGAGCTGGACTGGAAGAGGAGCAATCGGGACAGAGTCTGGCGCCCTGACTGGGACTAGAACCCGGGGTGCCGGTGCTGCAGGTGGAGCATTAGCCTAGTGAGCCACAGCACTGGCCTCTAAATGGCATCTTAACCCCTGCACCAAATGCCTGTAGATACAGGCATTTTAACTGCTATGTTAAAACTATGCATGAATTTTAAAAAAAAATTTTTGCACCAAAATTTACCTATCTTTTAACTCCACTTGCTACCAATTTTTTACCCTCATATATACATACATAGAGACAGAAAGATTCATGTTAGAGTTTCCAAAGAGAACATGATATTTTGTTATAATAGGATTAAAATTGGAACAATATTGGAGAACAAAATATATTGCAGACAAAAAGACCAGCCCTGAGTAAACTTCAGGAAAAATTTTAACTTCACAAATCAGCCTTAATATACAGCACATTCACTTGACATCCTTTCTGGTGGTGCTCCAAGTCTTTATAAGCCAGACCAGCCTTACCTTTGTCTTCACCATCTCCCAATTGCTTAAGGTATTCCAGGTGCACAAAGAAAAGGTCTTAGTCTGGCAAAACAGAGAGCAACTACTATTAAACTTATGCACACCCTTCTCTAATCTCTTTGCAGGGTATTTGAATCAGAAAAGAAAGATTATGTATGTGACTTAAAATATATTTCCCAGAAGTTGGAAATATACAACCTCACTTACAGTCAGTAGAATTTTTGAGAGAACTTGTGAAAATGGAATCCTGGGTCCCATATTTTGGATCCAGAATAAAGGCTGAAAACAGTGGTAGAGACAAGGAAAAAACAAAATGTAGAAACTTTCTCGTGCAACTTCACAGTCTTAGCACTTCCACTACAATACAAGTATAATTGATTATGTACAGAAATGCAAACTAAGCAATTTAATTTTTGTCTGTGCTACTGTGTAAGGGAACAAGGAATTCTTATTAAAAATATATGGAGCTTTTTAATTCACTGGATTACCATGAGCACATAGGTGGTCTCTTAATGTGGAAAGGCTGTTTCCAAGAAGACTTGTAATAAAAATCAAAAGAACCTCAAGATGATTTTTATATGGGCATTAAGCCATGTGCCAAACCCCAGCTTTTTATTTATATTGTTGACTGTGCTTATGTTTGGTTAGCTTATTTATGAGTAGTGTGGAACAAAATGAAACCATCAGTTTTTCAGCCTCTAGTCCTATTTCCTTTTCCCTTTCTGTTCCCCTCCCCCTTCCTTCTTTTCACTCTTATTTTTTGGAGCAAAATCAAGATTGTCACTTTACAAGTCTTTTGGTAGAAATATGCATTTGTGAATCTACAATATTGGTTTTAGAGCAACGTAGCTTGAGTTTATTTTTAAATCTACATTAGGGGCTGGTGTTGTGGTATAGTTTGTAAAGCTACTGCCTGTAATGTCTGGGTTGCTCCACTTCCCATCCAGCTCCCTGCTAATGCACCTGAGAAAGCAGCAAAAAATGGTCCAAGTGGTTGGGATTGGGCCCCTGCACCAACATGAGAGACTCAGATAAAGGTTCTGGCTCCTGGCTTTAGCCTTCCTCTGAAGGACCCCAAGTTTGGGAATCCAATGCGCTCGGGTGGTTGCCCAAAGACCCAAACTCCAGACCGGTAGATGCAAAAGCAAGAGGATTTTTATTAGGTGTTTGCGCAAACGGGCTCCCTGTCACCAGAGGCGAACGGAAGCCCCGAGCAGCAGTTACAAGCATCTTTTAAAGACAAAAAACACAGGATTAACATATTTCACGGGGTTTGGCTTGATTGGCTAGTTTAAAGGTTACCATGGGTACTCATTGGGTCCTTTTAGATGGGGAGTGGCTGCCCCGGGCGGGGATAAGGGGACTATTTTCTCGGAATACCCAAGGGATGTTCTGCCCGTTAATCTCGGTGGAACATCTGGGAAGGGCGTCTGTGAAACCTGCCTGAGATCAGGCCCTGTTCCTTGTTCTCAGGCCCAGTTCCTTGTTTTTAGTTTGGCAACATTCTTACCCCCAAGTGTTAGCAAGCAATTAGCTCTTAGCCACACTCGCCATAAAGCACACCAAACACCAGAGTAAGGGTCCCTCGGGTTTTTCACCTCAGCTCTTGCTTTGCAGCCATTTGGGGAATTAGTCAGCAGATGGGAGACCTCTCTTCTCGTCTCTCCCTCTCTCTTTCTCTGTTAACTCTGCCTTTCAAAAATAAATCTTAAAAACAAGTAATTCCATTTAAAAAATAGTTTAAAATACCATAAAAATTAATTCTATCTTAAAAATCATTTAAATAATAATGCTATAAACAAGATAGCATATTAGCTATGTGTGTATGTGTATGTCTGTGTGGCAGCATAGGCTAAATAATTTTTGAGGAGGCCCACTGCCTGCCACCCACTTGGGTCACATGGATGGATTTCCTGGGCTTGTGGCTTCAGTCTGGCATAGCCCAAGTTATTTTGGGCATTTGGCGAGTAAACCAAGGGATGGAAGATCTCCTGTCTGATTCTCCGCCATTGTAATAAAATGCAAAAATAAAAATAAAAAATAAAATGTGTACTCCTTGTTTAAAATGATCAACAATTTCAGAATGACAACAGCTGAGCCATAAACTGAGCATGGAGCCCATGAGACTGTTCAGGTAATACATCCAATACTTTAGTTCTGGTATGAGATGGTCATTACCAATGCGATGAACATACCCATACAAAACTAAAGCCATAGTAAAATAAATCTATTTGCATTATACTATCATATTATCCCCTCCAAAAATTTAAAAAGATCATATTCTCCTAATCTCCTCAATGTGGACTGGCTATAAAGGCAAACTGATGGAAAAGAAAACTATTTGAAAAATTAATACCAAGAAACTAACAGAAAAAGTGATTCAGAAATTGGGAAAATGACATTCATCATCTCTTTCTCTTATTGAGCAATGGTTTTGATATTAAACTTTAACAACAGAAGTAAAACAAAACAAGTAGAATTTAGAGGACATTCAGGATTAGGTAATTACTTCTGTAGTTGATGAAATGTAAAAGCCCAAAACTTAAAAAGTAATTAGAAGGCAATCAGGGAAAGAAGGGCTGCTTTGTTCACTCTTGTTTCAGGTACTAAGGGAAAGAAGAAGTATGTCAGACTATTAACTTTGGGTAGTCAGTTGGCATTCTAAAAGCTAAAATTAGGTACTTTGATGTCATGCTAAAACTAAGTAAATAAAAATAAACAATAAGACTATAGTAATTACAACTCTTTTCCACTTAACGACCAATAACTAAAGGATTATCTCTTAACAGTTACTTTCCCTAGTGAAACAGGACAGATAAAAGCAGTATCAGCATTGCAAACAGGATGATTCTTAAGTAAAGGTCTGCTTCATTGCCTGGGGAAGTTTAGTGATGGATGGTACACCAGCTTGACTGAGAGGACACCCAGGGAGAAGAATGATGTGTCCTTTGAAATCATTTGTGAGAAAATTAATTAAAAGACAATTCTAATCTTTAAATTGGCTTTATAATGTGTATTTATTTTCATCTCCACTATTCTTTGGATAAATATGATTTAAGAATATTTTCCTGACACATTCCAATATAACTAGCTACATTATACATTTCTAAGCTAGTAAAATGCATGTGCCTTGTCTAAAGAAAGATGATAACTTTGACTTAGTGCTATGACAAGACACTCAGTTTAGAGTTTTTGATGATTACAAGAGATAATTAAGAAGAATGTTTTATGACCATACGTTCTTTCACATTTTCTGCATGAATTCAACTAAAGAAGCATGGAAGTTTATTCCTTAAGAGACTTAAGCAAAAATTTATTTTTCACTATTTAGGATTTACAGATGCCTAGGTAACTTTACTTCTTCATCCATAAACTTAAGGTTTAATATCAACCTCAATATATTGATAAAAGTTAGAATATATATATATATATATATATACATAAAACTAATTTCTGTAACTCATACATATATAGGTGAGGTCTTCAAAAATCTCACCGAAGTGTGTATTATGAAAAAACTACACATGGGTTTCAAAAGGTTTACACAAAAATAAACTATCTTTTAATTCCCCACACACATTTTGAAGTACACTATGTGTATATATGTGTTTGTGGAAACTGCAATTAAAAATAAGTTAATTTTGGTAAAATAACTTGGAAATTCATACATAATTTTCCCATAATATACGTTTACTATTAACTTTTTGAAGATAGTGTGTGTATATGCATTTTAAATCCTCTTATAGATCCCACATTATATTGTCTAAGTTCTATAAGTATTATTATTGTTTCTATCTCAGAAATGAAATGAGTTATCTTATTTCTTAGTATCTTTTTTATCTATATCCTTATATTAATTATGCTGTGGATTACTTCCTCTAAGGACCCACAGTACTGGCTTTTTATACAGAGAATGTGCATGTGTTAAACATTTATAGGCAGCTCTTATATGACTGAAAGATTAAGAAGAAAAACCCTTAAATTTGTGAATGCAAATACTGGCCTTATAAAATATAAAACCAAGGGTTTCTTTATCAGCAAAGTAATGTTATTTTCCCAAAAATAGTATCTTCTCTTTCAAATATATACGTCTATGGTCTAATATTGGCAATGCTCATACTCTTTAGTTTAGCCCACATTCATCTCAATTTAAGTTCTTGTCATGAAATTTCCAAAGAAAACATGGCAGGAAAAATGAAGTGGTATATACTATTTTAAGTTGAAAAGATTTTTAGCTGTGGCTATGGTATATGCTCCAACGCTTAGAACTTAAAATAACCAAAGCATTTTGCCTCACAGAATTGAAATGACTAATTAGAACTTTTTAAGGATTGTAGCCTTTGAGTAAGTCAAATGATTCCAGGTGCATTTTGTGACATATTATACCCCTTCATCAGGACATTCATCCAACAAATGAGTACCATTTACGGAGATGTGTCCTGCACTCTACTGAGCACTCAAGACATCTCAGGAAATAAAACAAAAGAACCTGCTTTAATAGATGGATAGGTAGGAAGGTAGGTAGGTAGGTAGGTAGATAGAGAGAGAGAGAGAGAGATAGACAGACACCATACTATAAATACAGTAATTAAGTCATTTTTTGAGAATAGAATATGATAAGTGCTATATAAATTAAAACTACTTGCATGGTGTGGAGGGGACTTCTATTTCTACGATGAAGTAACTGATATCAAATTCACCTCCACTATAAAAGAGAACAATGTACACAAGGAAATATTTTCAGGTGTTAGAGAAGAGTCAGGACAAAACTGTGAAACCTGAAAGGAAGGAAATGAACTATAAAGTCTCCCAATTACACAGGATCTCTGCATCAAGAAAATTGCTAATTATGTCTCACTGAGTTTGAATCAAACAGAGAATGGAGTTCAGCTTATTGGAGAAGGCAGTTTGCAGTGAAGGCACCTGATGTGGCTATAATCTTCAGGCAGGACACTGAGGAGGTAGGGAGGGATGTGAAGGGCAGGAGCAGAACTCTAAGCTGGGGCTGGTGCTGTGGTGTAGTGGGCTAGGCTTCCACCTGTGGCACCAGAATCCCATATGGGTGCTGGTTCGAGTCCCAGCTGCTCCTCTTCCAATCCAGCTCTCTGCTACGGCCTAGAAAAGTAGTGGAAGATGGCCCAAGTGCTTGAGCCACTGCACCCACGTGGGACAGCCAGAAAAAGCTCCTAGCTCCTGGCTTCAGATCAGCTCAGCTCCAGCTGTTGTGGCTATCTGGGGTCAATGAACAGCCGATGGAAGATATCTCTCTCTGTCTCTCCCTCTCTCCTTCTGTAACTCTGCCTCTCAAATAAGTGAATAAAAATTTTAAAAAAAGTTGTAAGTCAACTCACTACCAATAACTCACAAAAAACTCACCACAGACTTCTGGTCTCCCCCTCTGCACAGGGTATATATTCAAAGAAAGCTGTATCTAGGGAAGTCACACTCAAACTACTCAAAACCAAAGACAAAGAGAAAAACTATGAAAGTCATCAGAGGGCAGGGGAATGACATAAAGGCAACAAGGATACAAGTGAGTGTGGATGATTTCTGATCTAGTGTGTAAGGATCTTGGAAGCTGGCATTCTGTCCTAACCAGAAAAGGCTGAGCAAATTGAAAAATCAACAACGTTTCTTAGAACTTTAAGAGAAGTAAGGACACAGGGAAAACTGCTGACTCCCAATTGGAGAGACAAATAGCTGAGTCCAGAGAAACACATCTTACCAGAGCAGACACCTTTGTGGGCACCAGTGCTGAGCAGGAACAGGTGTACAATGATGGACATACTGCTGGAGACCGACTGTTGGGAAGTCTGTGAGCTAAAATCTCCAAGGGGACCCAATCATAAGGACACTACCTACTCTTGGATGAATTTTGCCTCCAGGAACTCAATGAATTTCTGACAGTGAATGTCAGAGAGAAAACACCCCGCCCTGCTTCTGACAGGAAGGAAAAGGAACCATTTTGAAATATACCAGAGCAAGGACTTAGCAAGTTCTGGGCTCACAAGAAACTAATGAAAGCTTACCCTGCAGAATTTTATCAGTGCCAATTGACCTTGGGGAAGGGAGTATACTCACCTTCTGTTGACTGGAGTTTCCCATGGACAGGAAAGGAAATACCCTACTCCAGTCCACTCTGCCACTAATATTCCATCTAAGGGACTGGAGAAAAAAAAAAAAAAAAAACCTGAGAAGTACTTGTGAAGTTCACAGCCCTGAGGCATAAGCTCACAGAAAGATTGAGAGTATAGAACCTAATGATCTCTTTATTTTACCCAGTGGATAACATCCCGCTATCAAGAAAAAACTTCTATTACATTTGAAAAAGCAAAATACATCGTTTGAAGAAATGGAGTAAGCCAATTGCAAATCTGGGCCTTTGTAATTTCAGACCAAGAAAATACAAATGGAGGGAGTAGGAAGGGGTTTCCAAGATTCCCTTCTTTAAATTCAGTTTTTGCTACAGCAGCTCACAGAACTCAGGAAAAGGTTGTACTGAACACTTGGTGGCTTGTTATAAATTATTTTACAAGGACATCAGCCAACTGTAAGAAGAGATGCATAGGGAAGGCATTGCCACATGGTCAGCCACCCTGAAGCTGTGGGGGATCCTGTACCTGGTGGGAAGTCAGCCTGCCTAGCCCATGCAGAAGGTTAGACTGACTGCTGGCAGGCGGCAAGAGCCCCGGCACATTTCCCCCACCCCTGCCTTCTGCCAATCAGGTAAACTGCTCCCGCATGTGGGTCAGGCCCATCAGGAAAGCTACTGTAGCCTATGTGACCTTCAAGCTGATTGGAGAAGCATACCAGTGCCAATATCAGCCCTATCATATAGAATTAGTGTTGTCCTGAATTAGCTACGCCCCTTCTGCCTGCCTTTTGCCTCCTCTGCCTGCCCTTTAAAAGGTGTACTTGGTCATTAACAAAGCGGACATGTTCACCAAAACTTGTCTCCAGTGCTTCTTGTTGAAGAATGCTGTCTCCCCACCCATCCCATAGTGCACAGGCCATGTGGGATCAGCCTGCGTGAAGCTCTTCAAATCCCATAGTTCAGAGATTTTTATGGAGGTTTCATTACATAGGATTGAGAAATTATTAATTCAATCTCCATTTTTTCTCCACTCCCTAAAGGATGGGAAGTAGGTTAAAAATTCCAAAATTCTAATTATTGCTTTTTGCCTATGATGATCAGTCACTAGTTGCTTCAACGTAACAAAAGTCACTTCTGTCACTCAGGAAATTCAAAGGGATTATGAGCTTTGTGTCAAGAACGGGGGCCAAAGACCACATATTAGAACAAAATATTCTCCCAGCACATATACTTCTTAAGAAATTATGAAAGCTGTATGAGCTTGGGGGCAGAAACTACAGGCAGAAATCAAATACATATTTCTGATAATATCACAACAGCATACCAAAATTTGTGGGATGAAGGAAAGGCACTCTTTAGAAATTTACAGCATTGGATAAAAATGAAATAATTTTAATTTAATGTAATTAATTTAAAATTAATAATCTAAGTTTCCACCTTGGGAAACTAAAAGATAAAAAGAAATTAAAACCCACAGTAAACAGATAAAAAATTAATAAAAATTAGAGCAGGAATCCATTAAACTGAAAATATTAAATCAACAGAGTAAAACCAACAAAATCAAAAGCTGGCTTTTTGAACAAGGAAAATAAAATTAACAAACCTCTAGCTAAGCTAAGGAAAACAAGAGAAGACACAAGTTACTAATATAAAAAATGAAACAAGGACTATCCCAATAGATTTCATGACATAAGCAGGATAAGAAAGATATTCTGTGAAAAACTTAATGTCCATAAATTCAATAACAGAGATGAAAAGGAACAATTCCTAGAAAGACACAATCTGCCAAAACTCATAAGAAATCTAACAGGTATCTATCAATTAAAGAATTTGAGTTAGCAATTCAAAACTTTCCAAACAGATAAAGCATCAGACCTAGATGAGTTTACTGGTGAAAAGAACCATACCAATAGAAGCACAGTGAATATTTCCTAACTCATTATATGAAGCTATTACCCTATTAACAAAAACTATGAAAACATTATGAAATTGAAACATATAGACCAAGTGATCATTGTGTTATCTTAAGTAGCAGTGGAAAAAATACCAGAAAAATAATCAGAGGTATAAGAAGGAATGAAGAGCACAGAACATGAAAATCACATAAATGTAAATGATGGAGATTTTTGTTCTTAAATATATTGAAGAGATGGCTTAAATAAAAAAATAGCATTAGCAAGATAGGCTTTATAACATAAAAAAATCAAAGACAAAATTACAATATAAACATGAAGTGTTTGGGTAGATGGAAACATACTGTTTGAGAGGCAGTTTTGTAGAGGGAAGTGGGACCCATACACTGTCCAGTATAAACTGCAAAGTCTCAAGTGGTAAACAATATTGGCTCTGAATGGTTTTTCATAAATTAAGAATGAAAATTCTGAGAGATAGAGAAAATAACAAAATGAGCAAAAATCTAACACTCAGATAGAATAAGTAAAAGGCAGAAAAACAGATTAATGCAAAAGAAGCCAAGAAAGGGCAACAAAAGAGCAAAAACAAACAAACAAAAAACAGGAGGGACAAGTTAAACAAAATAGAAACATGGTAGACTTAAACCAACCCCATCAATAATCACATTAAATGTAAATGTACTAATGGCCTATTAAAATGAAGGAAATGACTCAATAAATGAGTAAAATCCAACTATATGCTATCTACGACAGATACACTTAAAATGTAAAGATATATATCAAATATGAGGGCTAGCATTGTGGCACTGTGGGTTAAGTCACTTCCTGTGACACCAGTATCTCACATGGATGCCAGTTCAAGTCCTGACTGCTCCACTACCAGTCCAGCTTCCTGTTAGTGCACCTGGGAAAGCAATGAAGATGGGCCACATCTTTAGGCCGCTATACGCACATGGGAGACCCAGATGGAGTTACAGACTCCTGGCATCAGCCTGGCACAGCTTTGGCTATTTTGGCCATTTGGGAAGTGGACCAGCAGACTCCTGGCATCAGCCTGGCACAGCTTTGGCTATTTTGGCCATTTGGGAAGTGGACCAGCAGATGGAAGAGCTCCCTTTCTCTCTCTCTCTCTCTCTCTCTCCCACTCTTTGTAAATCCGCCTTTCAAATAAATAAATAAATATATAATCTTTGTATAAAAAGTCACTGTATTTCTATTAATATTAGAAATAGTCTATAGGGTAAAGAGTAGTACAAGTGATGAAAAAATAAAGCTAAAAGAAACAGCAAGAAGGCTTTAAAATAATTCAGAAGTATAAATGCACTCACAAATATGAAGTAAATTTTACAAGATTAGTTTCATAGATATACTACCATCACAGATGGAGTTTTTAACAAGATTATCTTAGTATTTAGGGGAGATACTTCAAAAATTAAGTAAAGATGTAGAATATTTCAACAACATTCTCAACCAATCTGACTATTATATAGTTAGAAAATATTAAGCACAAAAGGTGGAGAATACTCATTTCAACGTGTCCATCATGACAAACTACATTCTAGCCACAACATAGGTCAAAATATAAGAGGATTATAAATCATGATTTAGTGCAACTGATCTCAGTAATGGTAGGTTGGTTCAACATCCTAAAAATCAGTCAACACAATTCACTCCCATAAAAGAGTGAGAGAATATTCAAACAATCATTTCAAATTCAATACCTATTCATGATACAAATTTCACACAAGCTAGTTGAAAAAAAAAAAAAAACCAACACTTCAAGTTGATAAACAGAACTTAAAGAAAAAAAAAAAAACTACAACTAATATATTTTGTCATGAAAATTCTGGATTGGAAGCGAAACAGCCAGGACACAAACCAGTGCTCAGATGGGATGCTGGCATCATAGGCTGAGTTTAACACTCTATGCCACAATTCCCACTCTAACATTTATTTTTTAAATTGTAACTTTGAGTATAGAAAAATAATTGTTTTAATAAAATCCCTTTCAACTTTGTTTATTATTCAAAATAGGGTTTTGCCAAAAATATTAAATGGTTACATGTTAGCATGGCATTTTAGAAAAACTGAGTACCTCACATTTCTCAGAATAGTTTAAAATTCACCAAATCATTTTAACAACGTCATTTGTTAAATAGAAGATGTTAACTGCAACTATTTATCAACGTGTTTAAGGATATGTGTATGAAGTAAAACTGTGGATCTCAACTATCACTGGGTAGCAAAATGAGTAACTGAATGGAAAGTTTCAAGACATTTTTTCAAGTAAGTTATGAAATGGCCAACGCTATATGTAAAGTTTAGCTCTCATCAGATCTCAGGGTCCTATTTGGTTCCCATTCTTTTTTTTTTTTTAGAAAGATTTATTTATTTCTTTATTTGAATAGGCAGAATTATAGAGGGAAAGAGAGAGGCACTGAGAGAGATTCTCTATCCACTGATTCACTCCCCAAATGGCAGGACATGGACAGATCCGAAGTCCAGAAGTCAACCCACCATGTTAGTGGGTTGGAGGGTACAGGGACCCAAGTACTTGGGCCATGCTTTGCTGTTTTCTCAGGCACATAAGCAGGGAGCTGGATAGGAAGTGGAGCAGCCAGGACTCGAATAGCACCTATAAGGGATGCTGGCATCGCAAGTAGTGACTTTACCCTTTGTGCCACAGAGCCAGTCCCCTCTCCCATTCTATAATGTATTTATCACTATTTTATTTTCACTTCCCTTTTGAAATTATCCATTCAACAGCAGAAACTTCTATCTTAAACAGTGTATTACGCCAAAAGTTCCAATATTTCCCCCCATTCATTAAGAAATGATCTGTCTCTCCAAACTAACCCAATATTGTTCTGTCCTGTTTCACTAAGCTCATTGGGAACCACCCAAATTAGCCAAGCAATTCATTTCCTTTGACCACTGACAAAGGCTTCTGCCACTGAGAGACAGCTCGGCCAACCAGGTGGGAAACACTTTTATAGACCGGCCAACTGCTCTCAGTTCCTGAACAAACAGGAGTGGATTTTATCAATGCAACATAAGTGAAATAAATAAAGCAAAATGGAGTTCTGTTCACAAATACAGATTTTCCAAAGTAAAAACAGGGTAATAGGAGTTTCAGAGTAAATAACAAAAAACCCTTTCCTTCTCCAGATCAAAATCATGGCTTCTGCCCCCACAAATTTCCATCTTCTGAGTTATTATGGTGTATGTCTCACAATAGTTGCATTGACATGGGATTCTCACTGAGAACAGAAAGGTGCTTTCATAGAAATGGATGCAATTTTGCCAAAAACTATTTACTATTTTGGGATAGAGAATGTGATAATTGGAAAAAAAATTGGTAATGGCATTTTACAGCCTATTTTATCAAGCAATGGAGTCTTTATTTTTACCCCTTGAATATAGACATGGTCTTGGGACTTGCTTTAGTTAATGGAATATTTTAGCAAGCATGATGCCAGCAGTAGCTTGAAAAGCACTTGTACATTGGAACTCACTGTTGTTGTGTGAAAAAACCAGAGTTAGTCTGCTGGAGATATGAGGCTCATTCACCCTTTGGCAAAAACCAGGCATGGATAAAGCCATCCAGGATCACCCAAATCTTATATGATTCAGATGCCAACTGTAGTCACATAAGTAAACCCAGGAAAAACAAATAAAACTACTCAACTGAGCCCAGTCCAGGTTACTTGCTTATTCACTCAGATAGAACTTAATAAATTACATTTGTTATGTTTGTTTCACAGCAATATTTGACTAATACAGATGGCATAGTCAGCTCAAGGTTGCAAAGGGATTAAAGCAAACTGGCCATTTTATGCTGAATTCTGAGTGACATGGCAATCATATCTTTTCAGAGACACGATCTTATACTTATGGCATTGAGTTCTACTCTGAAACTCCTATAGGTCAAGACAAAAAGGAATCTGCCTGCAATCCTCTACTACACCAAAGGAAATTTATGTGGCATTTCTTTTATTTCACTTTTCAATTTCTGTTGGCACCAAGCACACATAGCCCCAGATCTGATCTCAAAATTAGCTTTTAAATTTATGAAGTGCAGAATCAGTATGCAGCATCCCTAGAACCCACTGCATATGTAAGTACAACAAAACAATTTTGGGCACCAGTGCTGTGGCACAGTGGGTTAAAGCCCTGGCCTGAAGCACGGGCATCCCATATAGGTGCCAGTTCTAGTCTTGGCAGCTCCTCTTCCAATCCAGCTCTCTGCTATGGCCTGGAATAGTAGTAGAAGATGGCCCAAGTCCTTGTGTCCCTGCACCCACATGGAAGACCTGGAAGAAGCTCCTGGCTCCTGGCTTTGGATCGGCCCCACTCCAGCTGCTGTGGCCATATGGGGAGTGAACCAGCGTATGGAAGACCTCTCTGCCTCTACTTCTCTCTGTAACACTGTTTTTCAAATAAATAGAATAAATCTTTAAAAAATAATTGTATTCTTTCCAAAGAGCTTATTTGAAGCCATGAAAATAAGTCTACCAATGATGGACAAAACCTGTATAAAATAGAAACTAGCCAGAGAACAAGAAAAGCTGAGGTCATAACCTAGTCAAGAGTTGTGGATTGGGGCTGGTGCTGTGTGGCATAGCAAGTAAAGTCGCTGCCTGCAATGCCGACATCCCATATGGGTTCCAGTTCAATTCCCGGCTGCTCTATTTCTGATCCAGCTCTCTGCTATGGGAGACCCTGAAGAAACTCCTGGCTCCTGGCTTCGGATGGGCATGCCTCTGGCCATTCCAGCCAGTTGGGGAGCGAAACAGTGGATGGAAGACCTTTCTCTCTCCCTCCTTCTCTGCCTCTCTCCCTCTCTCTCTCTGCCTCTCCCTCTCTCTGTATAACTCTTTCAAATAAATAAATCTTTTTTATAAAAAGAGTTGTAGATCAGTGTCATTCAATCTCCAAATGTTCACAAATTACCTGATGATACCAAAATACACATGTTGGAGACTACTGAGTTTTTGTTTCTAACAAGTTCCCAATTCACATCATTGCTCATACTGTACAGATCATACTTTGAGCAGTAGGATTTTTCCTGGTCTTTGGACAACATATACATCTCTGAAAAGATTTATAATGTAATACCAGGCCATTCATTATAGGAGATTGAAATTATTTTTTTAAATATATTGAAATTCAGCACATTTCAAACATACACTCAATGAAATCTCCCCATATCATTGTCCCACAAATGGCTTCAAAATGAGCATTTTCCTATCCCAGGGCTTTTATCTATCAAAAATTAACTTTCTATGATGTCTCTCTGGAAATGGTGAAGAAGGTTGAGAGTGTGCATAAGAGGGTGGGGTACAGTGGGAAGAATCATTATGTTCCTAAAGTTGTGTTTATGAAATGCATGAAGTTTGTATACCTTAAATAAAAGGTTTCTGGGGGTAGGGAGCTGGCACTGTGATGTAGTGGGTTAGGCCACCGCCTGCAGTGCCAGAATCCCATATGGGTACTGGTTTGCATTCCGGCTGCTCCACTTCTGATCCAGCTCTCTGCTATGGCCTGGGAAAGCAGTAGAAGATGGCCCAAGTCCTTGGGCCCCTGCACCCACATAGGAGACCTGGAAGAAGCTCCTGGCTCCTGGCTTCAGATAAGCATAGCTCCAGCTGTTGTAGCCATCTGGGGAATGAACCAGTGGATGGAAGACACTCGCCCTCCCCCCACCTCTCTCTGCCTCTGCCTCTACCTCTCTGTAACTCTGCCTTTCAAATAAATAAATAAAATCTTAAAAAAATTTTTAAAAAGTTTCTGAGGGAAAAATGATACTGTGTAACAATGACATCAGAGGTTGAGCTAGAAGCAGGTAAAAGCTAAATCTTGCTATTTGTATTTTTTGTAATTATTTTTCTTATTCATTTTATCAAAGGAATATTATTACTGGGACTTACCAGATGATGGTTCATATTTCAAGAGAGAAAATATTTAGAGTGCTTGAATTTGACGTTTACTGCAAGTCTACTCCCTCTGCTAGCACCTAATGCCAAAGATGTGTCAGTTTAAAACTAACAATACATTTTTCCTATTTAACTAACCTCTGCTAAGTTCAGGGTAATTAATTTGCTACATTTAAATTAACATCTACCTACTTTCTTTTTGAGAGGTTATTAGAATATAGTCACTAGATTTCTACTCAGCATTTTCTTAAAGTCTAAGGAGGCTCACCATTTGCTGGAAATCTTATTACTAAAAATTTGTACTTGCATACTAGAGCTATAGTAGCACAGAAAGATCCGTTCATAGGCACTGAATATCTGAGTATAGGCAATACATTTCTGCTTCCAAATCACAAACTTTCTCATTTTTACCCACAAAACCGTGAATGATTTAGCTTAGCCTTTCATAAACTTAAGTTTTCTGATTTATAGAAGTATGATGATATCTTCCTCACAGCTCTTTGTACATAGTAATTGTTCCTTAAAAATTGGAATTGTTTCATTACTGTTCCAATCATATAATCTGGTGGAACAGAACACAAATCTACTTTCTCTTCCACAAGAGAGCATTCCCAATGTTCGTTCATCCATTCATTTATTCTTTTAGAAATATCCTCTGCGATTTTAGTTCTAACTAAGGAACCCTGGGATAAGGCTAAGTATTTGAGTAAATACAGTTTTATTGTCGCTTAAAAGGGAGAACAAATGTATAAGGAAAAATTACTTACTCTGTTAAGTTGCTCCAAATTATGGGATGATTTTATGTGCTAATGCTTATATTCAAGGATTTTATTTACCATTTTGGTAAGTGACCAAATAGACAATATTTTGTATTCTATCAAGGTGATCTCTCTTGTGTTCTCTACTGTTTTTCTTGAGTTCTGATTGTTTGGAAAGAGCTGAGTTTTAAAAGGTTTAGTTGTTTTGGGATCTGTACGTATTTTGAAATATTTTTCTGATAACTTTATAATGTGAATAACTTTGGTCTATAACTGGTTGAAGCACCATGACTAAATGAATGGTTATTATTTAGCAATGTTGAGGAACTTTATTTTACCACATATTATAAGCCTACTTGGCATCTTTAGCAGGTTTCCTAAAAATCAAAATTCTAAATTCCTTAGACTTTGATATTTCCTGTTGGAACCCTGGAATGTCAAAGGATGTATCTTGTAGAGATAATAACTAATTAGACTATTTGGATTATATTAAAGCCACTGTCAAGATGTAAAATGACCCTAAACTTTAAGTTATGCTAATATAAAAATGTTATTGATGTAAATGTCCTAAAACATATGTAAAATTTATAAAAGTCTGGTAAAGAGGCCAGCACTGTGGCACAGTGGGTTAAAGCCCCAGCCTGCAGCGCCAGCATCCCATATGGGTGCCAGTTCGAGTCCCTGCTGCTCCTCTTCTGATCCAGCTCTCTGCTATGGTTTGGGAAAGTGGTAGAAGATGGCCCAAGTCCTTTGGCCCCTTCACGCACATGGGAGACATGGAAGAAGCTCCTGGCTCCTGGCATTGGATCAGCTTAGCTCTGGCTGTTGCAGTCATTTGGGGAGTAACCCAGTGGAACAGAAGGCTTCTCTCTGGCTCTACCTCTCTCTGGAACTCTTTCAAATAAATAAAACAATTATTTTTTAAAAAGTCTGAGAAAGTCCATACAGTAGGATTATGAATCTCTACTTCTTTACTCAGCGATTATTTAAGTGTATAAGTAATAGGCTTGTATTCTGATGCCACGTGCTAATCGTTTTGTTCAGGCTTTTCAGTTTTTTTATAATCAATGTAAATAATGAGGATTTTATGCATCTCAGGGGAGTTTCACATGTTTTCCCTTTATTGTTACTGGGTTTTGATTGTTTGGGAAAACTGAGTCTTAAATGAATTAGTATTATCTGCCTGTTTAAAAAAGTATTTGTGTAAGTACCATAATTTTGATTAGATCTACTCTATAGATTTGATGAAAATACTCGGGTTAAATGGATTACTCTTGCAAGGGGTAAGATCTTATTTTGATAGCTTTTTGTGCTAATTTATATTGTGTAAAATATATTGTCAGATTATAAAATGATACCAAATTTATGTTGTACTTATATACGGTCTGATGTTTTATGCACTGGGGCCAGTCACTAGAAGAAGAGGAAGAGAAAGAAAAGCGATCAGTATTGTGGCGGAGTGGTAAAGTCATCAGTTAGTGTCCTAGTTACTCTACTTCTGATCTAGCTCCCTGCTAATGTACCTGGGAAAGTAGCAGAAGATGGCCTAATTGCTTGGACCCCTGCATCCATGTGGGAGACCTAGATGAAGCTCCCTGCTCCTAGTTTTGGTCTGTCCCAGCTCTAACCATTGCAGCCATTTGGGGAGTGAACCAGCAGATGGAAGACCTCTTTCTCTGTATCTCTCTTTCTCTCCGTATAATGCTGCCTTTCAAATAAATAAAGTAAATCTTTTTTTCAAAGACTTATTTTATTTATTTGAAAGAGTTACACACAGAGAGAAGGAGAGGCAGAGAGAGAGAGAGAGAGAGAGAGAGAGAGAGAGAGAGAAAGGTCTTCCATCCACTGGTTCACTCCTCAAATGTCCACAATGGCCATAGCTGAGCTGATCAGAAGCTAGGAGCCAGGAGTTTCTTCTAGGTCTCGCATGTTAGTGCAGGACCCAAGCACTTGGGCCATCTTCTACTGCTTTCCCAGGCCATAGTAGAGAGTTGGATTAGAAGTGGAGCAGCTGGGACTTGAACTGGAGCTGATATGGGATGCTGGCATTGCAGCAAGCGGCTTTAACCGCTACGCCACAGCACCGGCCCCCAAAATAAATCTTAAAACTAAGGAGAAGCAGGAGGTGGATGAGAAGGAGAAAAGGGGCTAGGAATAACCAGGCATTGCCAGGTCAAAATATGGATCAAATGGAGATCCATAAAGATCCATAAAGATCAAAAAGAAAACTCCAAAAGCGACTTAGAAACAACTAGAGGCAGGTTATGTGGTGGATACTAGATAGCAAGGTTCCAGGAACCCACAAAAAGTCTAGTATGGACATTAGCTAATGCTGGCAACCCAGGCCCATAACATTGGTACATAATGAACACACTGGTTAAGTCCAAAGGCCCAAGAAGTGTGGCTATACAGTGAGCACTAGCTGTGTCTGAGAGCCCAGGTAGGCAGTCTAGGCAGTCAGGAATGCTTGAGGCTTTGCCTCCTTTCTCTCCTATTCTGTTCTAGATAGGAAAATGACTCTATTCTGAAAGACTCTCCATTAGAATGTACAGTTTGAGTCCTAGACCTTATAAAGGGATAACTACTTTTTCTGTAATATGCCTGTCCACATTTAGATGACTAAATAATGGCCAAAAATAAAAAGAGAGAGAGAGAGACAGAACGAGCTTGGACCAAAACTATGATCTGAATTTACAGCTAGATTTATTCTTCTATGGACACAGCAGGCAAAACTTCTCTTTTTAAACCAAATTAAGGAAGATATAACATTTTACTAATCAACTCAAAATTTATAGATAGGTTGTATAAGGTGGTCATGATGTTTGATTTTACCAAGAACAATATAGCTCTCATAGGCATTGTCTTACCACACAGAAAAAAAAAAAGGGGGGGGGGGAACAGTGTCAGAACATGCCTGGGACTATAGACTTCTAGAACAAACCACTAAAGATTAGGGATGGGACTGAACACCTCTTTGGCTAACATCCTAAAGGCTGCCTCCATGGTCTACCTTAACAGAGACCAGCAGGAAGAAGAGTGAGCTAGGCAGCAGGAGGCAAATCAATACCAGCTTTATGTTATGTTCTGCCATCAAAGAGAACCAACAAAGCCAGTCTACACCAAATAGCACCTATTTTCAATCTGGAAAGCCAGAGAATGGGCAAAGAACTGTCATGAGAGAAACCAGCTTCAGAAAAGTTCTGTAAGCTCTGACAGAAGAGCTCTGGGGTTGAGGGACTCCTAGGTCAGAGCTGCAGATCCTGTTGGCCCTGTCTAAGCCGAAAAGCCCTTCATTTCAACCAGTTTCCAAAGTAACCCTCACTATTGAAGGGATGGCTAAGGGTCAGTGATATTGCAGGCAGGACCTTAAATTTTCCTTTTAGAGACACAGCCTATTCTATACTAACCTCCTATTTAGACCAGCTGTCTTCCCAGGTCAGCAGGTAATGAGAGTCAACGGGGTGTCTTCCCTAAGGTGGTTTACATTTTCTTTGCAAAGTCTCTTCCTCTACTCTGGGAGAAGAGAGAGATAGGTCCAGCCTTAGAAACACTTGGGCAGGACTTAATGGCCACATGATTATTATCAAACCTCTACTGTCAGTTTCTATTTACCATTAAAAGTCTTTATCAGGGAATAAAGCAATAGCTAATCTTGACAGTGTGGTCACAAGGATTTCTAGACAGTACTGTACCTATTTGGGCAGGACCTTATGGAAAAACTTAACCTATCTCTTCAGAGGAGAAAATTTTATAAATAATATATAACATATATGACATATTATATAATATTGTAAAATACATACACACATACATGTATGCATATTAAAGTATATATGCATACATATGTATATGTATATATACTTTACAATATATGTATATATATACACAATATATATATATAATAGTATGTAGATGATTTCCCCATCTGTTCCCCCAACCTGAGACTCCAACTTTGGCATTGGGCTAACACCCTTAACTTCCTAGCAGAACAAGGCTACCAGATGTCAAATTAAAAACACTACTGGTCTGCCAGGAAGTAAACTATTTAGTGCTCATCCTTACCACTGGAGAACAAAGACTGGTCCTGGGGAGAATACTAGGGTCCTTGTGTTGGGGTTGCTAAAACCAACTCTTCAAAACAGGCAGGCAGTTAAATGTGCTAACTACTGCCCAAGGGGTTGTCTATATCATGCTTCAAAAATATTTTGGGTCAAACATTTTGACAAGCACAAAATCATGTTCACACTTTCTTGGACAAGGCCAGACAATTTCAGGACCAGGCTGAAGAAGACTGACGTTTTTGGCCTAACAATTGTCCATGGGAATTCTGGCTATTGTCTCTCATTGGTCATAAAACGTCCATACTCTTACTGCTTCTCTTTATACCATGTGTATTTAATGCCCTCATTCACTTTGTCTGTAACAGGATAAAAGGCATTCAATTCCAAATGGTTATAAGGTAGGACTTCCAGTTTATCCCACCATACAATGTAACCATTCTTCTGGATTACACAAGACAATATTTTCCAAGGCCACCCTCAAACACCATAGGACACATAGGAAGAGAATGCCCATAAAACACCTCTATACCCATATGTCAGCTTGAAGATGACATAGAAATTGGTATCTTCACCCATGCACACCCATAAAATTATGAATCACTTCTCTTGAAGGGGGAACATTAAAGTAGCTAGGTAAATATTAGCCTTTATGTATAAGAGGGGATGAAGAAAATGAGAAGTTTTGAAATAAATTTATGTGTAATGGATCAAAGAAACAAGTCTTAAAAGCAGGATCCAGCCTCTTGCCTGTCTCCTGTAGCCCAAGGTATTCGTGCATGTCCTTTCCTTTATCAAAAGAAATTCACTGAATAAAGGGAGTGATACAACTGGCCAAAGAAGATTATAATCATTGGACTGAAGGAGTAATTTGCTTCTCCAATAGATAAGACACTTGATGGTCAGTATTGTCCAGAGGGGCTTGTTAAAGGGCATTCCATATCCAAAAATCCCCCTTCCACACTTTCTCAGAAGAGGGAGGAGGGAAGAAGAATTGGGGGAACCTATACTCATGTCCATAAAAACCCCAGTCTGAATGCAAACTGGGCTCTCAGTCCACTGCTGAGACACCCACCTGGTCTATCAGGTGTAGGAATCTCTGTCTCCACTTTTTCCAATAAAATTCTTTGCTAATAACCTTCTCATTTCTTTTTCATCAACCTTATACTTCCTTACCAATAGAACAAGTTCCTGGGGTTCAAAATAGTGCTAACAATCAGTTGTATGGCAAATAAAATATCAGGAATTTATTTCAGGATGGTCACTCTTTTCACATGCATGTAGAAAACAGCAATCATCAAAACTAGCTTCAAAAACTAATTTAGACTCCAATTCTGGGCTTTGAAATAAAATACTAAACAGAAGTTTCAGTGGCTTCCTATATTGAACATTAACACTAATTCATATAGAGATAATCATGTTATCATGTTCAACATATCAACAAACATGAAAAAACTGCTTGAATCATTTATTTTAGTCAATACTCAAAGTCAATTCCTTAAAATGCATTCCTTCAATTTTCTATTTGCATAATTAAAGCTATGTAAGGAGTTCATTTGCACAACTTGTTTTCCCATGGTAAGATGTTACCATGACAATGGTTATTGTTTGAAGAGGATCAGGATATTACTATGAGTATTATTCAGTGCAGAATTATCAGAGAATGATCCTACTCAATAAGTCGCTGTAACTAAAAAAAGAGAATGTAATCATTCTGAGCTTTTCCTAAATGAAATTTTTAAAATTACATTTTAAGAGAGATGGGATTTTTTTTCAAAAAGCACAGTATTACTAATTTATTCAAATGTCACAAAACACAAGTTTAGATCAGGGGATGCACAGTCTCTGTTCCTTATAGAAAGACATTGTCTTCTGCTCATAATCACCTGCCATGACACTGTTGCTAAAGGAACACCTCAACAGAAACTATATCACCAAGAAAAATTCACGGCCAGAAGATAGTGATTACAAGATTAGGAATGTGTTTCATTTTCAATCATTAATAATAATTAATAACTCAAATCTATATATTGAAGCTTATGAACTGAAGCAGGGGACAGAATTTAAAAAGAAGTTGTGGCCGGCACTGCAGCTCACTTGGCTAATCCTCCGCCTGCGGTGCCAGCACCCCAGGTTCTAGTCCCAGTTGAGGTGCCAGATTCTGTCCCAGTTGCTCTTCTTCCATTCCAGCTCTCTGCTATGGCCCGGGAAGGCAGTGGAGGATGGCCCAAGTGTTTGGGCCCTGCACCCGCATGGGAGACCAGGAGGAAGCACCTGGCTCCCGGCTTCGGATCAGCGCAGCGCGGCAGCTGTAGCAGCCATTTGGGGGGGTGAACCAACAGAAGGAAGACCTTTCTCTCTGTCTCTCTCTCTCACTGTCTAACTCTGCCTGTTTAAAAAAAAAAAAGAAGAAGAAGTTGAGCATTTTGAGTATTGATCTGTATTTTGAGTATATTATATATTTAGGCTCATGTTGAGATGGTTTTCTGTAACTTCAGGAAAATAATTCTTCAACAATTCCACAGACAATTGCGCTATACCTAACATATAAAGTTCTACATGATCACAACTTTTCGCATATCAGCACCATTAGTTTTATCTTCTCTTATCAATGGGTTTCACAGAAGACTAACTTAGAATAACAGACAGCAAAGTACATGTAGAAAACAATTGTGATATTCCTACAATTTGGCAACCTTTGTCCCATTGGGGATTGTTGTCAATTATGTTATAGATTGCCATTCATCAGAATATAAAACTGTCCAATAAAAACACAGTTGAATTCTAGCTCATGTGCATTTGAAATAAACTTTTCAAGTGATTTCTTTGTGTTGTTTTTTGAGTGGTTTGCATTATTTTTGTATTTCAAAACAGTTATCTACTTACTTAACGTCCTTGGAGGTTCTCAAACTGAATTATAATTTTGAATGTAATTGAAAGCAAAAGTATAAGAAGAATTTAAAGAATTACTGATTGTAAATATCTGTTGGTCTGATGTGAAGTACAATTCAAATGTCAGATAACTTTCACATAAATGTGATTTCCAAGATAATGTTCAATTTTTTATGGGTTTCAGTGTTCTGTGCTCCTCTCTTTATCATCCCAAATGGACTCTTCCCTCCTATCCCTACAGTTTGGGATACTTTAGTGGCAAAGAGAATGTGTTCCACTTGGAACTCCTCAGAATTGAGTGATTTTACTATGGTTTCCATATCACCCATCTTAAAGAAAACTAAAGCACTGGCTAAAAATTAACATTCCTTTTTGAAAATGAGTTAACAATTTTGCCTCAGCATAGAAACTTTTTCAAAAAATGATAGCATTCAAGTCTAGCATACGTGGCCCAAGTAAGACTACCTAATAGAGTCCCAGTAGCAATAAAGCTTGCTCAGTTCTAGAAAGTAATTGGCAAATGGTATCACAAATGCATAAAATACTAATTTTCTTGGTTCACTAATCCCATATTTAAGAAACTCGCATATTTGATAATTTTCTGATTAAGAGTTTTTCACATTTCTCATAGGGGGCAATAATCCTGAAATACAAAGGATTTCTTGCACAATGACATTTCTTGTAACATTATCAATATATTAAAAAGTCCGGCCGGCGCCGCGGCTCACTAGGCTAATCCTCCGCCTTGTAGCACCAGCACACCAGGTTCTAGTCCCGGTCAGGGCACCGATCCTGTCCCGGTTTCCCCTCTTCCAGGCCAGCTCTCTGCTGTGGCCAGGGAGTGCAGTGGAGGATGGCCCAACTGCTTGGGCCCCTCACCCCATGGGAGACCAGGAGAAGCACCTGGCTCCTGGCTTCAGATCAGCGTGATGCGCCGGCCGCAGCACACCTGCCGCGGCGGCCATTGGAGGGTGAACCAACGGTAAAGGAAGGCCTTTCTCTCTGTCTCTCTCTCTCACTGTCCACTCTGCCTGTTAAAAAAAAAAAGTCCTATAAGTCTATACTATTTTAATAATTAATAAGTTATTTAGGATCTATGTATCAGGATATTTTCCATGTGATAGAAAACCCAATTCAAACTTATTTAAATGAATAAAAAATTCAGTAAAAATGGAAAAATATTGGTTTAAACTGGTAAAATCATTAGGGTTATATCAAGAATACAGTATAGGGAGTATGGGGAGCACCATCAGGTCAGCTTCCTTCAACTTGCTTGATCCCTGGAAGTGTGAAAACAGTTACCAGTGCCACTAGAAATACCGCTGAAGTCCAGCATTAGAACACAAAGGATCTACTGCATCTGTTTGGTCTAGCACTTACTGTGATTATACTTTATTTCAGTGAATATTTATAATGCTATCGTTGTGGACTAATGATATAAAATTATCCTGTCAAAATTGTAGTCAAATCCCTACCCTTGAACAGATCACAGAGTGATTCTAAAGATTCATGACAAAATGGAATTAAAAAATAAATTGATTTTGGTGCAAACATTTTGAAATTCATGTATGGCTTTTTTAAATAATACATATTTTCATGAATTTTTTGATGATCCTCATTTGCATGGATCTCAAAAATTTTTGCACCAAAATATATGTATCTTTTAATCCTATTTTCCATGAAATTTCTCAGGAACACTAGTGAAGGAGTCCATGCTTTCATTTTTCCTTTTAAAATGAGGAATTTTATACTTTAATTTTTCCTTCTGAAGCTCTACAGCTTTGGGAAGCCATATTGACATCTTACAAACTTCTTTTCCATCTATTAAAAGGAGATATGGACTAGATCATTTTAGAAGGCATTTTATCCATAAGTATTTATTTAAACTATAGTATTGACTGAGGGGTCAATTGTAATAAAAATATTTCTTAGGTTGAACCAGCATTTGATGATATAAACCTGGAACATATGATCTGTTAACTAGCACATCTTTTAAAACATGCTTAAAAATTTCTTATGGGGTGAGGGCGGCTCTGTGGTGTAGAGGTAAAGTGGCTGCCTGCAGTGCTGGCATCCCATATGTTCAAGTCCTGGATGTTCCACCTCTGATCTATCTCCCTGCTAATGTGCTTGGAAAAGTAGTGGAGGATGGCCCAAGTCATTGGGCCCCTGCATCCCTGTGGACACCCAGAAGTTCCAGTTCCTGGCTTCAGATTGGCCCAACTCTAACCATTGTGGTCATTTGGGGAGTGAATCAGTGGATGGGAGACCTCTCTCTCTCACTCACTCTCTCTCTCTCCCCCTCTGCTTCTCTGTAATTCTGCCTTCCAAATAAATAAATAAATCTTTAATTTTTTAAATTATTAATATAAAG
Organism: Lepus europaeus; assembly: GCF_033115175.1. Lineage (NCBI taxonomy): Eukaryota > Metazoa > Chordata > Mammalia > Lagomorpha > Leporidae > Lepus > Lepus europaeus. The sequence continues at coordinate 36,395,793 of NC_084833.1, forward strand.
AGAATAGATTTCATGCCTTCCGTAGGTACAATTCCAAGAAGACACTGCACTTCCTTTACTCCACTGCCCTGCCCTCCCCCACACAGTAGGAGTTATGCCAAGGAGGACAAGAACCAAAGTTCTTTACAAATAGTTATTTACAAATATTGACTTGATCAGATTATACAGTATTTTGTTGAAAACATAATAGAGAAACTTATCAAGGCCCAGATAAACACAATCTATGGCTTTTTCCAGATGCTTGCAACAGTGAGCCAAAAATAAAACTTAGTGTCATCTTTGAATGTTATTCTTTAGAGTTGTATGAAACAGCATAACAGCTGATAACTCATAAAGGGGTTTACATGGATTTTATGTTATAGCTTTAAATCAATTCATGTTTCCACATCTTGCCCTGTAGTCAGACAGCTGAGGATTCTGAAGTCAGCCAGTCCAAGACATTGTTCTGTTTCTCCTAATCTAATTTTGTCTCCTGAAAAGTTACAGTTAAGATATCATCAGGGGCCTATCCTTGGGACACAGTAGTATGAAAGAGTTCCTGTCTGATAAGAAAGTTTATTGTTAGAAATAAGAGAAAATACTATTCTCATTATGTTAATAATTTATCTTTCCCTTATTGTCAAAGAACGCCAGATTTCACAAACTTTCAGAAAGTGAGGGTGCAGGGGTTGGGTAGGAGATAACATAAAGATCAGAGTAAGGAAAATTAAAAATTTAATCTTCCCCATTCCGATATTCACTTTTTAGTTTCTGGTGCATAATGTACTGTGTGTGACGTGGTACAGTTGGCATGTTTATTCTCTTTTTTAAGATTCTGTGATGTTTTATATAGTTATGTATCATGATTTACCAAAAGCAGAGTCAGAAATATAAAAAGAAAATGTCTCAAGTGAGAAATTACAGCTGGTATCAAATCTACAGAGGCCCTATTTTTAGGAATAAAGCTTTCTTCACAAGCTTTTGGATGACAAATGACTCATCACACGTATACTACGTATTCGGCAAATCTTTCTAGAAACAGTGTTGGGTAATTAGAAACCCTTATTAAAAAGTCACTGTAGTTTATAAAATATTTAAAATAATTACATATGATTATGAAATTACTTCATAAAGTACAGGGCAAAAACATAGCGTTCCCATATGAGTCATTGAATCCCAGACATAGGGTCTTTTTTTTTTTTTTGAGGTAAATGATTCTTATTCACTGATTACAAGTTCTGATTAATTTGGATGAATAAAGAATGTTTAGTTAGTCTATTGGCTTTGCCAAAGCTTTTTTTTTTTTTTTTCTGGCATAGAAACAGGAGTGGACGCAGCCGCATACAGACTCCAGTCTACTGCTGAGAAACAATATGACTAGCAGAGAAATGCATCACTTTGGAGAAGATTGTGGCACAATATCTGTAGGAAATTTTGTACTTCTAGAGCTATCGATACTTCCCCCCAACACATTTAACGAGATTTTCATCAAATGTGTCCATAACGTAATACAGCCCATATGATACCAAATTGTTAGCATTTGTTTAACCAATAAAGTAGGCCCTTTCATAGTAGTCAATATATGAATTCCAGAACAGTTGTTTTCAGTATGCCACTAGCAGAAGGAAAGTGAGGAAGAAGCAACAGAGAAAGGAAAAATAGGAAAAAGGAGGGAAGTTGAGTGAAGAGAAAGAGGGAAAGAATGGATAACTTTTACTATTAGGTCACTTCATGCCAGTTGTTACCTGGTATAATAACACTGAAGTTAACATTATTAGTCTTATTATGTAGAAGAAGAAATTGATCAAAAGAGTTAAATAATTTGCTTATGGTCTTACATATTTGTTATCTAGTCACTGTGTAATACTTAACACCAAACCCAGTGGTTAATAAAAACCACCACTTTTTCCCCCACAGTTCAATTGTTGGCAGTTTGGAATGGGTTCAGCTAGGCAGATCTTCTGTTGGTCCTGAGTGGAATAATTCATGTGCTTGTAATTGTAAGGTGGCTTGCCTATACTGAGTAGTCTAAAATAATCTCACTTCTATGTTTGATCACTGGGCATGGTTGTTGATCAGGTTATATGTCTTTCGGACATATGTATAATGAACACATTCTAACAGAGCAAGTTCTCACATATGAAGGTGCTTCAAGAGGTTCACCAAAAATGGAGTTGGGAAATAAATGTTTGTTTTGATACAAAGTATTTTGAAATCCATGCAGTTTCCGTGAACTTTTGAAGATCCTTTACACAAATGCTTTTCAAGACTATTTGAGTTACATTACCTGTTATTCCATGGCCAAATAAAGTCACAGAACTAAGTATAGAGAAATGTCAGGAGATCGATCACATAGGTACAGAGACCTGGATACATAGGTCAGAGACCTTTAGTGCAACAGTATGTCCTGAAATATGGCATACCGAAAATGTGGCAAGATGCCAATTCATAGTCTTTGATAATCCTTTTTTTTTCTTCACAATATATAGTGCTATCTGCTTGGCTATTGTGTCATGAGATAAATTTCCTACTCTTCAATAAATATTGTAAAGACCAATGACAAATCATAGCTGTACATGGTTTGACAGTAATAAAAATCTATCATTAAAAGTCTACTGGTTTTAAAAAATACTTTAATATTCTTTGTATAAGTTAGCTTTTATTATAACAACAAACTGCCATTGCCTTGAAGGAATACAATTACTAAGTTCTAAGACTCGTTCTTGGACATATAAAGTCTCAGGGGTCATTTATATCTCCAAGAATCATGGTTTCCTTTTATATATCTGGATTTCCAAAAAATTAAAAAGTTTTGTTGGTATTTTTGGGGACTTTTTCATTCTTTTTTTTTTTTGCCAAGAACCACTTCAGCAATAATTTTTCTGGCATTTCCAACTCTAGAACTGTGATGTCCTACCCAGAAGCTACTAGTTACATATAGCTACTGAGGATGTGTAGAGTAACTAACTTGCATCGAGATATACTCAAAGTATAAAGCATATATGATATCAAATACTAATTACAAAAAATGCAAAACTTCTCATTAATACTTTTATTGATTATATAAGGCAATCATAAACACATACATTTAAATATATAAAATAAATACACAAATTATGTATATTTGGGGTGAATTATATATGTTAAAATTAATAAGCTAATTTGATCTAACTCTTTTTACTTTTAAAAGTTTAGTTACCATGTGTTTCAGATTACATATGTGGTAGTTTGTGATTTTTTTCTGTTAGTGTTACTGTATGGTTAATTTAGATCATCTCAGGCTTAACATTATTCTTTGAGATAGCAATACATTTAAGTCTTTTCTCCTAGATACATTTTCAACAAAAAGAATTTTCTGGATTCATCTTAATCCAACTAGAGTGTGGTGGAATGAGAAGGCCATGCCAAGATGGCCACTGGCATAGGAAACTGCCTGGCAACAGGCTGTGATTGGATGGCTTTGGAAACTGCCTGGCAACAGGCTGTGATTGGTTAGGGCATAGACCACCCCTTGACCAGATTGGATGGCTTGGCTATTTAAGCTCCTGTACCAACTGAAATAAACAAGTCTGCAGGCTGCTCACCTCTGGCCTGCTTTCACCCAACTCCCAGGGTCTGTGTGGTGACTCCGCACCTCTTGCCTCCACTGTGCTCCTCCTCTCAGAATGAATCCACAGCAACATCTGTCACCCAACATGACAGAGAGAGACAGCGTGTTGGACTCTGCGAGGTCCCCCCTGGATTTTGGCAAGTAGGCCCCTCAGCGTTTTGTGTGCTGTTTGGTTCTGTTTGGGTGAGCACAGAACCCCCTCCTATGCCCCTTTCCTTGTCTTTGTCCTCAGTCTAAGTTACCCCAGGTTAGGCAAACATCGCCCAGAAGCGTACATTGCTTCTTAGCTCCTTCTTTTACTTTCGGTTCGCCCAGCGAATTCACGTAAGGGACTGATCATCCTGAAGTAGGTAGGCATACAGGTTAAAATTGATCAGATTTGTGAACTGGAAGACCATGCCTTCGCCACGCCCCTGTGTGACCTCATGCCCCTACCTGATGCCTTTGCCACGCCCCTGTGTGGCCTCATTCCCCTACCTGGCCACACCTGGGTGCCCACCAGCCAATCAGGTTAATTAACCACTCCCCTTTGGAAGTGGGGTGGGCCCGGGCTGCTCTTTTTCCCTGGCCTCTTGCTAGGAAGGGGCTTGCTGTAGTCCCGTGCCTCCAGGGTGCATGGCCTTCGGGCCATGTGCTTTAGGCTTCCTGGCCTAGATGCTCTTCCAAGTGGCTGGTTCCTGGTGCTCGGTATAAACCCCTAATTACCTCTCTCTCTTAAATAAAGTTCTCACTCTCCTATGCATCTTTCTCACTAAATAAAAGCTTAAAATGTACCATGCTGCCTCGTTTATCTGTGCCGGTATTTAGAATTCTTCTCTAAATATTAGGCAAGAACCCTCTTGGGCTTATTAATATCGGGGATTTAGTAATAAGCCCATGGTGAAATCGTAAGGCACCCCAAATTCCGGTGGCACATGTGGCACCACGGATAGCATTCCTAGGAAACTTTAAGAGGCCACATTTTAGTGTAGATTTTAGGGGGTCTTTTCCGATTTCAATCCCAGAATTCGGAACCAAGTCAACTTCCTTCACTCGAGAGAGGTAATGCTCTGGAGACACCATGTGGGCACACTGCCTTGACCTAATGCATCAAGGAAGTCCCCCACTAAGCACAGGCCATATGTACAATCTGATACACCACTGTCTGTTCGTCTAACGTAGGGAACCCCCTGCAGAATGCCATCAGCCACTAGGGTGCTAGGAATTTGCTTTGTTATGGCAGCAGTGCTGTGGGTGTCTTTCCTTTGGCTAGAGTTGGCGTGGTGTGCTGATCTTAAGCACTCAAACATGGGAAAGATATCCCCCTCTCAGAAACCCACACAGATTACCAAACATAATGAATCTGTGAGTGATAAGAGCCTGCCACTCCAGGCCTCTGCCTCACAGGCAACAGTTGATGACTTAGGGAGAGAGAGCTCTGACAATAAAAATGACATGGCAGCAGACAACGCAGCAATGCCTAGTCAGCCACCCTCCAAATATCTGTGGGATGAACTTAGATGACCTCAAGGTAATAACCCATGTGAGGTTATCCCATCCGCACCCAGTAAGGATCTCCACATTTGTGGCAGCCCCCAGGCACCCCAGGCTCTAAAGGCAGCCGCTAGACCCCATCCCATCCGTATGTTTGCCATTAATGTAGCAGCAGACACAGAATTCAGGCCCTGGATTCCAACGCCCATAAATGACCTTACTATGCTAAAAAAGGCTTCTCAAGAGTCAGGCCTGACTCTCCCTACTTTGAACAGGTGCTCATACAATGGGCAGTGAACCTTCAAACTCATTTTGACTGGGTTACACTGCTCAAAGCATGTTTGTCGGGAACATAGTTCTGACAGTGGAAAGCATCCTATGAAGAAGAGGCTGAAACTGTGGCAAGGAATAATGCTGCCTATGGAATTACAGTAAACTTTGATATGCTTACAAGCTGCGGCACCTACATATATCCTTATGAACAGGCCCGCATTGGAGTAGTTGCCTATTTTGACCAGGTCAGAGATTTGGCACTTAGAGCCTTAAAAAATATAAATCCTCCTAATTATAGTCAGCGCTTTAGAAACCTAGTTCAGCCAGTGCTGCGGCTCACTAGGCTAATCCTCCTCTTGCGGCGCCAGCACCCCAGGTTCTAGTCCTGGTTGAGGTGCGGGATTCTGTCCCGGTTGCTCTTCTTCCAGTCCAGCTCTCTGCTGTGGCCCGGAAGTGCAGTGGAAGATGGCCCGGGTCCTTGGACCCTGCACCCCATGGGAGACCAGGAGAAGCACCTGGCTCCTGGCTTCGGATCGGTGCAGCCCACTGGCCGTAGCGGCCACTTGGGGGGGTGGTGATCCAACGGAAAAAGGAAGACTTTTCTCTCTGTCTCTCTCTCTTTCACTCTCTAACTCTGCCTGTCAAAAAAAAAAAAAAAGAAAGAAAAAAGAAAAGAAAACTAGTTCAAGGCCCAGGCAGTTGGTTCCCCAATTTCCTTGCCAGAGTCTTGGAGGCAGTAGAGAAAAGATTAGCACTTGGCCCTGATCAAGACAATCTGGTCAAACTATTAGCTTGGGAAGGTGCTACCAAAGAGGGAATAGCTGCAATTGCCCAGTCCATAATGAAGACATTTCTAAATGGATAGTAGCTACAAACAAGGTAAACCCTGATGATACACCCATACAGGCCCTAACTGCAGCCATTAACAAACTAAACACAAGGAAGTCTAATTATCCTCTGGTTTGTTGGGGATGTCAGGAAATGGGACACCTATGGCGAAACTGCCCAAATGCTGACAGATGGGGCAAGCCCAAAACGCTGTGTCCCAGATGTAAAAAAGGCTTTCATTGGGCAAAAGATTGCAAGACCAAGCCTTTCAACTCCAAGCAGGGTGGCCCTCAGCCCAGCAAGTAATAGGGAGTGCCACCACCATTAACTGGTCGATGCCTATCTTCAATCTGAGGCCAAAATTGACCCTATATTTAGATGACATTGCCTTTGTGCGTTTAATTGATATGGGATCAGATGCCACTGTCTTAAAAGCTAGGGATGCAATGAAAATGCAACATTGGAAGACAGTACTTGGGCCCAACCTCCCAGGTGTTGGAGGATTAAAATTGGCTGATCAGGTCATCATGCCTGTAACGTGGCGAGATGACAATGGAGATACAGGAAGCATCTCTCTGCTAATTGCTGAGGTTTCCATGACCTTACTGGGGAGAGATGTACTCTCACACATGCAAGTGGTCCTTACTACGGATCACAAATCTCCACGAGCCAACAGCTTTAATGGAGAGCTTACAAGATTCACCCCCAATTCTAGGGGCCACTGCTTACCTCCTACAAAAGCCAGGCCCAATCCCCATTGAATGGGAAAAAACAGGAAACATCTGGGTAGAGCAGTGGCCAATATTACAACCCAAACTTGGCATCCTTAGAGAATTGGTACAGGAACAATTGGAAAAGGGACACACAGAGCCCTCCACTAGCCCTCACAACACGTCCATTTTTGTGATACCAAAGAAACAGCGAAAATATAGGTTACTACATGATTTGAGAGCCATTAACAAAATCATAAAAAGGATGGGAACATTCCAGGCTGGCATTCCCCATCCAGGGGCCATTCCTAACAGATACCACATCGTTACCATTGATATCAAAGATTGCTTCTTTCCCATTCCCAAAACAGAGGAGGATAAGGCCTACTTCACCTTTACAGTATGGGAACCCAATTTCTAGCTCCCTGCAAAAAGATTTCAGTGGACAGTACTCCCACAAGGCATGAAAAATAGCCCTGCCATTTGCCAAAGATACGTTTCTCAGGCGACCAGCACACTTAAAGATCAGTGCTTGGTCATACATTATGGAGATGATATCTTACTTGCTCATGAGAATGTAGCAACTCTGAAGGCCTAAGTGAGGCAGTAAGAAATTTACAATTCCTGGGTTTGTTTATTGCCACAGAAAAGGTACAACATTTTCCTCCCTTTCAATTCCTGGGTTATCAAATCTCCTCTCCTATATCTCCAATAGGCCCAAACCTAAAAGTCAAGCATAAATACTCACTTAATGAACTTCAGCAACTATGTGGCCAAATCAGTTGGCTGAAGCCCTTCCTTCCCCTAACACCTGCAGAGCTTAGACTGCTATTTGATTTACTAAGAGGAACAGCCCTTCTTCAAAAATCACATCAATACCAGCAATCAAATCCACTATAGAAAAGATCAACACCCAGTTGTCAAATTTAAAAACCTTTAGATATGACCCTCAGGTTCCTCTATTTGCCATGTCCATATCTACTCTCAAGACTCCCCCCTTTGGAGTTATTTGGCAACAACACAGACTACTGTTTTGGGCACACATAGCCTGGAGCGAGTGTCGTAAAATAGTTAACAAAGTAGATGCCATCCTTATGATGGGACTTAAATTAAGATATTATGCCAATAAGATATTTAACACAGAGCCAGACATAGTGGTCCTACCCCATCACAATTAGAACTGCCCACATTGATGCAGAATAGCATGCTCTTTCAAACTTTAATGATAAATTTCTCAGGACAGGTTAACAATCACCTGCCAGTGGACAGACTACTCCAGACATTACAAACCTTAGAAATAGACTATCCAAAACATACTTTCCCTGCTAATCAACCTGTACCCATGGCACCATGTGCATTTATGGATGCCAACAAATCACTCTTTGGAATAGTGATCAAAACCTCCACAGAAAAAGAAAAAGTCCATGTAGAACCCCACGGGGAATCAGTACAGTTGGGAAAAATAGGGCAATAGTCAAGGTTCTACTCCTTAGCCAGGATGGGCGGGTAAATATATTTTTGGACAGCAAATACTGAGTATAGGTAGCAAAAACAATCCTTTTGAAGTCTTTAACCTGACCAATAAGCCAATTGACTAGATGTTCACAACACTTAAAGAGCTAACTGAGAATAGAAAACACCCATGGTATATCCACATGTAAGATCACATACTAGGTTACCTGGCTTTATTTTCCAAGGCAATAAAAAGGTTGATTGTCTTATCTCTTATAACATGGCTTCCATCAGACACACCTAGAACAAGCCCATATTCTACACCAAAATTTCATATGTCAGCAAGCAACATAAAATTGCTTTTCCCAGAGCTAACAATGAGCCAATGCAAGCACCTAGTGCACTCTTGCAAGAATTGTGCCCCCCTCGCCCTGTTAGGCCCACTGCAACAAGCAGTATTGAACCCATGAGGCCTTGCTCCTAATAAGCTCTTGCAAGTGGAAATCACCCACATTAACTCCTTTGGTAAACTTAAGTTTGTCCATGTGGTAGTAGATACTTATTCAAAGGCTGTATTTGCAACAATCCAGAAAAAGGCTAGTAATGTGATAAAGTTGGTTAAGTCAGCCATGCTTGTCCTTGGTGTCCCAGTGTATACATCACAGGAATTTAATTCCATCCTAAGGTCTTGGAACATACAGTATGCCACAGGTATCCCATACAACCCACAGGGACAGGCAATCATTGAAAGCACTCATAGGATGCTTAAAGATCTCTTTCAAAGACAGAAAAACAATCATATGCCCCCAGACTCACAGCCTGCTTTGCTGAGGTCCTTTTGACTATCAATTTTCTTAGTTTTGATTGCCAAGGTGTCAGCCCAGCTTATAAACACTGGGGATCTTTTTAATCCCAACCCCCAGCCCCTATGGTTAGGTGGAAAGACCCCCTGACAGGAGAATGGAAGAGACCACACCCTCTGCTAACCAAGGGCCAAGGATATGCTTGTGTCTTTCCAGAGAATGCGGGACAGTCCATTTTGGTACCAGCCAGAAACATCAAGCCTGCAACTGACAGTCAACCAGAACCAGCTGAACAAGACTGAGAATCTGCCTTGTTAGCAGACATACCTGCCCTATCATCCTACCCTGAGGAATTGCCCATAGCCATATCCATTATTGCTTTATACTCCACTAGCTCTGGTCAGCCACTCGAACAGCCCACAGCCTGCATGCAGTCACGCCATTCCTGATTGCCATTGCTCCTCACTTCTACCCCCATCTGAGCAAGCACTCCTGTGGTTTCCTATTTTGAGCACTGGTTAGCCAACGATGGGTAAGATCCCCTGGGGGACAACTTAAGACAGGCATAGCCATGTACGAAGACCACATGGAAATGGGGTCAACAATGGTATGGCCAAGAACCATGCCTCCCGTTGCTCAAAAATAAACAAAAAGGGGGAAATGTGGTGGAATGAGAAGGCCATGCCAAGATGGCCACTGGCAAAGGAAACTGCCTGGAAACAAGCTGAGATTGGTTAGGGCATAGACCGCCCCTTGACCAGATTGGCTGGCTTGGCTATTTAAGCTGCCATACCAACTGAAATAAACGAGTCTGCAGGCTGCTCGCCTCTGGCCTACTTTCACCCAAGTCACGGGGTCTGTGTGGTGACTCCGTGCTTCTTGCCCCCACCACGCTCTTCTTCTCAGAACGAATCCACAGCAACACTAGAGGTGTTTTTAAATTTATTTTTAATTTTTTGAATCTTTTAAAATTTTATTTAAGGTATATAAATTTCATATATTTCATGTATACAGACTTGGGAACACAGGGATAAAGGATGTGATGGTCACATCCTTAATGAGTTCTTTGCTCTGAGACTGGATTTAGGAAAGGTTTGTGTCTTTAAACCTGCCAGTCCTAGAATGTTGGAATTGTCTCTTTCCTTTTCTTCCTCCTTGGAAACAGGCTGTATCCTCTCTTAGCTCATTCCTTATTGTAATATATAATTAAATTTAGCTAATAATACCCAATGCATGCTATAAAAATGCTGCTCAATATTTCTTAGCCCAAAGTCACAAGTTTATTAGATGCATTTTCTGCCTTCCAACTTATTGCAGGCAATCAATTTACCTGGAGTTTACCAATGCATAAGATAGGTCATCATTTTTCCTGCCTCCCATATCAGGTTGCTTGCTGTCTACTCCCCTGTTCTGCATTTTAAAGTTCTTTTTGGCATCATAACAGTACTAATGTTACTTATTTTAATGGTCAATTTTGTGTATTAACAACTCCAATATCTTAGTGACTTTTTATATTAAAAACTTTTTAAAGGATTTATTTATTTATTTATTTATTTGGAAGGCAGAGTTATAGAGAAGGTCAAAGGCAGAGGACAGGGAGATCTTCTGTCCTCTGGTTCACTCCCCAAATGCCTGCAATGGCCAGGACTGAGCCAGGTCAAAGTCAGGAGGCAGGAGTTTCTTCCAGATCTCCCATGAGGGAAGCACTTGGGCCATCCTCCACTGTTTTCCCAGCTGTACTAGCAGGGGGCTACATCAGAAGTGGAGTATCCATGACTCACAAGCAGCTGCTTAACCTGCTCTGCTACAACACTAGCCTCTAATAATTTTTGCTCTTGTAACACGAAACTAATGTGTTGATTGTGCTTCTCTCTCATCCATTCTCCTGCATGTGATTGGATTCAGTTAGTCTCCAATTGTCTTGATATTCTGGGACCCTGCCAATGGAGGACATCCACTATTTAAAAGTATAGTTTTCTCATGGCAGAAGACAGGAACTGGAGAGATACAGAACCAAACAATGAAAGCACATTTAAAGCTTTTGCTTATGTGCAGCAAATGTCATCTTGGCTTTTATTCCTTTAACATAAGATATTAATGCATATTGTATGATCAACCTCAAAATCAGTGCCTACAGGGAAGCAAGAGAATGGTGGAGAGGAAACAAATAATTATGGATACATAATTCAATCTACCACATTACTTTTTCAGAATTATCTTCAAATTAATATTCATGCATAGAATAAAGTCAGTATCCTTACTGTCCACTAAACATTCATGTTTAAACTAATATTTCCTGGCTTAGTTGATCCCTTTATCCATAAGACATGACTGAGATGAATTAAAAAATAAAAGGTAACCATAAGTAGATGAGTATCAGCTGCCAACGACAATATTTCAAGTAACGGATCACAGACAGTAAGGTCAATGTCTCTCCCCAGAAAGAATTATCAAGCACGTTTTGAGCATTGGAGATAACACAGCTAAAAGAATTAGAGCTTCCTTAAAGTTCAAAGGTTAGTTCTGTTGAAATAGTCACTACTTTGAAGATTCCTATAAATTCAGAAAATTAAAAAATTAGGAAAATAACATTTGTGTACATCATAAATATAAGTATTACTAATCTCTTAGCATACATTGGGCATTTTCTGAAGTACTTAGATGCAGTTCTTTATGTAATTTCCAAATGTTAGATTAGATTAGAAAATTCATACATAGTTAGACAAATGACATTTTAAGAAGCCAAATCTCTCTTCTCCCCCCCAACTCTGACTTTCAAATAAATAAACAAATCTTTAAAAAGGGAGTGTGAGCACTGGCATAATGGCATAGCAGGTAAAGCTGCTGCCTGTGATGCTGGCATCCTATATGGGGGTCAGCTTGTGGCTCAGCTGCTCTACCTCTGATCCAGCTCCCTGCTAAAGATCTAGGAAAAGGAGTGGGTGATGGACCATGTGGGAGATTGGATTAAGCTCCTGGCTATGGGCTTCAACCTGATCCCACCCTGGCAGTTGTTCATACTTTGGAAGTGAACAGTGGATGGAAGATTCTCTCTCTCTGCCTCTCTCTAACTCTGACTTTCAAATAAGTAAATAAATCCTCCCTGCTGACAAAAAAAGAGGAGCTCTATCATACCTGACTATGGTTTCACCCTGGATACTTGCCTCACCTTGGAGTACTGACAAGAGCTTCCTGGCCACACCCAGCACACACCTCTGGGTATTCACTGAAAGAACAGACACTTCACTAAGCCTCAGAAGCATAGTCCAAAGATAGGCATTTTTCAAGAGAGGAAATTCAAATGTCCAACAGACACATGAAAATATGTTCAGGATCACTAGTCAGCAGGGAAATGCAATACAATCTTCTGACAACTAAAAAAATGATGCTAACATTCACAAGAGATCCTGAATTGCCAAAGAAATCTTTTTTTAACTAAAGCTATCTTATACAACAAAAACAGAACTGCAGGCATCACAATATCAGATTTCAAGACACCACAGGCAGTTACAATCAAAGCAACCTGATACTGGCAAAAAAAAAAAAATAAAAAAAATAAAAAATAAAAAAAAAAAAACACAGATGTGTAAACCAATGGAACAGAAGAGAAACTCCAGAAATCAACCCATGAATCTACAACCAACTTATCATTGACAAAGGAGCTAAAATCAATCCATGAAGAAAGGACAGTCTCTTCAACAAATGACGCCAGGAAAACTGGATCACCATGTGTAGAAATATGAAACAAGGCCTCTACTTTACATCTTACACAAAAAAATCCATCCAACTAGATCAAAGACCTAAATTTATGACCAGATACCATCAAATTACTACAAAACATTGGGAAAATCTTATAAGACAATGGTACAGTAAAAGATTTCTTAGAAGAGACCCCAGAAGCACAAATAATCAAAGCTAAAATGAACAATCCAGTTAAGAAACAGGCAGAAGATTTGAACAGGCATTTTTCAAGAGAGGAAATTCAAATGTCCAACAGACACATGAAAATATGCTCAGGATCATTAGTCAGCAGGGAAACGCAAATCAAAACCACAAATGAAGTTTCACCTCACCCCACTTAGAATGGCTCTCATATAGAAATCAACAAACAAATTCTGGCAAGGATGTGGGGAGGAAGGTACCTTAATCCACTGTTGGTAAAAATGTAAACTGGTGCAGCCATTGTGGAAGACAGTATGGGGATACTTCAGAAAGCTGAAAATAGATCTACCATATGACACAACAACTCCACTCCTAGGAATTTACTCAAGGGAAATGAAATAAGCTTATGAAAGTTATTTGTATACCCATGTTCATTGCAGCTCAAGTTATAAGAGCTAAGACATAGGATCAACCCAGATGTCTATCAACTGAAGACTGGATAAAGAGATTATGGTATATATAGAACTGTGGAATTTACTACTCAGCAATTAAAAAAAATGAAATCTTATCTTTTTGCAACAAGATAGACACAATTAGAAATGATTATACTTAGTGAAATCAGCCAGTCTCAAAATGACAAATACCATGTTTTCCCTGATCTGTGGTAATTAATATAATACATAAAATTTAATGTATAGGTGTGAATTCACATTTTGATATTGGATGATTGTTTAGAGCTCTTGTCTCTACCATGAGGAATAGTGTTATTTTTTTTTATTTCCCTCATACTATTTGTTGCTCTTTACTTAGTGTAGGGATAATATTATGAGTATAAAGTAAAATGAAAATAGGTCTTTGTAAAAATTAAGAGCGGAAATAACAGTAGGAGGAAAAAGGGTGAGAGCATGGGTGGGAGGGAAAGTATGGTTGGAAGAATTACTGTGTTCCTAAATCTGCATATATAAAATGCATGAAATTTGTATACTTTAAATAAGTTTTTTTTTTTAAAAAAAGAAGCCAAATGGATAAAATTAATTATAACCAAAATGTTACCACCTAGAAATGTTATCTGTTTACTTATTAGGGCATATTGGGTTTTCATTTGTGTTTCTTCTTTAACATGATGTAGGTATTTCATACTGTGAGACTGGGTAAATACCCATTCACATAATTTTCCTGGGTATTTTATGATTTCATTTTTATTTAGTCAATACTTTGTTTCATGCCATGGAATGAATGTCCACCATATCCTCCTGCCACCCTATCCACCACCATTCAAATGTTGAAGCCCTTATCCCCAATTTGACTGATTCAGAGATAGGGCTTATAAAGAGGCAATAAAGCTTAAAGTCACAAAAGCAGGGCTGTAATGCAACTCGGATAGCATCCTTAAAATAAGAAGTAATAGTGACCAGAGTTCTGGCATAATGGCTTAAGTCACTGCCTGCTACCTTGATACCACATATGAGGCTAGTTCATGCCATGGCTGCTCCACTTCTGATCCAGCTCCCTGCATATATGCCTAGGAAAGCAGTGAAAGATCACCTATGTAGTTGGGTCCCTGCCACCCATGTCAAAGGTCTACAAGAAACTCCTGGCTCCTGGCTTCAGACTCACCCAGCTCTGGCCATTGGGGCCATGTAAGAAGTGAACCAGCAAATGGAAGATCTCTCTCTCTCTCCCTCCCTCTCTCTCTCTCTCAATCTCTTCCTCTCTGTGTAGCTCTACCTGTCAAATAAATAAATAATTTTTAAGGAAGAACTGACAGCAGAATACTCTCTGTCTACTACGTGATAAAAAAGTGAAGAGGTAGTCATCCACAAGCCAGGACAAGAGACTTCACTAGAAATTCAATTGGCTGGAAAGTTGATGCTGGACTTGTAGCCTCTAAACAGTGAAAATAAACTTCAAGTCATTGATATTTTTCTTTAGAATGCCAAGAAATCTAATATACTACATTTGTATTTTCTTATGATTAGACATTTTTCATATAATCACTTATCCACATAAGGGTTTTCAGCCTTCCATGGATGTCTGTCATCTTTTTAATGCAGATATACTTTCATATTTAATATAAGGCATTCTGGACATTTCAACTTATTTCTGCACCTAAAAAACCCTGATTTGATTTTAATTATTTTTATCATATTTTGAAGTCTTATGGTATAACCCTCCTCCATCATTCCTCCTCAATTACTCATCTTTTCAAGTATTTGCAGGTTATTTCTCCAAGCAAAACTTAGAACATATCATTACATTGGCATTGGCTTCGAGTTTCAAGTAATTTTGCAGTATAAGTTTACATTATTGTGATTTTCTTTACAGAAATAGGATATTTCTTCATTAAAGCTTTTTATCATTTTTTTCTGAATCACAGAAAGTTTTGAAATTATCAATTCATCCATTATAAATAATTTTCTATTTAGTGCTTTTGTTCCAATTATAAGGACTCTTTCCCAAGCTACAAAAAGGTATTGGCATCAGATTTTTTATATTATTTAGGTTTTAAAATCTTAGATCTTTTCAAGTATATTTATTTATATGTATATAAATATTTATATATCATAGAGGCAGAGAAATCTCCCATTGCTGGTTCAAACCCTAGCCCCCCCACCCCCCACCCCAAATTCTTGCAACAGCTAGATCTGGGCCAGGCTGAAGACAGACACTAGGAACTCAAACTCAGTGAGTGGGAAGGACCCAACTACTTGAGTCATCATCTCCTGGTTCCCAAGGGGCACATTAACAAGGAGCCTGAATTAAAAGCAGAGTCAAGACTTGGATCCAGTGCCTCCAATATGAGGTAGAAGTGTCCTGAACTGTAACTTAATTCCTGTGCCAAACACTCACCCCAAAATCTTTAAATTCAAGCTTCAGACATTTAAATAAAATTCCTCCACCATTTAATGTTCTTGCCATAACGTATGTGGATTAGAATTGCTGGCGAGCCTGTAGAAGCGTCATTTTTCCTACGGTTGCTGGATTTGCTATTCCAAGGGATTATATTTAGTGTTTGGTTTCCAATATCTATACATCATTCTATTATTTCTGGCATTAATTCTATCAATTTCAAAGACAAAATCTAAAGAACAATTAAAGAGAACTTGGGAAAGAGAGAAGGTCCTACAGTTAAGGCAATGATATAATTTATCACTTAAAATAGGATACTTGTTAGGGAAACAAGATCATCAAACTATTTCCAATACAGTGTAAAACAAGGTTATACCAAGCAAGCCAGAATCAATCTACTTACGGCCCAGTGGCTGTCTGCATGTGCATCACTCTTAACCTTGAATTTCTTAGCGCAGGCCTTTCTTTGTTGCTGTGGATTCGTTCTGAGAGGAGGAGTGTGGTGGGGGCAAGAGGCGTGGATTCACCAGACAGACACTGGGAATCAGGTGAAAGTGGGCCAGAGACGAGCACCTCCCAGACTTGTTTATTTCAGTTGGTGCAGCTGCTTATATAGCCGAGGCAGCCAATCTGGTCAAGGGGCAGTTTATACCGTAACCAATCACTGTTGCCAGGCAGGCTCTTTTGCCAGGTGGGTTCCAAAGCCATTTCCTGGATAACTGACACTCACTTGCCAGAGGCCATCTTGGCATGGCCTTCTCATTCCACCACACTTTTTGATGACAGTGACCTACTGAGAACTCAAAGTGGTATGTGCCACTGTGGTTTATGGCTTCCCCGTGTTGATGCTGGGTCCATTTTCAAAATCAGATCCAGCTGTCATTCTTCTCCTACAGACTCCGCTGCTACCAGGCTTCTGATAGGTACTACTTGTGAGAGACACAAGCAGAGGGAATGAGAGGACAAGAAAATGCAAACTCCATGATATTTCTATTCTTCCTTCTCAGCCTCAGGTGGCAACTCTAGCAGGGAAAGCACTGATCGAATTGCTCCAGTTCCTGTCAGTCGTGCCTGCTGTGTTCTATCTTTTCTAATTGTCAGGAGGAGGAAGTGGAGGAGGAAAGTAATTGACTTGGGGGAGGTTTTCCAAAGAGGGAGAAGCTACTTTCAGATTAGGAGCTTTATTCCATTCAAGTGACAGAAAACAAGAAAATTTCTTTAGCTGGATGTTTTTATTTACATGACCATGAATTATTCAGGTTCTTTTTTTACTTTAATTTTTTGACAGGCAGAGTTAGACAGTGAGAGAGAGAGAAAGAAAGAGAGTTATAGACAGTGAGAGAGAGACAGAGAGAAAGGTCTTCCTTCTGTTGGTTCACTCCCCTAATGGCCGCTATGGCCGGAGCTGCACTGATCCGAAGCCAGAAGCTGGGTGCTTCTTCCTGGTCTCCCATGCGCGTGCAGGGACCCAAGCACTTGGGCCATCCTCCACTGTCCTCCCGGGCCACAGCAGAGAGCTGGACTGGAAGAGGAGCAACTGGGACTAGTACCTGGTGCCCCAACCGGGACTAGAACCCGGAATACCGGCGCCATAGGCGGAGGATTAGCCTAGTGAACCACGGCGCCGGCCCCACATTGTAATATATTTAATATATTAGATCTAAAAAAGTGAATGATATATAAAGCCTGATACATAGTAAATTTTAAACCTATTCCAAAATAGTTTAAATTTCTCCTACACACAGCACATTCTATTTCCTTTAGTATAATGTACATCTAATGCAAAGAGTGTTTATTTAAGGTCTTCAATTGTTAAGTTTCTAGCATTTTTTATTCATTTATTCTCTATATTCTCTTTATTGTTTTTACTCTTCATATTTTTATATTGCTGTCACTTAGTTTTCCTGGGGCTATAATATTTTCTTCAGTTTCCTGAAATAGATTATTTCCAAAGACATCTATCTCCTCTTGGTTTTAAGGGTAAGATACCATTTTAACTTCCATTATATAGTATTTTATTCCTCAGCTTCATATTTTTAGTTGCTTTGCTTTCTTTCTTTGTGCTTCTCCTTCAATAAATTAAGTTATGCCCAGACTAAAAGATTGCATTTTTTTCTTCTTGTGCCTTGGGGTGTTGTTTGAATTTCCTTACTATTTCTACAGCTAAAGAGATGGGAAATTCTCCATTCCTAGGAGGTAATCTTCCAATTCAAGTCTATTTGAAGTTTTCCATATATATTATGATTCTCTGATTTTTTTACCTTATGCAGAATCTTTTCTTTTTAAAAAACATCTTGATAAACTATTACTAGAGTGTATGTTAACAGTATTTTAATTCTTGAGATTTCATATGTCTGGATACAGCACACCCATTGTTACATTCATTCTGAATTTTGCCAGCTTTATCACATTGTTCCTTACCATTGTGAACAGAAGGCTTCTATATTTGGGTACAGAAATTTGACAGAAGAAGAAAACTAGAATTGAGTGGATGAATTGACATTATAGTAACTGTGCCATAAAGTTACTCTTACTTAACAAAGAGGTTGCTGCCAGTTCTCAGTTTCCTATAATCTATGGTGCCCTTTGTTAGGCCACATAAAATAAAGGATAGATCAAGTTTTCTCCTTCTTTTCTGAATGCATTATCTATATCTTAAATTAAAAATTGAGTATGCAATAGAGCAAAGGGTGTCTTTTAGATGTGGAGAGTCAAGTATTTTGGAACAAGGAGGGAAGAGAGAAGCATATTAACTGAAAATAAAGGAAGACAAATGAAGTAAATATATTGGGAATGGACTGTATTTAAATGTAGGCAGTGTAGAATCAGGGAAGACATTAGGCAAAGGAATATAATAATTATGTTAATTATGTTTTGCACTGGTGATCCTGTTAGAATTGTAGTTAGATTTGGGGAAGGCAGAGCCTATGTAGTCAGAGACATAAACTGAGAAGCTACTATCATATCTAGTTGAGAGATGATGACATCCCAAATAAAGACTTCAAACTTTGGCACAAAAAGCAAGAAAATGAATTTCAAAAATTATGTAGCATTAGTTGCATTCTCCTTCACTTCATACTAAAACAACAAATACTACAAAGAAAAGAAAGAAAGAAAACTCATGTCTCCAACTAAAAGGGAGATGTTGTCATGGATGGGGGTTTCCACATTCTGACAAGTGGAAGAGGGCTTTATAAAAGCACAGACACCCTTTTGAGAGGATTAGTAGCGTAAAGAATTAAAGAGGAATGAGATGCAGGGTGAGGGAAAGCCTTGGGTATAGAAAGAAGATCACCAAGAGCTACCAAATAAAGGCAAGTCTGATCTTTGTCACTATTTTTCCCAAGGGATTTATAGAAAGAGATTATTTTATCCTTCAAAATGTTAAGTAGTATCATGGCTAGCCTAAAATTTAAAATTTTCTGGAAAACTGATTTATCAGTACCAAATGTGATGTATGTGTATTTGTACACATAAGACATGAACAACATCACTACCTTATAGATAATGTGGTTTGAGGACATATAAGGAAATTGTAAAGAAAGAAAGGGCACACGTGGTTGTTCACCTGTTTAAACCACTACTTGAGGTACCCACATTCTATTTCAGAATGCCAGTTTTAGTCCCAGCCATTCTGCTCCCATCCAGCTTCCCGCTAATGCATTACAGGAGGCAGCAGAAGAGGGCACAAGAGCAAGGAACTTGCTATTTACCTGGAGTCCTAGATGGAGTTCCTGGCTCCTATCAGACTGGGCCAACCCTTACTGTCGCAGGCAGCTGGGGAGTGATCCAGCTGATGGAAGGTCCCTCTTCCTCTCCCTCTCCTTCTCTTTTACATTCTCCCTCTCCTTTTCCCTCTCCCTCTCCCTCTCTCCCTCCCTCTCCATCTCTTTTTGTCAAACTGTCTTTAAGTAGATAAAAATAAACAAACATTTAAAATAAAAGAATATCTAATTAATACATTTTCAGTAAATTCTCTGGATTTTTTTGTTATTTTCTTCTTTATACTATTCATACAGGGGAAATCAGACCAATGTTGAAAATTGGTATGGTTATTAGGTAATTCAAAAAGTAGTAGACTGAATATATACATGTGTTTTACCTGAAATGGTAAGAAATATAACTTATATCCTTTGATGACAAATATTTTCAAACATGCTTAGGAAGCAAAGCTGATTTTCAGATCAAATTTACACACACAGAGACAAGCACACCCATACACACACATACTTTAAAGTGTTTCTCTTTGAATAACAATCTTTCACAACCAGATGCCTTTAGAGGCCCCAGTTTATCAAGTTATATGTAATACAAGTAAACTTTCCCCCTTGAAATTGGAGGTCCCAGTACCTTTTTATAGCAGTCATTCTCCAAAGAGAAACGCCAACTATTCTGGGTTGCCAGATACTTTGAAGTTATTGTTATTAAATGTAGTATAGAGGATGTAGGTGAATAGGAGGATATTTTAAAATCTATCTTAGACATTCAATTCTTCAAGCTCTTTTCTGGTTCTTCTAACTAGGACTGTCCCCCGCAAGTGAAGCAGACTTTCATCTAATTCTAGCTGAAACTTGACAGTCTCATTAGTTTTTGATGACATTTCCTGTTCCTTCCATCACACAGGCCTTTTGCATGACAGACACTGTCTGGCTGGGGCCCTGAAGTTTTCTTCAGAACTTCAACCCTCTGGTTTCCAGATGGGAATTCTTTTATATGCACATCAGTTCTCTGCCCAATTGATCTGCTTCAGGTATGTCTCCAGTCCTGTTTAACTGATTTTATGCTTAGTATCATTATTGATACTCCCTGGAAATAATTTACCCTATTGTCCCACATCCTGCACAATTGGGCTATACAATGACAAATACAGAGAAGAAGGGGACAAAAGCTCCCTCCATGACTCACATAGTTTCAGAGACATTTCTGGGAAAGATTGTGATGTAAGAAACAATTTCAATAGCTCCTTCATCTTCCTATTCTTGATCTCTACCTAAGGATTTATTGCCCTTCCGTGCAAATATTTTATGGATTCTCTCAAAGTTCTGAAAGAAGGGATTGGGAATTCAGGAGCAGCTTGGCTAGGCATTTTTTTTTAAAAAAGATATATTTATGTATTTATTTGAAAGGCAGAATTACAGAGAGAGAGAAAGAGAGACAGAGAGAGAAGTCTTCCATTTGCTGGTTCATTCCCCCAAATGGCCACAATGGTTGAGGCTGGGCCAGTCCAAAGCCAGGAGCCAGGAGCTTCTTCATGGTATTCCATGTGAGTGGCAGCAGTCCAAGTATTTGGGTCATCTTCCACTGCTTTACCATGTACATTAGCAGGGAGCTGGATTGGTGGAGCACTCAGGACTCAAACTGCTGTAATATGGGATGCTAGCACTAGAGGCAGTTGCTTAGCCTCCTATTCCATAGTGCTGGCTATGGCTAAGCAGTTCTAATTCAAGTCATCCAAATAGTCATGATGTCAGCTGGATTTCAGTTATGTGAAGCTTTCTCTGGAACTGGAGAATCTACTTCTGAGTTGGATGACACACACGGCTAGCAAGTTAGTGTTTTCTCTTGGTGGGAGGCCCTATGTTTGTCACTACACTGGGCTGCTGGAGAATCCTTATGACATGATGGATGGCTTTTCACTGACAGGATGGTCCTACAGACCAAGGCAGATGTTTCAGTGTCTTTTATAATGCTAGGAACTGTTTGTGATTCCATTTATGACCTAGATTCAAAAATATCACATAACCTCTCCATCATACTCCAGCTAACAAAGGCAATGATTCTGTATGAAAAGGAACTCCACAGGACATAAAACCAGTAGGTAATGATCTTCCAAGATCTTGACCATCTTGGAAGCTGACATAGAACTCTTTATCAAACCATAGTTCCTTTTATTTTTTTATTTTTTTTTATTTTTGACAGGCAGAGTGGACAATGAGAGAGAGAGACAGAGAGAAAGGTCTTCCTTTGCCGTTGGTTCACCCTCCAATGGCCACCGCGGCAGGCGCACCACACTGATCCGAAGGCAGGAGCCAGATGTTTATCCTGGTATCCCATGGGGTGCAGGGCCCAAGGACTTGGGCCATCCTCCACTGCCTTCCCAGGCCATAGCAGGGAGCTGGCCTGGAAAAGGGGCAACTGGGACAGACTCCAGCGCCCTGACCAGGACTAGAACCCAGTGTGCCGGCGCCGCAAGGTGGAGGATTAGCCTATTGAGCCGTGGCGCCAGCCATAGTTCCTTTTAGTAATGTAAAATTATTTTTGTTTATAAGAGTTATAGCATGTTGCTAACTAGTTTTATTTGTTCTTAGAAAGGCTGAATCCTTTATAATATCACAAAAATTAATGTTCTTAAAACATTGCTTTCTTTCTATTTTTCTTTGTCAAGCTGTAATCTGTTACCTTTCATGACAAGTTACTAGTTCTTAACTGTCAGATATTGTCAAATTTAGGAAGATTTCTATAAAGCTCCTAGCAAATACAGGATAACAAGACTATTTTATTTAGTTACATAATATGCAACTTTGAAGATAGTTGGCTCTTAAGCATGAAACTATTTTTGGAAAACATCTAAAACAGAAGAGATGGGAAAGTGTGGTGGTACAGTGGATTAAGTCATCTCTTAAGAACTCACATCCCATATCAGAGAGCCTGGGATCCAGTCCCACCTCTGCTTCCAGTCCAGCTAACTGCTAATGACCTGAGAAGCAGCAGATGCTGGCTCAAGTACTTGGGTTCCTGTTAACCATGAGAGGCACACATGGAGTTCTTGGTTTCTGACTTTGGCCTGGCTTAACTCCAGCTCTTGCAGGCATTTGGGGAGTGAACCAGTGAATGAAAGATCTCTCCCCCTCTATCTCTATCATTTACTCTCTTTGCCATTCTGTCTTTCAAATAAATAAATCCTTTTTTAAAAAAACAAAAGTGTAAGGAGAGGGTTGCAGGTGGGAGGGAAGTTATAGGGGGAGGAAGACATTGTAATCCATAAGCTGTACTTTGGAAATTTATATTCATTAAATAAAAGATAAAAAATAAATTAATTAAAAAAAGTGTCTAGAAAACTGTGGATGGATACTTGGCATCTTAATACATTTGATTAATGCAAAATTCAGGAAGAGACTCAAATAATTACAGTGCAAATCAAGGAGAGAAAAGATATTAACATAATGCAAAGATTTTATATATTGTTTATCAGCTTTAAATTTTTAATTTATTTTAATTTTCTTTATTAAGAAAAACTAGAACAGATTACCAGAAAAGTGTATGTATATATACTCTATATTATATATAGTATATATTCATACATACATCTATAAATCTATACACACATATATACAAATATATACATATATGCTTGTATATATATATAATTTTAAGTTTCTGCATAATCCATATTTTTCTATATTATAATATATAGTGAAAGATGTTTGCAGAATTTATTTTTCCAAATACACAGTCAGTTAATGAAGAAATCTCTTGGGATAAAGAAAATTTCTTTTAACTTCTTCTAAGGACAATTGCACTGTCAACCACAGAGCTATTTCTATTCCTCCATCCAAATCAATTCCATCTCTCACTCCTGCATGAATTCTTCCATGATCTCTCCTGCAAGCTCCTAGTGCTCATACCCACTATAGAACCCAGGGTATATGAGAATCTTAAGCTGTTTACTATTTGCGAAATAAGTTGAAGAGAACCAAGGTCTCAGCATATACCACACATTAAATTAATGTGATTTATTTTCCCCTCCTATGTGTTTCTTGCCTAGACCACCACACACAGAGTCATGCACATTGCAAATGCAGTTTAATAATGGCGGACTAATTGGCAAGTGAAACACAAGACCCTCTATGCAGGCATATTATATTACACTCTGTCTAAATAAAATCATCATGTACAACATGCACATTAACCCAAAGGTTTCAAGACAATCAGCCCTTCCTCAGAAAGTTAATGAGGAGTGTAAATGAAGTGAATGTGATCTCTCCAAATAGACAGGTGTTTATATTCCACATACAACACATGACTTGCACAGATCCCAGATGAGACTTACTGCTATGTGGCCCACTGAGATATATGTGGTTAAAAGAGCTGGTAAATATCAAAGACTATTCTCCAACCCATGGGTGAGAAGGTTGGCTTATGTACATGTAGCAACAAGAGCCTATCTGATTCACTGTGGGGATTAGAAAGGAACAATTTTTCATTCTTTTTTTTTCTTCCTTCTTTCCACATACATGATGTTTTAAGATAAAAGTCTCAAAGGGGAAGCCCATGAATTCCATGTATTTCAGGTTTATTTCAGCTTATCAATGGAGATTTTTCTTTTGATTAAACCATAATTTAAAAATGCAGAGAATCAAATAAAAGTACCTCACTCTCAGGTTCTTCAAAAAGCACTGGAGATCTGTCAATATTGACTCTTAATACCTATGTGATGACCAGAGGGTAGAGCTACATAGTAACTGCCCTTACAGAAAGATCCATACAGAAATAGCTGACACTCTTTTAAAAGGAGAAGCGACAGTAGTTCTTTAAAGGTTTTTGAATCAGGAGGAACACTTAAGAGTTTGTTAAAGACAAGGCATTGTGGCAGAGCTTTAAGACTAGATTTACATACATAGAGAAGGTAATGTAGGCAGAGATGGGAAGCGATTTTTGTGGCTAGCTAATTAGCAATTTTGGCTGGAACAAAATTTTTTCATAGCAGAATCAAGAGGAAAAATAGCTTGGGAAGGAAGGAATAAATTTGAATGCAAGGTAAAGTGTTTAGACATGGTTTTATAAGCAATAACAGTTTTATAAACAATTCAATGTTTCTTCCTCTCCTTTTATTTATTTTCTTTTTAATTTTACATACCATCAGTTATTTGTATTAACATATTTCTCTTTTATGATTATAAAATTTTCTTTATGTGTAGTTTCTGCCAATTCTCTTTGAATTTATGGAATATGAATCCATGAGACATATAATGTTTTTACTTACTCCACATAACCTATATATAAATAACTTCCTGTCCTTTAAGCCAGCTTAATTTATTTTCAGACTCCAGCATCAAACCCATAATACAGGCAATTAGATTATCTCTGTATAAACTAAGGGAGAAATGATGAGCTCGTGTCACATTTATTAGTCACTCTGTCATGTTGTAACAATAAAGATCACTCCAATATCTTAGGACAAAAATATTTCTAGCTTTGACTGCTGAGATTGCTAAATTCTGCACATCATGTGCAAAATTCTAGCCCTTTCCCCACACTAGGCTATGTCAGGCTGCCAGTTAGATGGTCAGCCACACGGAAGCACCAGTGAAAATTTTACAAGTATCTATGGTTAGCAAGTATATTTATTAAATGGATTTAGAAAAAAATAAGTCTGCCTTTTTATGTTCTATTTTAATTAATCATTATAAGTAATCTTAAGGTTATATCATTCACAATTAGATTTTTGACAGTTATTCATCTTAAAAACAATGCCATAACAACTTTTTTTAATGGAAAATTTCATTGTTCAAATAGACAAGTATGGCTGCAGCTCTGCAAAACCTCCCATGACAAGAAGTGATTCAATCAGAGAACCAACTAATGTTTTGTCATCTCTCCCCACCCTAGTTGTGACTTACACATCATTTTAAACAATGTTTTGGAAACCTCCTTTCCATATGCAAAGCCTTTTCTGATCTGGAGGCTGAAGTCAGAGTCTACTGACAGGTCGAATATGATAGTGTTAAAATACACTCCACTGTACACACACACTTTGTGATAACCTTCCCATTAAGAGGTAAGGTCTGTGTTCCTTCCCCCTTATTCTGAGGGGGCTTGTGACAGCTTTGACCTACAGAGCACAGTGAGATATTGTTAGATGGCTGCTGAAAGTAGGTCAGAAGAAGCTATGCAACTTGAGGCCGATAAGATGTTTGTCCTGAGCAATGCCAGTCATCTCACAGCAAGTCAACTATACTTGGTGGCCAAGATGTTATGGAGGCCACACATACCCATTCAGGTTGACAGTTCAATTCACTCTCACTAGATGACCTGGCATGTAAATGATGCTATCTTGGGTCCTCCAGACCAGCCCACCCACTGTTTGGATAACTCTGACCTCTATAAATGCCACAGTGAGCAACAGAGATAGTCAATAACAACTCCTTGGACTCCTCACCCATGAAATTGAGTGTAAAATACAATGTATGTCTTTCACTGCTGCATTTTGCAGTGGTTTGCATCAATAGTATCCAACATACATTGACTTCTATTTTATGTGAGTTTGCAAGGATACAGCCAATAATAATTAGCATAATTTCTGCAGAGGTTTGTAAAACCCCAATAGGATCAGAAGCTCTTCAACATGTTTTATAATGGAATAGGTTGTTGTTAATAGATTAAGAGTTTACTGACATTGGAAACAGTTAAGGAGAAGTCACATGACCATCAACTTGAGATGGTGTCCCAGGAATGAAAATGTTCCCTTTATCTAAGGGGAAAAAGAAAAGCTTCTAGTTTTGATAAGTTATTGAATGCAAGTCAATATTATAATGATAGTATTTCATTTTATTTAATCTTTATTCATTAAAGTAGCTTAATATATATTTATTTAGTTTATTCCTCAGAACAAATGTATAAGATAAATTGGGGTATCTATTGGCCTTGTTTTATAATAGCTATTGTTAACATATTTAATAAATAATTACTAAGTGTCAGATACATACATTTAAGATATATACATATAAGATGTTTGATATCATTAAACCTCAAAACAACCCTAAGGGTTATAGTCTAGTGTTACTGCTATTGTATCCAGAAAACAACTCAGACATAGAGAAAGTAATTACTCAATGACATATAGGTGAGGTAAAGACAGAATCAAACCCAAAGTGTCTGAATTGAGAACCTGTATTCTCAAGCAGCATTATGAAACATCTTAGGTACATAATAATGCATACCACATTTTTATACTTATATTTTTATATGATATTTTTATATTGCCAAGTGGCTTGTTTTCAGGGTCTAAGGATTTTGCTTCGTTTTGTGATGAATATGTGTGCATTTGTACATTAACTCTGACCTCTAAAGATGCAGTGGAAATATTGATTATTTAATAAGAACTTAGGTTGATTTAAAATCTTTAAATTTTTCATAATTTTAGTTTCTTGATTTTTAGAGTATATATTTGCTTAGGCAATCACTTAAGACAAACATGCTGGCTTTTCTCAAAACCACATCACAAATTATAGAATTAGTGAAGATTGGGAGCCTTTCTCTCTCTTCCCCCTCCTGCCTTTTCCCCCTTCACAACTGTTCTTTCTCTTTCCCTCTATTTTTCCTTATCTCCAATTATGACAAATAAGCTAACTCCAAAAAGTCCCTAGAGGGGCCCATGTTGTGGTCTGGCAGTTAAAGCTACCACCTATGGCACTAGCATCCAAGTGGTGGGGCTGTGCACCCATGTAGGAGATCCAGATTAAGCTCCTGGTCCCTATTTTCAGATTGACCCAGCTCCTGCCATTGCAGCCATTTGAGGAGTGTCTGTAACTCTGTTTCTCATGTAAATAAATAAATCTTTTTTAAAAAAGCTAATTGTTAAAGAAAATTTGAAATACTTTCTATAGAAAAACAAAAATATTTGCCTCAGATATACCAATCAAATCCCATTACAGCACTAGAAAAGAAAAAGTCACCTTAACCAATGACTTTACATATTTAAAAAGGCCAACTGTTTGGCAATGTCCTGGTCACAGCAAAATAAATAAATAAATAATCTGTACATAAAACTGATCTAGCAGTTGCTTTTTTTCTCCCTTCTAATTATGTATGCTTTTTTTTATTTAGTAAATATAAATTTCCAAAGTACAGTTTTTGGATTACATTGGCTTTCTCCCCCCATAATTTCCCTCCCACTCGCACCCCTCCCATCTACCTCTCCCACTCCCATTCCATTCACATCAAGATTCATTTTCAATTATCTTTATATACAGAAGATCGATTCAGTATATATTAAGTAAAAATTTCATCAGTTTGCACCTGCACAGAAGCACAAAGTGTAAAAATACTGTTTCAGTACTAGTTATAGCATTACTTCACATTGGACAACACATTAAGGACAGATCCCACATGAGAAGTAAGTACACAGTGACTCCTGTTGTTGACTTAACAATTTGACACTCCTGTTCATGGCATCAGTAATCTCCCTAGGCTCTAGTCATGAATTGCCAAGGCTATGGAAGCCTTTAGGGTTCGCCGACTTCAATCTTATTCCGACAGGGTCATAGTCAAAGTGGAAGTTCTCTCCTCCCTTCAGAGAAAGGTACCTCCTTCTTTGATGGCCCTGTTCTTTCCACTGGGATCTCACTTGCAGAGATCTTTCATTTAGGTCATTTTTTTTTTTTTTTTGCCACAGTGTCTTGGCTTTCCATGCCTGAAATACTCTCATGTGCTTTTTAGCCAGATCCGAATGCCTTAAGGGCTGATTTTGAGGCCAGAGTGCTGTTTAGGATATCTGCCATTCTATGAGTCTGCTGTGTATCCCGCTTCCCATGTGAATTTCCATCTTGTTTAAGAAAACCAAAAAGAATGCCAGTAACATGATGTCTAACAAGCCAAAAACTGGATTTCTAAGACAGCAAAGGAAGGGTCTGAATTGTCCAGGATCAAAAACTCTCCAGTTATTTTTTTTTTCTTTCTTTACTGGATTACCAGGTTCCCTGCTTTAATAGCAGACTACATTCTATTTTTGTCTTTGTGTTCACAATTATATCAATATGAATTCAGTCTTATCTTCTAAACTAGGTATAAATCTCCACAAGAGACCAACTATTCATATAGTGTTCACCACAGCATCATTAAAAGATTGGCTCAGAGGGGCCAGCACTGTGGGGTACTGAGTAAAGCCACTGCCTACAACACTGGCATACCATCTGGGTGCCAGTTTGAATTCCATTTCTCAACTTCCAATCCAGCTCCTTGCTAATGGCCCTGGAAAAGCAGCAGGAGATGGCGCAAGCATTTGGGCTCCTGCCCTCCATGTGGGAGACCTGTATGAGGCTCCTGCCTTCTGGCTTCTGTCTTGCCCAGGCCCAGCTATTGTGGTCATCTGGTGAGTGAATCAACGGATGGAAGTTTTCTGTTTCTTCCTCTCTCTATAACTGTGACTTTCAAATAAATAAATAAATCCTAAAAAAAAAAAAAAAAAAAAAAAAAAAAAACACCTAAAAAAAGCTTACTTCAGAATTGAGCATAATTTATTTTTAGCTCAGAATTAATATTTATTTATTTATTATTATATTATTTGAAAGCAGAGAAAGAGACATCTTGCATCTGTTGGTTCACTCCCTAAATGTCCAGAACAGCTGGGACTAGGCCAGACCCAATCCAGAAACCTGAAATCCCAATCAGGTCTACCTTCCTGGTGGTTGGGGCCCAAATACTAGAGCCACCATTAGCTGCTTTCAAGGATGCATTGGCAGGAAGCTATTTCGGAATTCCAGAATTGGAATTGGCTTTCCAGTATGCGATTTGGGGCATCCCAAACAGTGGCTTAATACACTGTGCTATAGCATCCTCACCAAAATATTTTTGAATTTGTGAATGAATGTCTACAAACATGTTTGTAAAACTGTCAGTCAAACTGCTCCAACTTTTCCTTCTATTGTCTATATTCTGGAAATAATTACATCCCAAATATCTGTGGGGAGAATGAAGTCACATTAACATCTTTATTTTATTTCCTTCCTTCAATACTAATTAGTTATGAAATGCACTCTTTGGTTTTGCCCAGCCAACTAAGTTCTGTGTCAATGTCACTCAGCCAATACCTTACCTCAGTAAAGAAGCTTCAGCTTTTTTCCCTATCTATACATCTATTCTCTGAGCTTCTGTGTGTCCATGCAACCTTCTCATTGCCCTCAATTGGCTGTAGCTAAATATACAGTTTAGGTGCACAGTGATAGCATTCTTCCTCATGTACCTGCCAACTCTTAAAGTTTGTTGCATGGCCTCTGAACTGTAGTTGCTGTGGTCCCTGAAGTCCTAACAATTAACACTTCCAGGGCCAACCTTTTAACATGAGTAGCCCTCACCTATCACTCTTTATTATGATTTTGTGGTTATTGCTACTGCTTCCTTAGTAGGCTGCCAGCAGTGCAGGGCCCCAGTGAGTCAAAACATTAACAAATTGTGTTGACTTTACTTTGCCTGTTATGTGCGCTCTATATGTTCTGTCCGCTTTTTGGGCTCATCTCCCAATAACTGACAGGTAACTAAAGTCCTTACCTCAATATTTGGTTCAGAGAAAGCAAAAAATGGATTTCTAATTAAAAATTCCAATGAATCTATTCCTATTGTCACTTTTGTAAGATTTGATCCTATGACCAATTTCTCTACAAAATTTTCTTACCTTGACTTTTCTCACATTGTGTTCTGATCTGTTCTATTTCCAGATCCCTTTTTAGTTGGATTTTAGTGTTGCCTTTAAGCTAAGGAATCTTGTGCCCAGTCTTACATTTCCTTGGTTTGTGTTCCTGAATAATATCCACTTTCATTGACTCAACATTTACCCACCCATTTGGTGGTTATCAAATCTACTTGGACACATCATGTCTCTTTAGAGTGCACACTTTCATCTGCTTCTTGTGCATCCTCACTTACATACCTCCAAAGATATATCTTATCACTTATATACCTATAACTATATTCATTATATATTCAAATATTCACTTTTCTTTCTATTTCTATTATGTTTTCTGAATTAATGTCCTCTCATAAGCCATAGTTTTACCATTCTAGTTTCTTCTTTCTCATTTCCTATAGAAATCAGCTTTAGAAATCCACCTGTCAGAGAGACAGAGAGAGAGAGTATGAGAGAGAGCACTTCAAAAACTTCATATAAAAATGGAACTAACAAATTATGTGTATTTATGTGAAATTTTTGAAGGCCTCCCATGTATATTTCATTTGTATATTACATTTGGTGTGTGTTTATAGCATCCTTACTGTCCCTCTCCTGGCTAATGACTACATCATTTCTTACCTGAATCCTTCTCTCATCTACTAGTCTATTTAATAAATCCAGGTTACTTTTGTAGAAATGTATTTCTAAAATTAGACTATAATCATGAAAAGCTTTTGCTGGAAGTTATTATATCATGCATTGGATCTTTTTCATTGTACTAATTTCCCACTCGGGAATGAGAAATCTGTGAACATAGTGCAAGGAAGAAGAAATTAGGATGGGAAACATTTTTACTGCCAAGAGCCATTTGGATATTTGTAATATCACTCCTGGACCATACAAAATTATCAGCTTAAAAATTAACATACTATAGATGTATTGAATTTTGAGTCCTGCCTGCATTGCCTTGGCAGGCCAAGTCCAAATGATTTTGTGGGCCTTTTAGAGCCCATAGCCCATGGCTTATACCTTATGCCTGGAACTGTTGGAACTGTATAATGAGGGACTGATAAAGTGTGATAACTGAAGTATGATCCTAAGAAACAAGAAAATGCAGGCACCTAGGACTTCTGGTAGAAAAAATAGTACTAAAGGCAAATTTTTATTCCTGAGTGAGCTATTTTTATCACAGCTGTCTCTGAGAAATAGGATTTATGAAGATTCCTAACAAACTCTGCAGATTAAAAAATATTAAAGTAATATTAATGCAATTTTCATGTTTCTGGGTGAATTAGCATGTGATATTTACTACCTTCTCCTTTGTATTACAGAATTTTTCACGAGTAGATCATTCTACTATATTATAACAAACCAGTAGAAAATCAAGACTCTGTCTTTTTTTACTTCCTCTGTACTATATGCAGATTTGTTTGAAATATTTTCAGCTCTTTTTATTCAGCCTGTTTCTGATCACCATCCAAGCAAGGAAGGTAGTTAAAATTGGCCATTGACAGAGTGATAATACTTATTTTCTCAACAATGATCTTTGGTAGGTGATAAAATGCTACTTCCCTTGTAAAGGGAAAGGGCACCTGCCTACAAAACAACAGTGATCTTCTAAGGTGTGAGCAAAAGAAAATGTATTGTGCAATAAATCTATGAAGAGCGAGTTATTTCAGGACTATTAGGTGACGTCAAATGTGGTCTTTTGAAGGTCAGCAATTTCGTGATCAATGTTATTAGAAATTTCAAGGAGTACTGCAATATCTTAATCTGAAATTTTTTATGTAAATTACTTTGCTGGTCTTTACAATTAAATTAAAAAAAGTTTATTGCCATATGTATTTCTGTCTATCTTTGAAATTGCCAGACTGAAAATAGATTACAAAGATGTTATCCTGAAGAGAATAGATAGGAGTATTCAAAATTTCCCCCCACTGACTTAAGGATAAAATTCTGATTTCTCAACGTGGGAAAGGTGTTACAAGCTGCAGTTACCAACTTCCCTGGTTTATCTCCAGCACTCTTAGCATACCACTCAGCAAAGTATGCTGCAAACACGTACTGAGAGTCCTCAATGCCTACAATATTATAAGGCTTTCTTTGCAAAGAATGTATTATTCATCAACATCTTACTGTTACCCATTTTGAGGTGCTAACTTTATATTCATTCTTCAGGGTACAAAAAAACACCTCTTTCATGAACTATTCACAGTGAGTCATCAGGCAGTATACAACTTTTTATATATCTACCTTTAATGTAGTCATTACTATACAAGTCACATATATTCAAAGGCTTTCTGTTTCTCCTAGTATCAATCACACAACTCCAGAAATGATTTTAAAGTCCTTCCCTTCTCTGAACCACCATACTTCTGATTGCTCATTTGGAATTTCTTTCAGTTATGTGAAGGCAATTTTCTGGTTCTCAATTCTATCCTCCCTTTAAGTTTACTGATATCCACTGTTCTGCTCCAAACAACATGGCAAGAAGTCTCCCTTGATACCTAGACTAGGTGAGGTCTATTTTCTGTCAAAGTTCCAAATGTTCTTTCAGTCTCTGTTACAACATCACTCTTTTAAAACTGCTTGTGTTGGTTTTACCCTGCATAATAGAGGATCCATGAGGACAGAGATGATCCCTCTCTCATTCATTGCTCTTTTCCTAGTAATTGTAATTTTCCTGGAAAATTGCAAACTTTAGTTGAATGAATTAATGATGATTTAACTACTTCATTACAATTATATTTCAATCAGGCACTTGGTTTCCACATTTCCATGTACCTATCCACTCATCTCTTCATTCATTGAACATATATTGAAATTCTACCATGTACCTGACATGCACAAGGGATACACAAGAGCATGAGACACAGCTGAGATAGTGAAGAAACACAAACTGCCTAAACAAGAATGTGAACAAGCATATTGCTTAATTAGGAATATATTCCAAGGATAGTTTCCATATGTCTGCCTAGAATACAACATTTCTTCCCATAAGCCACAGTGATTGCTTCAAAATATATATGTATAACAAATGGCTTTATCAAACTAAATCCAAGAACATGTAAAGGGTGCAAGAAAGAAATCTTTCTTAGTGCTGGTTGGCTGCCCAATGCTACAGGTAGCCATACGAAGTCCTTTGGAGTCCGGGGACAAAGCAAATGCAGAATAGCAGAACTAACAAAGAAACTGAGATTATTTGAGTATTCAAATATTGATACAGCAATATGTTTTATCTACTCTCAAATATTTCAGTTATCAAAATCAATACATTTCTTCTCATTTATTTTTTCTGTTTGTTTGCTTGTTACATTAAGTCAGCTTGACTTGGGCTTTCTGTCACATACAATAGGATTTCTAAACAATACATGGAATTATGGATAAGTTCACATGTGAACTGATTCTTTAAAAATAAAGAGCAATTTTAAGAGGAAAATGATAATAATACTGTTAGTTCTTATTTCATTCCAACATTGTTTCAACGTTTAAGTGACTTGCGTCTACTAGGGAAAGTATGAGAAAAATTTCAGAGGAATGAACTCTCATAGTACACATGAGATATAACAAATGTCTTCAAAAGAGTATTTACTGGGCCAGGAGTGAGGCAAAAGACTAAGATGAGAAGATACATAGTGGTGTGCCTAGATTGTATATTCCAAATACCTTCTATGTAGCAACTCTCCTCCATTTCTATTCAATATAAACATATACATGTCATCGGCACACCCAATCAAAATTTTTCCTAACTAGAGTTCTTAAAATTTAACTGAATGACATCTAGGTTCTATTTTATAAAAACCTCAAAATAGATGTTATAGCAGAAACCTAGGGAGGTTAATTAGGTTAAGTAAATAAAATATAAGATAAAATAAAGGGGCCTGTGCTGTGGCACAGCAGGTTAAAGCCAAGGCCTGCAGTGCTGGCATCCTATATGGGTGCCAGCTAGAGTCCCGGCTGCTCTACTTCTGATCTAGCTCTCTGCTATGGCGGCTATGGCCGGAAAAAGCAGAAGATGGACCAAGTCCTTGGGCCCCTGCATCCATTTGGAAGACCTGGAAGAATCTCCTGGCTCCTGGCTTTGGACCAGCTCAGTGCTGGCTATTGCAGTCATTTGGGGAGTGAAGCAGTGGATAGAAGACTTCATTCTTTCTCTCCAACTCTACCTCTGTCTGTAACTCTTTCAAATAAATAAAATAAATCTTCAAAGAAAGAGATAAAATAAAATGTAATTCCTACTTATAAATCTGGAGCTCTGAGGTTGGTGTTGTTACATACTAGGCTAAGCATACATCTATGATGCTAGGTGCTAGGATCTCATTTGTGTCCTGGCTGCTCTTTTTTCAATCCAGCTCTCTTCTTATGACCTGAGAAAACAGTGGAAAATGGCCCAAGTGCCTGGGCTCCTACACCTGCATGGGAGACCCAGAAGAAGCTCCTGGCTCCTGGCTTTGAATTGGCTCAGCTCTGGCTATTGTGGACATTTGAATAGTGAACCAGTGGATGGAAGACTTATCTCTCTCTCTTTCTCTCTCTCTCTCGCGCTCTCTCTCTCTCTGTACCTCTACTCAAATAAATAAATAAAAACTTTAAAAAAATACAGAGCTCCTTCCACAATACCCCATGTGCCAGACATCTTTCTCACTCTCCACAAAGTGTAGCGTCAAATACTTTAGACTGTAGCCCTAAATAACACTAGTATCATTCTCAGTTCTTCAACAATTAGCTTAACTTTACAGAGTAAGTTTAAAATTGTACAGTTCCATGTCATGTATGGATTTCTTTAACTCATGAATTTCTTCCCATTGTTTTGATGAATATGATGATCATTTTTTGAATTCCTTCACAGTCATTTCATCAATCTCTTTGTCTTCATATTCTATTATTAAAGTGCTGTTGTGCTCCTTTGGTTCGCTCATCTTATCTTCCTTGTTCAGCTTGTGTTTCTATATTTATTTTAGGCATTTGTAGAATGAATTGTTGGTTATCTCCTTTGATGGCTTTTATATTAAAAACATGCCTCTGAGGCTTAGTGGAATGTCTTCTCCTTCAGTGGATAATCAGAGGTATACACGGGGTGAGGCCAATGAGCTCCAGCCAATACTTGTGTAGCATACAAGGGTCCAGGGTGAAACACATTGGGCATGATAGATCTCCTGTATTGTCAGTAGAGGGGAAAGTATGATCATGTAGCTAGTATATTATAGGCCTCATCTCCTCTGCCAAGGGTGAGCCCATAGAGGATATATACTCCACCCACATATTCACAAAAATCATACAAAGGATCTGTATAGTCCTCAGTCTAAGGATAGAACTTTCTGCAATGAACTACCCAAGGCACTCAGAAAAATCTGAGCCTCTGAAGCCAAAAACAATGATGTAGATGAAAAATATTCCTTTGAGCTACAGATATTGAAGAGAAACAAAACTGAAATATTAGAAATGAAAAATTCAATATGTCAAATAAAAATACATTAGAAAGTTTTAACAATAGACTTGGTGAAGCAGAAGAAAGAATATCTAAACTAGAAAATAAATCTTTGGAAATTTTTTTAGTCAGGACAAAAAACAAAAAAGGAAAGAAAGAAAAAAACAAAGAAATTGGAAAAATTGCAAACAGTGTTGGAGATTTATGGATATTATCAAACAACCCAACATACTGGTATTAGGAGTTCCTGAAGGCAGGGAAAGAGAAAATGGACTAGAAGGCCTATTCAGTGAAGTAATTACAGAAAACTTCCCTAATTTGGAGAAAGAAATGGACATCTGAGTACACAAGGCACATAGAGCTCCTAACAGAAATGACCTGAAAAGATCTTCACCACAACATATTGCAATCAACTTTCAACAGTAAAACATAAAGAAAAGATTCTAAATTGTGAACAAGAGAAATGCCAGATTACTTTTAGAGGATCTCCAATTAGATGCAAACTTAGCTCTTATCAGAAATCTACAGGCTAGGGAGAGGCGGCAAGATGGCGGAATAGGCAGGAAGCACACTTAGTCCGGGGGGAGAGAAAGTTTAATATAAGTGGAGATACTGCAGTGTCAAGGAAGAGTAGGGGATGAAACAGCAGAGGAAACTCTTCCGGAACTAGTGATTCACAGTGGACCTGCGTGGAGAGCGTGGGAGCCCAAGTTCGGGACACCAGCGGCAGACTCAACGCACCAGCGCTGGAACGCGAGGTGAGCCGAACCTCCATAGCCCGAGATACCAGCAGGCAAGTGGAAAGAGGAGGCTAGAGGGAACGAGGCTTGAAACTCCGTGGGGAAAAGTTCACCAGGCTAACTAGAAGAGAGAGAAAAAAAAATAAAAAAAGTGACTGATACGGACACAAGTTTCTCTCTCTCCGCTCACCTCTCACAGGCGAGCAAGACAGAGCAGGCGCCATTTTGGACATACGTCATAAGCAGGGCGACCTCAGGTCTGCACCAGCCCTGAGCCTAGCAGAAAAACCTGACTCTGTGGGGAGGGGTGAAATAACAGGAGATTAGCATCTAACTTGGCAACCCAGTGGGAGACTGCAGGAGAATTGGAGCCCACACTGAGGGCAGCAGAGATTCCCTGTGTGGTCCTTGGGAAAGAGCTTCTGATCTCTGGCTCCTGTGGGTATATCATTTGCCTGCTAACTTCCTCCAATTACATTCAGCTGTGCGGAATTACTTCCCTTTTAAATCAAAAAAAGAAAGAGAGATTTACCACACCTAACCTGGGAGTGTCATCCTTGACACACCCTCAACCCTGAGGAACCAAACACAGCTCTCAGTCCACACTCATCTCAAGCCTCTAAGGCTCCACTGAAAGCAGACAGTCCACTTAATATAGAGCCATAGTGTAACAAGAAAAAACACCACAGTGAAGAAACCAGATATCTCCAACATGCCAAACAACAAACGCAAAAACCAAGCTAACAAGAACAAGGAAGAAACTATGACGCCCCCAAATGAAAAAGACACCCCAATTCAAGATTATGAAGATGATGAGATCAAAGAAATGCAAGAAGCGGATCTCAAAAAATTGATAAGAACATTAAGAAGTTCTCAAAAACAAATTCTTGAACTACAGAAATCCTTCATGGACAAGATAGAAAATCTCTCTCTTGAAAGTAAAATATTAAGGAGGAATCAAAATGAAATGAAACAACTAGTGGAACAAGAAACTCTGATAGTGACTAGAAATCATAATGAAATGAAGAGTTCAATAGATCAAATGACAAACACATTAGAGAGCCTTAAAAACAGAATGGGCGAAGCAGAAGAGAGAATATCAGACTTAGAAGACAGAGAACAGGAAAGGAAACAGGCAAACCAAAGAAAAGAAGAAGAAATTAGAAATCTAAAAAATATTGTCAGGAATTTACAGGATACTATTAAAAAACCCAACATTCGGGTTCTAGGAGTTCCTGAAGGCATGGAGAGGGAGAAAGGATTAGAAGGCATTTTCAGTGAGATACTAGCAGAAAATTTCCCAGGTTTGGAGAAGGACAGAGGCATCTTAGTACAGGAAGCTTATAGAACCCCTAATAAACATGACCAAAAGAGATCCTCACCACGACATGTTGTAATCAAACTCACCACAGTGAAACATAAAGAAAAGATCCTAAAAGGTGCAAGAGAGAAACGTCGGATCACTCTTAGAGGATCTCCAATTAGACTCACAGCAGACTTCTCATCAGAAACCCTACAAGCTAGAAGGGAATGGCGAGACACAGCCCAGGTACTAAGAGAGAAAAACTGCCAGCCCAGAATACTATATCCTGCAAAGCTCTCATTTGTGAATGAAGGTGAAATTAAGACTTTTCACAGCCAACAGAAACTGAAAGAATTTGTTGCCACTCATCCTGCCCTGCAAAAGATGCTTAAAGATGTGTTACACACAGAAACACAGAAACATGGTCACCAATATGAAAGAAGGTAAAGGAAGGAAACCTCACAGCAAAAGATCACAGGAAGCTCAATTTCTCTTTAACATAGAATTAAACTCTGATGCTCCGTTAAAGCAATGTGTTAAAGTAATCTATTATGTTCTCTTGATGTCTGTTAAATTCTAACTGTTCAAAAACAGCTGAATTTTTATTAAGAGCTATGGGTTATTTAAATATGTGCTTTTTTCAAAAATTTGAATATCTGCTGCTCATAAAACTAAAGCGTTGTTGGTTCTGTGTTTAGCTGTCCTCCTATAGGTTCCTATGGACTTTTTCCAGCCACTTTTATTGTATTCAGTACTTTGGGATGGCTCTGTAAACAGATGAAGCCAATAATGTATTAACAGTACCAACTGAGAGAAAGTATGGTTAACTGAGGTTACTAAAAACAAAAAGCAATTCAAATCAATTGGCAATCTACAAAAAGAGTTAAAGATTTTAAAAGCTATTATTAAAATTGCTATATTGGTCTATTATGCTATATTATATGTGTGTACATATTGTATGTCCACATAGGAAATTTTATTAAGAGTTTTATTTTAAATGGCTTATAGATAAGATTGTCCATAAATTTAAGCTGCTAAAATCAATCAAAGATACATTTTAATTTGTGGGACCTGAATCTGTGTATCATATGTTTTAGACTTGTTGGTAGAAAGAAACTAAAAACATTTTAGATGGTTGTGCTTAAGTTTACTGGCTAAACAAACTACACCATGTTAGATATTTAAGAGGTGTTTTCAAATACATGATTCTTAAAATTTATAGAAGGCATTGGACCTTCTGGTAAATGTTTTCTTAAGTTGTTATCTAATGGTTGAAACGGTTTGCTAAGTATTCATGTGATATTGCTATTGTCAGCAAGCGATCTAGGACTTGCTCCCTCATTTCTCTATTCTAAGCCCAACTTGTTCTTTCATTTCTCTATTCTCTTCAAGGTAGGAAACTAATTCTATTATGAAGGAATCTGTAGGATGCACAATTTAATCTTTAGACCTTATAAAAGAGATGGCTAACATTTTTCTGCAATAGCATAGCCAAAATAAGAACTCAAATAATAATCTCATAGCTTGATTCACTTCACCATCAGCGAAGTATACAGTAAGTAGAAAAAACCTCCCTTTCAGACCAAAGGGAAAGAAAGTTTTAAAGTGAGAATATAATTTTCCTCATGGGCATTGTCTACCTTAGAAAAACTACTACAGAACATGCCTGTGACTATAGACTTGTAGTTCAGGCCACCGAAGATTAGAGATGGGAAACGGGCACTCCCTTGACTTGCATCCTCTGGTCTGCTTTAACACAAACCAGGAGGAAAAGAAAGCTCGGCATCAGAAGCAATGGGTGGCAGGCCTATTAATGGCTGATCTGTACAGTGATCTGCCCTCAAGGAGACCCAACAGGCCAGTCCACTGCAGTGGCTTTCAATGTGGTAAGCCTGGGCTTCAGCAGAAGTCAGCTTGTGAAGAGCCCTGGCAGCTCTGCCAAGAGTTGGATCACTGGAAATGGACCTGCCCTGGAGTCGAAGGATGCCCAGGTCAGAGCCACAGATCTTATTGGCTCTAAGCTGAAAAGCCCTTCACTCAGCCCAACTTCCAAAGTGACCACTGCAGCTGAGGGGATGGTCAAGTAGGGTCAGCAACATTGCAGGCAGAACTGTAAATTTCTTGTTAGAGATGCCCCCTGCCTTTACCTGGCCAGCTCTCCTCCCAGGCCAGCCAAGTAATGAAAGTCAACAGAGTGCCTTCCCCTAGGAGGTTCACACCTCCCTTAGGATATAACCCATGTGAAGAGATAGATAGGTCTGGGCCTCTGAATTTACAAGGCCTAAAGCCCACCAGATTATTATCAAGCCCCTTCTATCAGGTTCTATTTGCCTCTCAATCAGAAAACTTAATTGTAGCTTAGACAGCACCTTTCTTAGCTCCTCTAATAATGACTCTGTCCTTTGTTCTAGGCCCTGTCTAGTGCACTTGGGCCTCATTCCTTTGTAATCATAACCTCTACTCTACCACCAATGGCTCTACTCCCAACATGTGTGTACTGATGGTCCTCTTCCCCACTTAATGCTGTATAATTGTTCAAACCTGGTAAATGCCACTCTTAGGATCATTGGTTACTATCCTCACTCTGTCTTTTATGACCTTGTCTAAATATGATCAGAGTCGGTGAACTTGGAAGGCTTCCATAGCCTTGGCAACTCATGACGACAGCCTAGGATGGTTACTGGCGCCATAAACTAGAGTGTCAATTTGTTGGGTCAACAACAGGAGCCACTGTGCACTTGCTCCTCATGTGGGATCTCTGTCCTTAATGTGCTGTACATTGTGATTTAATGCTATAACTAGTACTCAAACAATATGTTTCACTTTGTGTTTCTATGTGGGTGCAAACTGTTGAAATCTTTATACTAAATTGATCTTCTGTATATAAAGAGAATTGAAAATGAATCTTGATGCAAATGGAAGGGGAGAGGGAGCGGGAGGGGGGAGGGTTGCGGGTGGGAGGGAAGTTATGGGAGGGGGAAGCCATTGTAATCCATAAGCTGTACACTGGAAATTTATATTCATTAAATAAAAGTTAAAAAAAAAAAAGAAAAAAAAAAGACTTTACAGCAAAAAATCTTAACAGACACACCCATGGATTTTCAAAAAGTTCATGGAATTATGGATTTCAAAAAACTTTTTACACCTAAATAAATACATCTTTACAAGAAATCTACAGGCTAGGAGAGAATGGAGGGACATAGTCCAAGTCTGAAAAGAAAAAAAAAATTGTCAACCCAGATTACCGTTCCTTGCAAATCTCTCATTTATGAATGACGGTGAAATAAAGACTTTACATAACAAAAAGAAATGGAAAGAATTTTTCAACCACTTGTCCAGCCTTACAAATTATGCTTAAGGATATGAAACAAACAGAAACAGAGAAATATAGTTATCATTATGAAACAATGAAGGCTGAAAATAGCCTAGTAAAAGTACAAAGGAAATCCACAGCAATAAAAATGAATATTGATGGTAAAATGGCAGGGGCAGGTTGTTATTTATTAATAATAACCTTGAATGTAAATGGCCTAAATTCTCCAATTAAATGATACAGACTGGCTGAATGGATTAAAAAAGAAGATCCATCTATTCATTACCTGTAAGAAATACACCTCACTAATAAAACACATACAGTATGAAATTGTAAGAATGAAAAAAGAAATTCCATGCTAGTGTAAAGTAAAATAGAGCAGGAGTAGCATTGTACTATCAGACAAACTTGACTTAGCACAAAAGCTTTTAAAAGAGAAAAAGAAGAGGGGCCGGCAACATGGTGTGGTAGGTTAATCCTCTGCCTGTGGCACTGAGATCCCATATGGGCACCTGTTCTAGCCCTGGTTGCTCCTCTTCCAATCCAGCTCTCTGCTATGGCCTGGGAAAGCAGTAGAAGATGGCCCAAGTACTTGGGCTCCCGCACCTGCATGGGAGACCTGGGAGAAGCTCCTAGCTCCTGGCTCCTGGCTTCGGATCCACCCAGCTAAGGCCGTTGCCGCTATTTGGGGAGTGAACCAGTGGAAGGAAGACCTTTCTCTCTGTAACTCCCTCTCACTGTCTATAACTCTGTCTCTCAAATGAATAAATAAAAATGTAAAAAAAAAAGAAAAGAAGGGCATTATGTAAAGATTATATTATCAATTCAACAGGAAGATAATGCTATCAAAAATGTATATGCACCCAATCCCAGGTGCCTGGCTATTTACACAATGCTAATGGATTGAAAGGGAGACATAGACTCTAATACAATAATAATGCAGCCTTCAATACCCCACTTCCATCAAGCACATATCAACTAGGTAGAAAATCAACAAAGAACACAGCTAATCTATAATATAAATTATAAATAAATAAAATATAAATATAAATTAATTGATATCTACAGTAAATTTCATCCCACTGTCAAGAAATATACATACTTTTCATCAGTGCATGGAACTTTCTCTAGGATAGACCATACACTAGGTCATAAAGCAAGTCTCAGCAAATTAAAAAATTTGAAATCATACCACTTATCTTTTCTGACCACAAGGGAATGAAGCCAGAACTTTACAACTTAAGAAACTCCAGGCCGGAACAGTGTCTCACTAGGCTAATTCTCTGCCTGCATTGCCAGCACCCCGGGTTCTAGTCCAAGTTGGGGGGCCGGCTACTAGTCCCAGCTGCTCCTCTTCCAGTCCAGCTCTCTCCTGTGGCCCAGGAGGGCAGTGGAGGATAGCCCAAGTGCTTGGGTCCCTGCAGCCACATGGGAGACTGGGAGGAAGCACCTGGCTCCTGGCTTCAGATGGGCGTAGTGCCAGCTATGGCGGCTATTAAGGGAGTGAAACAATGAAAGGAAGACCTTTCTCTCTGTCTCTCTGTCACTGTCCATAACTCTCTCTTTCTCTCTCTCATGTCTAACTCTGCCTGTCAAAAAAAAAAAAAAAAAGAAAAGAAAAGAAAGAAACTCCAGGATATATAAATACATGGAGATTGATAACATGCTCCTGAATGAACAGAGGCCATAGAAGAAATAAAAATAAAAATCATAGGCTGGCGCCGCGGCTCAATAAGCTAATCCTCTGCCTGCGGTGCCGGCACACCAGCTTCTAGTCCTGGTCAGGGTTCCAGATTCTGTCCCAGTCACTCCTCTTCCAGTCCAGCTCTCTGCTGTGGCCCAGGAATGCAGTGCAGGATGGCCCAAGTCCTTGGGCCCCCGCATCCACATGGGAGACCAGGAGAAGCACCTGGCTCCTGGCTTTGGATTAGCGTGGTACGCTGGCCGCAGCAGCCATTGGAGGGTGAACCAATGGTAAAGGAAGACCTTTTTTTCTGTCTCTCTCTCACTGTCCACTCTGCCTGTCAAAAAATAAAAATAAAAAATAAAAAAGAATAGAAATCAGAAAATTCCTGGAAATAAATGAAGATGACAACATAACATATCAAAAACTATGGGATATAGCCAAAGAAGTGTTAAGAAGGAAGTTTATAGCAATCAGTGTCTACATCAAGAAATTGGAAAGGTGGCTGGCGCCGCAGCTCACTAGGCTAATCCTCTGCCTGTGGCACCGGCACCCTGGGTTCTAGTCCCAGTTAGGGCACTGGATTCTGTCCTGGTTGCTCCTCTTCCAGTGCAGCTCTCTGCTGTGGCCCAGGAGTGCAGTGGAGGATGGCCCAGGTCCTTGGGCCCTGTACCCACATGGGAGGCCAGGAGGAAGCACCTGGCTCCTGGCTTTGGATCAGCGCAGTGCACTGGCCGCAATGCGCTGGCCATAGTGGCCACTTGGGGGGTGAACCAATGGAAAAAGGAAGACCTTTCTCTCTCTCTGTGTCTCTCTGTCTGTCTAACTCTGCCTGTCAAAAAATAAAAATAAAAAATAAAAAAAAATTTGAAAGGCATCAAATTAATTAACTAACAATGCCTTTCATGGACCTAGAAAAACAACAACAAACCAAACCCAAAATTAGTAGAAGGAAGGGAATAATTAAAATTTGATAATAAGTAAATAAATCTGAGGCCTAAAAACTGACATGAAATATCAGTACAATAAACAGCTGGTTTTCTGAAAAAATAAACAGAATTGATACATCACTGACCTGATTAACCAAAAAAAGAAGGAAATGATGCAAAACAATAAAATCAGAGAAAAGGAAATGTAATAACAGATACTTCAAATATAAAGAATCATCAGGAATTATTACAAAGAGCTATATACCAACAAATTGGGAAATCTAGAAGAAATGTATAGATTCATGTTCACATACAATCTACCAGAACAGAGGCTTGAAGACATAGAAAACCTAAACAGACCAATAATCAAGATAGAGATTGAATCAGTAATAAAAATCCTCTCAGGGATGGTGCTGTGGCATAGTAGGTAAAGTCGCCACCTGCAGTGCTGGCATCTCATATGGGCACCAGTTCAAGTCCTGGCTGCTCCAGATCTGACCCATTTCTCTGCTTTGGCCTGGGAAAGCAGTGGAAAGTGGCCCAAGTCTTTGGGCCCCTGGATCTACATGGGAGAACTGGAAGAAGCTCCTGGCCCCTGGCTTCAGACTGGCCCAGCACTGGCTGTTGCAACCATTTGAGGAGTGAACCAGCAAACGGAAAATCCTCCCTCCCTCCCTCTCTCTCTCCCTCTCTCTCTCTTCTCCTCTCTTTAACTCTGCCTTTCAAATAAATAAATAAAATTTAAAAAAAGACCCTCAAACAAAGAAAAGCCCAGGACTGGATGGCTTCACTGCTGAATTCTACAAGACTTTTGAAGAAGAACAAATTCCAATTATTCTCAAGCTATTCAAAACAATTGAAAGGGAGAGAATCCTCCCAAACTCCTTCTATGAAGCCAGCATCACCTTAATTCCTAAATCAGAAAAAGATATGACAAAGAAAGTGAACCATAGATTAATATCCTTGATGAACATAGATGCAAAATCAACAAGATATTACTCATGAAATCTAACAGCATATCAGAAAGATCATTCACCCTGACTAAGTGGGATTTATCCCTGGTATGCAGGGATGGTT
Organism: Lepus europaeus; assembly: GCF_033115175.1. Lineage (NCBI taxonomy): Eukaryota > Metazoa > Chordata > Mammalia > Lagomorpha > Leporidae > Lepus > Lepus europaeus. The sequence goes on from NC_084833.1 coordinate 36,440,510, forward strand.
CAACATTTGCAAATCAATAAACATGATACATCACATTAACAAACTGAAGAATAAAAACTATATGATTGTCTCAAAAGATTCAGAAAAACGTTTGAAAAAATACAACATCATTTCATGTTGAAAACCTGAAGCAAATTGGGTACAGAAGGAACATTCTATAAGACGGTCAAAGCAATCTATGACAAATCCACAGCCAGCTTCTAATTGAATGGAGAAAATTTTGAAGCATTCCCACTAAGATCTGGAACCAGACAAGAATTCCCACTCTCACTATGACTGCTCATTATAGTCTTGGGAGTTTTAGCCAGAGCAATGAGACAATAAAAGGAAATCAATGGAATACAAATTGAAAAGGAGGAATTCAAAGTATTCCTATTTGCAGATGACATGATCATGTGAATATGGAAAACAAGGATTCCAGATAGAAAGTAAGAGGTTTGTGTGCACATGAATGGCAGGGTGGTTATGGTGAGAAGTATCACTATGCTTCTAAATCTGTATATATGAAATATATAAAATCTGGTCTCCTTATATAAATTAAAAATTATTTTAAAAATTGCATGTTTCCCTTTCTTCATAGGGTTTTTGAAAATGAAATCAGAAAAAGTCTAGCCAAGAGTGCACATAGTTAAGTTCTCAGTTAGTAAATCTGAAATAAATTACTTCATTATAACCATCACAACAAATGTTTGTTCTTCCACTTATGTCCAAGTAGTATGAGTAAAATTCTTTTCATCCATAAAGAAGTCCACTTTGTTCTGGAATGTGATCATTTCATATTAGGGTTTGTTTTTGTGTTATAGTAATAGTGTTAAGTATTAGCAACCAGAAAATTAATTCGATAAAGTGGTTTATCCTAAGCGGAAAGAAAGAAAAAGTTGTATCTCATTGTATGTAGTTTATTATTAAGCTATTACTTTTAACATGAGAAAAAGATGAATTATTTGCTATATATAAGAAGATGTAAGTACTATAAAAATAGAATTGTTGATTCCTTTATATTTATATAGAGGACAGATTTTGTGTATTTCATATATAGGATTTTAAGCCCATACTGATACTTCCCACCATCCCTCCTTTTTTTTTTTTCTTTTTATTTGTTTGTGATAACATACTTTCAATGTATTTTACAGTCTCAGGCTTACTTCTCCACTAAATAAAGAATTCAACAAGTAGGAAGTAGAAAGACCACTGTTATGTAAGAGTATAGACAAGAGCTATGAACAATAATCAAATATCAGTGTGTCAGTTTCACTGGTGTACATTCTAAAAGATCACATCCATACAACGTTTAGCTTCTCACATAGTAACCACCTTTGTCTCTCAAGCCTCTATCAGAGGCATGTTTGAAGTCATGAATCATATATGCATGGATCAGTTTCCAGAACCAGATTACAGAGGAGTAAACTGGTTAACACAGTGTTGGTATGAGTCTGCCAAGTTGAAGGCCAGCTGCTGCCCAAACAGAAAAAATTGACTGTAGACATATAAGGCAAAGAGTAACAGCTGATGCACATCTGCACAATTGATTGTTCCTTGGGCCCAAGGCCAAAAGCAAGTCCCCTGATAGAGAAGCTGCCTTTGCACTAACAACCTCACTGTAGTAAAGCGATGGGAAACAAGGAACTTTCTCTGATGAGATGGCCACCAGGTGTTTGTTTCACTCTAGTTTTGGGCTATGCATTTAATCTGGATTGTGTTTTGAAGAACTTGTAGAAAAATTAAGAGAATCGAGATATTTAAAAATCTGGAAATAGTGGTTGGAGAAGGAGGAAAGGCTATAAATAAAGTGTTGTTAAAAGATAGGAGCAAATGGTAATGAATCTTCAGGGAATCTCCAGGATGCAGACATTAGGCATATTTAAAAATTGAAGCATAATAGGAGAAAAATGAAATACAGATGAAAAAGAATAGAGAAACATGAAGTTAAAGGAAGAATGAGAGACCTCATAAAAGGATGCAGTCATCAATAGGTATTTTCAAATATCTAGTATACCTTGGTTCAGATATTAGGAACTTGTGGTAGAAAACCTGTGAAAATTCTCACTTTGAGAAATTCAAAGTCCACAAAAAAATGCCAGGAAAATTGTATAATAGAAAACTGTATGAGCCCAAGGCATAAATAACAAGAAACAAACTATTTCTGGGGACATTATGACATGAAATAAAAAGAATAAAATTACCAAAAATGTAAGTTCCTCAGAAAGGATCAAAAAATAAAATTTGATGATTTTGGATCAAAGTATGCAAGGTTCATTGGTTCTCAGTGAATATCACTCTAAGTTTTGCTGTTTTTATTTTGGAAAAAAGAAAGCAAACTTAAGCAATCAATCAAAGGCAGAACTTCTTTTAACTACAGTTTTTAAATGTAATCTTGAAAAGCATCCAAATATCACTTAATTATCAGATTTTCAAATGTGCCCTATTGTGGCTTTCTCCCTTACTTTATATCAGATAAGATCTGTCATAAGGAAAAACCAGCAATGATTCACTGTTTTAAAGGCCGTACTGAGGGAAAAGTTACTTTGCTGCTAGCACTAACCTGTTGGTAATTTCAGAGTCAAACAAATGCATTATATTTCGATATATGTGACAGATGTAAGACACTACCTGAACTAAAAGAAAACATCACGTAAACTTGTTTAAATGATTGGATGCTCAAAGTGTGTCCCCTGGGGTTACACAGAAGGGAGAAGAGGGAAGGAAAAAAGGTAATTGGAATAAGCCACTGGAGATCAACATGAATTTGTTTCTCTTCTGGCTCGTTCATGTATAAAATGTATCTAGCCATATGGAGCTCCATGTCTTAGAATGAAAATAAGTTAAAACAAACTAAATGTGAAAAAGAAAATCCAAACTTACAAGAAACTACAACATTTTAAGCCATTTATTCATTTATTTTTAAAAGATTTATTTATTTATTTGAAAGGCAGATATATAGATAGAAAAGGAGACACACGCATGCACACACACACACACAGAATGAATCTTTCACCCACTGATTCACTCACCAAATGATTGCAATGGCCAGGAATGGCCCAGGCTAAAGCCAGGAGCCAGGAGCTTCATCTGAGTCTCCCATGTGGGAGCAGGAGCCCAATTACTTAGGCAATCCTTTGCTGCTTTCCCAGTCACATTAGCAGTGAGCTAGATCGGAAGTGAAGAATCTGGGAATCAAACCATCTCCCTTATGAGATGCTGACATCTCAGGCAGTAGCTATAACATAACACTTGCCCCATAAACCATTTATTAACATGAAGTTATTCTGGCATAGTTGTAAAGCATCCTAAATGATTTTTTAAAAAAAAGATTTATTTTATTTATTTGAAAGACAGAGTTACAGAGACAGAGAGAGAGAGAGAGAGAGAGTGTGTGTCTTCCATTAGCTGGTTCACTCCCCAAATGACTGCAATGGCCAGAGTTAAACGGATCCAAAGCCAGGAGCCAGGAACTTCTTCCAGGTCTTCCATATGGGTGCAGGGGCCCAAGGACTTGGGCCATCTTCTACTGCTTTCCCAGGCCATAGCAGAGAGCTGGATTGGAAGTGGAGCAGCTGGGACTGGAAATGATGACTGTATGGGAAGCCTGCACTGTAGGCTGTAGCTTTAACCTCCTGTGCCACAGTTCCAGCCCAGCTAGATGCTTTTTTAAAGAAAATATTAGTATATTACTGTTTCATGAGAGAATGAATGTGTTAGTATTAAGATCTATTTTATCACAAAAGACTTAATAAGCATAATTGAAAATCCTGTTTAAAAAGGTTTGTCTCTGGTGTATATTTCTGTCTGATTATAATAAAATTAAAGCCATGGGCCGGTGCCATGGCTTAACAGGCTAATCCTCCGCCTTGCAGCGCCAGCACACCGGGTTCTAGTCCCGGTTGGGGCGCTGGATTCTATCCCGGTTGCCCCTCTTCCAGGCCAGCTCTCTGCTATGGCCTGGGAAGGCTTGGGCCCTGCACCCCATGGGAGACCAGGAAAAGCACCTGGCTCCTGGCTTCGGATCAGCGAGATGCACCGGCTGCAGCAGCCATTGGAGGGTGAACCAACGGCAAAAAGGAAGACCTTTCTCTCTGTCTCTCTCTCTCTCACTATCCACTCTGCCTGTCAAAAAAAAAAAAAAAAAAATTAAAGCCATGGGCTCTTGGAAGTTCTTTTCCAAATAAGACATTGTGTACATCTCATTCTCTTCATTTACATAGTAAATAAAATTATGTCAAACTTATAAGGTTATAATGGAATTCATTCCATCACTCAACAAATATCTACTGAATGCCTATTTTTTATGGGTACTGTCTGCCAACAAATATGGAACACACATTAAGCTTACAACTGAATGAAATTTTTGTTAAAGTTTGTGACAAAGCACTAAAAACAGCAGCACTTTGCACATAATAATCAATAAGTGTCCATCACTATCAGCTTGCCTCTTAAAAATGGAATAGAGAAAATTATCAAGAAGTAAAAAAAAGAGGAGAGTCCGTGTCAATTTAATTGCAATCCTATGCACATATACACATGCATTCTCACACAGATATGCCTAGTGTATGCATATACAACAATTTCCAAATAAATGGCATGGCATTTCTGAAATATCTACTAAACTTTCTCATTTTAAAAGCATAAACGTGTTGGTAGAAAGAAACTAAAAACATTTTATATGGTTGTGCTTAAGTTTACTGGCTAAACAAATTACACCATGTTAGATATTTAAGAGGTGTTTCCAAATACATGATTCTTAAAATTTATAGAAGGCATTGGACCTTCTGGTAAATGTTTTCTTAAGTTGTTATCTAATGGTTGAAACTGTTTGCTAAGTATTCATGTGATATTGCTATTGTCAGCAAGCGATCTAGGACTTGCTCCCTCATTTCTCTATTCTAAGCCCAACTTGTTCTTTCATTTCTCTATTCTCTTCAAGGTAGGAAACTAATTCTATTATGAAGGAATCTGTAGGACGCACAATTTAATCTTTAGACCTTATAAAAGAGATGGCTAACATTTTTCTGTAATAGCATAGCCAAAATAAGAACTTAAATAATAATCTCATAGCTAGATTCACTTCGCCATCTGCGAAGTATACAGTAAGTAGAAAAAACCTCCCTTTCAGACCAAAGGGAAAGAAAGTTTTAAAGTGAGAATATAATTTTCCTCATGGGCATTGTCTACCTTAGAAAAACTACTACAGAACATGCCTGTGACTATAGACTTGTAGTTCAGGCCACTGAAGATTAGAGATGGGACACGGGCACTCTCTTGACTTGCATCCTCTGGTCTGCTTTAACACAAACCAGGAGGAAAAGAAAGCTCGGCATCAGAAGCAATGGGTGGCAGGCCTATTAATGGCTGATCTGTACAGTGATCTGCCCTCAAGCAGACCCAACAGGCCAGTCCACTGCAGTGGCTTTCAATGTGGTAAGCCTGGGCTTCAGCAGAAGTCAGCTTGTGAAGAGCCCTGGCAGCTCTGCCAAGAATTGGATCACTGGAAATGGACCTGCCCTGGAGTCGAAGGATGCCCAGGTCAGAGCCACAGATCTTATTGGCTCTAAGCTGAAAAGCCCTTCACTCAGCCCAACTTCCAAAGTGACCACTGCAGCTGAGGGGATGGTCAAGTAGGGTCAGCAACATTGCAGGCAGAACTATAAATTTCTTGTTAGAGATGCCCCCTGCCTTTACCTGGCCAGCTCTCCTCCCAGGCCAGCCAAGTAATGAAAGTCAACAGAGTGCCTTCCCCTAGGAGGTCCACACCTCCCTTAGGATATACCCCATGTGAAGAGATAGATAGGTCTGGGCCTCTTAACTTACAAGGCCTAAAGCCCACCAGATTATTATCAAACCCCTTCTATCAGGTTCTATTTGCCTCTCAATCAGAAAAATTACTTGTAGCTTAGACAGCACCTTTCTTAGTTCCTCTAATAATGACTCTGTCCTTTGTTCTAGGCCCTGTCTAGCACACTTGGGCCTCATTCCTTTGTAATCATAACCTCTACTCTACCACCAATGGCTCTACTCCCAACCTGTGTGTACTGATGGTCCTCTTCCCCACTTAATGCTGTATAATTGTTCAAACCTGGTTAATGCCACTCTTAGGATCATTGGTTACTATCCTCACTCTGTCTTTTATGACCTTGTCTAAATATGATCAGAGTCGGCAAACTTCCAAGGCTTCCATAGTCTTGGCAACTCATGACGACAGCCTAGGGTGGTTACTGGTGCCATAAACTAGACTGTCAATTTGTTGGGTCAACAACAGGAGCCACTGTGCACTTGCTCCTCATGTGGGATCTCTGTCCTTAATGTGCTGTACATTTTGATTTGATGCTATAACTAGTACTCAAACAGTATGTTTCACTTTGTGTGTCTATGTGAGTGCAAACTGTTGAAACCTTTATACTAAATTGATCTTCTGTATATAAAGAGAATTGAAAATGAATCTTGATGCAAATGGAAGGGGAGAGGGAGCGGGAGAGGGGAGGGTTGCGGGTGGGAGGGAAGTTATGGGAGGGGGAAGCCACTGTAATCCATAAACTGTACACTGGAAATTTATATTCATTAAATAAAAGTTTAAAAAAAAGCATAAAATCTAATATAGTTTATCTTAATACAGAGACTTAGGATTTGAACTAATAAAATAAAGATTGTTAATGAAGTTGGAATAGTCAGTGACTCATAGGTCAGAAGTGGGTGGTAGGTGACAGAGGGGAAGGCCTCAGGCCAGAACGAGACTCTCGGTACCAGTTTCTCATGCTGTGTGGTATCATCTCTCCTGTTATTTTAACCTATGGTTGATGTGTAAGTCACATTTTCCCACTCTTCTATACATAAGAGCAGTTATATTTAGAGAATCTCTGAAATGAAAAAACTTAAACACCTACAAGATGAACAAAGCCAAAGGTTTTTGAGTATTGAATTTGTGCTTACAGATTAGGGGTCTTTCCCCCCACTTCCCATTAAACCAGTATCAGAATCTACTACCTCTTGTTTATCAAAAACTATGTAATTTTTATAATTTAGCTTAGTATTCAAGGTTCTGTGTTAAAGAGAACATAGCTATTTTGTCTAAATTTTAAGATGTCCATTGATTGTCCTTAGGAATTCAGAAGTACACAGAACAAAAAGAAACATATTTTCAAACATATGCCAAAGTAAATCAATGATTTTCTCTGATTTTCTCATAATTACACTTATTAATGTATTATTATCCGAACAAAGAGTACCTGGGCTATGATTTCAGTACAGGAGTTGTGATTTGTCATCCTATCTTTAATTTTATAAATAAAATATATTTAAGGGGCATGCACTATTCATTTAAATCTAATAATGTATGTGAAACTTGTTAGAGACTGAGCATTTAATAATAGCAATAATTGTAATAGTAGTAATAGTGGAATAAGTCTCCTTGTTCACCTAAATATATTGAACAAAAAGCTCATGGACATTGAAACATAAAATCACACATTAACAATATATGTATGGAATGGTATCTTAGGTCAATTAACAAGAAGTCATATACATGTGCACAGATATAATTATGAAATGTTTGTAATTCCTCTGATAAAAACTGGGATTCATAATTAAATAAGTGGCTAATCTTTTCTTTATTCTCATAGTAAGCATATCTATTTCTATAAAGTTTTTAAGGTAAATTCTTAACAAATTAGACATTAGTAAATTCATTTTTCAATTTGGTTATGACAAGGGATATGGTAAATACTTTAAAAACAAATAGTTACTCTAAATATCAATGTAGTTGGTAAAATTGTACACTATGATGTTCTGAGAGATGTGCAGAGAGCATTTGTTGATTAAGAAGGAAAATGTATTCATTGAATAGTCAGAATAAGGGAAGGCTTAATATGTAGAATGCAGTTGACCAGGTTATGTAGGTTAATCACAGCTAGGATATTTATTTTACAATATATGTTGAGCCCATTACAATGACAGACTTGGTGCTAAGCACTGAGTGTATAAAAAAAGAATAATAAGAAGTCCATATCCACCATAAGTGTTAATACTGAAAAGTAAATAAGTTAATACTGATAAGTAAACAGAAAATTAAAATTTAATAATCAGGGGCCGGCGCTATGGCACTGCTGGTTAATGCCCTGGCCTGAAGTGTCAGCATCCCATATGGGCACTGGTTCGATACCTGGCTGCTACACATCTGATCCAGCTCTCTGCTGTGGCCTGGGAAAGCAGAAGATGGCCCAAGTCCTTGGGCCCCTGCACCCACGTGGGAGACCCAGAAGAAGCTCCTGGCTCCTGGCTTTGGATCATGCAGCTCCGGCAGTTGCAGCCAATTGGGGAGTGAACCAACAGATGGAAGACCTCTTTCTCTCTACCTTTCCTCTCTCTGTGTAACTCTTTCAAATAAATAAATAAATAAATCTTTAAAAAATTTAATAATCAACAAAATCTAGAAATGTGGAAAATAATTTTATGTATATTTTGAGAAGTTCAGATGGAACACCTGAAAATTCAAATTTATTTTGGCAAAGTTTAGACGTTAGTGTTTGAAGAGAAAATGGTAACTGAAAAAAGTGAGGTAGTTACAAACTATGAAATTAGTGTTATGGGCAAGTCAATCATGAAAGTGACAAGTAGAACATTTCAGTTAATATTACTGCTATGGTGATAACCAATGTTAGGAAATCATAATAATGGTATCTAGGCTCTTCTCTTTACTGAATAATGACAAGGAGGACAAAGGAATTCAAGATATTTTTAAAAAGAAGAATCAAAAGACATAGTGGCATAATGGATGCTGTAGATGACAGAGAGAAGAGTTAAAAACATAGAAGTTGAATTAGGAGTTATTCTTTTTTTTTTTTTTTTTTTTTTTTTTTTTTTTTGACAGGCAGAGTGGACAGTGAGAAAGAGAAACAGAGAGAAAGGGCTTCCTTTTGCGGTTGGTTTACCCTCCAATGGCCGCCACGGCTGGCGCGCTGCAGCTGATGCACCACGCTAATCCAAAGCCAGGAGCCAGGTGCTTCTCCTGGTCTCCCACGGGGTGCAGGGCCTAAGGACTTGGGCCATCCTCCACTTCACTCCCGGGCCATAGCAGAGAGCTGGCCTGGAAGAGGGGCAACTGGGACAGAATCCGGTGTGCTGTCGCCGCAGGCAGAGGATTAGCCTATTGAGCCCAGGAGTTATTCTTAAAGCACACAGAAATCATGGGAGGGGAATGAGACAATCAACAAGATTCAGCAGCAAAGCAGAAAAAAACATTTGAGAAGGTGTTATTATATATCAAATATCTAATTGTATCCAAGGAACATAAGAGCTAAATATAGCTATAGTCTACAGGGGCAAGATCACTGGTAATTTTTGGTAGTATTTTCAAAAGTATGAAAATTGAAAGTATGTCAATGTAACAATTAAAAGAAAAATAAGAAAAGAAGGAGGGAGCACGGGAGTGATAGAGGTAGTGAGAATATAGTAGGAAGTATCATTATACTCTGAAAACTATATATAGGCTGGTGCCATGACTCACTAGGCTAATCCTCCGCCTGTGGTGCAGGCACCCTGGGTTCTAGTCCCGGTCGGGGTGCTGGATTCTGTCCTGGTTGCTCCTCTTCTAGTCCAGCTCTCTGCTGTGGCCCGGGAGGGCAGTGGAGGATGGCCCAAGTGCTTGGGCCCTGTACCCGCATGGAAGAACAAGAGGAAGTGCCTGGCTCCTGGCTTCGGATGGTCGCAGCGTGCTGGCTGTGGCGGCCATTTGGGGGGGTGAACCAATGGAAGGAAAACCTTTCTCTCTGTCTCTCTCTCTCTCTAATTCTGCCTTCAAAAAAATAGCTATATATGTATATATATATACATATATATATACGTATATATACACATATACATATATATACATATATATATGAAATATAAGAAAGAATATATATGAAATATAAGAAAGTTTTTCCTTTTTATAAATAAAATATTTTTAAAAGAATAAAACCAATGCTACATTTATGATTAATTAAAAAGAGTTTAAAGGTTTGAAGGAAAAGTGAAAATCTGTCATATTGTTAAAATGACTTATGTAGAGAGGATTAAAAGCTCTGGCAAGTTCTTCTACTTTGATTTTGATGTATTTAGAAAGAATAATAGTCTCTAGAAGTAGAAGGGTAATGGAAGGTATTTCAATACTTCTGATGTTTAATAAATAATGATGGAGCAGGTCTGTGACTTAGTGGTTAAGACAACAACATCTTTGGGCCAGCACTGTGGTGCAGTGGGTTAAGAAGCCCCCTGCAAATCAGACATTCCATATGGGTGCTGGTTGGAGTCCTGGTTGCTCCACCTCAATACAGTTCCTTGCTAATGAGCCTGGGATGGCCCAAATCCCTGGGCCCCTGCCACCTATATGAGAGACCTGGAAGAAGCTCCTGACTCTGGGCTTCGACACAGCAAAGTTCCAGCCACTGTGGCCATTTGGGGAGTGAGTCAACAAATGGAGGATCTATCTCTCTCTCTGTTTCTTCTTCTCTCTATAACTCTTTCAAATAAATAAATAAAACTTTAAAATTAAAAAAAAGACTGACACATCTCATATTAGAGTATCTGGGTGCAGACCTCGAGAGGTAGTGGTGACTGCTCAAGTGATTGGTATGTCACCCACATGAGAAACTTGGATTGAGTTCCCAGCTCCCAGTTTCAGACTAGCCCAGGTCCTGCCATTGAAGAAATTTGAGGAGTGAATCAATGATGGGCATTCTGTGTATTTCTTACTCTCAAATAAATAAATGAATAAAAAAAAATTTAATGCATAAACTTGAATAAGTTTTAATGAAAATTTTAGGTTAAATAAAACCATTTGGGCATTAGAAATAGGATAAATCAGGAGTAATTCATGATGACTACCTTCAAAGAGTATGCAACCCAATATACTCTTCTCTTAAAAGCCTAAATAGAAATATGAGGTAATATTGAGTTTAACACAAGAGTTTCCAGGAAAAGTCAGTTTGCAGCATAAGTAAGAGATAATTTAGATTGAGGGAGAGAAAAATGGAAGATGGCTATGAGAAAAGAAAAATAACTAGGAAAATATCTTGGTGACATTTAAGAGGCAAATAAGAAGGCTGATGTGGTCTTAGGCATGATCATGATGAAACACCATTGCATGAATCAGTAATTGCCATACTCTTGTACATTTGTTTTACCATTCTATGGCCTGATATCAAAAACAGAATGAGTAAGAGGTAAGTATAATAGATGCTTGAGGAATGATGTTTAGGGAATAAGTAATAGCTTTGAAGATTAACAAGAGCATGGAATGATCTAGTAGATTACGCATATAAATAAAGTATAACAATTCTAGTCTTTAATGATGAGGTACAAGAGAATGAGGTGCCTTAAAGACTAATAATATAGTAAGGATAACAACCTTCCTGCCAATTGACATCAATAATAAGTATAGATGATATGATTAGAGTAGAAATTTCAGTGGCTTATTCCTGATGTGAATTTGGTCTGTAATTTAATTAGAACTTTGAAAGTAATAAAAGCAAAGTTTCTCTCTGAGAGGTCGTATTTATTCCTGTAACAGTATTTAGTTCTTACAGAACAATTGACTCCATGGCTAAGACAGAAGTTGGCTGAGCAAGTGTCAAAAGCCTAACACAGTACACGGGTACCATCTTGTGGGTTTTTACCACAGATCCTTCTGGAGGAAGGCTACAGTGAGATCCCTCAGTGCCAAGGTTCAGAGTAGAGTCCCCCTCTCCCCCCACTAACAGGGCTTCCCACTACTGAATTGCAGGAAGTCCCTGTCAGCTCCACTCATTCCTTTTAGTCCCAAACAATTCACAAAGCTCTATTTATGTTGGAAAAAGAAATGAAGAATTTGAAAGGCAGGAGATACAACTCTCCTCATTAGACAAGTTTTGTGGCAAACGACAACAACAAAAATTACATAAAGGTAAGATGTTCTTACGAATATTTGATAGTCAAATGTATATTCCTTCATGACCAAGAAATAAAGGAGCTGGACATCACAGAGACTTAGCCAGAAACCTGAAAATTTATTACTGAAAATTTATTTCCTTCTCTTTCAGAATTTTCTTCTCTTTCTGTTTCTTGCTACATGCCTCCTCCAACCTTCTCTATATTCTGAAAAACAGCTTTCTTACTATTCTTGAATATGGCCAGTGGTGAGTAAAGGACCAGATCCCTGTTAATTCACATTCTGTCTATGCAAATTCTCTAAAGCTAGGCGATATCAACTAATTGGCTTCCAGGGTTGTGAAAAAGAATTCCTTCTAGAACAGGTTTATATGAGAAAAAAAAATTAACACCTCCAGCAATGTGGTCCAAAACTCACAAAGAATTGTAGAATCTAGATCATGCCTAAATGCAGCAAGCATCAGTGTTTTAAGCAAACATTACTGAGTAGGTAGCCCACACAGAATCAACTAAAAGTTTTATAATGCATTATGTTTTTAGGCTCAGGCAGAAGAATGAGCTTAGAATATTGACTTATGTGTACAGCTTACAGACAGAGTAGATACCCTGCAGGGACATGTTAAATAACGACTTTAGTGAGGATTCTACTTCTGTTTTCCAAATATTATCACTATACATTTTAAGAAAATGAAAATCCACTCCTTTTTGTTTTTAAATGTGGTGAGCTGAAGTAATAAAATATGTTAGTTACCCATCTATAGAAGAAACAAATAGAATATGGCAACCTAGACTTAAGTCAAGTTTCTTACTACATTAGGTCTTCGTTACCTTATGGATGGACAATCTGCTTTTAACATCTAAGCTCCTACATAAACAAGACTTATATTTGGCCCTCTTCAAAGAAAGTATAACTTATTACATAAAACTCATTTGTACTTAAGAAAAACCTCCTATCTTCTCCTCCCCTTCTCAATTCTGATCCAAGCAAGGTTGTTTTAAATTGGATCCTCACACTTGAGTCAGATCTTTATAGAAACACAGCAAGACAGGAAACTTGTCCTGAGTGAATCAAATCTTCAGCAACTGTGTTAACCTGTAAAGACGGCAAAAAATGACTGAGTGCAATATATTGAAACTACAGGTCAAATCCCTTTCATAACTGATTTCAGAGAAATGTATTTTATCTTTAAATGCCCATGCTTTGTATAAAATATTGCTCCAAGCAAGCAGCTTATTAACTATAGCAGGAAATACTTTTATCATTTGTGATGTAATATATTTGTTACGAATGTATAACCATATGATATGTATTTAATTATATATGCCTGACATTCAAATGTTGAATCTGTAACCCTCAGAAGGATAATATTTGGATTTAGAAGTTTTGCAAGGAAAGTAAGATTAAAAAAGGTCCTAAAGTGATATCCTAATCCTAGAATTGTTAGCTTTATCAAAGGAGGAAGAAAGAGAGATCTCTCTCCACATGTGCATGCTCAGAGCAAATAGTAAGAAGGCTTGTGTGCCTGCCAGGAAAAGTGCACTTGACACCAGAGCCTGTCCATTTTGGCACCTTGATATCAGACTTCAGGCTTCCAGAATTGTGAGAAAATAAATTTCTGTTGTTTAATCAGTAAATGTTACTTAGTGCAGCATCTGAAATGACTAATATAAAATTAGTTGATCAAAAATAAAAAAAATACAATTCTGACACTAATCATCAAAGAAGAGATTTTTTGCAAATAAAGGGCATTATGAACTAGCAAATTCTATGGCAGTCTTTATTAACTAATTAACCAAGCATCAATTAGAAACATGTGTGACTTTTGGATACTTTGTAGATGCTGTTTTACAGTTTCAGAATAAATACTAAAATATTTCTTCAAGGATAATTACATCTTGAAATGGCATTTTATAAAAATAATTTTGATTTATGAGAAAATCCAACAGCCATTATCTTGAGATATTCAAATTAATAACAAATTTAAACTTATTTTATTATGAAATGATTAAATATGAGGATAAAGTCATCATTACATTGCTAATATGAATACTACAAAGATGTAATTTATGTTTGTGATTTTTTAATTTACAAGTTCCAAATACAAGTAAAGCCTGTTGCTAATTTGGGTCTTTGATTTAGCACTTCAGTTGCCTCACTATACATAATGTCATATAACTTAATTCTGAGGAGAATTTCTAAATATAAGCAAAGAAGATACTTTTAGAAATTTAATTAGTGATCCCTCCCACACCACTGATTAAGTTTGGCTTTGGATCATTGATTTTTCAAAAAATTTCATAGGATACAATGATTATTTCACACATTTCTATATGCTTTTTACTTTTCTTAAAACAATTCAGATCTACTCCTGTCATTTGTTAATAAAAATGGAATTATGGAGGTAGCTCAGCTACAGGGGTGATTTGAAATTGTGGATTCTTTTTTCCAAGACTCTGTGGCATTTCACTGAAGGTTTATAATTTTTTCCATGTGTTTGGAATGAATAAAACATTAAAAATATAATTGTTTTAATATTGTAAAGAAATAATGTTTGCATTTTATGTTGAAACACTTTAAATAGATTGACTCTCTAATTGATTTTTCAATTCCTTTTGTTAAAAAGAAATGCATTCAGCTTAGAGTATTAAAAAAATACCCAAAGTGGTGGTTAAGGTGTTGGAGATTACAGTGTTTAACCCCTATTGCCTTTCAAAAGATAAAAAGACAGAGAATATACTATATTCCTTGTTGTCTCCATTCAACAAATAAATATTGAGTACCTACTAAGTGTTAGACTTTATACCAAGAATTTGAGAGTCAGTGACAAAAATCACATATGGTTTCTATGGCTTACAAAGCTTATGGCTTGGTGGGTGAGTATTGCTGCAAATATAGTTTTGATAAACTCTGTACCTTTAATGAGCTATGATTGTTTTAAAATTTGCTCTATAGGAATGAAATAGTCATTGTTTCATTTGATTATTCTTTATAGCCCTTCCCTATATTCCTGTAGTACTAGGGTTTTTGTTGCTTTTTTACTATATACTTAAAGTAATTAACATATTCAATGCAATTCCCATCAAAATACCTTTAGTGAGTTAGAAAAAAATCCTAAAATTCATATTGAATTACAAAAGATCCTGAATAGCCAAAGCAATCCTAAGCAAGAGAAATCAAGCTGGATGCATCACAATATTGGATATCAAAGCATACTATAAAGCTATTGTAATCAAAACACCTTGGTACCAGAATAAAATTGATACATAGATAAAAGGAACATAATAGAGAGCCCAGAAATTAATCTACGAAAATAAAGCCAACTGATTCTTGACAAATGTGCTCAGACCATACAGTGGAGTAAGGATAATCTCTTCCACAAATGGTGCTGGCAAAACTGGATTTATATATGTAGAAGGATGAAATTAGAGCCACACCTCACACCATATGCAAAAATCAACTCAAGATGGGTCAAATACCTAAATTTAAGACCTGAGACTATGAAGTTGCTGAAATAAAATGTAGGGGAAATACTTCAAGATATTGGTGTAGGTGACAACTTCTTGGACAAGACCTGAAAGCACAGAAAACAAATTTAAACAAATGGGACTATATTAAACTCAGAAGCTTTTGTCACATCAAAAGAAACAATCAAGAGTGAAGAGACAGGGCTGGTGCTGTGGCATAGCAGCTAAAGTCGCTGGCTGCAGTGCCAGCATCCCACATGGGCGCTGGTTCAAGACCCGGCTGCTCCACTTCTGATCCAGCTCTCTGCTATGGCCTGGGAAAACAGTAGAAGAAGGCCCAAATCTTTGGTCCCCTGCACCTGCATGGGAGACCTGGAAGAAATCTCCTAGCTCCTGGCTTCAGATCAGTGCCGTACCGGCCATTGCGGCTAACTGGGGAGTGAACCAGCAAATGGAAGATCTCTCTCTCTGCCTCTCCTTCTCTCTCTGTATAATTCTTTCAAATAAATGAATAAATCTTAAAAAAAAAAGTGTGAAGAGACATCCAACAAAATGGGCAAAGTTATTTACAAACCACCTGACAATAATATCCTGAATATATCAGCAACTTAAAACTTTCAACAACAATAACAAAAACAACCAACCCAGGTAAGAAATGGGTCAAGGATTTCAATAGAAAGTTCTCAAAAGAAGAAATACAAGGCCAACAAATACGTGAAAAAAAATGTTCAATATCACTAGCCATCAGTGAAATGCAAATCAAAACCACAATGAGATATCACCTCACCCCTGCTTTAAAATGGCTAAAATCCATTTTAGCAACAAATACTGGCAAGGATGTGGACAAAGACAAAGACTTATGTATTGTTGGTAGGAATGTAAATTAGGGCAGCCACTGTGGAAAATAATATGGAGATTTCTTTAAAAACTAGAAATAGACTTGCCATGTGATCCAGGAATCCTATTACTGGATATATACCCAAAAGACTTGAACACCATGTATCAAAGAGATATCTGAACCACTATGTTTACAACAGCATGGTTCACAATAGTCAAAATACAGAATCAAACAAGGTGTCCATCACCAGATGAATGGATAAGGAAAATCTGGTAAATCTACACAATGGAATATCATTCAGCTATAAAATAGATGAAAATTCTAGCTTTTGCAGTAAAATGGACAAAACTGAAGAACATCACCTTGAGGGAAGGAAGCTGGACCTAGAAGGACAAATACCACATGTTCTGCCTTACATGTGGGAGCTAAAACTTAAAAAAGCAAACAAAAAACAAAGAATAAAGAAAGTCTGCATGTTTCAATATTGCTGCAAATATGGTTCTTTGTTTTATACCTTTGTCAAACAAATGGTTAAGAATGTTACACTACTATAGTTTTGATGATCAGTGATGAGTTTAAAATTTACTGTAAATGTGTGAAATGATCATTTTTCTATTCAATTATGTTTATAGCCATTGTCTATATTCCCACTAAACTACAGTCTTCTTGCTTTTTTACTTGTTAAACTTATTTGGTGAAGTATTAGGTCTTCCACTGTAATGTAAATTTAAAATATCTTATCTCAAAAACTGAAATACAAAGAGAGAAGGAGGAAGAGGGAGAGGAAGGGTATATCATTATGTTCCTAAGACTGTTTATACAAATTACATTGAATCTGTTAAAAACTAATTAAAATTTAAATTAAACATTTAAAAAATAAATAATAAAATATATACAGTCTAAAGAATAAACTAGTGGAAGATTGGATGCAGGTAGATACAAGGCAGAAGTTATTCTCAAAGTCCAAAGGAGAGGTCTTATTGTGAAGATTAGAGAGCATTGGTGATGAAGGTGGGGAGATGGAATGGGAAAATCAACAGAATTTGGTAGTCATCTGGATGTAAGGAAATCATTAAAGCATGTTTTACTCCTATAAGATTATGAAATCAATATTAAACTACATGAAGAAAAATTCATATCTACTCTTGCTAAAGAAACTTTTTGTATCAATGAGATAAGCATCCTGCAATGCATTTAAAAGTTCTTCAATCTGATACTGAAGATTGGGCATTGAACTCCAAATATAAACATCACTTTCCTGGTTAATTACTATGTTGCTTTTCGCTTTACAGAAATCATTTTCTTCATACCATCATAGTTCATAGTATCTACCTGTAATGTTTGTTACCACGTTATCACTGAATTAAGACTGTTTCTTGAGTTTTTTCCACAGCCTGGGTGAAAATTTTAACTTTAACAAAGTTGAAGAACACTGATTAGGGTTCATCATTTACTAGGGGATTGATGTTTTCCCAGAAGACCTCTTTTGAGTACTAAGGATTTCAGAATGCAAAGCAATCCAGCAAAGAAACCCATAAAATCATAAAATTATGTATTACAGGGCTAATTTCTTCTAATGGCTGTATATCCAAATATAATCTGGAATATCTATATATTTTCAAAGAAACTCCTAAGTCCTCCTACAATCCTCTTAATTCATATATGAAATGTAAATCTACTCAGAAATACTAAGAAGGTAACATAATGAGTAAAATAACATTCCCCAAACAACTTGAGATTCTCTTCTCTTATTAACAGATTCATTACCCAAATAAAGACATGAGCTCAATTGTTCACATCACCTGATTGATCTTTTTATAAATTTCAAAATTTGGCCCTCAATAATTTTTTCACAAGTAGTCTGACTACTAAAAACTACCCATGAATTTCCAGAGATAAATTTTCTCATTCATTTGAAGTTCTTCAGTTTGACTTCTCATTTCAAGATAAAGAAGCCTACAAAATCAGAGGAAGTAATAAAACTGTTAAATGTCACATTGGCTTTTTGTCAATCCATTCCCAAGTGTTCTTTTTTCTAGGTTTTGATTCCTCCTAATGAAGGAATTTTGAAATGTTAATACCTAAGGGCAAAACAGAAGCTTTATTGCAAAGTCTTCAGCTATCATTATGTGTGTGTGTATGTGTGTGTGTATAAATGCACAGGTAAGTATGTGCACAATGTGCAAAAGTTTTCCCTTTCTTCCTTTTAATAGAACAAGGTGTAGGAAATTTCATTTATACAGTTTTCTTATATTTTTCTCTTCTCAGAACACCTACTTTCTGAAAATGCTATTGAGAACGTCATCACCAATATGAAAGTTTCATTATTTTATTCAGTCTGTAAGTTGGACAAATTCAAAATCCTTTAAGTTTGCACAGATTTCACTTTAGAAACCTTATGAGAAAATACCATTTTACAGTAAGAGAATGTAAATCAAAGATATAAACTCAGACAAGGTCAAGAATATTGACATTGGAAGCGTCATACCCTCTCTACTTCTATAATAACTCTATTTCTCTATTTTTAATTGTCATGTATTGGTATTTCTTCTGTTTGCATTTTGCAACATTTTCACTTTAATTTTAGTAACACTTGACATTTCATTTCTTTTTTAATATATAATCTTCACTTGTAGACATTAATATAAAATTGAAATTTGCTCATTACACAAATGTAAAATATAGGGACAGATGGTACAAAGAGGCCACCTATTATTTTAGCACTCAAAGGTAACTTCCACTGGGCCAATTTCTCACAATTTCAGAATGAATGCACTGAGAAGACCTGAGAATACATCAAAAAGTTTGTGGACAAATTAAAAGATAATTTACTTGATAAAAATAATTGAAATTCATGCATATTTTCATAATATGCATTTCCATGAACTTTTTAAAGACCACATGTACTTGTAAAATGACTTCATAAAGATCAAAGGGAGGAATTTTACAATCATATCTACACATTGTTAGAGACAACAATGACCATAAAGATGAACACTAGAATTTTAAAAGTGATAATCTTTCATTTTAAGAATCAACAAATTCAGAATAACTTTAAAACCTATTAAGGTGAAACAACTTGTACTGGTATGAGAAATGAATGATGCTTGCCTACATGTTTCTCCTGACATTTCTTTTTCTTTTTTTTTTTAAGTCTTTTTTTTTAAGATTTATTTATTTATTTGAAAGTCAGAGTTACACAGAGAGAGGAGAGGCAGAGAGAGAGAGAGAGGTCTTCCATCTGATGGTTCACTCCCCAGTTGGCTGCAACAGCTGGAGCTGTGCCGATCCGAAGTCAGGAGCCAGGAGCCAGGAGCCAGGAGCTTCTTCTGGGTCTCCCACATGAATGCAGGGGCCCAAGCACTTGGGCCATCTTCTGTTCTCCCAGGCCATAGCAGAGAGATGGATTGGAACTGGAACAGCCAGGTCTCAAACCAGCACCAAAATGGGATGCCAGTGCTTCAGGCCAGGGTGTTAACCAAAAAAGATTGGAATTTTTTCAACAATTGACCAAAAGAGAATCACCTGAACAAATTGTCTACTATATTGATTACTAGGTGGAAAAAACCCACCATTTTCCTGTAAAGTTTGCATAAGAATTTTTGATGACCGGTGATAGATCCGATCTTGCTTGATAACATTCACATTATCCTTAGTCTCCCTTACTTCTCTACTCCTTTCCATTTATATTTTTTAAATGAATGTGTTCAGGCAAAACGCTAGTTGCAGAGGCTCATACAAAGAAAATTAGAAGTAATTGTGAGGATTGAGACGTAGGGCTTAGTGAGGAAAGGGAAAAGGGATACACACTATCTTTAGCTGTTAAGTGATATAATACAGAGATATGAGGTGCTATGGGAAAGTTAGGAGCTGAATTTTGTCCTGTAAAAAGAAATGTTAAATGCTTAACCCCCTCTATTCAACATAGTTCTGGAAGTTTTAGCCAGAGCCATTAACAAGAAAAATAAATTAAAGGAATACAAATTGGGAAGGAAAATGTCAAACTATCCCTTTTTGCAGATGATATGATTCTTTATTTAGGGGACCCAAAGAACTCTTCTAAGAGACTATTGGAACTCATAGAAGAGTTTGGCAAAGTAGCAGGATATAAAATCAATGCACAAAAATCAACAGCCTTTGTATACACAGGCAATGCCACAGCTGAGAAAGAACTGCTAAGATCAATCCCATTCACAATAGTCACAAAAACAATCAAATACATTGGAATAAACTTAACCAAGGACGTTAAAGATCTCTACAATGAGAATTACAAAATTTTAAAGAAAGAAATAGAAGAGGATACCAAAAAATGGAAAAATCCTCCATGCTCATGGATTGGAAGAATCAATATCATCAAAATGTCCATTCTCCCAAAAGCAATTTATACATTCAATGCGATACCAACCAAAATACCAAACACATTCTTCTCAGATCTGGAAAAAATGATGCTGAAATTCATATGGAGACACAGGAAACCTCAAATAGCTAAAGCAATCTTGTACAACAAAAACAAAGCTGGAGGCATCACAATACTAGATTTCAGGACGTACTACAGAGCAGTTGTAATTAAAACGGCATGGTGCTGGTACAGAAACAGATGGATAGACCAATGGAAGAGAATAGAAACACCAGAAATTAATCCAAACATCTACAGCCAACTTATATTTGATCAAGGATCCAAAACCAATTCCTGGAGTAAGGATAGTCTATTCAATAAATGGTGCTGGGAAAATTGGATTTTCTTTTTTTTTTTAACTTTTATTTAATGAATATAAATTTCCAGTGTACAGCTTATGGATTACAATGGCTTCCCCCCCACCCATAACTTCCCTCCCACCCGCAACCCTCCCCTCTCCCGCTCCCTCTCCCCTTCCATTCACATCAAGATTCATTTTCAATTCTCTTTATATACAGAAGATCAATTTAGTATAAAGATTTCAACGGTTTGCACATGCAGAAGCATGAAGCAAGACTCCTACCTTACACCTTACACAAAAATCCACTCAACACGGATTAAAGATCTAAATCTATAACTCAACACCATCAAATTATTAGAGAACATTGGAGAAACCCTGCAAGATATTGGCACTGGCAAAGACTTCTTGGAAAAGACCCCAGAGGCACAGGCAGTCAAAGCCAAAATTAACATTAGGGATTGCATCAAATTGAGAAGTTTCTGTACTGCAAAAGAAACAGTCAGGAAAGTGAAGAGGCAACCAACAGAATGGGAAAAAATATTTGCAAACTATGCTACAGATAAAGGGTTGATAACCAGAATCTACAAAGAAATCAAGAAAATCCACAACAACAAAACAAACAACCCACTTAAGAGATGGGCCAAGGACCTCAACAGACATCTTTCCAAAGAAGAAATCCAAATGGCCAACAGACACATGAAAATATGTTCAGGATCAGTAGCAATTAGGGAAATGCAAATCAAAACCACAATGAGGTTTCACCTCACCCCGGTTAGAATGGCTCACATTCAGAAATCTACCAACAACAGATGCTGGCGAGGATGTGGGGAAAAAAGGACACTAACCTACTGTTGGTGGGAATGCAAACTGGTTAAGCCACTATGGAAGTCAGTGTGGAAATTCCTCAGAAACCTGAACATAACCCTACCATACAACCCAGCCATCCCACTCCTTGGAATTTACCCAAAGGAAATTAAATTGGCAAACACAAAAGCTGTCTGCACCTTAATGTTTATTGCAGCTCAATTCACAATAGCTAAGACCTGGAATCAACCTAAATACCCATCAACAGTAGACTCGATATAGAAATTATGGGACATGTACTCTATAGAATACTATACAGCAGTAAAAAACAATGAAATCCGGTCATTTGCAACAAAATGGAGGAATCTGGAAAACATCATGCTTAGTGAAATAAGCCAGTCCCAAAAGGACAAATATTATATGTGCTCCCTGATGGGTGACAACTGACCAAGCACCATAAAGGAAACCTGCTGAAGTGAAATGGACACTATGAGAAACAGCGACTTGATCAGCCCTTGTCCTGACTGTTGATGAACAACTTAATACTTTATCCCTTTTAGTTTTTTGTTGTTGTTGTTGTTGTTCTACTTAATACTATTGGTTGAACTCTTTAATTAACACACAATTATTCTTAGGTGTTTAAATTTAACTGAAAAGTGATCCCTGTTAAATATAAGAGTGGGAATAAGAGAGGAAGGAGATGGACAATTTTGGTCATGCTCAATTGGACTTGCCCCAAATGGTGTGGGTGCAAACTGTTGAAATTTTTACTTAATATAAACTAAATATACTTAATATATGCTATTATACTAATATATAAGCATACTTAATATCTAGTAAATTGATCTTCTGTATATAAACATAATTGAAAATGAATCTTGATATGAATGGAATGGGAGAGGGAGCAGGAGATGGGAGTGTTGCGGGTGGGAGGGAAGTTATGGGGGGGGGAAGCCACTGTAATCCATTAGCTGTACTTTGGAAATTTATATTTGTTAAATAAAAGTTAAAAGAAGAAAAATAAATAAACTTACTTATAAATTAAAAAAAGCTTAACCCCCAGTACCTGTAAATTTGACTTCATTTGGAAATTGAGTCTGCAGATGCAATCATGGTAAAATGATGTCTTATTGAATTACAGTAGGCACTAAATATGGATGACTGGTTTCTTTCTAAGAAGAGAAAACAGAAGTGGGAAAACAGAGTGGGAAAGTGGCATGTTTTAGCCACAGTTCAAGAAACAGCAAGGATTGCTGATAACCACTAAAATCTGGGAGGAGGCATGGAGGGAGGCTTGTCTAGAGCCTTCAGAGGGATCATGGCCCTGCGACATCCTGGTTTCAGATCTCTGGCTTCTGGAACCGAAGAGAATACATTTATTGTTTTAAACCACCACATTTGTGATAATGTTAAAGAAGGAAACAGATGTAGTGAGTATACTTTAAGTGTTTCATTTTGCAGGGAATAAAAGAGATTGGAATGGTCAGTGAAATTTGTAAACACTTTATAAATTTAACTGTTTTACATTTTATGATTGCTACAGCCAGTCCTCTGGAAAAAATAAATCATGTTAATGTTGTGTTTATCTTTGAGTGTTTTTACTAACATTAAATAAATAAAACACAGAAGAAATAACCTTTGCAATAAGCCTATTTAAAAATTTGGTAAATGCATACAAAATACTTGAATCTTTTTTACTAACCACAATAAGAGACCCAAATAATTTCATTTCTTAGTGATATGAAATTCTCTAATCAGCTACATCACAGAAATTTCCCTGTCTTATATAAATATTATCTGGGGAATTTCCAGATATTTAAACAATCTGTAAGTATAAATAACAGCAATGGAAGACTATGCAGTCTGCACCATGCTGACCAAAATCACATAGCTACTAATTATAAAGATCAAGAGGGATTAAAGCGTCTAGCAAAGGGAAAATATAAAAAGAATAGTTCTGATTACCAAAATGGACTAATAAGCAGACATTTTAACAAAAAGATGTCCAACTTTACAAATGAATCATTTAGAGAAAGGTAATAGTATATCAGCCACTGTTGAATACTTTATAAATCACATAAATTAAATAAAAATATTATTTCTGGTTTCTTATTCATCAAATAGAGAAAACTCTCAGAGGTAAATTAGAAATCAAATCCAGTTATGCTTTACACAAAACTTCATGCTGTTAGCCACTAACATATAGTCTCCCTTTGTCCTCATTTCTTATATCCTCTTTCTGACTTGGCCCAAAGCTGAGCTTGTGACATTCCCTAACCTGCAGAGAAGAAATGTCCCAAGTGGATGATAAATCCCTTCCAAGATCTTGCCTAACCACTCCCTGCATTCCTTTCATACCTTAGGTGACAGTAGCCATCAGAATGTTGGGCCTAAGATAGTGCTTTATTTATTTATTTATTTATTTTTGACAGGCAGAGTGGATAGTGAGAGAGAGAGAGAGAGAGAGAGAGAGAGAGAAAGGTCTTCCTTTTTGCAGTTGGTTCACCCTCCAATGGCCACTGCGGCCGGCGCATCGCGCTGATCCGAAGGCAGGAGCCAGGTGCTTCTCCTGGTCTCCCATGGGGTGCAGGGCCCAAGGACTTGGGCCATCCTCCACTGCCTTCCCAGGCCATAGCAGGGAGCTGGCCTGGAAGAGGGGCAACCGGGATAGAATCTAGCGTCCTGACCAGGACTAGAACCCGGTGTGCCAGCGCCGCAAGGTGGAGGATTAGCCTGTTAAGCCACGGCGCCAGCCTAAGATAGTGCTTTATAACAGTGCCAAAGAGACAAAGCATGAATGAAGCAGAAATCTCTCAGGAAGTCCTTGAACTGCAATTGAAGAATTTGGTTTGCTAATACTGCTGCTTCAAAATTTGAATGGCCATAATTTGAATGGACAATCATATAGAATAGTGTAAGCATAGCTTTCATACTAAAAAGGAGGGAAAATTTCAGCCAACTGATAGAAGTAGCAAAATGACAGAAAAATTAGGCAGTTACTAATTAGAGGTCCAGTGTCCTATTTACACACCCACCCAGTCTAAAATAGATGTTATGTGTATGTGTTAGGGAGTGACAGAGAGAAATACCCATAGAATTACTTGTTCTTTATGTGTGATAGAAAATATATTTGGAAACTAGCAGCTTAGATTGTTCTTTCTGCCCCTCCAGTTTATATCCAGTTGACAGAGTAATCACAGAGAAAGAAAGAGAGAGGGAGAGAGAGAGATATATAGAGAGAGGGAGAGAGAGATATATAGAGAGAGGAAGAGAGAGAGAGGGAGAGGGAGGGAGGGACGAGGGTGGGAGGGAGGGAGAGAAAGAGAAAGAAAGAGAGAAGAGGGGACGGGAGGAGAGGAGAGAAGAGAGAAGAAACAGAAAAGATTAAAAGGATAATAATTTTTAAATCAGTAGTTACAGAGTTGATGATTACAAAATTATAGCAATCATTTTATATTCTACTCATTTGCATCAAATGTAGTTTATGTTGTTATAATACATTACTGAGCTATATTTATTATGACTATCTTCACATCTTCTACATCTAACTATAAAGAAATATATTAATTTTTACAAAAGTGAATTGGTATATACCACATAATATTCTGCAGTCTCCTTATCCCTCATAGCAATATACCTGTGAGCATGGTTAAGCCTCAGCCTACAGTGCAGGCATCCCATGTGGATGCTGGTTTGAGTTCTGGCTGCTCCATATCTGATCCAGCTCCTTGCTGATAGCCTATGAAGGCTGTGGAGGATGGCCCAAGTGCTTGCACTCCTGCCCGAGTGTGGGAGACCTGGAAGAAGCTCCTGGCTCCTGGCTTCAGATCAACTCAGCTCTGGCCATTGTGGCCTTTTCAGGAAGGAACCAGCAGATGGAAAAATGTCTCTCACTCTCTCCTTCTGTTTATCTGTAATTCTACCCCCAAAAATTAAATAAAATCTTAACCAAAAATTTGTATAATAGGATTACCTATGCCATAAAATGTTGTAAGATCAGTATGAAAATATTTAAAACTCTCATAAGTGTTTATATTTTTATAAAGTTCAATTTTCATTTTTTTCTATTATAAATAATATTGTGATGAACATCTTTAGTATTGTATTAATGCCTTGGAAAAGACTTCTAGAGTTAGACACTGGTTCAAAGAACATCTCTTCCTTAAATATATGTTGCTCTCTGGAAATGTTGTGCTAGTTTACTCCCACAAGCAATATGTGAAGATGCCCATTTTCCAACAACCTCGCCTACACTAGGCCTAGTTAATAGTATACTTTAAAATTATTTCATCCTATGATACTTATAGAAAGTAGGAAGGAGATTTCAGTATATTTTAATGTTGAGATTTTTCCCCACTTGAATGAAACAGTGAGGCAATTAACCACTGATTAATAAAGAATAGACTTACTGAAGAATAGTAACAATAGTGGTTATATACATACTAATGAAAGAATATCAATAATTAAGATAGACACCATAAATGTTTGCTCTCAGATTGCTCTTAAATTACAGTTTCCAACAATAGCAGAAACTTGTTTTAATGACTTGAATGACATTTATTAACTTTTTCCATTATTAGTGCAAAATAAGCCAGCATCATTTTATAACCCAAAAATAATTAATCAGCATCACAGTTCCTCTTTTATGAGTCATCAAATACTATCTACCTGTGACAAGTTTCATGAGCCATTTGAAGGGATTTTCCATTGTCTGCAATGGTTCAATGACAAAATATATGTGTTTTTATGTATATGTATATATACAGATTATATTTACTTTTCCAAGCAATGATTTATATTTATTTTTAAAGTTGGTTTTATTTGAAAATGCCATATAACAATCTGTGTCTGTTTCCCTTTCATGTATATAGATTCATTTTCTGTTATTGACAAGCAAGATACATATTTTGTCTCAGGCTCACAAAAAATACGAGAGAGAGAGAGAGAGAGAGAGAGAGAGAAAGTGAGAAAAAGTCTACCTATGTAATAGGCTAACTACAGTCATTAAGTGTTGATCACTTGTTCAAGTGGAATGGAGGAATGAAAATATCCTGAACAGTGTATGAGGCAAAACTATAATCCAATCACAATGTCCCCATGTTTTCACAGATGGCAGATGTTCCACCTTAAGTTCATCTATGCAGAGAGAGGAACCAGTGTACTCTTTGCCTGATTAGTCTTTGAATCACTGCCATGAGATTATCATCATTTTAGGGGAAATAAGGTTCTCTTTTAAGTATTCTAAAAAGTGCTTAATTTTGCTTAAGATTATTAAGTGATAGTTGAAACACTTTAGTTTCAATTTTTAATTTAAGAAGTTAAGCATTCTAATCATACAATGCCAAAACGAAAAAAGAAAAAATTAATGAATGAATCCAAATACAGATTTCTTCCCCCTAAACAGAGATCTCTTCTTAGCTATTGTTAATACCAATGCTGATTATGATCCAGTTTAGGATTAGATGAACCTGGATAAATGAATACTGTGGATGCCATTTCTGGAAATTTCCCTCTTTCCATTTACTCTTTTTGTAATCATTAAGAACTGAGTGATGAAGGGTTTCATATTTTTTTTTCTAAAATCATGCTTTAATGTGTCAGGTAGATTTATCCAACGTTCACACTTAATGCTGGCCCAACTTTAATCTAGAATTGCATCTAAATTAATTTTTTAAGATTTATTTATTTTTTTTTGAAAGACAGAGCTACAGAGAGACAGAGGAAGACACAGATCTATTGGTTCAGTCTCCAATGGCTAAATGGGCAGAGGTGGGCCAGGTTGAAGCCAGGAGCCAGGAGCTTCTTCCAGTTCTCCCATGTCAGTGCAAGGGCACAAACACTTGGCCTTTCTTCTGCTTTCCCAGATACATTAGCATGGAGCTAGATCAGAAGAGAAGCACCCACGACTTGAACTGCCCATATGGAATGTTGGCACTGCAGGCCACTGTTTAACCACCTATGCCGCAGTATTGGCCCCCACATCTAAATTCTAGTCTGGTGAACTCTTTCCCCTTTCAGGGAGAAATCATGTAACTTTGCCTCATCAGCATTTCTTACATTTATGATTACTTAATAGCAAATAGCTTCAACCTACTGACAAAGGCTGAGGCTGGTATGGCATAATGTGGAACTATCACATACATCATTGCTTACTAATGCTAGTATTAACTGGCTATTTATTTTACTGGACATTTGTGGAGATGGATGGATGAAGTTAAGCATCAGGATCATTAAAGGACTAAAGATAACGGCAAGCAAATCATAGTGTAGAGACTACAGGCCCTATAGTCAAAAAAACTGAGTCCCAATTCCAGAATTTACAAACCATATTGCTAGTTACTTCCTGAAACTACTTGAGACTTGGTTTTATCATTTGTAAAATTAGAAGGATTTTGTGAAGATTAAACTTGATACCATGCATTAAATTAGTTGGTTTCATTTTCACACAAGTGATCAATTTTCATAATTAGTTGTTGAATAAATGAGAGACTTCCCAGTAATTCAGGAATTTGCAAAAAATATTCATTCTATTCTGCTGAAAGGGAACTGATCAAAAGAAAATTTTGTTCTTTCTGAATTTAATAACATGTTTTCCTTACTTTCATGCTTTTGTAAATAAACTTTGGTTGCCTAAGTACTGAATATTTAAAAAAAGTAAAGCATTAACTTTAGTTTATCAATAGATACAATTAATTTTCCTAACTTCTCACCTATAATGAACCAGTAAATTACATCAGTCCTAAGGAAAATACTTGGATGTTGGTGGTACTATATGAGCCCATGTACTTCTCTTCCTGTTTCCTAATTAGATGCCTAAGTAGGGAGCTTCTTTGTGAGTTTGTATGTCTTGAGAGCCACTATACTACACCTTAAATTCTACTGTACGTGAAGAGCTGGGAAACTTTCTGGGAATGTCTGATCTTAGACTAAGCAAATCTACATTTACACATACTTTTCTTTTTCATTAAAACAGCTTCCTAAATCACATCTGGAAGGTGTATTATTTAAGTCAATTGCAAGTCACATAACTTTGCTCACTCAACACCCATTTCTACCCTCTTCCCTTGCCTTCCTCTATCTCATCATGCCAGGTTTCCTCAAAGTTAG
Source organism: Lepus europaeus (assembly GCF_033115175.1). Taxonomy (NCBI): domain Eukaryota; kingdom Metazoa; phylum Chordata; class Mammalia; order Lagomorpha; family Leporidae; genus Lepus; species Lepus europaeus. The sequence goes on from NC_084833.1 coordinate 36,469,313, forward strand.
GGATGACACAGCTGTGGTCAGTGAACCATGAGCAGGAGTTTTCCGGTCAATCATTTTCCCTTTCTTGTTCTTCATTACTGTAACTTGTACCACATCCTTGGAAAAAGCAACAGCCACCTTTCGGCCAAAAGACAAAAAAGAACCCAGTAAGAACAGCAAGAGTTGAGTTATCCAGAGTTCTTGATGATGTTATTCAGGCAAGTAGATTCCTGAGTTATTTTTCTTATGAAAAACATAAAGCCTTTAATTATTCAAATCATTAAACAAAGGGCTTTCTGCTCCTGCATTTGAATGCATCACAGTATAAAGTCTGATTTCAAATCCTCTCTCTGAGATGTTTTGTTTGTTGCCTTATGTCAGATACTTTGGAGGCCAGCATTGTGGCACAGCAAGTTAAACTGCTTCCTACAATGCCAGGTGACCCTTTGGGTGCCAGTTTGAGTCCCAGATGCTCCACTTCTGATTCAGCTCCCTGCTAACGCACCTGGGAAAGCAGCAGAATATGGGTCAAGTCTTTGACCCATACAATATTCAATGATAATTGTGTTCCTGAAATATGAGTAAGTAGTACATGAGTTAAATATTCTGATGAGCTATTACGAAGTGAGCCTAGACCTAGAACCAAGAAATAGAGTGTTTAAAAAAACACTCATAGAATGCCCACTTTTGCTCCATGTTAGTCACTATCCTTCCCCTTCCCTCAAAGTAACAACCTTGGCCATTGGGCCACCATAGATTAATCTTTCTTGTGTTTTGAATTTATATAAATGTATTCACACATTTTATATTTTCAAAGACACAAAGAGAGAGAGAGAGAGAGAGTGAGTTAGTTCCCATCCTCTAGCTTACTCCATAAATGCCAATGGTAGCAGGGACTGGAAACTGGAACTCAAACTAGGTCTCCCATGTGAGAGCAAGTGCCAAATTAATGAAGTCATAACTACTGCTTCACATAGTCTGCGTTAGGAATAAGTTGGAGACAGGAGCTGGAGCCAGGTATAGAACTCAGGTACTTAAATATTGGTCAGGGGCATCTTAATCACTAGGCTAAATGACCACCACAATTTTTTTTGTTCTTATGTCTAGTATCTTTGAAAAAAAAAAAAACAGATTTGTTAAATTCAACAAGATTACTACGGTAGCAGAAGTTCATTAATTTTCCTTGTTATTTGGTTTCCTATTATATAAATCTACCACAGTTTATTTATCCTATTTCTTTTTTATTGATATTGGATTATTTCCACACCTTGGTAAATAAAAATAATATTCCTAAAGTATCATTTGGATGGCTTTTGAGTCTCACATGTACAGATTTCTATTTGCTTTCTACATAGGAGTTATTTGCCAGATCAAAAGTTATCCTATTTTTAATGGTATTACTAAACACTTCCAAAGTGCTTGTACAATCAGGCTCCCAATAGCAGCACGCAAGAAATGTAACAGGTTCATCACTATTTGATATTTTAGCTAGTTTTATTTTAACCATTCTTTGTGGGTATTAAGGAAAATCTCATTATGCTTTACATTTCTCTTAATGTAAATAATTAATGATTAATATATTTCACATGTATATTAATAATATCTATATCCTTTCTGAGAGTGACTATTGAAGTCATTTTCCCATTTAAATTTTTTGTAACTGAGCTGTCTGCTTTTCCTTGTGAATTTGAAGAAGGTATTAAATGTTCTACATATGAACACCTTTGTATGTAATATAAATAATGTATCCAACTCTGCGTCTTTTTTATTTTCTTAATAGTGATACTTTTAAGTTAGTCTGGTTTATTAACATGCTTTTTTGGTTAATGCTCTTATGTTCTACTTACAATATATTTTTCTACTTCCAAAATCTGAAGATTATCTTCTAAAAGCCCTATTGTTTTATTGTTAATAATTAGATCTATAGCACATTGAATTGATATTTGTGTGTGGCGTGAGGTAGAAGGTTCAGTTTTTTGAATATGTATATTCACATAATATCTTTTTTTAGAATTATTTTATTTAGTTGAAAGAGTTACAGAGAAAGGTAGAGAGAGAAAGAGAGAGAGAGAGAATCTTCCCCAAATGGCCACAACAGCCAGAGCTGAGTCAATTCAAAGCCAGGAGCCAGGAGCTTCTTCCAAGTCTCCCACATGAGTGCAGGGGCCCTAGGACTTGAGCCATACTCTGTTGCTTTCCCAGGCACATTAGCAGGGATCTGGAGTGGAAGTGAAGCAGCCAGGACTTGAACTGGCAACCATATGGGATGTCGGGGTTGCAGGCTGGGGCTTTAAATCACTGTGCTAAAGCACCAGTCCCAGCATCACTTCTTAATGATATAAAATGTGTCATGTTAGATTCAATGAGACATGGTAATATTCTAAATTAACCATGTTATTTATAATGACAGAATATAGCATTGCATACTGAAACTGATTTTTATTAAAGCTTCTGATAGAGAAAACAGAAGATAAGGAAGCAAAAGTGATTAAACATCTACTTTAAAAGTTAATTTTAAAGGTTAAATCTATCTATATAAATTCATGCTTTTAAATGAATGCTCCCAGATCTATTACTCGATCTAAGATATATTACTGTAACACAAAATCTTTAATCCGGAGGCTGGCGTTGTGGTGCAGTGGGTTAATGCCCTGGCCTGAAGCGCTGGCATCCCATATGAGTGCCGGTTCGAGACCCGGCTGATCCACTTCTGATCCAGCTCTCTGCTATGGCCTGGAATAGCAGTAGAAGATGGCCCAAGTCCTTGAGCCCCTGCACCCATATAGGAAACCCGGAAGAAGCTCCTGGCTCTTGGCTTTGGATCGGCGAAGCTTCAGCCGTTGCAGCCAACTGGGGAGCCAACCATCAGGTGGAAGACCTCTCTCTCTCTCTCTCTCTGCTTCTCCTCTCTCTGTGTAACTCTTTCAAATAAATCAATAAGTCTTCTAAAAAAATCTTCAATCCTAATACTATAGTTCACAGCTATTAGTGGAGTCCATGTTTTGGATAGGAGATATATAAGACTACTTGCAAAGATATCTAGAATATTGTATAAAGGCCATATACATATAAAGGAGAAAAACAGTAATAATAATTAAAGTTCACTTGACAAAGTTGAGCATTTACAATGCCAAAGGTCCATACTTTTACTCAAAGAGAAAATAATATAAATTATACTAATGTAAAGCAATAAAAGTTGCAAATATTTTGATATTCTATATTGATAAATCCATTATTTAAGTGCTGTCATCAAGTTGTGAAAAGTGCCTATGTTGACGAATACCAATGTTCACATATGTATTATATATTATATGTTGTAGATATTATAAACTCTTAAATAACACATAATTGTCAATATATACATATATATTCATAATCATCCCAAATATGTTTATATTTTTATCAGTGGTAGGTAACATTTATTAAAAGAGTATCCAAAGAATATAAGTAATAGGAAGAAAAATGTTCCTTGTATACAGAACATGGTCACCAGCGAAAGTTCTCTAAATTTTTCCCTGGACACCATATTTGTATCACCTGAAAATTTGTTAAGAATGCAAACTGCCAGGAAATTCCCAGATCTACTGAAGCTTAATTGCTGAAGGAAATATTTGTTTAGCACTTTGTATTTTAAAAACCCTCCTGGTGACTCCAAATTGCACTATAATTTGCAGACCACTGATCTAAAGGAACTATTTAAATTACTTTATGAATTACTTGAAAGCTGAATTGTGTTGTATATTTATGAAATAAAGAACTTATGTTTCATCTGCACCAGTATGTTGCAGCTCATCATTATGAGGTACATCTAGGCCCCTATCTACTAGAATATGAATTCATATCCAGATATTTCTTAACACAAGACTGAAATCCACACCTCGCCACTCTCTTTCAAAACTTACCATCATTTATTCCACAAGAAAAAGGGTAGAATAAACTAATCTGCCTATACTGAGCTTCTACCACACCTCAGGCTTTATACATATGCTATCTATAATCTTCATAGCCATATAAGGGTGAAATTAAGATTCTGCAAGGGTAAATAGAGTACTGAAAGCAACATAACAAGCAAGGGCAGAGTAAGATTCTACTATAGTCTTCCTGGACCATAGACAATGTTCTTTCTACTGAAATGCTCACACCTCAATATCATATGATGCATTTCTAATATGAACACCCCACATGTTCAATTTAGTTTAATGAGTGATAAGTGAGCAAATAAATCATCCAAATTTTCTTGTTATTGCATTTTTAGGAGCTGCTACTAAGAACAACTGTACTTTCAGAAGGCAGTTTCCAGACATTATGCAGAAACTGAGAACCTCAGGCCAACGTGGTGGTCCACTTAACAAGGGAGGTAAGTAAAATTCTGAAGTCACTAAGGAGGGATGGTGTCATTGTTCAGATGTTTATAGGAGAGGAATTTCTATCATTTCATTACCTCAAATTATGTGGTCTTTTCAGTGCTCCTGGAAACATTTAAAATCCACAAAAACACAATAAAAGAAACTTTATAACTTTTTCAATGAAAATGTGAATTTCCACACCTTAAAAAGCATATCATACTACTGTGAATTGCTCATGGTTCATTTCGGTTAACTTACCTTCCAGATAGCTTCTTGGGAAAATAGGACTCAATTTAATTTTAAAGTCATTTTAAAATTACATGAAATGACATAAGGAGATGAATGCAATTCTTGCTAATGTTTTTTGGAGGAGTCATGGGGCAAGGGAGAGAAAGAAACAGATTAAGATGCTGCAGACATTTGTTATTTGAATAGCAGCAGGAATGGAAAACACATAGGGGTAACATTTTAAAGCTGTGTGTGGGAGGCACTTGCACAAAATATTTTGTCAACAGGATTTCTGCGTACACCTCTCACACACTGCTTAGGAAATTTACCCCAGAATACAGATTCTCAACATTTTTTTGTTGCAAGCTGTCTAGGCTATGTAATTAAAGTCCGCCAGCAAAATAGTATTCAGGTGTTGACAAGATTGATAGTTACCCAGCCTTTGCCAGATAGGGACAGAGCTAGACATTTTCATTTCACTCAACTACAGTTGTGAAAAATAATCTCTCTCATCTACCTCCTAGGGCAATCTCCTTTGCTGCTTTTCTACCAAGTATCTCTGCCAGCTCTAAATGACATTTCCTGTGTTTTTTTTTTTTGTGGTAGATGTTCACTCCCTCCAAGCACATTTATTAATATTTGATCAAATGCATGCTAACATCTTGAACTTTTATTCACAGTAATAAGAATCATGTTCTAAATAAATAAAAATATGTTTTTAAAAGAGCACATTGTGAGGCAGAGTCTGTTACGAGATGCTAATCATTGATTTTCTCTTTATTTATTTATACATACAATACTCCAGTGTCCCAAGGCACTGCCATGTGTGTGCTTATTGGGTTATGTTAATGTTCAAATCCAAATTTTCACATTAGTTAACTCAGATGTGATCATATAAGACTCAAATCTTCTTCCAGGCCACAAACACCCAATCTGTCCTTACTAAGTCTGTCTCAGCTATTTCAGGGCATATGCAGAGAATATCTCACCTGTTCTCCAGAAAAATCACACCCATGGTGCCAAAGCAATATACATTATCACTGCACTCAAGGAGGACACTTTGGTTCTTTAACTGCAGCTCATGCCCTTTATAAAATTGTTGCTTAGTGAGTCTTCTCTCAACACAGCTAAAGGTACAAAATCCTTTTTCAACAGTACTACTTTGTTCTGTCTTTACTAAATATGGGAGAAAAACCAACTTTTCTTTGAAATGAAGATAGCATTACATCTCACTCTCTGTGTCATAGAGTATCTTTGCATACAACACCTTCATTCTCTACCTGCAATTCATGTTTCTAAAACTTGATATTATTTGTCAATATGAGAAGAAAATGTTTTTTATGGTTCCAGGATTTATCAATAAAGTTGTCTTTTCAAAATCATTCCCATTACCCAAAATTTGAGATGGGTGGTCAAATGATTTAACATCTAAACCAAGATATTATTGTAAAAATGCTAATAATTATCTTAAGACAATCACCATAAGCCAGAATTGACTCTGTCAGACCAGAACAGATGTTCACCTTATCCAGAATTAATGACTCTGTTTCTAATCTCTGCTTAACTACACAGGGATCATATCCTGCTAGTCATCTATTCACTCATCAGACCAACAACATTTATTGACCACATATTATGGGTCTGTAAAAAGCTCATAGAAAATACATATCATAAAAACAATATGCATTGGCCGGCGCCGCAGCTCACTAGGCTAATCCTCTGCCTGCAGTGCCGGCACCCCGGATTCTAGTCCCGGTTGGGGCGCCGGATTCTGTCCCTGGGTGCTCCTCTTCCAGTCCAGCTCTCTGCTGTGGTCCGGGAAGTCAGTGGAGCATGGCCAGAGCACTTGGGCCCCTGCACCCGCATGGGAGACCAGGAGGAAACACCTGACTCCTGGCTTCGGATCGGTGCAGTGCAATGGCCGTGGCGGCCATTTGGGGGTGAACCAACGGAAAGAAGACCTTTCTCTCTCTCTCTCTCTCTCTCTCTCACTGTCCAACTCTGCCTGTCAAAAAATATGCATGGATTTCCAAATATTTGCATCAAAATGAATCTTTTAAATCTATTTCCATAATTTTAATTAAAATTTTATTTTCTTTAAAGAAATTTTAAAAATTAAATGAAATTAAAATTTTATTGTTTACTTGAAAAGAAGAAAAAGAACAAGAGGCAGATGAGAGAGAGAGTAGAAGAGAAACGAGGAGAGGAGTGTGGGGATGAGGAAGAGAGAGAAGAGAGGGAGAGGGAGAAGGGGGAGAGAAAGAGAGAGAGTTTCTCCATCACTTATCCACTCCCCAAATGATTTCTATGATTCATGATCAAATCCAAGTGCTCTGATATGGGATACGGGCATTGTAACTACTAAGCCAAATGCCCTTCCTGAGCTTTCTGATCAACATAAGCTCAAGGTGGGAAAGACGAAAAAAAGAGCAGGATATAGCTTCCATCTTTGTAAAACACAGGTATAGTAAAGGATTATACTTTAAAAAATCTATTAAAATGGTGAAAACAAATGGTTAATTATAATAGCCAATTAACAAGATAATAATAATTAATAGTTATGGAATATAGGTGGTAGGGCTGGTGTTGTGGCATAGCAGGTTAAACTGCCACCTGCAATGCCAGCATCCCACACGGACACTTGTTCATGTGCTGGCTGCTCCATTTCCAATGCAGCTCCCTACTAATGCACCTGGGAGAGCAGCAGAAAATGGGTACTGAGGTAAATAGTTTTAAGACAAATTTAGGAATTTATAAAATGTGAAAAGAGCTAGAAGAAAGTTGCATAAGACACTCAAATCCTATGATGGCATACCTTGTAAGTCATTTAAAATGTCCTGAGGGCAATGGGGAACCATCCCGAAGTTTTTAAGGTGAGCACTATGGATGGTCAAGAATAAACAGTAGTGACATATTGAATGATGAAAAGTGAACTAAAGTTCTAACACTAAAATATACCTCCCCACACACATGTGTGGGCATGTGCGCACACACACACACACACTACACGTGAGCATGATCAATAACAACTTGATGAGAAAACATTAAGATTGCAAGCCATATAGTCTCCTTTGTAACTTAATTCTTCTGTTGCACCATACATAAATAAAAGGACATGTCTGTTTTACAGTAGAAATTTTATTTATAAAAATAGGCTTGAGAAATAGAGTTGGCCTGCAAGTCAGAGTTTGCCAACCCCAGTCTTAGGCAATACCTGATTGAGTTAGCCTCACTTCCCAGACTGGATACAATACAGCAAGATAATCTTTGCTGTTATATAACATATATATCTAGGAACATATTTTTTTCTCTTAGATATAGTCTACTTTTTGTTTTCAATTTAGAATCCAGGCTTCCCATTTTTGAAGATTATCTTTTAATTCCCAATAGTAGTATCGGTCTATAGTTAATATCTATTATGATCCTATTATCCTAAGTGGCTCTTGAGCTGTTGGATCTGACATATGGCTACTTCACAGTTCACTGACCATAAACAGGTGTGAAGATTCATTTAACTCCTAAACCACCGTCATTATTATTTTTCCAGCTTTAGAAATGTTGCAATATTTGTCCTTTTAAACATTTTACCTATATAAACACATAGACAATCTACAGTAATTATGGTGTTCTGTTTTATATATTGTTTTTATTAGGAACTATTCAAGAAAAGATGTTAAAGGAAAATATTGACCAAGTAACCCATTACATATTCAGGTTTCTCATCATTTTTCTTCATTCAATAAACATTTAATACAACTATTAATGTAAAGTACTGGATTACATACAGGGATGCTACTATAAATAAAACACAGTCTGTGTCCTGAAAGGAATTACAGTCCAGAGCAGTTGCTGGAATCTTCCAGTAGGTTATATAGTTGCAAGAATATTTTGTATTTCTCTCTAGCTTGAGTGCTCTAATAAATTTTATGATCAATTTAAAATTACTGAGACCAACCCACTTTGCTACAGGGATTTTTTTTATTTTATTTTGCAGCAATCCTCCTACCCCCAAATTCTGTTGTGCTTAAATGTCTATGAATTAACCACTATTATTGTTCTTCTTCCATTTTATGATATACAAACAGATTCTGAAGTCATTCTCTAAGAGCCAGAATCTAAAACTGTAGATCTTTGAATAATAGTTTGTCTTTCTTTCATGTCTCCAGTGCTACTGACAGAGGAGTAGGTTTGCTGATGGTCAAACAGAAAGTCATCAGCAGTTCTACAGTGAAGTCAGTTTGCCAGAATTTGCTTACATTACCCCTGGAGTCTTGTTCATGGCCCCCATAAGATTACAGAAGGCATTTTTGGGATGCTATTGATGAGTAGAAGGTTAAGCTGCCACCTGTAGTGCTGGCATGCACTATGGGCTCCAGTTCAAGTCCTAGATGTTATTCTTTTTATCCAGTTCCCTGCTGATGTGTCCAGGAAAGCAGTGGAAGATGGCCCATGCCCCTGGCCCCTGTCATCCACATGGGAGAGTGAGAAGAAGCTCCTGGCCTGTGTCTTGGCTCTGGGACAGGATGTTGTGGACATTTGGGGAATAAGCCAGCAGATAGAAGATCTCTCTCTGTCATGAACTCTACCTTTCAAATAAATAAATAATTCCTTAAAAATTAAAAAAAAATTATAGAAGATATTTTATCAAAAATTATATAAGCCTGAAGGAATTCCATCATCATGGTTTAGAAGGTTTATTTATTTATTTGAAAGTCAAAGTTATAGAAGGAGAAGGAAAGGAAAAGAGAAGGAAGAAAGAGACAGAGAGAGAGCTCTTCCATATACTGGTTCACTCCCCAGATGTTTGCAATGGCCAGGGTTAGTCCCCACTAAAACCAAGTGCCAGAAGCTTCATCTGGCTCTCCCACATGGGAGGCAGGGGCTGAAGTGCTTGGACGATCCTCCACCTTGTTTCCCAAGCCATTAGCAGGAAGCTGCATTTGAAGTGAAGATGCCAGGACAGAAACTAGCATACATTTGGGATGCTGACATTCCAGGTGGTGGCTTTACTCAGTATGGTGCAATACAAGCCCCTCCAGTATTACTTTTAGAGTAACAAAAGAACAAAATAAATTTTATTAATCCAGAATTACAAACACACACACAAAAAAAATAAAACCTGAAAGAATTCATTATCAGAATTGTACCACAAGATAGCAAAGAAGGATTTTTAGGTAGGAGCTATAATAAATTAAAATTCAATCTAGAAATCCTCCTAAGAAATAGGAAAAAGGAGCATGATAAATGGTAAAATAAAAGTAAATATAAAAGGCATTTTTCTATAATTTAATGGCTCTCATGCATAGCTATACTATATTCATTAATGAATGATCAGTATGATTAATCAGCGCCTACCACAGGTAAAATTAAACAATTCAAATAATTCAAATATAACAAGGCAGAAAAGGAGAGGATGGAATAAAGAAAAACTGAACATCAAAAATTATCATTATGGTAAATTAAACCAAGCTATATCAATGATTATATTAAGGAAAATAAGTATAGATACTGTAATAACAGGCAAAAAAAAAATTCAGAGTAAAACAAAATTGAAATATATGTTCTTTTTAAGAAACCTACTTTAAATATAAATACATAAATAATTTAAAAGCAAAATGATTGAAAAGGATGTGATATTTTATCACTAATTTATATAAGGTTAGGATTCAGATTAATATTGTGAAAAAAGTAAACTTCAAAACAAGGAACGCTGTCAGCAATGAAGAGGCACATTATGCCAATGCATTCAAATCTAACAATTCTAAATCCTCATGTACCAAGGGATAAAAAAAAAGCAGAACTTCATATTCTATGCCCAATACACCCAAAACACACCACTGGGTAATCAATGAATGAAAAGAGACTCCACTAAGCCACAGAGGCATAGTTCAAAGATAAAATCCACCAGAGGAGAAAATCAACAAGCATTCAAATGCCTAAAAATAAATGCAGAAATTCGAAAAAACAAGAATACGGAAGACAACATGACTTCAATAAAGGAACACAATAAAACTGCAATATTAGAATATTAGAATGTGGAAATGAAGATACTGATTAAGTGCTTGAAAAGGAATTCAAAAGATTAATCATAGGATTACTCAGAAGGAAATAGATGCAAATTCATAAGTTAAAAGAAATCCATACATGAAACAGATGGAAAATTCACCCATGAAATTGAAATTCTGAAGAGGAATAAAACTGAAATATTAGAAATGAAGAATTCAATATGTCAAGTAAAAAATATACTAGGAAGCCTTAACAACAGACTTGGTGAGACAGAAGATAGAACATCTAAGCCAGAACAGAAATATTTGGAAATTTCTCAGTCAGACAAAGACAAAGGAAGATGATGACGAAGGAAGATGAAGACGATCAAGAAGTTGAAGATGAAGGAAGATGAAGGAAGAAGAAGAAGGAGGGGGGGGGAATAATTAGAAAAATTAAAAACAGTGCTAGAGATTTATAGGATACTATCAAGTGAAACAACTTATGGGCCTTAGGAGTTCCTTGAAATGTAGAGAGAATGGATTAGAAGGCCTATTTAGTGAAATAATTACAGAAAATTTTCTAATTTGGAGAAAAAATGGGATGGCCAAGTATATGAGCACATAGAACTCCTGACATGAACTAATAGAGTTAGAATTCCTAAGAGACATAACATAAAAGATCTTTAACATGACACATTGTAGTCAAACTTTCAAAAGAAAAACATAAAGAAAAAATTCTAAAATGTGCATGAGAGAAATGCCAGATTACTTTCAGAGGATCTTCTCATCAGAAACTCTACATGCTTAGAGAGAATGGAGAGACATAATCCAAGTCTTAAAAGAAAAAAAAAAAAACCTGTCAACCCAGAATAATGTACTCTGCAAATCTCTCATTTATGAATGAAGGTGAAATAAAGATATTCTATAACAAAGAGAAATTGAAAGAATTTTCAAACATTTGTCAACCTTAAATTGAAGCTAAAGGATGTAATCCACAAATACAGAGGATAGACATGATTATGATAGAATGTGAAGGCAGAAAATCTCCCAGGAAAACTACAAAGGCAATACAAAGCAAACAATAAGAATATTAAAAAAAATGGCAGGGCCAAGTCATTACATATCAATAGTAACCTTGAACATAAATGATCTCAATTCTCCAATTACAGGCTACTTGATTGGATTAAAAAACAAGACCCATCTATTTGCTGGCTCTAAGAAACATGCCTCACCAACAAAGATACATGCAGATTGAAAGTGAAAGGATAGGAAAAGATATTCCATGCTAATGGAAAGCAAAAAAGAGCAGGAGTAGCATCCTGCTATAAAACAAAATACACTTTAATAAAAAAAAAACTGTTAAAAGAGAAAAAGGGGGCACTATGTAAGATTAAGGGATCAATTCAACAAGAAGTTGTGTCTACAATAAATGTATATGTACCCAGTGCCAGGGCACCTGGCTATTTAAATTAAGGTTAATGTATCCAAAGGGAGATATAGACTCCAATACAATAGCAATGTAGGACTTCACCACCCCACTTTCATCAATGTACAGATCAACAAGACAGAAAATCAATAGATACAACAGAGCAATTTGACACTATGGACAAGATGGACCTAACAAATACCTACAGAACCTTTCATCCCACAGTTGCAGACTACACGTTATTTTTTATCAGTGCATGGAACTTTATATAGGATAGACCATATGCTAGGCTAGTTTCAGAAAAGTCAAGAAAAACTAAAATACAATGCATCTTTTTTCCCCAATAAAATGAATCTGGAAATTAACAACTCAAGAAATTCTACGGAACTTGCAAACACAAAGAGACTGAACAACATGTTCCTGAATTAACAGCGAGCGGTTCATAGAACAAATCAAAAGGGAAATTAAAAAAAAATTCTGCAAACAAATGAAGATGATAATAAAAGATATTAAAACCTATCAGATACAGCAAAAGTAATGTGAAGAGGAAACTTTATAGAAATTCATCCCTAATTTAGTCCCTAATTAGTCCCAAGAAATTGAAAAGGCATCAAATAAAAGAGATATTAATCTATGTCAATGTTATAGAAAAACAACAAGCAACCAAGCCCAAAATTAGTAGGAGGAAAGAAATAATTTAAATTAGATAATAAATAAATAAAATTGAAACAAAAAAAACAATACAAAAGATCATTCAAATGAAAAAGTTTTATTTTTTGGAAAAAGTAAACAAAGTTGATAAGCCAATGGACCAACTCACCAAAAACCAGAGAGAAAACTCAAATTAATGAAGTCAAAGATGAAAAAAGAAAGGTAACAATGGATAGCACAGAAATAAAAACAATCATCAGGAATTACTATAAAAAGCTATATACCAACAAATCAGAAAATCTAGAAGAAGTGGATAGATTAGTGACACACACAATCTACCAAAATTGAGTCATGAAGACATAGAACAGCAACCATGACTACAATTAAATCAGTAATAAAGACCTTCCCAACAAAGAAAACCCCAGGATTAAATGGCTTCACTGCTGAATTCTACCAGACTTTTCAAGAAGAATGAATTTCCATTCTTCTCAAACTACTCAAAAAAATTCAGAGAGAGGGAATCATCTCAGACTCCTTATATGAAGCCAACATCAGCTTAATTCCTAAACCAGATAAAGAAACAGCAGAGAAAGTGAACTATATATTAACATCCCTGGTGAACATAGATGTAAAAATCCTCAACAAAACAATAGCTCATAATATCCAACAACACATCAGAAAGATCATTCATGCAGACCAAGTATGATTTAGTCCTGGCACACAAGGATGGTTCAACATTTGCAGACCAATAAATGTGATAAATCACCTAAACAAACTGAAGAATAAAAACCATGGATTATCTCAACAGATACAGAGAAAGCATTTAATAAAATACAACATCTTTTCATGAGAAAAATCTTTAAAAATTGGGTATTTAAGGAATATTACTCAGCACAATCAAGGCAATTTATAACAAACCTACAGCCAGCATCTTATCAAATGGGGAAAAGTTGGAAGCATTTCTACTAACATCTGGAACTGGACAAGGATGCCCACTTTTACCATTGTTAATCAATATAATTCTGGAAGCTTATCCAGAGCCATTAGGCAAGAATACAAATTGGAAAGATGAAGTCAAATTATCCCTACTTGCAAATGACATTATTTGATACATAGGTAACCAAAACATTCTGATAAGAGAACTACAGGAACTCATAAAAGAGTTCAGTAAAGTGGCAGGATATAAAATTAACACACAAAAATCAATAGTCTTTGTATTCATAGAAAAATGCCCTGGCTAAGAAAGAACGTCTAAGATCAATCCATTCACAACAGCTACAGAAAAAAAAAATTAAATACTTTGGAATAGATTTAACAAAGGAGTTGAAAGGTCTCTACGATGAAAATTACAAAACATTAAAGGAATAAATAGAAGAAGACAAAAATAATGGAAAAACCTTCCATATTTATGAATTGCAAGAATTAATAACATCAACTTGTGCATACTACTGAAAACTGTTACAGATTCAATGCAATCCAAATCTAAATACCAACAACATTCTTTTCAGATCTGGAAAAAAATGATACTAAAATTTGTATGGAATCACAAGAGACCCCAAATAGCTAAAGCAATTTTATATGACAAAAACCAAGCTGCAGGCATCACAATACCATATTTCAAGATATTACAGGGCAGTTATAATCGAAACAGCTTGGTACTGGCACAAAAATAGACATGTAGACCAATGAAACAGAACAGAAACCCCAGAAATCAATCCACACATCGCATCCAAAATCAACTTAATCTTGACAAAGGAGCTAAAATCAATCCCTGGTTTGATTTTAACAAATGGTGCTGGGGAAACTGAATCTCCACATGCAAAAGTATGAACAAGACCCCTACCTTACACCTTATACAAAAGTTGACTTAAATGGATCAAGGATCTAAATCTATGACCAGTTACCACCAAATTACTAGAGGAGAACATTGAGGAAACTCTGACATTGGCATAAGCAAACATTTCTTAGAAAAGACCCTAGAAGCACAGACAATCAAAGCTAAAATAGACAAATGAGATTATATTAAGCTGAGAAGTTTCTGCACTATATAGGAACAGACAGCGAAGTGAAGAGTCAACTGACACAATGGGAGAAAATATTTATAAACTATTAAACTGATAAAGGATTCATATCTAGAATCTATAAAGAGCCTAAAAAACTAAAAAATAACAAAACAAACAAAATCCAGTTAAGAAATGGGCAATGGACTTGAACAGGCATTTTTGAAAAGCAGAAATTCAAATGGCCAACAGAAACATGAAGAAATGTGTAGAATCACAAGCCCTCGGGGAAATGCAAATCAAAACCACAGTGAGGCTTCACCTCACCCCAGTTAGAATGGCTCTCATACAGAAATCAACAAATAATAATGCTGGCAAGGATGTGGGAATAAAGGATCCCTAATCCACTGTTGGTGTGAATGTAAAGTAGTACAGCTATTGCAGAAGACAGCATTGAGATGCCTAAAAAAGCTACAAATAGATCTACCATATGACCCAGTAATTCCACTTCTTGAAATTTACCCAAGGGAAATGAAATCAGTATTTGAAAGAGTTATCTCTACCTGAACAGTGCTTTTTGTTTTTTCTTTTTACTATTTGTCTCCACCTATAATTGTGGTTTTGTCCATTTCTCCTATAATTTTTTGTGGTTTTTTGCTTCAATGAAATTATGTGGGCCTACAATTTTTTTCCTCATTTGCATTTTGCCTTTAAGGTGGAGACTTCAAAATATCTCAGTACTTGATAGAACAAGTAGACAGAAAGTCAATAATATTGAAGAACTGGACTTTAAAACAACTTCACTTCTTTCAATTACAGAACACTATATTCAATATCATACAACATAGTTTTTAATTGTATAAAAATATTCACAGAAATAGCTTATATTTTGAGACATAAAACAAACATTAAAAAGTGTAAAAGATTTGAAATGACCACAATGGAAGTAAGTTGGAAATAATCAAAGACAAAATTAAATTACATGCTAAAAACCACAAGTTACAGACAAACTTGTAAGAAAAATCAGAAATTATCATGAGATCACAACATAATAAAAGATTTTTAATGCAGTTACAAGAGGAAATGTACATCATTTCATGCATATATTAGACATTAAGGAAGACTCAAGATAAATAATACAAGTGTCCACCTTATGGAAGAAGACTGGGACCAGCATGTGGCATAGCAGGCAAAGCCATCACCTGAAGTAGCAGCATCCCATATGGGTGCAAGGTTCATGAACCAGCTGCTCTGCTTCTAATCCAGCTCCCTGATAATGGTCTGGGAAAAGCAGCTGAAAATTGCTTAGGTGGTTTTGTCAGTGCTACCCGTGTGGAACACCAGAAATAAGCTCCTGGCTCCTGATTTCAGTCTGGCCCAATGCCAACCATTATAACCATCTGGAGAGTGAACCAGGGGATGAAAGATATGTCTTACTCTCTCTCTCTTTTGGGAGATTACATTGGAATCTATGTCTACATTCAGATCTGTTACCAGTTCTTTTAAAAAGTCAGGTGCCCTATAATTGGATACATATACATTTATTACAGTCAGATCTTCCTGTTGTATTGATCACTTAATCATCACATAGTATAATTCTTTGTCTCTTTTAACAGTTTTAGTGTTAAAGTCTATTTTGTCTGATTTTATGATGGCTACACTTGCCCTTTTATTTCTGTTAGCATGAAATATCCTTTTTGATCCTTTCACTTTCAGTCTATGTGTATCTTTGTTGGTGAGGTATGTTTCGTATAGGCAGCAAATACATGAGTCTTGCTTTTTAATCCATTCAGCCAGTCTATATCTTTCAATTGGAGAGGTAAGGCCATTTACATTCTAGATAACTATGTATAAGTAACTAGTTGGCCCTGCCATTTTTCCATGAATATTCCTATTGTTTACTTCGGATTTCTTTTGGACTTTTACTGGGGGATTTTCTGTCTTTTCATTCTTTCATGATGGTTACTTCTTCCTGTATTTCTGTGTAGTACATCCTTAAGCATCTTTTGTAAGGCTGGACAAGTGGTGACAAATTCTTTCAATTTCTGTACGTTATGGTAGGTCTTTATTTCACCTTCATTCATAAATGAGAGCTTTGTGAACTATAGTACTCTGGATTGACAGATTTTTTTTCTTAAAACTTGGAATATATCTCACCACTCACTTCTAGCCTGTAGGGTTTCTGATGAGAAGTCAACTGTGAGTCTAATTAGAGATCCTCTGAAAGTAATCTAGCATTTCTCTCATGCACATTTTAGAATCTTTTCTTATGCTTTACTGTGGAAAGTTTGACTGCAATGTGTCATGGTGAAGATCTTTCCTGGTAATATCTGTTAGGAGTTCTATGTGCTTCCTCTACTTGGACATTCTTTTCTTTCTCCAGATTGGGGAAGTTTTCTGTAATTATTTCACTAAGTAGGACTTCTATTCCCTTCTCCCTTTCAAGACCTATGATTACTTTTTTGAATTCAATTTCCAGCATTTCCTCAATATCTTCATCTTCACATTCTAATATTGAAATCTGTTGTGGTCTTTTGGGCAGGTCATGCATGGTCTTTTCCTTATTCTTTTTTCTTGAATTTCTGCATTTATTTTTAGGTATTTATAGCATGTTTTCTTTTTTTTCCTTGATGACTTTTAATTATGCCTCTGTAGCTTAGTGGAAAATCTACACCTTCAGTGAATTCCAAGAGATGTGTGGTGGGTATGGCCAGCAAGCTCTGGTCAGTGCTCCAGGATGGGGTAAGTATCCAGGGTAACATCTAAGTTGGGCATGGTAGCTTCATACTGGTTAACTGGATGGAGGGTAATGATCACCTCTGTTGGTGCAACCTACTCTTCTCCAAGCTCAGGAATGCCCAGGTTTTAGCTCCCAGTGTGTTCATCAGTCATCCACACCATGGTATGAACCACAAATATGATCTGTTCAGTCCTTCCTGTGAGCACGGTTCCTTCTGCTATGAGATGCTCTAAGCAACTAAGGAGCTTTGAGAGTGTGCAGCAGCACTCTGTGATTGCCCCAAACCCAGCTAAATTCTGCCTCTTCTCACAGTCACTGTGTTTTCTGTCTCAGCTCCCAGGGTTCTCAGGGCAGGAAGTACCATTCGGGCCACTCTGCCCTGCTAGCCCATTCTCTTTGCAAGGAGACGTGTGTTCCCAGAGCTGCTGACCATGTTGGTTCCAGCCTGCTGGATCAAGTCTGGTCCTCCTAACCTGATTTTATGTCCATGGGGAAGGCAAGTTTTTCTCTCTGTAAGTTCTCTGGATCACAAGTGCACAAAACACCTGTAAGTCACAGGCCCACTCAACAATTGTGCTGGGTGCATAGGAGAGTCTGTAGGTGGCACTTCCCTTCTGTAGGGATGGCTCCTCCTCCCTGCCCATTGCTGAGTGTGTACAGCTGGCAATGGAGACCTTCTCAGTCAGTTGCTCTTTAACTGCTGTGATTTGCCTCACTGACTTGGTGGAGGGCAAACCCAATAATTGCTAGGTGCAAGTACATGAGCTGGTGTAGCTGCTACCTGTGCCTGTCTCCAAAAATGGTGCCATGGTGCAGCCCTGCCACAGCTGGTTGCAGGTTGCTGTTGTATTAGGGAGAAAGGTGGGGGGGGGGGGGGAGAGAAAGAGAGAGAGAGGGAGAGGGAGAGAGAGAGAGAGAGAGAGAAAGAGAGAGAGAGAGAGAAACAGAATGTGCCACTTTTTTCCATCCCCCACTTTGGGTCAGCAGTTGTCCCACTATCCTGAGGGATGTGGGCCAGATTCAAAAAGGTACATTTCACTAAGCTCTCCCTCTCACTGTATCAGCAGTGGCATGGGCCCATGCAATCCAATATCATCTGGTTTGCCAGGGAGGGCACCTTCTTCCCTTACCCAAGCTCCTGGGTTCTTTTATTGTCTTGTTGCACCTTGCTGTGTGTCTGCACTTAACCCACAGGCCTGGGCCATTTCTACTATTTTCACAGGATCTCCCATTGCAGCTTTACCCTGAGAGTGTACTTTTCCCACTTTTTTTATATTAATTTTGCCCAGCCTGAGTCAGACCTTCCTGTCACTATTCTGCCATCTTGGAACCCCCAACTCACTATTTTTAATGCTTTAAGGCAAAAGGATCACATTAACTTCACCTCCCAATCCTCATGAACTCCAAGGAAAATTCATTGCTGGACACCTAGAAAATATCATGTAGTTTTTCTTATTTCCCATCATAGGGATTTTCCAAATGGAGAAATCTGCAAAATGTTTACTTTACTGGAAATACAAAATAACGCACTTGAAAGGAAACTAAATTTTGTTCCAAGAAACCTGTCAAAACAATAACTCAAACATTAGTTCCAACTATCTGTTGGGCCAAAGAATTAGCAATGGGGGCAGCACTGTAGTATAGTGAGCTAAGCCTCTACCTGTGGTGCCAGCATCCCATATGGGTACCAGTTCATGTTTTGGCTGTTCCTTTTCTGATCCACCTCTCTGCTATGGCCTGGAAAAGCAGTGTAAGTTGGCCCAAGTGTTCAGGGCCCCTGTACCCATGTGGGAGGCCCAGAAGAAGCTCCTGGCTCCTGGTTTCAGATCAGCCCAGTTCCAGCCATTGCAGGCATTTGGGGAATGAACCACCAGATATAAGATTTTTCTCTCTCTCTGTAACTTTACCTCTCAAACAAATAAATAAAATCTTTAAAAAAGAGTTATCAATGAAGTGGCATCCTTACATAGCACAGAACTTCATTGCACAGAGCAGAATACCCATTTGACACTTCCCTGTGAATAAAGGAAAGGTGACTCACCACCTCCAAGTGTCCACTATGACTTATAGCTTGAAGTTCAAGAGACTTGATGCTGAGGAGGTAACATTGTAAGAAAATGATTCGTAGAAATTAAATCTTCCCATCTCCCAGATCCAAAATTGATTTCTATCTCCTTCAAATCTGAACAGCTCGTGAGAATGGAACACAGATAGCTGATATTACCATTTTTTCCCACTTAATAATATTGAAAACAATCTTCCATGCTTGCTTTTTAAACAAATGTGATGAATATGTTCTAAACAGTGTTGTCTGGATTGATTTTCAAGAGATCTTTTATGTCATTATACAGAATTATTTTAACTTTTACCTGTGAAAGTTATTAACACTAGCATCTCTGAAGAAACTATGCGTCTGTAACAGCATTAGGATATTTTCTTATGAGAGATAAAACCTCTCATACAATCAACCATAGGTAACGTAGCATGCATATGGATACTAACTTATTTCCTCCAAGATAAAGTTTTATTTCTGGATCTAAAGATAAAATTAATTTTACCCTAGCATTTTTGCTGTGTGTGACTCTTTGTAACATAAAAATCTATCTCTTAAGTTTCACCATGACTTACAAATCTTACAAAGCTACATCATGACATGTATTGGTGAAATCTGATGACTCATCAATCTGGAGAGAATTGGTTTTTGTGTGTGTTTTATTACACAAAACCTCTTCACTATGATGTGACATGTCATCAATATGTCAACTTACTGTACTGTTTGAGAATAGAGATTTCAGTTTCTCACACTGCATCTTGTCCAAACATTTTACTCACTTTAATTTTACATGCTGACATTATTTGTTTTTCACCAGCTGTGTGACTTTTCCTTTTATGAGTAGTAAGTTCAGTTATTAACTAACTAGATTCCTGAGGCTTTTGCCTGAACATGACTTTTTTAAAAATTAAACTTTGCTGTTTTCAGAATATTATATGCATGTGAAATAAACATCACCAGTACCTTAAAAATGGTTGTGAGCTATATGCTAATAACTTTTATATTTTTTGGCGTGTTTACATTTGTGAATTCTGCTTCTTCACAATTCATCATATCAGAATTATCAAGAGTTAAGAATCCCCCTCACCTTTAACTCATCTTTAAATATCACCATGTTGGATAGCCAGATTTTCTTTTTAAATAAAAGAACTTTATACAATAAAAACTTGAAGGTTATAGTAGCTAAATGATAACATTATTAAAAATTAGTATCTCATAATACAATTCAGTTCTAATTTACAGAATCCTTATTTTCCCTAGCTTACAACAACAAGATACAGAACAGTAGCTAATTTCTGCACATTTACAATGTGCAGAAGTTCCTTGTTTATATTGAAAAAATGTCACCAATTTTCCATTACACAAGCAGAGTGAGCTTGGTCAATCCTATCAATCAGACCACAGTATAATCAAGAAAGTGGTGGGAAGTAGTTAAGAGGGAGAAGCTGGCGTCATCATCATACCATCAAATCTCCCTCCAACAGTTATCAATTACCAGTGTCTTCCCCTATTTCATGTCAGAATCTAAGAATGAACTGTCATAAAATGTTTAAAGATCTATAATAAAATTTCTAACGGTGATGCACAGTCAACATTCACTTCTTGCAGAATTAACCTCAAAAATTCCTCAAAATTTAAATAACAATGTTTTTCTCAAACATGATCTCTTAAAAACCATTAACAACATTTGTAGAAATTTAAGTGAGAAAGTGTTTAAAAATCAATGTAATATTGCTTTATGTTAAGCACACAGAATTTTTGGTTAAATTGTAGATTTCAAGATTAGATGTCTGTATTAATGGTATTTTAATATGTGATAAATATATAGTTTAACTCATTGGCTAAAATGTAGACTAATGAATGGCTCCAGAAAAAGTGACCATCAATTCAGAAGAAAAGAATAATAATTCCAAATATTCTAAATATCTTAAATAAAATCATAACATAAATTTCAGAGATTTGAAATGGTTGAGTTCAATAAAAAACAGAAAATTTAGAGCAAGGAACTCTAAGAAACTTTACAAAAGAATTTTTCCTAGTTCAAATCTAAATGGTATGAAAGAAAAGATGAAGAAAAAGATTAAGATTTTTGTCTGTAAAAAAAAAAGTTAATAGAAAAACATTTTTCTAAAAAGTATAAGGCAAATGATTTGTATATTATACCATAGCTATTATAAGTTAATGGAATCAAAGTAATATAAAAATGTGCAAAATCTAACAGACAATTTCCAGCAAACTCAAATGAATAACAAACAGGTTGAAGTACGTTCAAGACCATAAATGGCCTGTAAAATGCAGAGTTAACTGACAACTATGTTTCATATGAGTTCTAGTATTTTAATTTCTTTCCATGATTACCAGGACTTAGAAGTGCTACAACCTCGAGAGGCGGCAAGATGGCGGAATAGGCAGGAAGCACACTTAGTCCAGGGGGAGAGAAAGTTTAATATAAGTGGAGATACTGCAGTGTCAAGGAAGAGTAGGGGATGAAACAGCAGAGGAAACTCTTCCGGAACTAGTGATTCACAGTGGACCTGCGTGGAGAGCGTGGGAGCCCAAGTTCGGGACACCAGCGGCAGACTCAACGCACCAGCGCTGGAACGCGAGGTGAGCCGAACCTCCATAGCCCGAGATACCAGCAGGCAAGCGGAAAGAGGAGGCTAGAGGGAACGAGGCTTGAAACTCCGTGGGGAAAAGTTCACCAGGCTAACTAGAAGAGAGAGAAAAAAAAAATAAAAAAAGTGACTGATACGGACACAAGTTTCTCTCTCTCCGCTCACCTCTCACAGGCGAGCAAGACAGAGCAGGCGCCATTTTGGACATACGTCATAAGCAGGGCGACCTCAGGTCTGCACCAGCCCTGAGCCTAGCAGAAAAACCTGACTCTGTGGGGAGGGGTGAAATAACAGGAGATTAGCATCTAACTTGGCAACCCAGTGGGAGACTGCAGGAGAATTGGAGCCCACACTGAGGGCAGCAGAGATTCCCTGTGTGGTCCTTGGGAAAGAGCTTCCGATCTCTGGCTCCTGTGGGTATATCATTTGCCTGCTAACTACCTCCAATTACGTTCAGCTGTGCGGAATTACTTCCCTTTTAAATCAAAAAAAGAAAGAGAGATTTACCACACCTAACCTGGGAGTGTCATCCTTGACACACCCTCAACCCTGAGGAACCAAACACAGCTCTCAGTCCACACTCATCTCAAGCCTCTAAGGCTCCACTGAAAGCAGACAGTCCACTTAATATAGAGCCATAGTGTAACAAGAAAAAACACCACAGTGAAGAAACCAAATATCTCCAACATGCCAAACAACAAACGCAAAAACCAAGCTAACAAGAACAAGGAAGAAACTATGACGCCCCCAAATGAAAAAGACACCCCAATTCAAGATTATGAAGATGATAAGATCGAAGAAATGCAAGAAGCAGATCTCAAAAAATTGATAAGAACATTAAGAAGTTCTCAAAAACAAATTCTTGAACTACAGAAATCCTTCATGGACAAGATAGAAAATCTCTCTCGTGAAAGTGAAATATTAAGGAGGAATCAAAATGAAATGAAACAACTAGTGGAACAAGAAACTCTGATAGTGACTAGAAATCATAATGAAATGAAGAGTTCAATAGATCAAATGACAAACACATTAGAGAGCCTTAAAAACAGAATGGGCGAAGCAGAAGAGAGAATATCAGACTTAGAAGACAGAGAACAGGAAAGGAAACAGGCAAACCAAAGAAAAGAAGAAGAAATTAGAAATCTAAAAAATATTGTCAGGAATTTACAGGATACTATTAAAAAACCCAACATTCGGGTTCTAGGAGTTCCTGAAGGCATGGAGAGGGAGAAAGGATTAGAAGGCATTTTCAGTGAGATACTAGCAGAAAATTTCCCAGGTTTGGAGAAGGACAGAGGCATCTTAGTACAGGAAGCTTATAGAACCCCTAATAAACATGACCAAAAGAGATCCTCACCACGACATGTTGTAATCAAACTCACCACAGTGAAACATAAAGAAAAGATCCTAAAAGGTGCAAGAGAGAAACGTCGGATCACTCTTAGAGGATCTCCAATTAGACTCACAGCAGACTTCTCATCAGAAACCCTACAAGCTAGAAGGGAATGGCGAGACATAGCCCAGGTACTAAGAGAGAAAAACTGCCAGCCCAGAATACTATATCCTGCAAAGCTCTCATTTGTGAATGAAGGTGAAATTAAGACTTTTCACAGCAAACAGAAACTGAAAGAATTTGTTGCCACTCATCCTGCCCTGCAAAAGATGCTTAAAGATGTGTTACACACAGAAACACAGAAACATGGTCACCAATATGAAAGAAGGTAAAGGAAGGAAACCTCACAGCAAAAGATCACAGGAAGCTCAATTTCTCTTTGACATAGAATTAAACTCTGATGCTCTGTTAAAGCAATGTGTTAAAGTAATCTATTATGTTCTCTTGATGTCTGTTAAATTCTAATTGTTCAAAAACAGCTGAATTTTTATTAAGAGCAATGGGTTATTTAAATATGTGCTTTTTTCAAAAATTTGAATATCTGCTGCTCATAAAACTAAAGCGTTGTTGGTTCTGTGTTTAGCTGTCCTCCTATAGGTTCCTATGGACTTTTTCCAGCCACTTTTATTGTATTCAGTACGTTGGGATGGCTCTGTAAACAGATGAAGCCAATAATGTATTAACAGTACCAACTGAGAGAAAGTATGGTTAACTGAGGTTACTAAAAAGAAAAAGCAATTCAAATCAATTGGCAATCTACAAAAAGAGTTAAAGATTTTAAAAGCTATTATTAAAATTGATGTATTGGTCTATTATGCTATATTATATGTGTGTACATATTGTATGTCCACATGGGGAAATTTTATTAAGAGTTTTATTTTAAATGGCTTATAGATAAGATTGTCCATAAATTTAAGCTGCTAAAATCAATCAAAGATACATTTTAATTTGTGGGACCTGAATCTGTGTATCATATGTTTTAGACTTGTTGGTAGAAAGAAACTAAAAACATTTTAGATGGTTGTGCTTAAGTTTACTGGCTAAACAAACTACACCATGTTAGATATTTAAGAGGTGTTTTCAAATACATGATTCTTAAAATTTATAGAAGGCATTGGACCTTCTGGTAAATGTTTTCTTAAGTTGTTATCTAATGGTTGAAACGGTTTGCTAAGTATTCATGTGATATTGCTATTGTCAGCAAGCGATCTAGGACTTGCTCCCTCATTTCTCTATTCGAAGCCCAACTTGTTCTTTCATTTCTCTATTCTCTTCAAGGTAGGAAACTAATTCTATTATGAAGGAATCTGTAGGATGCACAATTTAATCTTTAGACCTTATAAAAGAGATGGCTAACATTTTTCTGCAATAGCATAGCCAAAATAAGAACTCAAATAATAATCTCATAGCTAGATTCACTTCGCCATCAGCGAAGTATACAGTAAGTAGAAAAAACCTCCCTTTCAGACCAAAGGGAAAGAAAGTTTTAAAGTGAGAATATAATTTTCCTCATGGGCATTGTCTACCTTAGAAAAACTACTACAGAACATGCCTGTGACTATAGACTTGTAGTTCAGGCCACCGAAGATTAGAGATGGGAAACGGGCACTCCCTTGACTTGCATCCTCTGGTCTGCTTTAACACAAACCAGGAGGAAAAGAAAGCTTGGCATCAGAAGCAATGGGTGGCAGGCCTATTTATGGCTGATCTGTACAGTGATCTGCCCTCAAGGAGACCCAACAGGCCAGTCCACTGCAGTGGCTTTCAATGTGGTAAGCCTGGGCTTCAGCAGAAGTCAGCTTGTGAAGAGCCCTGGCAGCTCTGCCAAGAGTTGGATCACTGGTAATGGACCTGCCCTGGAGTCGAAGGATGCCCAGGTCAGAGCCACAGATCTTATTGGCTCTAAGCTGAAAAGCCCTTCACTCAGCCCAACTTCCAAAGTGACCACTGCAGCTGAGGGGATGGTCAAGTAGGGTCAGCAACATTGCAGGCAGAACTGTAAATTTCTTGTTAGAGATGCCACCTGCCTTTACCTGGCCAGCTCTCCTCCCAGGCCAGCCAAGTAATGAAAGTCAACAGAGTGCCTTCCCCTAGGAGGTTCACACCTCCCTTAGGATATACCCCATGTGAAGAGATAGATAGGTCTGGGCCTCTGAATTTACAAGGCCTAAAGCCCACCAGATTATTATCAAGCCCCTTCTATCAGGTTCTATTTGCCTCTCAATCAGAAAACTTAATTGTAGCTTAGACAGCACCTTTCTTAGCTCCTCTAATAATGACTCTGTCCTTTGTTCTAGGCCCTGTCTAGTGCACTTGGGCCTCAATCATTTGTAATCATAACCTCTACTCTACCACCAATGGCTCTACTCCCAACATGTGTGTACTGATGGTCCTCTTCCCCACTTAATGCTGTATAATTGTTCAAACCTGGTAAATGCCACTCTTAGGATCATTGGTTACTATCCTCACTCTCTTTTATGACCTTGTCTAAATATGATCAGAGTCGGGGAACTTGGAAGGCTTCCATAGCCTTGGCAACTCATGACGAGAGCCTAGGATGGTTACTGGCGCCATAAACTAGAGTGTCAATTTGTTGGGTCAACAACAGGAGCCACTGTGCACTTGCTCCTCATGTGGGATCTCTGTCCTTAATGTGCTGTACATTGTGATTTAATGCTATAACTAGTACTCAAACAGTATGTTTCACTTTGTGTTTCTATGTGGGTGCAAACTGTTGAAATCTTTATACTAAATTGATCTTCTGTATATAAAGAGAATTGAAAATGAATCTTGATGCAAATGGAAGGGGAGAGGGAGCGGGAGGGGGGAGGGTTGCGGGTGGGAGGGAAGTTATTGGGGGGGGGAAGCCATTGTAATCCATAAGCTGTACACTGGAAATTTATATTCATTAAATAAAAGTTAAAAAAAAAAAAAAAGAATGAAAAAAAAAAAAAAAAAAAAGAAGTGCTACAACCTCCTTGAAAGGCAAAGGACTAAAACCAAAGAGGCTGCCTATCCAACGTAAGCACTAACTTGACTATGCTGTTAGACGCCATGTTATATTACACAGCCACTAAAATTGTGAATTTAAATTAGAGTGGATGATACAGCAAAAGATTTCAAAATGTTCTTTTTTTCCAGAAATATTTTAAATTTACAAATCAAAAATTGTGAGGTAGTATAGAGCTCTACTATACGTAATACCTCAATTCCCTGATTGTTAGCATATTTTATAAGTATGATATATTTGTCAAATCTATAAACTATATCTAGCTTCCCCTGTTATTAACATCTTATATTACTACACTTGTTAGAATTAATGGGCCACAAATGCTTTTCCTTACTTTTAAATTGAAACTCCCTCTATCCCTTTAACCCCTAACCAGCCTCTCTAGTAATCATTCTTTGTTCAGAATGTTTTCTTTTTATATCTCCCACATATAAGGGAAGATATGTGGCATTTATCTTTTTGTGTCTGACTTATTTCACTGAATATTATGTACTCTACTCCATACAATTTGCTATAAATGATATGATTTCATTCTTTTTATAACTGAATAATTTTCACTTGTGTTTATATACCATATTTTCTTTACTCATTCATTTGAGGATGGACACCTTGGTAGATTCCATTTCTTAGCTATTGTGAATGGTGCTATAATAAGCATGGTGGAGCAGGTGTCTGTCTGATACAACAATATCCTGTCTTTTCAATACAAATCCACTAGTGGTTTTGCTAGATCATGGATCATATAGCTTTCCTTTTTTTTTTAAGAAATTTCAAACATGTTTTCATAGTGACTGTATTAGTTTACCACCAATAGGGTATAAGAGCTTTCATTTCTCCACATCCACTCCAGCATTTGTTACATTCTGTCTTGATAACAGTCATTCTAATGGAGTAAGATGGTGCCTCATTGTGGTTTTGATTTGCATTTCTCTGATGGCTAGTGATATTGAACATTTTTTTCATGTATTTGCTAGTGATTTCTATTTCTTCTTTGAAAACCATTTATTCAGTTCATTTGCCAATTTCTTATCTGGATTAATGGTTTTTTGTTATTCAGGATATTTTTTTGAGTTTCTGATATACTCTGTATATTAATCATTCATCAGATAAGTTGCTTCGAAATATTCTCTCCCATTCTTTTGTATGTCTATTCATTATATTTATTATTTTCTTTTTTTGCAGAAGTTCCTGAGTTTTGGACTAGCATTGTAGCTTAGTGGGTTAAGCCACAGCCTGTGACACTGGCAGTGCATATGAGCTCTAAATCAAGTCTAGTTCGCTGCTAAAGGTAAAGTGCTTGGGTCCCTGTCACTCATGTGGGAAAGCCAGATGGAATTTCAGGCTCCTATCTTCTGCCCGGCCCAGCCGCAGCCATCACGGCCATTTGAGGAGGAAACCAACAGATGGAACAAATCTTTCTCTACCCCGTTGCCCCAGTTCTCACTTTCAAATAAATACATATTAAAAAAAAAAAGCTTCTGAGTTTGATATAATTTTTTTAACTTTTATTTAATGAATATAAATTTCCAAAGTATAGCTTATGGATTACAATGGCTTCTCCCCGCCCCCATAACTTCCCTCCCACCCACAACCCTCCCCTTTCCCGCTCCCTCTCCCCTTCCATTCACATCAAGATTCATTTTCAATTCTCTTTATATACAGAAGATCAATTTAGTATATATTAAGTAAAGATTTCAACAGTTTGCACCCACACAGAAACACAATGTGAAACATACAGTTTGAGTACTAGTTATAGCATTAAATCACAATGTATAGCACATTAAGGACAGAGATATCATTTTATTTATCAAGTGTTGGTTTCGTTGCCTCTGTTTTATGCATCTCATAAAATTAATCATTGCCTACACCAATGTCTTGAAGTGTTTCCCTATGTGTTCTTTAGCAACTACATAGCATCAGGTTTTACATTTAAGTCTTTAATTCATCTTGAGTTGGTTTTTTGATGTGCTGAGAGGCAGGGATCTAATTTCATTCTACTACATAGGTATGTCCAGTTTTTCCAGTATCACTTATTAAAAACTCCATCCTTTATCCAATGTCTATTTTTGGTAACTGTCAAAAATCAGTGGATTAATTTCTAGGCTTGCTATTCTGTTCCACTATTTAAGTGTTGGTTTTTATGCTAGTACCATGCTGTGTATTTTTTTTTTTAAGATTTTAATTTATTAATTTGAGAGGAAGAGTTACAGATAGTGAGAGAGAGAGGGAGACACAGAGAGAAAGGTCTTCCTCTGCTGGTTCACCCCACAAATGGCCACAACAGCTGGAGCTGGGCTGATCTGAAGCCAGGAGCCAGGAGCTTCCTCAGGATCTCTCACTCAGGTTGCAGGGGCTTAAGCACTTTGGCCATCCTCTACTGCTTTCCCAGGCCACAGTGGAGAGCTGGATTGGAAGTAGAGCAGCTGGGACTAGAACCAGCACCTATATGGGATGCCAGCACTGCAGATGAAGGATTAACCTACTGCATCATAGTGCTGGCCCCCATGCTGTTTTAATAACTACAACTTTGTAACATATTTTGAAATCAGGTATGTTGATGCCTAGATTTTATTTTTTGGTTTGTGATTTCTTTGATATTCTGTTTGTAGGATTTTTTTTTCTAATTCCATAAGGAACATAAATTTTATTTTGAAATGAACTTCAAAATGTTTGGAGGGCTGAGAAAAAAATAGAAAACTAACAATATATTTTGTAAAAATCAAATACATAAATGATCATCATTTAACATGAATGAAAAGAGAAAAATGCATGTGGATATTAAGTATGTGCATGTGTAATAGAAAAAATGCATATTTTTGTTATTAAAATTATTTATAGGCTGGCGCTGTGGCTCAATAGGCTAATCCTCCGCCTTGTGGTGCCGGCACACCAGGTTCTGGTCCCAGTCGGGGCACTGGATTCTGTCCCAGTTGCCCCTCTTCCAGTCCAGCTCTCTGCTGTGGCCTGGGAATGCAGTGCAGGATGGCCCAAGTGCTTGGTCCCTGCACCCCAAGGGAGACCAGGAGAAGCACCTGGCTCCTGCCTTCGGATCAGCGCGGTGTACCGGCCGCAGCGCACCGGCCGTGGCGGCCATTGGAGGGTGAACCAACGGCAAAAAGGAAGACCTTTCTCTCTGTCTCTCTCTCTCACTGTCCATTCTGCCTGTCAAAAATTTTAAAAAAAAAATAAAATAAAAAATTTTTTATTTACTTTAAAGGGATTAAGCATGCTGATATTGTAGTAACAAAAGACAGTAGACAGTAGGAAATGAGTAAAAATAAAAGACACATAAAAATTGATTAATTAATAAATATCATATTAGTAAAATAATATAAAGTTCCCTTAAAGGACATCAATGAAGAGTGAATACATCAGGTTAAAAGGGGAAATTAACTATGAAAATGTTAACTCATATAATATTTGATAAGTTACATGTTATTCTAATAAAGTTAATAATATAATTAATATTGGAAATAGGTGCTATCACTTTAAATCTCACATACATTAAAAAACATAGTTGCCAGAAAAAAATAGAAAATTTTAAATAGTAACTGGAGACTTATTTCATCAAAAATTAAAATATAGCAGAAACATATCACATCAAATGTTTGAAATTAGCCCATGAACAAAAGTAAATGTGTGAAATGAGTTAGAGCCCAGAAATATACCCAAATATTTATGGAAATATAGTATGAATGATAATTGTAGTTCAAATCCTGAGTTGAATAAATATTTATAAATAATAAGTAGCATTGAAATGATTGTTGAATCACATGGTAAAGGAACCCTTGGGTTTTTATATTGTCTGTATCTCCCAAATAACATCCAGATGTCTCAAATTATAATTTCATGTAAAAATTTCCTTATTTGAAACACAGGACACACAAAGTATTAAAATATTAACAAACTTGACTGAGGAAATTAGAAATTTCTACAGAGTCAAGTTAAGTCAAAAATCAAATTAAAAATGGGAAAAATATTTGCCACACTAGAACACCCAGCAAATTTTATAATACATAAAGAGCACTAGTAAATCAACAGAAAAGGGGGCTAAGGATGTGAGTGTAAAACTCAGATAAGAGGCTGGCGCCACGGCTCACTAGGCTAATCCTCCGCCTTGCGGCGCCGGCACACCAGGTTCTAGTCCCGGTCGGGGCACTGGATTCTGTCCTGGTTGCCCCTCTTCCAGGCCAGCTCTCTGCTGTGGCCAGGGAGTGCAGTGGAGGATGGCCCAAGTGCTTGGGCCCTGCACCCCATGGGAGACCAGGAGAAGCACCTGGCTCCTGCCATCGGATCAGCGTGGTGCGCCGGCTGCAGCGCGCCTACCGCGGCGGCCATTGGAGGGTGAACCAACGGCAAAAGGAAGACCTTTCTCTCTGTCTCTCTCTCTCACTGTCCACTCTGCCTGTCAAAAAAATAAAAAATAAAAAATAAATTTAAAAAAAAACTCAGATAAGAAACAAACATTTAAATATATAAACAAATGCTCAGACTCACTCATTTAAGAAAGGAAATTAAAGTAATTTGAGGTAGGATTGGCATTGCATTTCAAGAGAAAAAGCTGCTGCTTGGGACCCTTGCGTCCTATATCACAGTGCCTAATTTGAATTCTGCTTCCTGCTAATGCACCTGGGAAGCAGCTGATGGCTCAAGTGCCTGACTCCCTGCCATCCACGTGGCAGACCTAGATGAAGCTTGTGCCTCCTAGATTGACCTGGCCCAGCCAGGGCTATTGTGGCCATTTTGGGAGTGAACTACTGTTACTGTGGCATTCAAATAAATGAATAAATGTTTTAAAATTAAATAATTCGAAGTAAAATTTCTCATCTTTCATAACAATGTTTTGATTAGAAGTGTCAATGTGAAATTTACTAAAGTCCTTTATGGGAAAATGGAAAAATAGCCATATTCCTAAGAAATAAACAGAAAATTGTTAGGCACTAAAGGCTATGATGTGACTGACCATTAATGGCCATGCATTGTGGTTCAGTTGGTTAAACTGCTGCTGGAGATGAAGGCATCCCATATCTGAGTGCCAGGACAAGTACCAGCTACTCCACTCCCAATCCATCACATTGTTATTGCACCTGGGAAGGCAGTGGAAGATGCCTCAAGTACTTGGGCCCCTTCCTACTATTTGGGAGACCAGGATGGAGTTCCTGTCTCCTGGCTTTGGCCTGGGCCAGCCCTGGCTGTTGAGGCCATTTGGGGAGTGAATCAGCAGATGGAAGACCTGTGTGTGTGTGTATGTTTGTTTCTGTGTGTGTGTGTCACAATGCCTTTCAAATAAAAAATAAAATCTTTTAAAGAATGAAAATAGACATATACCTATACATGGATCTATGTATACACGTATATCATACCAAGAAAGAGAATGATAAAGCAAATAAAATAAGCAATGAGGTAAAATGTTAACACTAAGAGAATCTGGGGAGTGGTTTTGTGTTATTTTTATGTTTACAACTTATGTGTAAGTTTCAGGTTATTTTTAAACAAAATTAAGAAGCAAGTTTTGGTTACAATGTGGATAAAGTAATTATACATTTTATTATTTGTTAGAGTATAAAATTTGGCAAAAACTATTAGATATTAAAATGCACATATGTTTTAGCTGATGATTTCTAGGAATTTTTTGCTAGAATTATAGCCCCATATGTGCAAAAAGAAGTATGTATAAAAATATGTTTTCTAACATTGCTAAGCATACAAAAAAACTAGAAGCAATATCTATCAATGGAAGATTGCTGGAATAAATTAAAACATATAAATATAAAGGAATATAGTATAGATATTATAGCATGAGTTAAATATAGACATTTAGACATATAAACCTGAACTGACCCTCACTATGAGTTCACAATTGATAAAAATCCAAACTTTGACTTAACTATGTAGTCTTGCTTACTCATATATACCTTTAACTTAATACATATATGTTGGCAATGCTATTTTTATCTAGGGAGAGGAACTAAACAAATGACTACTAACTGTGGGAGGAGACAAAGCAAACCTATCAAAGAAGCAGCAGAGATAGGATAACACTTTTAAGAATATTTAGATGATGTGTCTGGTGCTGTGACGTAGTGGACTAAAGCCCTGGCTTGAAGCGCCAGCATCTCATATGGTCACTGGTTCTAGTCCTGGCTGCTCCTATTTGGATCCAGCTCTCTGCTATGGCTTGGGAAAGCAGAAGATGGCCCAAGTCCTTGCGCCTCTGCACCCACATGGGAGACCTGGAAGAAGCTCCTGGCTACTGGCTTTGGATCAGCGCAGCTCCAGCCATTGCATCAGCACAGCTCCAGCCATTGTGGCCATCTGGGGAGTGAACCAGCGGATGGAAGACCTCTCTCTCTCTCTCTCTCTCTCTCCCTCCCTCCCTCCCTCTCTGTAACTCTACCTTTCAAATAAATAAAATAAATCTTTAAAATAAAAGAATATTTAGATCCTAGTTTATTTATAGAACACATCATAGGGATGTGCTCTAAGTAAACAGAGGTGTTAAGACTCATCTATAAGTTTAGAAGCAGACTATAGAGAAGTCTTTGGTTTCGGAAAATTATTCCTTATTAGTCAAAGGCACCAAAATATATGAAGTGGTTACAGGATTGCTAGGATTCACCTTTCCCAATTCCATGAAAGAGACAGGATAAGCAATGACACATCATCAGAATCCCTGTCAACACTGTTATCTGTTGGTAAGAGTTGATCTACTGTACACAGTTGGAATGAATGTCAAATTTCATATATTTCAGTTTGAGTATAACTGCACAAATTATATGTTGCATGATATGCATAAGTCACTCAGACTTCCTTTTAATTCTTGTGATGACTGAACAACACATTGAAAAGTATTTAAGGTAAAAAATATTTAAGATAGCATCTAGAATATATGAGAGGACCTCAAACAGTTCATGGAAAATAGAATTAAAATACAAATTTATGTTGGTGCAAAAATTTTTCAAAATCCATGCTCAATTTTTAATAATATGCATTTCCAAGAACTTTTGAAGGCTCCTTCATGTTCATAATATTTTATATCAATATTATTGATTTGATATTGTAACTATTATTGACTGATTCAAATAAATTTGAATTTAGTGCAAAGCTCTAATGTTAGCTATATATTTTAAGATTTATTTATTTATTCAAAAGTCAGAGTTACACAGAGAGGAGAGGCAGAGAGAGAGAGAGAGAGTTTGGTGTTCCATCTGATGGTTCACTCCCCAATTGGCTGCAATGGTTGGAGCTATGCTGATCCGAAGCTAGGAGCCAGGAGCTTCATCTAGGTCTCCCACACGAATGCAGGGGCCCAAGGACTTGGGCCATATTATACTGCTTTCCCAGGCCATAGCAGAGAGCTGGATCAGAAGTGGAGCAGCTAGGTCTCGAACTGGCATCTATATGGGATGCTGGCACATCAGGCCAGGGCATTAACCCACTGTGCCACAGCGCCAGCCCCATGTTAGCTATATGTGATAGCAGCCCTCATGACGTGATATGTGAGGACACTATTAAATAAGAATTTAATACTCTGCTTAAAAGTACAAAAGATGAGTGAAAAGAAAATGCAAACCATTTGCAGAACAGAAAATAATTCATTTGACAATTACTCATAGGTTAGTTTCCATGTTTGTGTGTGTGTGTGTTTTAAGATTCATTTATCTACAGCGAGATGCACCAGCTGCAGCGGCCATTGGAGGGTGAACCAACGGCAAAAAGGAAGACCTTTCTCTCTGTCCCTCTCTCTCTCACTATCCACTCTGCCTGTCAAAAAAAAAAAAAAAAGATTCATTTATCTATTTGGAATTCAGAATTACAGGGAGGGGTAGAGGGAAGGTGGGAAAGAGAGAATGAGAGAGAGAAATAGATCTTTCATTTGCTGGTTCACTCCCAAGTGGCTGCAATGGCCATTGCTGGGCCAGTTCAAAGCCAAGAGCCAGCACCTTCATCCATGTCACCCTGGTGGTAGGGACCAAAGGAATTGGGTCATCTTACACTGCTTTTCCTCAGGCCATTAGCAGGGAGCTGAATTAGAAGTGGAGCAACAGGGGCACAAACCAGAACCTATATGGGTTACTAATGTCACAGGTGGAGGCTTTATTGCTACACCCCAACCCTGGCCCTATTTCTGTGTTATTTTTAATAAAATTGGAAGCTCAGTTGCTGGCAGTTTTTTGAGCACTTTCAGCTTTGGTAAACTTGACAGTTAGCAATGTTCTGTGTTATGCTATGTCATGGGAAAATTAATCTATCAGAAAAAAAGTTACTAGTTTGGTCAAATAACTTAATCACTGAAGATACTTGCTACCATGCCCTGATGGCATTTGACATTAAGTCTCTGTAGGGTGAATACAATATGTCACTCTACAATAGTGATTTCTTGTTGTCTAACAAAATCAGATGTTTAATAAGTGCTGGTGAAACAAACAAGTGAATGTTGTATACAAGATAAAGGAGTCTTCTGCTGATTCTTTGAAAAATGTCTGAAGTGGACTAAATATGGGATTCATTCTTGATATGGCAAACTAAAAAATCCAGCTATACTTGTAATGCCTTTAAATTATTGTTTAATTAAAAACTAGCCATTATCTACTGAAATGAAATGCATGCTTGTGTGAGAATCAGTATTACACCTGTCATTATTCTATATACCTTTGCCTGTCTAGGAAGCCCAAGAAAGAAGTGCTACATCAACTCATCTGGAAAGCATCAGTGGATTTTATGTGGCTAGTGCTTTATTCCACAAAAATAGTGTCTGTGTTGTTAGTGAAGAAACGGGGAGGAACTCCCACAGTGTCTGAAGTAAGGCAAATCTCTGGGCACGTCTCTGTGAAATTCCAGTGAAGAACTGAGGGCTTTTCTCCTGGCCCTATTTGTGTTTTCATCATAGCATCATATTTGAAACACTATTCAGACTTGTAGTTCAGCATTGATTTTTTAAAATGATTGTTACTCTCACTACAGGCTAAGATTCATGAAATCAGGTTATCCTCAGACAAATAAATGTGGTTTTTTTATGACATTCCCAGTGTAAGGAATAGCTTGCAACAGATGTTTCAATGTATAAAAAAATGTTTTCTTCTGTTACAAACACCTGGACTGTGTGTGTGTGTATATATATGTATATAGATACACACATACATATTTATAAACACACACACACACAGTGCTCTGACCAGGACTAAAGACACAAGAATGAAGTAGTTAAATGATACATATGCATATTCATAAAATTTTGAGTAGTGTTCGAGAAATCCAAAATAGCCTAGTTTATGATAATAGTGTGTTTAATTTGAATATAATATTAATACACATATCAGCATGCTCTTGTTGATCAATGACTATACAGAAAAAATTACATATGATTTCAAAATCATCAAGAACAACTTCTTGCACCCACCTCACATCTAAAGTTAGCTTCCATTTTGTCTGTGAACAAGCCTAAAATTTACTTTATTATTGAATAAGTTGGGCAGCAACTCTTCTATTCTTGAAAAGCTAATTTTTCTAAAAATTCAGTCAGTGGTTCTCCATCTGGATTATTTTGCTTCCTATTAGACCTTTTTTTTTTTTAAAGATTTATTTTATTTACTGGAAAGACAGAGTTACAGAGTGGTCGAGCCAGAGAGAGAAGTCTTCCATCCACTGGTTAACTCCCCAAATGACCACAAGGGCCAGAGCTGAGCTGATCCAAAGCCAGGAGCCAGGAGCTTTTTCCGGGTCTCCCACGCAGGTGCAGAGGCCCAAAGACTTGGGCTATCTTCAATTGCTTTCTGCGGCCATAGCAGAGAGCTGGATCAGAAGTGGAAGAGCTGGGACTCGAACCAGCACCCATATAGGATGTGGGTGCTGCAGGCCTTGGCTTTAACCCACTGTGTCACACTGCCAGCCGCAACCTAATGGACATTTGTTATTGCCATTACAGGGGAGTGGGCCTATAGGTATCTAATGGGTATAACCTAAGAATGCTGCTGAACATTGTGTAACACACTCCACTTCACCCAACCCAAAGGACAATTATCAAACCTAAAAACTAAAAAAATGCAGAAACTCAGAAAACCTGAGTTGGTTTACTTTGTGACTATAGAAAATAGTGTTCTACGGAACAGGACAAGGATTCTTGATTAAAGCTGATTGAAAAGTCTAGCATGCAAAGTAGAGAGGGAAAACAAGATTCAGAAAGCTCAACTCATAGAAAAATCCAGCTTTCCTATTTCACAAGCTGGAAACATGACTTGTGTCAGTTACATAAGCCTCATTTCTAAACTTGTTAACCAACAATAATAATTAAAATATTTCCCATCAAGTGGTTCTGATAAAACATACATCTGTAAAGATTTGAAGCAGTTGCAGCTTTGACTAGTGAGTTTGCAATCAATATTGATAATGGTGAAGTTAATATTGATGATGGCAATAACAACAATTGTGTGTTGATAGTGATTATTATGGACTAAACTTTTGTGTCATCATAAAATTTTTATGTTGAATCTCTAACTTCCAATGTGATGGTATGAGGTTTAAATGATGGAGTGAGGGAGGTCACCCATAATCAAATTAGTATTCTTGTAGTAAGAGAAAAAGATACCCATGCCTGCCAGGAAGAGTGTCCTCAGCAGCCAAACCTGACAGCACCTTGATTTTGGATCTCTTAGCCTCTATAACTTTAAGAAATAGGAGCCAGCATTGTGGCAAAATGAGTAAAGTCAACGTCTACACTGCCAGCATCCCACATAGGTGCTGGTTCGTATCCCAGCTGTTCCACTTCCAACCAGCACCCTGCTAATGGCCTGGAAAAAGCAGCAGAAGGTGACCCAAGTGCTTAGGCCCCTGATACCTATATGGGAGGCTTTGAAGAGGTACTGGCTCCTGGCTTCAGCCTGGCCCAGCCCTGGCTGTTGTGGCCATTTGGGGAATGAACTAGTATATGGAAGATCTCTCTTTGTCTGTCTCCCCTCCTTTCCCTGTAACTCTGACTTTCAAATAAATAAATAAATCTAAGAAAAAAGAATGAAAGGAAGGAAGGAAAGTAAAAAGGAAGGCAGAAATGCTGTATAAGCAACTCAGTCTATATCTTTGTACCAGCAGTCTATGTTGACTTTGTGATAGTGATGATGATGAAGACATTCACGATGTTATAATTTTAATGGTAATGGTGGTAATGTTAATGCCTGTCACTATGCTTCAAAATGTGTTAAGCTTTACATTGAAAAAACAGAAGATCAACAGAAATAGAGAAGATAAACCAGCTCAGTTGCTAATTTAGCAAAGATTGAGTTTATTCCATTCATGAATGCTCGGGCTATAGTAACACAAAGCAAATTAATTCCTTACTCAAAAGAATAATCACCATAAACCAACCAGAAAAATTTTGTGGACAAAGAGCCATGGATTTATACCAGAAAGCAGGTGTGACCTGAGTCAGATTCAGCATATAATCCTTCCACCAGGAAATCCTTCTATCAGAGAAAACTGCTGAGGAAACTACAGCTATGGTGAATGTCCTTCTAAAGCAGGAATGAAGTGGAATTTAAAAAAGGACCTTCACTGGAGCCAATTAAAAATGAAAATGAAAGTGAACTATCTATTGAACTGCTCAGGACATAAGATGTTCACTGGATTAGTAAACTAGCTCCATGATTTGAACAAACATTTCAAAAACTTAAGTGTATTAAGAAGTGATGTCATTTTAACTATCAGATTCCTTTGGCCT
Source organism: Lepus europaeus (assembly GCF_033115175.1). NCBI lineage: Eukaryota > Metazoa > Chordata > Mammalia > Lagomorpha > Leporidae > Lepus > Lepus europaeus. The sequence continues at coordinate 36,507,451 of NC_084833.1, forward strand.
CTCCCAACATGCTTTTTGATATGAGTTATATATTTTTTTATCCAGTGAATTCTCTTGTGAAGTTTGATGATCTTGTCATTTAATGACAACCTTTGAAAGATTTCAAGAAAATAGATCTGATCTTGCGATGTTCTTTTCAACAGTTTCATCTTAATAAGTTGCTACTACAGTGTCAAGGTATTTTCTTCATTAATCACATAGTTCTGCTGACTGTAATAGAAAGAATGCATTTTGATTGTAAACCTTACTGTTTGATTATGCTGGTTTACAATCTTGAACTGCTCATTCTGCTGTTTTCTCTTTATCTAATTTTCCTGCTGTTTTCACGAGTTAGTACAAGTCCAGCCTTTAATCCTCACCTAAATTATTGCTAAGTATACTGACAACCCCATCTTCTTGATGTTCCATTCAATATACTTTATATTCATCACATAATTGTATTGAAGAGGTTATATAATTCATGGTGAGTACATGGTTTCATGAGCCATTCTTCTTGTCTTTATATTATAGCCTTGAGATTTCCAAGATCACTGATTAATTATGCAAATCTGGAAAAATTATTTAAACTTTGTCTTTGTTTCCTCTTCTGAAAATAGAGTTGGTGGTAAAATCTATCACATTTTTAAAATTTATCTTACACAGAAAGAACTCAATTGATAGCTATGATGCCGTTGAATTGCTTATCTTATGTTTTTCTTCCAAATTTGGCTGATAAATTATGTGGGTACCAGGACAACAGTAGTTCTAGTATGACAAGATCTATACCTTGATCTATTGATACTAGAACATCAATTTCTTGTTTGTACCTGTGAATTTGGAATATTAAAAAACAAAAAGAAATTAATAATTATCTAAATGGTATTTAACATACTATCTAAGCTTGATAAAAGGTCATTAAATTTATATGCAATAGTGGTCAATTGCTGATTTATGTGAAATATATGAGGACATGCATAATATCATTAAAATTTTAAATGATACTGTGAAATAGATACCCTTTTTTAAGATTTATTTATTTATTTGAAAGGTAGAATTAATGAGAGATAGAGAGAGATCTTCCATCTGCTGGCTCACTCTCCAAATGGTTGCAATGGCTGGAGCTGAGCCGAACCGAAGCCAGGAGCCAGGAGCTTCTTCTGGGTCTCCCAGGTGGGTACAGCAGCCCAAGGAATTGGGACATCTTCCGCTGCCTTTCCAGATGTGTTAGCAGTGAGCTGGATTGGAAGTGAAGCAGCCAGGATTCAAATGCACCCATGTAGGAAGCTGGCGCTGCAGACCATGGCTCAACCTGCTACACCACAGTCCCAGTCCCAGATACCATTTTTAGCCCCCATTTTACAGCAAAAGGAACTGAGGCTTAGAAATGTTTAGAGTTTAATATCACATAAATCAAATGGAAAAACCGAGAGTTTTATCAACCAATGCCAAATTTGACTTTCTATCTTAACTCTTTATATTATTCCCACTTCCTTCTCTTTATAGCCTTGTAGAATAAGTACTTATTATCAGTTGTGATACAAACTCCATTTCCTAAAGCACTGAACAATCAATATCTAATACTATTATCTTTTTTTTATTTTCAGGTTTTATTTATTTATTTGAAAAGCAGAGGTACAAAGAGAGAGAGAGAGAGAGAGACAGAAAAAAAGAGAGAAACTTCTATTTGCTGGTTCACTTCCCAAATGGCCACAATAGCTGAGGCTGGGACAGGCCAAAGCCAAGGGCCTGGAACTCCATCCTGGTCTTTCAAGTGTGTGCAGGGGCTCAAGCACATATGCCATCTTTGACTGCTTTCCATGTGCAGAAGTGGGGAGCTGAATTGGAAGTGGAACAATTGCTATTTCAATCAGTACTCATTCGAGATGCCAGCATCCCAGGCATTGTCTCAACTCATTGCAACATAATGTCAGCCCCAAATAGCAATACTATCTTTTTATTTTTTAATATCTGAAAATTCATCATGAATAACCTACTCAGAGATTTGATTTAGTTTCCTCAAATATGGAATGTTCTCCCACATAAATATTCCTAGACAGTATTTATTGATCAAAACCACGCATTTAAAGAGAACATTTGAGCAAACCTCAGTCTTACTGGAATAAACCTTTGAAAAAAACATAATGTATCAAGAACCATAAGGAAAGTGCTAAAAGCAATGGTTGCTTTGCTTAATGGAGCGAGTGGAAATGTTTGACGTTGCTCTTAATAGTAGTCAGTAAAACAGTTTCCAGTAAAACTTAAGTGAGGAAATTAATCCCATAATAACAGCAAGCATGCAGGTCCAACTCAAATAATAACAGCATGATAGCATGGAGAATAAAGACTTTAATTTGTGCTTTTAAATAAATTTGATGAGTGAATTGAACACTCACAGAGTTGTTTCTTTATGAATTTTATTATTCAGCCAGAATTTTAAAACTAAAATAATAGGTAAGTCCTATATAACCTAAAAATATAAAGTAATACTTACATGGTCTAAATGCTATTGTAATAAATCATTCAATAAGAAGTTATCAAGCACCCGCTACTTTGTACCAGGTACTTTACTGTTAGATCCTGAAGATATCAAATTGTAAATTGAAGTGGTCCTTATCCTCAAAGAGCTCATAGAACAGTAGGAAAGATCAGCAGTTAAATAAGATTTTAATTATAATATGTTGTAAAAAGGTCTATACCACTTGGACTGTTGTATGTGCACAAAGCCCATTTAATTTTCCTTCTGGGAAACTCAATGGAGTACATTTTCCAAACTGAATTGTTGTTAAGTGTGGTCATGTGCCTAAGTTCTTGTCAGTAGAAGTTAGAAAGAAAGGATGTCTGACACTTAAAATCTGTCCCATGGAAACCACTCACATGTAATATTCCATCATTCCCTCACCTATCTGATAAATCATGAGAAGTCGAAAAATCTTAACAATGACAAAAATCACAATATGGAAGTAGTATACATCCCAGAATGCCTACTCACTAACTTGCCTGACAAATACCTACATTAAATGCTTACTTAATACCCTAAACTATTGTTGGTGGGGTTGTAGACTGCTAAAACCACTTTGGAGGATAGTATGGAGTTATCTAGGAAATCCGAATACAGACCTACCATTTGACTCAGCCATTGCACTCCTGGGAATTTGCCCAAGGGAAATGAAATCAGTAAACAGAAGAGTTATCTGTACCCCATGTTTATTGCAGCTCAATTCACAATAGCTAAGACATGGAGCCAACGTAAATGCCTGTCAAGCAAAACCTGGGTAAAGAAATTATGAGATATGTACACTATGGAGTACTACACAGCAGTAAAAAAAAAAATGAAATGTAGCCATTTGCAACAAAATGGATGAATCTGGAAAACATCATACTTAGTGAATTAAACCAGTCCAAAGGGACAAATATCATATGTTTTCCCTGATCTGCAAAAATGAATAGAGTACCTAAAATAAAATCTGCAGAAGTAAAATTGACACTTTGAGAAGGGATGACCTGAGTTACCCTTTATCTTGACTGTCGGCCAACAGTTTTGTTTTTGTTTTTGTTTTTTTTTATTTTTTTATTTTTTTCTCTTTATACTGTTTGTTGAACTCATTATTTAACATAGAGTTAATCATATGCGTATAAAGTCAATTGAGGATAGATCTCAATAAGAAATAAGAGTGGGAATGAGAGAGGGAGGACGACATTCGTATCTCTAAAGCTGTATGATTCTGCTCACATTCCAAAGTTTTAAGGGTACAGTTTAAAAACTTGTCATGGGATCCCAAATCCCATTAAGCTGGGTAAAAAAAAATGCCATCTTTTTTTTTTTTTTTTTTTGATAGGCAGAGTGGACAGTGAGAGAGAGAGACAGAGAGAAAGGTCTTCCTTTTTCCGTTGGTTCACCCCCAATGGCCGCTGCGGTCAGTGCACTGCAGCCAGCACACTGCGCTGATCTGAAGCCCAGAGCCAAGTACTTCTCCTGGTCTCCCATGAGGGTGCAGGGCCCAAGCACTTGGGCCATCCTCCACTGTACTCCAGGGCCACAGCAGAGAGCTGGACTGGAAGAGGAGCAACCGGGACTAGAACCCGGTGTGCCAGCACCGCAGGCGGAGGATTAGCCTATTGAGCAGTGGTGCCGGCAAAAATATCATCTTAAGTGTAAAAGGGAACATATAGATAGGAATAAGTGTTAAAGTTACAATATAAATAGGTTCAAGTGTCGGGTAATTATAATAGACAGAATTAAAAAGGAGAGAATGTTCCAACATGGGAAGCAGTCCATACAGCAGACCCATAGAATAACAACTGCTTTAAGTTACACTCTGACCTCAGATTCAGCCCTTAAGGCTTCCTTTCTGGCTGAAAAGCTTGTGAGAGTATTTTAGGCATGGAAAGCCAAGACACTGTGGCAAAAAAATGTTCTATATGAAAGGTCTCTTTGGGTGAGATCCCAACGGAAAGAAGTGGCTATCAAAGAAGGGTGTACTTTTCTGTAAAGGAGGAGAGAACTTCTGCTTTGCTTATGGCCTTGTCTAAATACTGATGAAGTTTGTGGATTCAAAAGGCTTTCATAACCTAGGCACCTCATGTCAAGAGCCTCGGGTGGTCACTGACATCATACATAAGAGTGTTAGTTGTTAAATTAACTACAGGAGTCACTGTGCACTAACTCCCCATGCAGGACCTCTGTCCTCAATGAGTTGTATTATGAGAGTTAACTATGATACTTGTTTTCAAAGAGTCTCTCAGTGTGTGTGTGTGTGTGCAAATTGCTGAAATCTTTACTTAGTATAGAGTTTGTCTTCTGTGTACAAAGCTAATTGAAAATGAGTCTTAATGGAGAATGGGACTGGGAAGGAGAGAGGGAGAAAGAGAAGAGGTGAGAATGTGGGTGGGATGGCAGGTATGGTGGGAAGAATAACTACATTCCTGATGTTGTACATATGAGATTTGTATTCCTTAAAAATTAATTTTAAAAAATGGTTATCTAAGCAAGAAATAAGCATCTATTGTCTAAAATCATTGATATTTTAGGGTTGTGTGCTATTGCAATTAGTCAACTCTGAATAGTCCATACTTTCTTCGCAGAAGATATGCACAAATGGCAATGGCACACAGAAGTGGAAGGATGTATTTCTTCCTGGGTCACACACTAGATATGGTAAAATTCAAACTCAATATAAAAGGCCACATTTCCTTTATTGTAGACAATGCACTCAGATAGTCCTCTTCATCTTTAAATTTTTTAAGAAATTGATGATGTTATACAGAAAAATATACAATACAATAAACTATATGCAATTTGTTAAAAATAATAATATAAATAGAACAAATTTCATGTATTTTATAGGTAAAGTTCTACCCTAAATAGGGCATGGTTCTGTTTTGTTCTTTCTAGATTTGAACACTCAGAACCACACATTTACACCAAAAAATTAATTTATCAGAGGCAAGATCCAGTGAATTGATGAAATTGACAGGAAAGTTGATGAAATCCTGGTGTATGGTGGCTGGCCCCTCCCAATATCTGCTTATGTGAGAGAGGAAGAATAGGTCACTGAAACTATTTTGTCATTTCTGGGTTCTAAGAATAAAGACCGTTATACACAAGAAAATGGCTATTTGTCTATGATAGTGTGACTCTACTATTCTCTGATCTTCATCACCATAACTACTGTACAGAAAACTCTTGCCCAGGAAGGTAACAATTTTGAAATAATGTATTATTCATTCTATATGTTTCCTGGATGGCCCACCGACTCTTCTTAGAAAGCTTTCATGAAGCTTACACTTCAAGAGTCTTTGAACCCCTACCTCAAATTTCCTACCTTGTTGTCCGCTAATCCTAAAAGCTTTTATCACAATCCTTACTCAGTACTCATCCATGAAAAGAAGCACCATCAAAATCTCAACAAATATCCTGATGACATTCTCTTCTCCTTGCTAACAAACTACAAAACTCCTGTCAAGATAGTGTTCTTCCCTTATCAAAAGGTTGGATAATATGTTAATTACCTAGGGCTGATGTAACAGATTACCACAAAAGATATGGCTTAAAAGAACAGAAATCTGTTTTCTAGAAGTCTGAAATGAAAGTGTTAGCAGGGATATGCTCCCTTTGAAGACTTAGAAGTAAATCTTCCCTTACTTTTTTCTCACCCCTACTGATCACCAATAAACCTTGGGATTTCTTCCCTTGCGGTGGTAACTCCAATCTCTGCTCTGTCTTCACATAATCTCTTTCTTTTGTGCCTGTGTCCAATTTCCTGCTTCTTATAAGGATACCTGACATTGGATTAGGGCCCACTCTAATCCAATTTGACCTCCTTTTCTGTTGATTACATCTACAAATATCCTATTGCTGGATAAGATTACATTCACAGGTTCCCAACAGACAAAATTTGGAAAGTACACTATTCAAACCAGTAACAACAGTATTTTGAAAATTCAGAACTAAATTCCTTCTACCACATATTAAACTGACTCAAATATCTTGTACTTTGGGTTGAACATCTCCTTTTAAAGTAAAATTGAAAATCAGATATCACTAGAGAAATATGAAGAATAGTCCCAAAGAAAATGGAAAATGAAATAAAAAGATGAGTTTATTTTAGTGTAGAAATTTGTTGAAATCTATTAATAGTTTTTCATAATATGCATTTTCCTTGAATTATTTTAGAAGTTTAAATGTTTATTTTCATTTATTTGAAAGGCAGAGCAAGAGAGAGTAAGAGAAAGGGAGAAAGCATGAATGAACACTCTTTTATCTATTGATGTACTATCCCAACAAGGGTTGGGCCAGGCTGAAGTTAGGAGCCAAACAATCCATCCTGGTGTCCCAGGTGGGTTTCAGGGATTCAAGTACTTGGACTATCATTTGCTGCCTCCCATGCACAGTGGCAGGAAGTTGGATCTGAAACAGTGCTGAGACTCAATCCCAGACATTCTAATATGGGATACTGGCATCCCAAGCAATAGTTTAACTTGCTGAACTGCACAACACCTGCCTCCATGAACTTTTTGAAAACCTCTTGTACAGCCGGCGCTGTGATGTGGTGGGTAAAGCTACCACCTGCAGTTCTGGCATCCCATATGGGTGCCAGTTCAAGTCCCGGGTGCTCTACTTTCTATCCACCTCTATGCTATGGCCTGAGAAACCAGCAGAGGATGGCCCAAGTCCTTGGGAACCTGCACTTGCATGGGATGTCTGAGAGGAAGCTCCTGGCTCCTCGCTGGAGCTCCAGTCATTGTAGCCAATTGGGGAATTTTTTTTCTGAAAATATACTTGCAGAGTTCTTTCTTTTAAGTGTCATTTTTGTTATGGTAATGTCTTCGTATTATATATTTCATATATCCAGGCTTGGGAATTAACTTATTTCACATGACTAAAAATAATTGTAATTGTTTTATTTTTCAAGTCTCTGGTATATTTATTTCACTACCTCTAGTTAAACAGAAATGCTTCTCTTATTGAAATTTAAAACACAATATGTGAGGACCTACGTATTTTATCAATATAATTCATGCCATCAAAATGTGCATGATTATGAACAATTTGTAATGCCTGAAATGAAGATCAACTATTTTAACTAACCAATTAGTTGTTAAGCATGTGATTTCCACAGACAAAATACTTAACTTTCAAATTAGAAACTAAAGGTATTGCATCTGGAAAAGCACTTAACTTCTCTGTGCCTCAGATTAGGGAGGATTTATTAAACCAATCTGTGTAGAGGGAAGAAGCAGTGACTGAAACACAGAAAGTGCTCACTACATGCTGTCTATTAATATTACTGTTTTCTGAAACAACAAATAAGAAAAACACAGTGTTCTTGCCCTCAAGGTGTTTCTGGCCTGCTAGAGAAAGGCAGAACAAAAGATAATCAATTAATAATTCAATGGCTATTGTACTATATGTCAAGGGAGATAAGAAGCCTGAACCTATCAAGGCTTCATTGTGAACTTGTGACTGAATTTAGTTCTTGAAAGATGAGTAGGTAAAGCTAAGTGTTTGGAGAATGAAAAGCATTCATAGGATGGGGAGATATGTTTTCCTAAAACAGATATTTCTTTTTTTTTTTTTTCTTTTTGGACAGGCAGTTAGACAGTGAGAGACAGAGACAGAGAGAAAAGTCTTCCTTCCATTGGTTCACCCCCCAAATTACAGCTCCGAAGCCAGGAGCCAGGTGCTTCCTCCTGGTCTTCCATGCCAGTGCAGGGCCCAAGGACTTAGGCCATCCTCCACTGCCTTCCTGGGCCACAGCAGAGAGCTGGACTGGAAGAAGAGCAACCAAGACAGAATCCGGCGCGCCAACCAGGACTAGAACCCAGGGTGCTGGCACCACAGGCAGAGGATTAGCCAAGTGAGCCACGGTGCCAGCCAAACAGATATTTCTTATTAAAGATATTTAAAGAACGAAATGAGAGGAGCCCATTACAGGAGACCCCTGTAAACCAGGCTAATGTGTTTTGTTTGAAGATTTCTGTTCATAGAAGATACATGCAACAATATTAGGTTTGAAACAGAGTTAAGGATACAAAATGGAAGCAGAAGCTAAGATAAGTACTAATGTCACTGATTTACATTTTTCACTATCTGGCATATCTTCAATAAAATTATTATTACAGGATTGAATCCAGCCATCACACTAAAAGTGACATTTAAATAATAATATATTGAATTAAATGCTCATTTATTCATCCTTTTATTTGGTCAACAAGCATTTACTCCTTAGAATAAGTACTACAGGAGGTAAAGTGCCTATACTGTAAATGAAAGTATAATGACTAAATGTGAGTATCGTTTTCAATAATCTGAAGTTCCTAAGGAAGTGAATAAACTGGCCTTAATTAATATTCAGTATAGAGCATGAGCAGTGCTACATAAGACACATGGATAAAGTGTATTTGGAATTCAGAAGTGGGAGAGGACTCCTCCTGGGAAGATCAGGAAAGAGAATGGATGCCACACAGACTTAGCTTGAAATGATACCTGGAAATGGACAGAGGAAATTTCTACAAAGACATTTGTGTAGCTAAGACAAGGCTTTTCAGAATGCATTTCATGAGTACTACATTTCCCTTAGAAGTTAAAAATGTATGTGAAAAAGAGAATCTATGACCAATTAAATTTGGAAAACACTGAGTTAGCCAAATGGATCCAGTTTCAGTGTTAAAATATTTCCCAGCTTCTGATATGCTAATTTGCATCATAAATCTTCAAAAGAGTAATCTAATATACAACCAATAATAAACTCATTTTACTATGGAATCCAACTTCTTCCTAGAATATATAAAAGGATTAATATTCAATGAACATACACTGTGAACATTTGAGGTGAGCACAGAAATAGAGAATGCTTAGGGGAGTTGATGGCAGAGGTTTTAGAGCCAAACTAATGAATTCCAGTCTTTATTCAATAGGATTCAGAAAATCAAATCGGTATGGGAAGCCAATATTTGCCTGTGTAAATTGATTCATTATAGTGTATATTCAAAACAGAGCATTGGTCAATAGGGAGTCATTCTTATTTTAAAGCTTACTATCCAGAGGAAATCTGAGAGGAATTTGCCAGTATACTTATTGGGATTTTAAATGATTATGCACCAACATTTTAAATGTAGGTGGGCCAACAATGTTTTAGAGGGTATAAACTGGAGAATAAGCCTGGAGGCCTGAATGAATAGAAGTTTTTTTTTTTTTTTCTTATGCTTCTATGGCCCCAGTTATTTTATTTCACTTTTCTATCAAGTTGAATGAACAAATGATAATTTGGTATATAGGAAAAAAAAATTCAATTCCGTAGCTAAAGCATGCCTTACAGAAGCCAACTTATTGGTATATATTTTCTTTTATTATTATTTTTCTGCTTCACCACTTTAGAAAGAAAATAAAAGGATTTTAGCCTTTGATATACTTACCATGCTATAAGAATTATCAAATCTGGAAGCCAAAGCTAATTATCTGATGTTTAAGACTGCTTTAAAAATAAGGAGGCGAATATTTGCAAAAAGGCCTGAACTCTTTAAAACAAAGATGCAACAGGCTTAGTTCACATTTCAAAAAACTTGGAAAATTAAATTGATTTAAAGAGGAATTTTCTCCCCTGGAGAATTTATTTACGTAGCATCTACTTTCATTGCTCTTACACTCTGTGAGTCATCAGGAAGTAACACAAAGTCACACAAGTACACAGAGTCCTCCTGGGATTTTGAAACAAATGGATTTGAAACTGCACAGTTGATCCTACCCAGAGGATGATATATACAGGAATTCAGCATAAGGAGAGTTTGATCAGTGCAATTAAATGTAAGCATTGCACCTGTGGAATTTGGAACACGATGTTGCTGTGTGATTTATGAGACCAGAGTGGGTGGATTTCATTAATTCAAAGCCTTACTATCTTCCATTTTTGTCATGTGGTAAATGTTATTACCATTTTTGTGGTGCTTACAAATAATCTACCAATGAAATAATCATATTTTTAAACTTTCAGAAATATATTGAGTGCCTACTATGTGTTAAGTACTGTGTGAGACACCAGGGATTCAAAGGTTAATGGGAGTCAGTCTGGTTTCTTTAAAAAACAAGCAGAGCTCAGGGTGATAAATCCTAAGCAAGAAGAAATCACAAGTACTTACATGGGCATATAGAAGACAGACTATACCTTCAGTATTTAGAAAATATGGATTCTAAGCAAATTATAAAACCTAGACAGACTTAGTTATACATTGCTGGGAAGAGACAAGTGAGGAGGAGTCACCAAGCTTCCTGAATCGGGTAAAGGCATGGCTTGTTATGGGAGATGCAGGTATCTGACTACTGTGCTGATTTTGATAATAATTTTCCATGAGGTCAAGATCTTAGCAGAATTCAGTTGAAATTTTCACTTGTCATGTTAGTGAATGTGGACTTTTTTGCTGAGGTATAGGAAGAGATATAAAGATCATTTTAAGCAATGTAAAGAAAATATAAACAGAAGTAATAACATTTTATCTATTTGGGACCACTAAGTATCCATTTATTTTCTAACAACACTTCAATTTCTTCTTGAGAATTACTTCTACCATATTATACACAATTATATTGAGATTGTAAGTCCAGCTCTTCTACCCTCAGAATGGCATCAGGAACTCTAATTGCCACACTATTTCATTATTTTATGAAAATCACTCTCAACAAATGAAACATCTGAGGTCAGCCAATCAAAAAGGGAAATACATAATTTTTTGTAATTTAACTGATCTACTCCTACTGGTAGAAATTGGTTCGTATCTGTGCCTGGAAAAGCAGTGGAAGATGGCCAAGTGCTTGGGCCCTACCCACATGGGAGACCTGGAAGAAGCTCCTTTTCTTGCCTGTAGACCACCCTGGCTCTGGCCATTCATTCATTTGGGGGATGAATCAGCAGATGGAAGATCTCCCTCTCTCTCTCTGTCTCTCCCTCTATCTGTAACTCTGCCTTTCAAATAAACTAAACAAATATTTTTTGTTTTAAAAAGTACTGTATCAAACACAAGTAATGAAATCATAATATACCTTCAACAGAGACTTGTCTAAAAATCTATTAAGTAAATTTTCTGACTTTCCAATTGTTTTAGTCATTTTACTATTTTCATCACCACATTAACTGAATTGCCATTTATCCAGCCTCCTCATTGTTCTCTGATCATTGGCTATTTCCAAAATTCACATCCTATATTTTAAGTATTAAACATGATACACCCCCCACTTTTAGCTAGCACTTATTATATCAGCTGCTTGCTCAAAAACGCTAAATAATAGGGTAGGTATTTGGCACAGCATGTAAGATACCACTTGGGACACATGCATCCCATATCAGAGTACAAGAATTGGAATCCCACTTTCACTCCTGATTTCAGTTTCCTTCTCATACACACCGTGGAAAGGATGAGGTGATGACTCAAGTAATTGGTTCCTGTCCCCATATTGAAGACCCAGATTGGGTTCCTGGCTCATGCAATTGATTTGGTCCAACTCTGATTATTGCAGGCATTTAAAGAGTGAACTAGTGGACAGATTATCTTTGCCTCTTTCTCTGACACAAACTGTGTGTGTGACACACATATGACTCTCCTTCTTCCTCTCTCTTCCTTTCAAGTAGATAAAATCAAATAAAATTTAATTTTACATTATAAACCCAGAAGGTTAAAACAACAATAAATTACTTTTAGGAAATACAAAGTTGCTCTGAATCAGTTGATCTTGGCAAAATTTAGCAAGAATGTTTCAAAACTCCTCCTAGAACCAGCAGAATAGCTCAGGAATATCATTCTTGTGGAAAAAATCAGGAGTACAGGAGATAAGCTTAAACACTCAGGAATTTTTAAGATTATTTCTTATCACATAACACCTGCTAATATCACATGAGTAAAAAGCTAAATGGACATTTCAAAACCAAAGACAGAAAAATATATTCCTGTTTAATGGTAGGAACTGTATGGCAAAGAGTGTAGCTGTAGAGTAGGTGAAGAATCAAAGTCACTAATGCAATCTAACTTATAAATTTTGGTGAGAGAAATAAGTTAAGTAATAGTGACCAGGACCAGATCATAAAATATTGTAATACAGTGGGAAGAAACAGGAAATACTAAATATGGATGACATGAGTTACTAATCTTAGAGCAGAGAATGTGGGCTATTTAATAAAACTGTCATTATGAAGCTTAATTTCCTTCTACCAGGGTCTTAGAAAGCACTCTTCATGGCCAGCGCCACGGCTCAATGGGCTAATCCTCCGCCCGTGGCGCTGGCACTGCGGGTTCTAGTCCTGGTCGGGGCACCTGATTCTGTCTTCGTCGCTCATCTTCCTGTCCAGCTCTCTGCTGTGGCCCAGGAGTGCAGTGGAGGATAGCCCAAGTCCTTGGGCCCTGCACCCTCATGGGAGACCAGAAGAAGCACCTGGCTCCTGGCTTTGGATCAGCACGGTGCGCTGGCCGCAGCATGCCAGCCGCAGCGGTTATTGTGGGGTGAACCAACGGAAAAGCAAGAATTTTCTCTCTCTCTCTCTCTCTCTCACTGTCCACTCTGCCAGTCAAAAAAAGAAAGAAAAAAAAAAGCACTCTTCATGTTATTTCTCAGATGCTTAAACTGATGAAAAACCACCATTTCTACTTACTATGCTGTATATTCTGAGAAATCCTCATTATTCATATATCTGCTGAAATCCTTAAAGAAACAAGTAAGGGGCTAATGAAATAATTCTAATCTCATGACTCTTTTTACTACCTAATATTAGTTATGTTACTCATCATAATATAGAATAAGCCCTTCCTTGATTTTGAAAACAGTATTCTAAGTATTTGATGTCAATCATAATATTCATGGCCAAAATGGCTCACCTTCAATCCATTATCTGTTTCTTATACAACATAAAACTGCAAATATTTATCTGATTTGGGCTTCAGGGTCTTGCCAAATTTACTGTAATAACAGAGTTAATTATTGAGATTGCTATATTTTAAAAAGTAGTTATGCTTCGTATAGGAACATGCTACTATTTTATTTGCTCTCATGTTAGCAACATGATCAGTTAAAGTGGTTTTGATGGTGAACTGTAGGTGTAACATAAATAGCCAATTGTGTAGAAAGGATTATCCCCTCAATCGTCTATGAAATAGCGTCATGGAGAATTAACTCCTTATCTGTGACTTCAATAAAAGCATTAGGAGTTTATTCCTATCATCAGTAGGTAACAATAAATAAATTAGAGTTGCCTGTAACTCAATATAACAAAAGATAACTCTAACAACTAATTAACTAGAGAAATAGTTCATCAAAGAGAGGATAAAATTCTTTAGAGATCATCATTAGCCTTTGTACTAAAAGATTTGAAGTCATTGGAGGAAGAAAAGTCAGAAAGTCAGATTAGGCAAAAGTACAGCATAAATGATGAATTTATCAAAGTGGATCCCAAACTGAGTGTGAACCAGGGCTATTTCATAGTTTATTATTAATTATTAATTGGTTATAATGAATGATTAATGAGTAATAATATTGATGAAATACATACAGAGAAGAATTTCAGATAAGGCTGACTTGTAGACAAGCAGAGATTAGAAATGTCATTGGCAGGCAATACTAATACAATGGCATTCATACTTGATGTTGATGCTTTCTTTAATTAATGCTATGGCTGCCTATTCAGCTGGAAAAGGGGGTTTTTCAAGAACTTGGCTCCATTCTCTGGTTTTTCATTAATTATCTAAACTGATCATTTATATTCAAAGAATATAGGATAGAGCCACAGAGGACAAAGAGATGACAACTAGATCCATATTTTTAATAATATAAAAAACTATCACAAAACTGCTTACCAAAAGCACACCTCTTTTCAGATTTCCATTAGTGTCTTCATGGGATTCAGCCAATGGAATATTTAATATTAATTTTATTTCTTAAGAGAGCTATGGATTTTTTTATAAGGGAATAGTACAAGTGTGAATATGCTGGCTACAGTGGATCCTTTTTTCTGCAGTAAGGTATTCAGTGCCAGTAAATGGCTAACAGGAGCTGCTTTCATTTCTCAGAAACGGGGGTGATGCCCTATGCGCATCTCTTCACTTTCTGGATATTGTTTCACTTAATGTCAAACCTATCTGAGGCCTTATTACTAATACTGATTATGGTTTAGTTTCATTTATTTATGCAAATTTATTATAAGGCATCTTGTTTATCATCTTTTCAAAATGGATTATTTCTAATGGACTGACAAGGGCATTAAAGCATGGGGAGAAAAAGTCACTTATTAGACATGCGTCAGGCCACACAAAGTGATAGTGAGGGAAAGCCATGGCTGACAGAAGCCCAACACAGCAAATCCTTGACATGAGCACATTAAACAACCCATTGATTTACTCTCCTCAAGCAACCCCCAAATCCCTGACAGTTGGTGGTAATTTTGCCAGAGATGTAAATTTGAATCATGGGCTTTCTAAAGTTTATAAGAAAAACTCAAGTAAATTACTAAGGGTCTAAAAAGCTACTGCCCAGGAAGTGTTCTCAAGCAGGGGTGGGGAATGTCCAGCCCATGGGACTTTTATGGGCCACAAAATCATTTGGTCTGACTCTGCCTAGGTAACCACAGGTAGAATTTGAAATTCCATAAGTCGTTGGCAGGCTAATTATTTAAGCTGATAATTTTGTATGGCCATAAATGATGTTAAAAATATCCAAATGACTCATGGTAGAAAAAATGTTCCTGGCCCCTTCTGTGGATTATATGTTTGGTAGGACAAAGAGTACATTTTGCATATTTAAATAAATGTAACAACCTAAAAGTATCAGAATTGACATTTAACTAATATTTAATAACTAGTTATAATAAGCATCATCTGTCATGCACTCTCCAATCTTCATATTTCCATTCTATAAAACAGGATTAAAACTACCCACTTATTGTTTCTAGAGTGGAGGAAAAGGGAATATTTTTAAACATTACCTATCACCCAGTGGAAGTTCACTTAGTAAGTGAGGACTATATTAGGAGTCATCATAGAATTTGATTTTCTAATGACATATCAGATTTTTTTTTAAAAAGCACTATATATCCTAAAGTTTCCATTTTAGAATTAGTGTTCAAAAGTGGGTAAAGCGACTCCAGATCTCACCCTGACCAGTGACATTCTCTGGGCCAGTTTTTATTGATTTAAATCTTTTTCTGGGTGAATAATTTGGGAATATTTCCTTTCCTGATATTGTTTGCTCATCTTTAAAATAAAGATAATAATGGAAACATACTTTATTTATGATACAAAAATGATTTTTAATTTAAATTTTTAAAATCATGCCTGACATATTTTAAATGCTTTGCAAATGTCAGCTATTGCTATAAAGAATAGATTGCCATAGTCCACGTTAATTTTGCACATGAAGGCAAAACTCATTTGGCTGCTTTACTGAAGAAAGCTGGAATAGAAACTAAGATGGGAAAAGTTGTTGGCATATAACTGTTTCTAGAATTCCTAAAGATTCTTTTTATCTCTGTGGTATCCATTGTAACATCTCCTTTTTCATCTCTGAGTTTATAAATTTGGGTCTTCTCCTTTTGTTTTTGGTTAGCTGGGCCAATGGTGTACAGATTTTGCTTTTATTAAAAAAAAAAAACAGCTCTTCCTGTCACTGATATCTTTATATCAGGTTTTTTTTTTTGGGGGGGGGTGGTCACAATTTTGTTTATTTCATTTGTAATTTTAATTATTTCTTTCCATCTATGAATTTTTATTTCAGTTTGTTCTTATTTTTCTAGGTCCTTGAGATATATCATTAGATCATTTATTTGATGCCTTTCCAATTTCTTTATGTAGGCATTGATTGCTATAAATTTCCTATTAACACTGATTTTGCTGTATCACAAAGGTTTTGATGTGTTATGTTGTCTTTATCAATTGTTTCCAGAATTTTTTTTATTTCCCTTTTGATTTCTTCAATGACCTGTTCATTCAGGAGCAGGATATTCAGTCTCCATATATTTGAATATTTTCTGGAGGTTCTTTTTTAAATTTTTTAAAATGTATTTAAGTTATATAAGTTCCATGTATTTAATATATACAGATTTAGGAACATGGTTTTGCTTCCCTCCCCCCTTTCCCTCCCGCCCACTCTCCAACAGTCTTCCTCCTCCCTCTCACATTCCCACTCTTAATTTCTACAAAAATTTACTTTCAATTTACTTAATGATCTTATAGTTAATCCTACACTAAGTAAAAATGTTCAACAAATATTATGAAAAATAAAAAAAGTATTGTTCCTCAATGGAAGAGACAAGGACTATGAACAATCATCAAATCTCAAAACGTCCATTTTATTCTGATATATTACATTTTAGGTATGCTATTAGTTGCCTCAGATCAGAAAATACATATGATATCTGTTGTTTTGGGACCAGCTTATTTTACTAAGTATAATGGTTTTCAGTTGTTTCTATCTTGTTGCAGATGATACTTCATTTCATTATGGTAAAAAAGATAAATGGTGTGATTTCAATTTTTTAAAATCTGTTGAGACATGCTTTATGGCCTAATATATGGTCTATTCTAAAGAAAGTTCTATGCACTGATAAAATGAATATGAATTATTGAAATATGGAATGAAATGTTCTGTAGATATCAATCAGGTCCATTTGATCCATAATGTAGACTGGCTCTGCTGTTTGTTTGTTTATTTATTTACTTATTTATTTATTTTGTCTAGTTGACCTGTGCACTGATGGAAGTGGAGTGTTGAAGTCTTCCATTATTATTGTATAGGAGACTCCATATCTCTTTAGATCTATTACATTGATTTTACATAACCTTTTACATAAACTGAAATATTTCCAAATATTTTTCTTCTAGCCCATATTCTTTTCTTCTGCTTCACCAAGTCTATTGTTAAGGCATTCCACTGTATATTTTTTTGAGATATTGAATTCTTCATTTCTAATATTTCACTTTTATTTCTCTTCAATATCTCTATCTCACAGGAAATGTTTTCCAACAATGTCACATATGGATTTCTTTAACTAGTGAATTGCTCTCATTGCTTTTGAGTAATCTTATGATCATTCATTGAATTCCTTTTCAGGCATTTCATCTATCTCTTTGTCTTAACATTCTAATATTTACAAATTGTTGTGTTCCTTTGGGAGAGTTATATTGTCTTCTTTACTCATGTTTCTCATGTTTTTATGTTTATTTTTAGGCATTTGTGGAATACTTGTTGGTTTTCTCCTCTGATGCTTTACGTCTTTGAAATATTCCTCTGTGGCTTAGAGGAGTGTCTGTTCCTTCAGTGGATATCCAGAAGAATGTGCTGGTGAGGCCAGGGAGCTCTGGTCAGTGTTTGGATATGGTAAGGAGTCCGGGGTGACACCTAATTTGGGCATGGTAAAACTCTTTTATCAGCAGGGTGAAGGAAAGGTATGATCATGTCTATTGGTGTGATCACTGCCTCACCTCCCCTCTGACAAGTAGATCCATACCCAGGGTGAGCCCAGGTGGCTGCACATCCCACTCATGTTCACAAAATCCACAGAAAATCACTGCAGTCTTCAGTGTGAGCACAAAACCCTTTGCAATTACCAACCCCTGGCCCTTAGGGAACTCTGAACCATTGAAGACATACACAGTGATTGCTCAGAGACCAAGCTATATTCAATGCCCCATCACACAGTTACACATTTCCCATAAACACAGCACACAGGTCTCTCACAGACATATATGCACATATATGATCTATTAAAACAGAGTCAAACATAAATAACCAAAATAGTCTGATAACCAAGATGGATATAGAATCAGTAATAAAGACTCCCCCAAAAAACAAAACTCCAGGTGCATACACCCAAATTCCTTCTATGAGACCAACATTACCTTAATTCAAAAACCAGAACAAGATACAACAAAGAAAGAACTGTAAATCGATATCCCTGATGAACATATACTCAAAAATCCTTAACAAAATACTAGCTAATTGAATCCAACAACACATCAGAAAGATAATTCACCAATTCTAAATGGTATTTATCCTTGGCTTGCAGGGATGGTTCAACATAATTAAATCAAAAATATGATATATCATATTAACAAAGTGAAGAACAAAAACCATATGATTATCTCATTAGATGCAGAGAAAGCATTTAAACAATACAATATCCTTTAATGATAAAATCTGTAAGCAAATTAGGGATTGAAGGGACATTCTTAAAACAATCAAGCCAATATATGAAAAATCTAGAGCCAGCATCATACAGAATGGGAAAAAGCTGGAATCATTTCCACTAAGATCTGGAAACAGGAGAGAATTTCCACTTTCTTTTTTTTTATTTTATTTGACAGAGTTAGTGAGAGTGAGAGAGAGAGAGAGAGAGAGAGAGAGAAGGTCTTCCTTCCATTGGTTCAACCCCAAATGGCCACTACAGCTGGCACTGCACTGATCCAAAGCAAGGAGCCAGGTGCTTCTTCCTGGCCTCTCATGCAGGTGCAGGTGCCCAAGCACTTGGGCCATCCTCCACTACCTTCCTGGCCCACAGCAGAGAGCTGGACTGGAAGAGAAGTAACCAGGACTAGAACCCGGTGCCCATATGGGATGCTGGCGCCGCAGGCGGAGGATTAACCAAGTGAGCCATGGCACGGCCCCCAAGAATTTCCACTTTCAACATTGCTATTTAGTATTGTTCTGGAAATTTTAGCCAGACATATTAGGGAAAAAAGAAAATGGGATATAAATTGTAAAGGAGGAAGTCAAATCATTCCTGTATGCAGACAAAATTATCTTTTTTTTTAAGATTTATTTATTCATTTGAAAGTCAGAGCTACACACACACACACACACACACAGAGAGGAGAGGCAGAGAGGCAGAGAGAGAAAGGTCTTTCCTCCTCTGGTTCACTCCCTAACTGGCCGCAATGGCCGGAGCTGCACTTATCTGAAGCCAGGACCCAGGAGCTTCTTCAGGGTTTCCCATTCAGGTGCAGGGGCCCAAGGAATTGGGCTATCTTCTATTGCTTCCCCAGGTCATAGAGCTGGATTGGAAGTGCAGCAGCCAGGACTCGAATTGGCACGCACATGGGATGCTGGCACTGCAGGCGGCGCCTTTACCCGTTATACCAGGATCTTATATATTGGGAAACTAAAAGACTCCACTATGAGACTATTGCAACTCATAAAAGAGTGTGGTAAAGTTGCAGGATATAAAATTCACACACAAAAATCAATAGCGTTCATACAGACAATGTCAGGACTGAGAAAGAACTTGTAAGATGAGTGGCATTCATAATAGCTACAAAAATTTTAAATACCTTGGAATACATTTGAAAAGGAGGTGAAAATTCTCTATAATGAAAACTTCAAGACATGAAGTAAAGAAATAACATACAAAAAAAGGGAGAATTTTTCATGTTCATGGATTGGAAAAATTAACATTATCAAAATGTCCATACTATGGAAAGCACTTTGCAGTTTCAATATAATCACAATAAAAATACCAATGACATTCTTCTCATATCTATAAAAAAATACTAAAATTCACGTGGAAACAGAAAGATCCTGAATAGCTAAAGCAATATTAAACAAAACAAAGAGCTGGAGGCATCACAATACCCGACTAGGAACATAAGATAGGGTAGTTATAGTCAAAACAGCCTGGTACTGACACAAAAATAGATGTGTAGACTAATGGAACTGAATAGAAACCCCAGAAATCAAATAATCTTTGACAAAGGAGCTAAAATGAATCCTGTGAGAAAGGACAGTCACTTGTTTTTTGTGACAGGCAGAGTTAGACAGTGAGAGTGAGAGAGTGAGAGAGAGAGAGAGAGAGGTCTTCCCTTTTCCATTGGTTCACTCCCCAAGTGGCCGCTAGGGCAAGAGCATTGCGGCCGGCATACTGCGCCACTCCGAAGCCAGGAGCCAGGTGCTTCCTCCTGGTCTCCCATGCGGGTGCAGGGCCCAAGCATTTGGGCCATCCTCCTCTGCACTCCTGGGCCACAGCAGAGAGCTGGACTGGAAGAGGAGCAACTGGGACAGAATCTGGCGCCCCAACCAGAACTTGAACCCGGTGTGCCGGTGCTGCAGATGGAGGATTAGCCTAGTGAGCCGTGGTGCCGGCCAGGACAGTCACTGCAACAAATGGTGTTGTTAAAATTGCATCTCCACGTGCAGAAACATGAACAAAACCCCTACTTTACACCTTATACAAAAATCAACACAAAAGGGATCAAAATTCTAAATGTAAGACCACATAGCATCAAATTTCCAGGGGGAACATTGGGAAAACTCTGTAAGACATTGGTATAGGCAGAGACTTATTGGAAAATATCCCAGAATCACAGGCAATAAAATAAAAAAAAAATACAAATGAGATTACATCAAGCTATGGAGATTCTGCACTACAAATGAAACAATCAGTAAGTGAAGAAAAAATCAACAGAATTGGAGAAAAACATTTTCAAACTATGCAACTGATAAGGAATTAATATCCAGAATCTATAAAAGCTCAAAAAGCTGAACAACAACAACAAAACAAACAATCTGGTTTAGAAATGGGCAAAGGATTTCAAGATGCATTTTTGTAAGGATGAAATTCAAATGGTCAACAATCATATGAAAAATTGTTCAGGATCACTAGCCATCAGAGAATTGTAAATCAAAACCACAATTGGGTTTTACCTCACCCCAAGTAGAATGTCTATCATATAGGAATCAAAGAAAACCAAAATGCATGTGACGATGTGTGGGAAAAAGACCCTACTATGCTGTTACTGGGAATATAAACTAGTACAATTATTGTGGATGAGAGTTGGGGATTTCTCAGAAGTGTGAAAATACATCTACCAAATGACCCAGTCATCCCACTCCTAAGAATTTACCCAAAGGAAATGACAGCAGCATATCAAAGACTTATCAGTGCCCCCATGTTTATTCCAACTCTATTCACAAAAGCTAAGATAGGGAATCAACCCAGATATCCATCAGCCCATAACTAGATAAAGTAAATGTGCCATACACACACATACACACACACACACAAATACACACACTATGGAATATTACTCAGCCATAAAAAGAATGAAATCCCGTCTTTTGTAAGAAATTGGATGTAACTAGAAATCATTACACTTAGTGAAATAAGCTAGTCACAAAAAGACAAATATGCTATGTCTTCCTCAGTCTGTATTAACTAATAGAGTACAAAAATATAATATATATGAATTAAATTGACATTTTGAGATTGAATACTCTTTATAGCCCTTGTCTCTACTGTTGAGAAAATGCTTTTTCTTCTATTTGTTTAATTCTATTTTTAGTGGAAGGTTAATATTATGATTATGAAATAAACTGAAAGTATGTCATTGTAAAAGAAAGGATAAGAAAGGAGTGAAGAAGGTGGGAGCATGAGCAAGAGGAAAGGAATGTTGGGATAATCACTATGCTCCTAAATCCACATACATGAAATACACAAAGTAAGTATTTTATTTAAATAACAATTACTATGAAATAAATAAAGTAGAGGAAAGTAAAATAATAATAATAAAGCTAAAACAAAAAAGATGGGAAAACACTATTAGAAAACACACGAGAGATGATGTAAGAATTGACTTTAAGAGTGAATGTTGCGAGGCCAGCTCCATGGCGCAGTAGGTTAATCCTCTGCCTGCGGTGCTGAGATCCCATTTGGGCGCTGGTTCTAGTCCCAGCTGCCCGTCTTCCAATCCAGCTCTTTTCTATGGCCTGAGAAAGCAGTAGAGGATGGCCCAACTGCTTGGGCCCCTGCACCCACGTAGGAGACCGGGAGGGAGCACCTGGCTCCTGGCTTTGGATTGGCGTAGCTCTGGTTGTTGCACCATTTGGGGAGTGAACCAATGGAAGGAAGACCTTTTTCTCTGTCTCTCCCTCTCTCTATCTGTAACTCTCTCTCTCTCAAATAAAAATAAATAAAATCTTTAAAAATAAAAAAGAATGAATTTGAGGAGAAGTCAAGTTTGGAGTACATCTTGAAGGCAGGCACGAGTTTGTTGATATTATAGATACAGAGTTTACAAGGAAATACAACATGGGTCCTTCCAAAGTGACAAGTTATTATTAACTGTTCAGGAACATCTCATGGAAGTAGACTGAGTCTAGTTTGGAAATGTTGCAACTGACATGTCACTTGGATACCCCAGTGGAGAAGATGAATAGTCATTTGGATATAAGAATCTGGAGATCAAGGAAATACAGATTTTGGAATCATTCTCATATTGACTACCAAGGAAATGAGTTCAGATGCAGAAGAAAAGGTGTCTTAGATTGAGCCCAGAATAGGCAACATTAGGAAGTGAGGTAAATGAAAAGAAAATGTAAAATACGGGCCAATGAAATGCAATGAAAACAATGAAAATGAGTTCTGCAAGAAAATGTGAATGAGCCAGTTTTTGCTTGGTTTGAGAGATATATAAGTAATTAAATTATTCAAGAAAGTTTAATGTGGGAGGGGTGGAAGAACTCACTGTTAAGTATACCGTGTAGTTAGAAAAGAAAGAAAGAAAAGCTGAGCCAAGAGGGCTCAAGGAAGTTGGAAAATAAGGCAACCCCAGGAAATCCACTGGAGAGATTTAGGGATTTGTCTTCTAAAACTTAACAAACTATACAACATAACCATAAATTCTTTTATTGAGTAGAAATCCCCAAGATTCTAAAATATTATTGGTCCAGTTTACCTCAGGTGCCTACCACTTCTCCAATAAATAATTGCTAGAAGTCAGGCCTACATTTATAAGTGTGATTGCCAGTAAAATAGTGTCAGTTCCTAGAGAAGGGGGATTATAAACTTGGTAGGCAACTCAAGGACATTTTGAAGTTCAAAACATAATTATAAAAGCACCTAAAAACATTGCTTTCTTTAACATCCAGGTAAATTAGTTTAGATGTTTAAACTTATTAGTGAATTTTATAGTTGTTATTACAATAAATTTTCCCATTACCAATCTAAGGATAAACAATTTAGAGTCGGCTTAATGAGATTCCCTTCAATGTCTGCCTCCTGACAATTTTCATAGCTATACAACAAAAGCACAATACAGCACTTGAACCCCTTAAGTACATTATTTTAATTAAGATAGAAGGCTTTCTCTACTCTTCTTTCACTTTTTTCATTAAATATATTAATTTCTTAGTTTGTTCAATTTCAAAGACAATACACTCTTGATTATGCCATTAAATGTGAGTAGGTATTGTGAAAAATGGCAAAATACTAGTTTATAAAACAAAAGGTTAAGTTTTATCCTGGGTTCTGCATCTATCCAGCTATGAATCACTTCTCAAAATATTTAACATTTTCAATATTGGTTTTGTCATCTCTATGGACAATATTAGATTTCAGAATATTCCCTCAGTAATTTTATATTGACTCTATATGAATGAAGTTGAATATCTTTTCATTTGATTATTGTTTATAGGCCTTGCCTATTTTCCTGCTCAACTACAGTCCTTTATAATTTTTAAGTGTTAAACTCTTTATTTAGTGGAACATTAAGTCTTTGACTATATTGTAAATTAAAAATATATTATTTCAAAAGAATAATAAACAAGTGAATCTGGTTTGCTCAAAAATAAAAATTGAATTGGCAATTCATTTCACTTTACGACAATGTTGGTCAATTATCAATTGTGAAGAGCTCTGGAATCACATATAAGATCAACTGAAAAGGGAAGAGGAACTTGACCAGTTAATAAGGTCTCTCATGTCTGTTGGAGAGATAAGATCTTGCAATAATACCTTTAACACATCCTTACCATGCAGGAAACCAATGGTTTATTCATTAAAATACATTTATTGAGTATATGCCTATTCTTGGCACTGATTCAGGAAAAGAGAAAGATAAAGATGGATTAATAATGTATAGTCCCTCTTCCTGGTCAAACTCAGATGATTAGCAAGAAGGTAAAAATCATAAGAAATTGTTTCTTAAATTTATATAATCTTAACAATGTGCATGGACTCCTGATTTACCTAGAGATGTAAAATCCAGCTCTTCATAAAGCTTCCTGATGCCTTTACTAACAGTTCACTATCTCTCATATAAGTATCTAAAGAAAAATAATTGCATTCAGATGAATAGCCTCATGTATGAGTAACAGGTCTCTGGGTAGGAATGACAAGCAAAATGACACAGCACAATTGGTCATGTGAGACTGCAGTGTTGCCACTGCCTCACAGGCCCAGCACTCAACCAGTAGCACCACTGATGCTGGACATTAGACAGTAAGACTAAAATTGCTACCTTTGGATGTGGCTGCTACCAAAGCTAATATTCGAGACCTTGCATAATTTCTGTTTCTGTACCACTAGCTTCTTACTCAAAATATGATGTAGATGTGTCGAACTTGGGAGCATAAAGTGCTTGTGCATTAAATACAAGGAGAAAGAGAACTTAACGTCCCATTGTATGTGTTCATTACCTAGGGGAATCCCCCAACTTCCCTATCCTTTCCTTGAACCTAATCAATATTTTCCTGTTGGAGGTTGTGTTTTAGTTATATTTTTCTTGTATTCATATTTTGTTTCATTTTTTAAAACTTATTTAAAGACTTAACAATTTTCACATTTTGCCATATTCACTTCATATGTAGACATTATATACACACAGATAAATGGTATCTTTTCTTGAAAACAGGTATATTCATATCTCAAATTGTGGGATTCATCAAAAATGTTTATAGCAGCACAATTTACACTATCAAAGACATGGAATCAACCTGCATGTCCCTCAACAGCTGACTGGATAAAGAATATGTGTTAAATACATAGGATACAATATTACCCAGTCTTCATTATATTTTTATAAAATGACAATTTTCATATAGATGAATCTCTTATGAAATTAGTAAGAGTCAGAATATACATATCTGTACATTTCTGAGACCCCTGCACCAAAAGTGATTGTTTATAAGCATGTATTGCTCTAACCCTGCTATACAGCTACTCTATCAGTGAAAAATACTACCTTACGATATCTGTTGGCAGTCATCCAATTGGACGTCAAGTAGCACCTCTGCATCAACACATGGAGAACATTTTTCCCTTTTTCTGACTTCAAAAATAGACAGCTATCAGTGTTGAAAAATGAACCCAGTTGGAGTCATTGACATGTGAACTATCTCATAAGCTAGAAAGGAGAAAAAAACCAGAAAGGTAACACTTGATAGTTTTAACTAAAATTTACCTATAGGCTATTGGTAGCACTTTATACCCTCCTAAAGAACATGATATTGGTTCTGCTATTCTATTCTTTTTGTTCCCTTGTTTCTTCAAAGTAACCCAAAGGAGTCTGTTTTCTTTGCCATCTATTTGGTCAACAGGTGACTGTCAGAATAACCTTTCTGCAGCATTGCTTCAAGTATGCTGATCTACAATGGAAGCTTTCTGCTAATCCATTTTGCTCAACACATTAAGTACAAACCTCTAAGACCTGTATGTGAGGCTCTTCTGCTCTGGTTCCCATCATGCCTTCACTTTCTGCCCCCTTACTCTTCCTCCTGAAAGTTCTCATTGTGCCTTTCCCTTCTCTGGCCTGAAGTCTCCATCACTGCTGTTTAGCTTTCAATCATCCTAGTTCCCACAGAAGCACTTTTTCCATATTCCTCAGCTAAATTGACTTTCTTCTCTTTAAAACCTCATGGAGTTATAAGAGTTTAATTCACATACATGGAATGCACAGATTTTACGTATAGTTTTGATTCAGACAATCACTGCATCAACTGAGTTATAGAATCTTGACCCTTCCAGCAAGTCCCTTGGCCTCAGAGGTGTCCTCTACTATGACTTCTGTTTCAACAGTTTTGCCTATTCTGGAAGTGCCTATAAGTGATATCATACAGTATGTATTCTATTGTGTCTGCTTTTGTTTGCTCAGCATAGTGTTATAACTTTATCCTATATTGGCAGGGGTAGCAATAGTTGGTACTTTTTTATTGCTGAGTAACAGTCCTTTGTGTGAGTATAGTATGAAGCATCTTCAAAATGTTCATAAGAAATATGAAAATCTGGGGCTGGCATTGTGGCATAGCAGGTAAAGCTGCCGCCTGGGATGCCAGCATCTCATATGGACACTGGTTTGAGTCACAACTGCTCTACTTTCAATCCAGCCACCTGCATTATTGCCTGGAAAGGCAGTGGATGATGGCCCAAGTGTTTGGGTCTCTGTACCCTCATGGGAGACATAGAAGAAACTCCTGGCTCCTGGCTTCTGGCTTCAATCTGGCTCAGCCCATTGTGGCCAATTGGAGAGTGAACCACCAGATGGAATACTTCTGTCTCTCCCTCACCTCTCTCTGTAACTCTGTCTTTCAAATAAATATTAAAACAAGCAAATAAGAAAGAAATATAAAAATCTTTGGAAATCAAGCATGTTTGCATCACAGAAAATTTATATTTCAATTCCACTTTTCATTAACTTTCTGAAGTACCCTTGTGTGGTGTCTTTACCTTTTTTTAATTGAAACTCTCCCATTTACTTATTTGCTAGTATCTCAGTCTACTAAGGAGTGAGGCATACCAATATTTTCAGTTTTTTTATGAATCATTATCATAATTTTATAAACCATATTATTTCCCCTCTGTATTGTATTTTTATATTAAAAGAACCAAGTAAAAGGAAGGTATGTATTTTATTCCTGTTATATTCTAGGTGCCATTCTATGCTACCTCACTTTATCCACACCATGGGCCTATGAAGGAGATATTGTCTTATTTTGCAAATAAGAAAACTGAGACTTTAAAGCATTAGGTTTATTGATTTGTCTCACATGTTAGTAGAGGAAGTAGAATTTTAACCTAGATATTCACAGATCCAAAGCATTTTCATTTTTTTTGTGTCATGTTTTATAACCTGGGTAAAACACTACAATTATGCCTCACTTATAACTGTTTAATGAATGGAGGGATAGACTCTGTGTTTTGTAAGCATCTTTAGTCAGATTCAGTATATTAGACTAGAAACAAGTGCAACAAAAATACACAGTAGACACGAGGGACAAAGCATCCCCACTGACAGTCATTACCCAGTCCTGTCAGGTAACAAAGTGATGACTGACCATTTTCCCAAAAGAAAAGTAAGCCATTTCTTTCTACTACAGCTTTTGATTCACTAATATAGCTGCTTATCAGATTCTATTAACTAACTATTCAATAATTTCAAATACTTATTCAGTGCCATCTTTTCCAGATACTCATATCTAATCTAATAGAAATGATTGATAAGGATTTCAGATGCTGACAGGCCTATAGTCAAATTGCATGTGCACCGACTTGCTACCTTTGTGAGATTGGAAAAATCACTTAGCCTTGCAAGCCTCAATTCCTTATTTTCTATTTTTAAAGATTTATTTATTTATTTGAACAGCAGAGATATACATACACACACACAGAGAGGGGGTGGGGGAAGAGAGAGAGAGAAAGAGAGCTCTTCTATTTGCTGGTTCACTCCCCAAATGGCTGAAATGTCTGGAGCTGGGCTGGTTTGAAGCCAAGAGCCAGGAACCAGGAACTTCTTCTGGGTCTCCCACTTGGGTACAGGGGCCCAAGCAGTTAGGCCATCTCTTGCTGTTTTCCCAGGTTCATTAGCAGAGAGCTTGATTGGAAGTGAGGCAGCTGGGTCTCGAACTAGCACTCATCTGGGATCCTGGTGTGGTAGGCAGCAGCTTTATCTGCTACACCACAATGCCAGCCCCAATTCCTTATTTTATAAATGAATATGGCAACACTTACTCCTCAATCATTGGAAGAAGTGATAAAAATTTTGCAGAATTCATAGCACTATGCTTCTCACATGGTAAATAAATATGTGCCATAATCAACATTGTGTTTAAAAATCCAATCATTTCTAATGTTATGATATGCATTGCCTGGTATATATCACCTCAATTCTCTGCTGACAAAAAAAATTTCAACCCACAATGAACATATAAGAAATAATTTAAATATAATATTTGAAGACATATCAGCCATAGTCTTGAAAAGGGGAAAGATCCAACACATTTTAAAATAATGACACTGCCTGAGAGAATATCAGAGTGGTTAAGCGTGTGACAAATGAAGTCACCATCTATATTAAAATCCTGTCTCTAACATCACCAGTTGGGTAATCAAGGCCAAGTCACTTAACCCCTTTATGCTTATGATCCTAATTAGAAATGGGGGTTGATAATGATGGAATATACTCATAGGGTTGGTTGAGAATGAAGTGAAATTAAGCATGTAACATACAAAGCATATTACTTTGCACACCATGGATTCTCAAGAATAGGTTTTAATTTATTTGAGTGATAACTAGTATTATTATCTTAGTACAATTAGAGTCATGAGCGAGGGTCTACTTGAGCCAACTGCCAGTTAAAATGATGACTGGGAAAGCATCTGTTTAATTTTCCCTAGAGGACCTGCTTTCATGTTTCTTTCTCAGGAGCTGATTTTTCCTGCCAGAAAAGCACAGGGCAAATGAATTACCTATCCCATTAACAGGGAAAATGGTTGTTTTCCACAAAGATGAGCTGACCCCATGCTTTGCAAACCACAGTGGCTAGATGGTACCACAGTTGGAAAAGCAAAGAGTAGCATGCTGACTGGGTATTAAGGGTTGAACACAAGGGTATTATCACAATCAGGCACTAAAATCTCAGAGTGTTTTCATCTACCAGGAAAGAACTTCCAAGAACTCACAAAAGGAATCATGCACATTAGAAATAGCCATGGAATCCCCTGGCACATTTCTAACTCCACCATTTGCGGCAAGTCCGATTGAGCATGTTCCAAATTGTACATCTCCTCCCTCTCTTTTTCCACTCTTAAATTTAACAGGGATCACTTTTCAGTTAAAATTTAAACACCTAAGAATAATTGTGTGTTAATTACAGAGTTCAACCACTAGTACTAGAACAACAACAACAACAACAACAACAAATACTAAAAAGGATAAAGTATTACATTGTACATCTAAAGTCAGGACAAGAGGTGATCAGTTCATTTTTTCTTATAGTGTCCATTTCACTTAACAGGTTTCCCCTTTGGTGCTCAGTTGTCACCGATCAGGGAAAACAAATGATATTTTTCTCTTTGGGACTGGCTTAATTCACTCAGCATGATGTTTTCCAGATTGCTCCATCTTGTTGCAAATGACCAGATTTCGTTGTTTCTTACTGCTGTATAGTATTCTATGGAGTACAATCCCATCAAGGTGGCATCTACCAATGCCATCGCACTAGTCCAAGTGATCAATTTCAGCTCACAATTGATGGCTCTGATAGGTCTAAGAGTCAAAGGGATCACACAAACAAGACAAGTGTCTGCTAATACTAACTGATAGAATCAAAAAGGGAGAGAAAGATCCAACATGGGAAGCGGGATACACAGCAGACTCATAGAATGGCAGATGTCCTAAACAACACTCTGGCCTCAGAATCAGCCCTCAAGGCATTCGGATCTGGCTGAAGAGTCCATGAGAGTATAGTAGGCATGGAAAGCCAAGATATCATGGAAAAAAAAGAAAAGACCTAAATGAATGATCTCTGTGAGTGAGATCCCAGTGGAAAGAACGGGGCCATCAAAGAAGGAGGTACCTTTCTCTGAAGGGAGGAGAGAACTTCCACTTTGACTATGACCCTTTCGGAATAAGATCAAAGTCAGCAAACTCTAAAGGCTTCCATAGCCCTGGCAACTCATGACTAGAGCCTAGGGAGATTACTGACGCCATGAACAGGAGTGTCAAATTGTTAAGTCAGCAACAGGAGTCACTGTGTACTTACACCCCATGTGGGATCTGTCCTTAATGTGTTGTCTAATGTGAAGTGATGCTATAACTAGTACTGAAACAGTATTTTTATACTTTGTGTTTCTGTGTGGGTACAAACTGATGAGGTCTTCACTAATTATATACTGAATCGATCTTCTGTATATAAAGAGAATTGGAAATGAAAAAAAAACCTGGTGTTAAATTGGAAATGGCATAGAAAATTATTTTTTTAAAAAAACTATTATGTAGGATCTCTGTCTTTAATGTGCTGTACATTGTTATTTAATGCTATAATTAGTACTCCAATGGTAGTTTTTTCACTTTATGTTGCTATATGGGCAAACTGTTGAAATCTTTACCTAATATGTACTAAACTGATCTTCTGTATATAAAGAGAATTGAAAATGAATCTTTATGTGAATGGAAGGGGAAAGGGAGCGGGAAAGGGGAGGGTTGCGGGTGGGAGGGAAGTTATGGGAGGGGGGAAGCCATTGTAACCCATAAGCTGTACTTTGGAAATTTATATTCATTAAATAAAAGTTTAAAAAAAAAAAAGAAATAGTCATGGAAAAGTGTAGACTGCCATCCATGACCTCTGATTCCCTGGAGAGGAAGGATTGAACCACCTGCCCTGATACATTGAACAGACACTTCCTGGACTCCATATGCTTGATATTCATGTAATTAATTGTGAACAAGGATCTGACATAATTGCTACAGAGACCTGTAAATAGATCACATATGTGGTAAAGTTTTACTACTCACTCAATTTTCTTTGAATTTAAAATCAAATATTCATGTCATTATTTTGTTTTAAATATTTATGTTATTGAAAAGGCAGAGTTACAGAGAGGCAAAGAGATAGACAGAGAGAGGTGGGTAGTTTTCCACCCACTGGTTCACTCCCCAGATGGCCTCAATGGCTGGAGCTGCATCTATCTGAAGCCAGGAGCCAGGAGTTTCTTCCAGGTCTCCCACATGGGTACAGGGGCCCAAGCACTTGGGCCATCATCCACTGCTTTCCCAGGCCACAGTAGAGAGCTGGATCAGAAGTGGAACAGCCGGGACTTGAACTGGTTTCCATATGGGGTGCTGGCACTGCAGGCAGCGGCTTTACCTGCTACACCACTGCAACGACCCCATAATCATGTCATTTAAACACTTTTTTTTTATTTAAACAATTTTGAAAAGAAAATATTGTTGAGTTGGCCAGGTAGTAGCTAAATATATGGAAAAGGTATCACTCAGAAATAATCTCAGAAATTTTAGGGGCAGGAATTTGACCCAGTGTTTAAATCACTGCTTGAAAACCCATATCCATAATGGAGTGTCTGAGTTCAAGTCCTGGCTCTGTGCCCTGTTCCAGCTTCTTACCAATATGTACCCTAGGAGGCAGCAGGTGATGGTTCAGGTAGTTGAATCTCTGCCACCAACATCAGAGACCCAGACTTTGGCCCCAGTCCCTGGCTTAAGTCTGGTCCAGCCCCAGTTATTGCAGGAATTTGGGAAGTGAGCCAGCAGATAAGAATGCTCCATCATCCTCCCTTTCTCTCTCTCTCTCTCTCTCTCTCTCTCTCTCTCTCTCTCTCTCTCTCTCTCTCTCCCTCCCTCTGCCTTTCAAATAAATAAAATGAATAGCTACAAATCTAAATAGAAATAAACTATTTCAGAATAAATGGCGGCATTTTAGAATACCTATAAAAACTATGAAAAGAAAGAACATGGACTGAGATTTTCTAAATATACAAACGTAAGTTCTTTTCTTAACTCAATATGTATATGCAGACTCTCAAAATATAAACACAATTTTTGACTAAGATCTAGAAGGAGGACAGAATCTTCTCATTTCCTATCCCAGAAGCAGAACCCCAGGTGCCTGCTTGACATTGTGATATTCTAAGAAACAACAAAAAGAAAGCCATTACCTCAAGTCATCATGGTTAATGCCCCCCTCCAGGTCTCTGGGAAACAGTAAAATTGGTGGTATACTGTCTAAGAAAAGGTTACTGCAGAGAAATTCCCAGAACTATGGAGAAACAGTAGAGCTGCTTAGGGAGACAATGGACAACAGTGTTGAAAGGAGATTCCAACCCATGAATTGTAAAGATTATACCCAGGGGAAAAAATAAATATCAAAAGAACAGTATTATCTTCAGAAAAAAAAAAAAAGAACGAAAGAAGCAGTGATAGTCATATAAAGGTGAGGAGAGGTTAAATAAGCTACAATGAGAATCAGGCCTAAGGCATAGAAAGGATAACATTTAGTCATTTGCAAATGATGTTTTGATCCTTTATTATGTGCCAAGGATACCTTGGTGTACAAAACAGAAAAAGACCCTATTAGCATGAAACTTGCACTCTAATGGGTAAAAACTGACAAAGGATGGAAAAGAAATAGGAATATTTTATATTAAGGTTAACATTAAAAATAAAATTAAAAGGATGATGTGATCAATATTGACAATGGGCAAGGAAGCATCACAAATGCTGGCAGATATACAACCATTATGGAAGACAGTATGGGGATTCCTCAGAAATCTGAAAATAGAACTACCATATGACCCAGCCATCCCACTCCTAGGAATTTATTCAAAAGAAATTAAATCACCATTTGAAAGTTATCTTCATCCCCATGTGCATCAATTCACAATAGCTAAGATAAGGAATCTTATCTGACGCCATGAACAGGAGTGTCAAATTGTTAAGTCAGCAACAGGAGTCACTGTGTACTTACACCCCATGTGGGATCTGTCCCTAATGTGTTGTCTAATGTGCAGTGATGCTATAACTAGTACTGAAACAGTATTTTTATACTTTGCGTTTCTGTGTGGGCACAAACTGATGAGGTCTTTACTAATTATATACTGAAGTGATCTTCTGTATATAAAGAGAATTGGAAATGAAAAAAAAAAAAAAAACAAAACAACCTGGTGTTAAAATGGAAATGGCATAGAAAATTAATTAATTTAAAAAAAATTATGTAGGTTCTCTGTCTTTAATGTGCTGTACATTGCTATTTAATGCTATAATTAGTAATCCAATGGTAGTTTTTTCACTTTATGTTGCTATATGGGCAAAATGTTGAAATCTTTACCTAATATATACTAAACTGATCTTCTGTATACAAAGAGAATTGAAAATGAATCTTTACATGAATGGAAGGGGAAAGGGAGCGGGAAAGGGGAGGGTTGCGGGTGGGAGGGAAGTTATGGGAGGGGGGAAGCCATTGTAACCCATAAGCTGTACTTTGGAAATTTATATTCATTAAATAAAAGTTTAATAAAAAAATAAAATAAAATAAAATAAAAAAGATAAGGAATCAATCCAATTGCTCAGTAGTTGATCACTGGATAAACAAATTGTGGTATATATACATGATGAAATCCTACTCAGCCTTAAAAATAATCATATTCCATCTTTTACAACAAAACAAGTGCAATTGTACATCATTATGCTTAGTGAAATATGTCAGCCCCAAAAAGATAAATATAGGTTTTCTCCGATTTGTGGTAACTAATATAGAAAGTACAAAAAAATGTAATGTATATAAGTGAAACTGACATTTGAGTATTGATTATTGTTTATAGTCTTTGCTTATACTCTTGAGCAACAGTAGTTTTTCTACTTAAAAAAATAAAATACGGGGCCGGCGCTGTGGCACAGCCAGTTAAAGCCCTGGCCTGAAGCGCCAGCATCCCATATGGGTGCCAGTTCTAGTCCTGGCTGCTCCTCTTCTGACCCAGCTCACTGCTATGGCCTGGGAAAGAAGTAGAGGAGGCCCAAGTCCTTGGGCCCCTGCACCCGCGTGGGATACCCAGAAGATGCTCCTGGCTCCAGCCATTGCAGCCATCTGGGGAGTGAACCAGCAGATGGAAGACCTCTCTGTCTCTACAACTCTCTGTAACTCTGTCTTTTAAATAAATAAAACAAATCTTTTTTTAAAAAAAGAAAATAAAATAGAAAATATGAATATTTGGCCAGGGAAAGAAAGCTTCATGAGAGAGGTGATGTTTAAGTGAGAATTAAATGATGATCAACTCAGTTACTAAAAGATCTGGAGAGCATGTGCTCCAGGCAGAGAAATGTGAGTTCATGGGCCATAAGTTAAGAATGTAATTTCAAGTTCAAGAAAAAGATAAACATGATAATGTGTATAAAGAATCTAAAGAAGGGGCTTGTATTGAGGTGAAGTGGGTTAACCCACTGCCTGTAATACCAGCACCAGATATCAGAGCCAGTTCAAGTCTTGGCCACTCTACTGGTGATCCAGCTCCCTGCTAATACATCTAGAGACGCAGCATGGCATGTTCCAAGTACATAGAATGCTGCAACCCTTTAGAGAGTGAATCAGCAGATGGGAACATTTTTCTTTCTCAATCTACCTCCGCCCCATAATTATACCTTTAAAATATATAAAATTAATGTTTGTTTATTTTAATAAGTGAAAATTAATAAGTAGTATAAATATATTTTACAAAAACAATTCAAGGATAAAGTATTAAGAGGAAGGAATTTAGGTGTTATTGGGGTGAGAAGTCACAAGCATTTCAAGCAGAGATAAAACATAATTTAATTTGCATAAAAATTAATATGGCTGCTTAGGTGACAATAGGTTTTAGCAGAAAGAGGAGGACAAGTTGAGAGGCTCTCAGGATTTTTGATAAGATAGAATCTTATCAAATAAAATAAATGGTATGCTGTGTTACCTCAGAAACACAGAACTTGTTGATAGATATAGGTATGAAACAAAGAAAAAAAATAAACATGATTATTGTTTGGGGCTTGAATAACTTAGTATTAACATTTGCTAAAATGGAGAAGAATGGAACAGAAACAGTTTAAGTGGAAAGAAAAATGAAGAATTACATTACATTCTCTCTGTGGAGATAATAAGCAAGTGGGGTAGGATATGCATGTTTATATCATGTCCAAAGGCCAGGGAAGGAAATGCATGTTGGGAGGTTAATACACTATTAAATGTAAGTTAAATTTAGAAAATCAGACAAGATCACCTAGAAATAGTGTGTAATTATGGAGAAGTAGGACCCAGCACTAAGTCAGAAGGAAAATTGATGGAGGTAGAAAAGCACAAGAGGAGCCTACAAAGGAATGAGAGAAGGAAAAGGCACTATCAGTGTGCTAGATGGGGTACTGGTTAATTATGGTATCACGTGAGTAAGAGAAAATAGTGTTTGAATAAAAATGTAATGATCTGTCAGGCATTGTGGTCCAACAAGGTGAACCACTGCTGCTGGCACAGAACCCCACATCCCAATGCCAGTTTGTGTCTTGGCTGCTGTGCCTCCAAATAAGCTATCTGCTGATGTGCCTGGGAGGCAGATGATGGCTTAAGTACCTTAGTCCCTGCCATCCACAAGGGAGACTCAAATGGAGTTGCTGGCTCTTGACTTCAGCCTCACCTAGGCTGTTGTGATCATTGGAGCAGTGAACCAGCAGATGAAAGACTGAACACACACTCTCTCTCTCTCCCCTCCCCATCATTCTCTCCCTCTTTCTTTCACTCTGTCACTATACTTTCATATACATAAATAAATAAATCTTTAAGGAAAACAATGGGACAGTCACTATGATAAAATATGCTAAGAGATCATGCAAGGCAATAGAAAAATGATTATTGGATTTGATCACATGGATTGGCAACTTTTCAAAGACTCAGAGCAGTGAGGAACGCAGCCCATTTCAAGTATGCTGATGAAATTATGGAACATGAGGAAGTAAAGATGTGAATAATCAGCAATCAACAAATTTTGAAGTGAAGAACAGAGAAATATAGGAAGACCTAGAGGGAGACTATCAAAAGAGTGTTTTTTTTTTAACTTACTGGTAAATTACTTGAGTTGGGAGATATAAAGTATATTCATTCCTTTTGTGTGTGTGATTACTGTGTGCAGGGTGGTATTGTAAATGCATTCACTGATTTTATTTTCAAACCATAAAAAATCATTGTGAGTCAAGCACTATTTTTTAAGAGTAGCCATTTTTTAAGATTTATTTTTATTTATTTGAAAGACAGATTTACAGATAGAGGTAGAGACAGAGACAGAGAGAGAGAGAGAGAGAGAGAGAGAGAGAGAGGTCTTCCATCTACTAGTTCACTCCCCAGATGGTTGCAGTAGCTGGAGTTGAGCCAATCTGAAGTCAGGATCCAGGAGCTTCTTCCAGGTCTCCTACATGGGTACAGGGGCCCAAGGATTTGAGCCATTTTCTACTGCTTTCCTAGTACATAGCAGAGAGCTGGATTGGAAGAAGAGCAGCCAGGGACTAAAACCAGTGTCCATATGGGATGTCAGCACTTCAGGCCAGGGCTTTAACCCCCTGCGCCACAGCACAAGCCCCAAGTCAAACACTATTAAAATGCCCATTATGTAGATTAGGAAAATGAGGCACAGAGAGTCAAAGCATTGTACTTTCTCTAGTGTGTGCTGTACCCAGTATTTCAACCAAAAAGCCTCATTTTGAAGGCTTAGATCTTTGTAAATTCTACTATGTATTTCCCTTCAATAGGCTAGTATGCCTCTACTTCATGTATCATTATGTTATGCTGACAGGAATGAGCCAGTAGACAAAGAAAAATTGAAGTCACCAGAAAAGAGAATAATATTATAAAACCAAAAGTTTTTAATATATAAGATTGAATCATACCACAGAAACATACCTTAGCTGATGAGGACACTTCTCTCATTAAAGGAAAATAAAATAGCATGCATGATATGTACATAGTTTGATGGCTTTTGGCATAAGGAAGGTGAATCCCTGAATGACCAGATGCATTTTTTCTTCTCATCAAACTATGAAGTGAGATCTTGTATATATCTTTTATATATTTTATATAGATCTTTTCCTCTATCCTACATAACAAAAGGGAGTATTAATGTCCTAAGACCAAATGAGAAATAGAAAATGAGGTACACAGAGATTCGAAGATGGTAGATTAGGGAATGACATACTGTGCTAGGCTAGAGATAAACAGCAAAAAAATAAATAAATAAAAAAGTGTAGGAAGTGCACTCTTGGGGGAAAATTGGAGAGAAAACTGCCCTGGAAATCCTAGAAGAGGAAGAGAAATGCTGTGGACTTGTGTGGAGGTAGTGGATGCGCAGCACAAACAGGAACACAACACACAACTGCAGCATCTGAGAGCCAAAGTGGTCAGCAGATTGGTGACAGAGGTGAGACCAGACTGCAGCAACCCATGGTGATATAGCATGATGTAAGTCTAGACTGGAGCCCCAGAGGCTAGCCATTGCTATCGGTTGCCCAGTGGAAGTAGAAGAGGCATGTTTATCTCACCCCAAATACTGCACAACACCACCTGCTACCTGGCTGAGAAAGGGCAGTACCATTTTGGGTTTGGGTAGGAGCTGCAGAAGACTTTGTGTCCACACAGCAACTGGTTAAGCAGGATGCTGTCTTTTTGGTAGTACTGGCAGCAGTGGCAGGGAGAGAGAAACACTGAGCCAGTGGCTCAATGTAATCCAGAGATTCTAGTTAGGGAACAATTTATGGTCCCCAATGACTGTGAGCCTGGCTAGGAGGTAGCTGGGAAACCACATAAGATGGCGAGGTGCCCACAGCCTCCCAGGATTAGGACATCTAAGTGGAGCTGTTCCAGGGAACATCTGCCACTCTGTTGACTGGACAGGCTGGTCAGACAGAGAGAAATCTCTGCAACCAGTGACTGTGGTAGTCTTGTGTACTGAGAACGTGGGGAATTTGTGGTTATATGAGAAAGTGCAGGATGTAATTAGGTCTCTAGGAAATCACTGGGAGTGGCTCCACATGCTCGGAGCTTGTTGGTTGCCTAGAACTGGTCACAGCAGCAGGAACTGTGCTCCCAGTGAGGATTGCATAGATATTTGTGCAGTTCATGAGATGGCACAGAACACATCAGGGACTAACACCTAGACATTGAGATCTACCATGCCCAACTTAGGTGTTACCCTGGAACTCACCCCACCCTGGAGCACTGACCAGAGCCCCCTGGCCATACCCATCACACACTTCTTGGTATTCACTGAAAGTGCAGATGTTATATTAAGCCACAGAGTCACAGCTCAAAAATAAAAGCCATCAGAGAAAAAAATAAAAATCACTCCACAAATGCCTAAAAATAAATGGAGACATTCAAGAAACAAGAATAAAAGAGACACCATGACCCACCCAATGGAACATAACATTTCAATATTAGAATGTGAAGATGAAGAGATTGAAGAAATGCTAGAAACAGAATTCAAAAAAAGTAATCATAGGATTACTCAAAAGCAATAAGAAGCAAATCTATGAACTAAAGGAAATCATACATGACATGAATGACAATTTTTCACATCAAATTGAGATTTTAAAAGAGAAGTCAAAATGAAAAATTGGCAATGAATAATTGAATAGATCAAATAATAAATGCAGAAGAAAGCCTCAACAGCAGATCTGGCAAGACAGAAGAAAGAATACCTGAACTAGAAAATAAATCTTTGGAAATATTACAGTCAGACCAAAAAAAAAGAAAAAGAAAAAGAAAATGTAAAAACAGTGTTGGAGATTTAAGGGCTACTAACAAATGACCCAACCTATGGGTTTTAGGAGTTCCAGAACTTGAGGAAAGAGAGAATGGATGAGAAGGCCTATTTAATGAAATAATTACAAAAACTTCCCTGATTTGGAGAAATAAAGGAACGTCCAAGTAGAAGCACACAGAACTCCTAACAGACATGACCAGAAAAGATCTTTACCATGATATACTGTAGTCCTCTCCACAGTAAAGCATAAAGATTCTAAAATGTGCAGAAGAGAAATGCAAAATTATTTTCAGAGGATCTCCAATTAGACTAACAGCTGACTTCTCCTTAGAAACCCTATAGATTAGAAGGGAATGACAAGATATAGTCCAAGTCTTAAAAGAAAAAAAAACTGTCAACCCAGAATACTGAACCCTGCAAAATTCTCATTTATGAATAAAGGTGAAATAAAAACATTCTATAACAAACAGAAATTGAAAAAAAAAATTGCCATTCATCCAGCCTTACAAAATATGCTTAAGAATGTACTACACAAAGAAACAGGGAAAGACGGCCATCATTATGAAAGAATATGAAGGCAGAAAACACTCCAGTAAAAGTACAAAAGAAATTAAAAAAAACAACAACAACATAGGAATGCTTAGGCTGGGCCAAGTCACCTTGAATGTAAATGGCCTCAACTCTCCAGTTAAAAGATACAGAGTGGCTGAATGGGTTAAAAAATAAGACCCATCTATTTGCTACCTGCAAGAAACACATCTCACCAACAAAGATAAAGGCAGTCTGAATGCAGCAGGATAGAAAAAGATATTCCATGCTAACAGAAAGCAAAAAATGACAGGTGTCATCATTCTAATATCAGACAAAATAGATTTTAACATACAAACTATTAACAGAGATGCATAAAGGCATTATGAAATGATTAAGGGATCAATTCAACATGAAGATGTGACTATAGTAAGTTTATACACAATACAGGTTATCTGGATGTTTAAAAGAAATGTTGAAAGATCTAAAAGGAGACACAGACTCCAGCACAATAGTAATGGGGGACTTTAACACCCTACTTTTATCAATGTACAGACCAACTAGACAGGAAATCAACAAAGAAACAACAGAGATAATTGACAATATGCACAAATGGACCTAACTGATATCTACAGAACTTTCCACTCCACAGTTGCAGAATACACATGGAGCTTTCTCTAGGATAGACATTATGCTAGCCCATAAGCAAGTCTAAGCAAATTCAAAAAATCAATATATCATGCATTTTCTCTGAAAACAATGGAAAGTAGCTGGAAATCAATAACTCAAGCATCTCTAGATCAAATGCAAACATATGGAGACTGAACAACATATTCCTGAAAGCACAGGTCATAGAAGAAATAAAAAATAAATTTAAAAAATTCCAGAAATAAATGAAGATGAAAATACATCATATCAAGACTTATGGGATACAGCAAAGGCAGTGTTAAGAGGGAAGTTTACAGCAGTTGGTGCCTACATCAAGACATAGGAGAGCTACTAAATAAATGATCTATCAATGCATAACTATGACCTAGAAACAACAAACTAAACCCAAAATTAGGAGGAGGAAAGAGTTAAAATTAGGCAAGAAATCAACAAAATCAAAACCAAAAAATAAATTTAAAAAATTAGTGAAATTAAGAGTTGGTTTTTTGAGGCTGCCACCATGGCACACTTGGCTAATCCTCCGCCTGTGGTGCTGGCACTCTGGGTTCTAGTCCCGGTTGGGGTGCCGGGTACTAGTCCCGGTTGCTCCTCTTCCAGTCCAGCTCTCTGCTGTGGCCTGGAAAGGCAGCAGAGGATGGCCCAAGTGATTGGGTCCCTGCACCTGCATGGGAGACTGGGAGGAAGCACCTGGCCCCTGGCTTCGGAGCGGCACAGTGCCGTCCTTAGCATCCATTAGGGGAATGAATCAACGGAAGGAAGACCTTTCTCCCTGTCTCTCTCACTGTCTATAACTCTACCTGTCAGATTAAAAAAAAAGTTGTTTTTTTT
The DNA here is from genome assembly GCF_033115175.1 of Lepus europaeus. Taxonomy (NCBI): domain Eukaryota; kingdom Metazoa; phylum Chordata; class Mammalia; order Lagomorpha; family Leporidae; genus Lepus; species Lepus europaeus. Next base: position 36,548,250 of record NC_084833.1, read on the forward strand.
TTCAAAAGTAAACAAAATTGATATATCATTTACCCATCCAACTTAATAAAGAGAGAGAAGACCCAAATCAATCCCAAATCAATAACATCAGAGATTGGGGCTGGTGTTGTGGCGCAATGGGTTAACGCCCTGGCCTGAAGCACCAGCATCCCATATGGGCATTGGTTCAAGACACGGCTGCTCCACTTCTCATCCAGCTCTCTGCTATGGCCTGGGAAATCAGTGGAAGATGGCCCAAGTCCTTGGGCCCCTGCACCCTGGTGGGAGTCCCAGAAAAAGCTGGATTGGCACAGCTCCAGCCATTGTAGCCAGTTGGGGAGTGAACTATTGAATGGAAGACCTCTCTCTCTCTCTTTACCTCTCCTCTCTCTGTGTAACTCTGACTTCCAAATAAATAAATAAGATGAAAAATAAATGTAACAACAGATACCACAGAAATAAAAATAATCATCAGGAATTACTACAAAGAGTTGTATGCCAACATATTGGGAAACATAGAAGAAATGAGTACATTCCTAGACACATATAATCTACCAAAATTGAGTCATGAAGACATAGAAAACCTAACAGACCAATAACTAAGATGAAAATTAAATCAGTGATAAAGACACTCCTCAACAAAGAAAAGCCCAGGGATGGATATCTTCTCTGCTGAATTCTACCAGACATTTATAGAAGAACTAATTTCAATTCTTCTCTAGCTATTCAAGCAATTGAAGGAAGGGATCCTCCCAAATTCCTTCTATGAAGCCTGCATCATATAATTCCTACCCGGAACAAAATACAGCAGAGAAAGAGGACTATAGACTAATATCTCTGGTGAACATAGATGCAAAAATATTCAAGAAAATATTAGCTAATTGAATGCAACAACATATCAGAAAGATCATCTATTCAGACAAAGTGGGATTTATCCCTGGTATGAAGTGATGATTCAATATTCACAAATCAATCAATATACTACATCACATTAACAAACTGAAGAATAAAAATTTTATGATTATCTCAATAGATGCAAAGAAAGCATTTGATAAAATAAAACATCCTTTCATGATGAAAATCTTAAGCAACTGGGAATAGAAGGAACATTCCTCAACACAATCAAGAATGCTTATGACAAATCTATGGCCAGCATCCCACTGAATAAGGAAGAATTGCCCCTTAGACCCAGAACCAGACAAGGATACTCAATCTCACCATTGCTATTCAGTATAATCCTGGAAGTTTTAGTCGGAGCCATACGTAAAAAAAAAAAAAAAAAGGTATCAAAGCAATTCAAATTGGAAAAGAGGAAATCAAAGCATCTCTATTTGCAGATGACGTGATTCTATATATAGGGGATCCAAAAGACTCGTCTGAGAGACTATCAGAACTCACAAAAGAGTTCAGTAAAGTGGAAGGATATAAAACCAACACACAAAATTCAATAGCCTTTGTTTACACAGACTATACCATGGCTGAGAAAGAACTTTTTAAGATCGGTACCATTCATTATAGATCCAAAAAGAATTAAGTACTTTGGAATAAATTTAACCAAGGATGTCAAAGATCTCTATGATGAAAATTACAACACACTGAAGAAAGAAACCCAAAAGGACATAAAAAAGGAAAGATCTTCCATGGTCATAGATTGGAAGAATCATCATCAACAAAATGTCCATACTCCCAAAGGCAATTAATAGATACAATATAATTCCAATCAAAATACCAGTGGCATACTTCACAGATCTGGAATAGTGATGCTAAAATTCATATGGAAATATTAGAGAACTAGAATAGCTAATGCAATTTTATACAACAAAAACAAAGCTGGAGGCATCACAATACCTGATTTTAAGACATACTACAGGGCAGTTACCATCATAACAGCCTGGTACTGGCACAAAACAGACTTGTTGACTAATGGAACAGAATAGAAACTCCAGAAATCAAACTGTGCCTCTACAATCAACTTATTTTTGACAAAGGAACTAAAATCAATCCCTGGAGCAAGCATAGGCTCTTTAACAAATGGTGCAGGGGAAACTGGATATCCTCATGAAGAAGTATGAAACTAGACCTATACCTTACACTTTACACAAAAATGTATTAAATACCTAAATCTATGACCCAATACCATCAAATTATTAGAGAACATTTGGCAAACTCTGCAAGCTATTGGCACAAGCAAAGTTTTTTTTTTTAAAGACCCCAGAAGCATAGGCAATGAAAGCCAAAATTGACAAATGGGATTACATAAAGCTGAGAAGCTTCTGCACTGCAAAAGAAACACTCAGCAAAGTGAAGAGGCAACCAACAGAATGGAACAAAATATTTGCAAATTATGCAACATTAAAGGTTAACATCCAGAATCTATAAAGAGCTCAAGAAAATCAACAACAAAACATACAATCCAGTTAACAAATGGGCAAAGGACTTGAACAAGCATTTTTCAAAAGAGGAAATTGAAATTTCCAATAGACAGTTGAGAAAATGCTCAGAATCACTAGCCATCAGGGAAATGCCTATCAAAAGCACAGTGAGGTTTCACCTTAATCCAGTTAGAATGGTTCTCATACAGAAATCAACAAACCTAAAATGCTGGTGAAGATATGGGGAAAAATATACCCGGGTCCACTGTTGGTGGGAATGTAAACTGGTGCGGCCACCGTGGAAGGCAGTTCAGAAATCTGAATAGAGGCCTACCATATGATCCAGCCATCCCACTCACGGGAATTTACCAAAACCAAAAGAAATCAGCATTTGAAAGAATTATATGTACCCTGATGTTCTTCACCTCACAATTCACAATAGTTAAGGTATGGACTCAACCAAATGTCCATCAATTGTTGACTGGATAAAGAAATTATGGTATATATACAATATGGAGTACTGCTCAGTTGTAAAAAAATGAAATTATGTCTTTAGCAACAAGATGGACGCAAGTGGAAATTATTACACTTAGTGAAATAAGCCAATCCCCAAAACACAGATATCATATGTTTTCCCTGATCCTAAGTAACTAATAGAGTACCTGACATGTAACATATTGGAATGAAATAGACATTTTTAAATTCAATGATTTTTTTTATAGCCCATGTCACTTCTGCTGAGAAACAGTGTTTTTTTTCTTCATATTATTGGTTCAACTCTTCTACTTAGTGTAGGTTAAATATAGGATCACTAAGTAAACTGAAAATATATCTTTCCAAAAATTAAAAGTGGGAATGTGAGAGGGAGGAGGAGGAAGCTTTGGAGCATGGGCAGGAGGGAGGGTAGTGATATTGTCACTATGTTCTTAAATCTGTATATATGAAATACATGAAGCTTATATTACTTTAAAAAATTTAAAAATTAAAAGACAACATCAAAGAAATGTAGTACATCACTAAAAGACACACACCAAGGAAACATAATAGGATAAGTTGTAGGGTACACAGCCATTTTAAGATCAGAGAACAAAAATTTAGAATGAATTTTTGTGGTCATATTTTGATTTCCCCAGACTCACTTATCTGCTTGGAGCCATGCAAAAAAGTAAGCCAGTTTGGGAGTTTATTAGGGTGAAGCTCAATCAAACATGTAAGATTAAGGAAGGAAGTTAACTGGAGGAAGTTAAGTGGGATTATCACAAGTTGATTTCTCAGGAATAGATGTGGAGATGCTGTATGGGACACAATTTTTGTTTATTACAGATCAGCACTTGTGAAAGAAAAAGGGAGAATATAAAATTTGGCAAAGAAAGGAGTTGATCTGAAATACGGCCTTGTACAAAAATTTGGTCAACCCATTAAAAAGCTCTGCAACAAACATCATTCAACCAGGGTTTGCCAAAGAACCATTATTATATAGAAATAGTTGAATACCACTGATACTAAGCCTTGCTAATCTAACAAATGTGGACCACCTGGGAGGCATGATACTTCAGGCAAGGTGATTCTATAGTTGGGGCCAATTCTGTAGTATTGGAGGACTACAGGCTGCTTTATGACAGCAATTCTTATACCAGGGAGCAAATCCCTTCGACTGAGGATCTTAATGGCTCACCTCTGTGCAAGACACAGTTATGGTGCAGCAATAGGCCAAAGAATTGAATGGCCAGTAAGGACAGCTATGAGAGAATGATTTCTTTTATAGATAGGGGCACACAAACTGTGGGAGGAGTCACGTAAAATTCCCAACAGGGCTAAATGATTCTAACTGATGTACATTATTCCTATTCCCAATGTCACATTATGCCCATACCAAATGGAAATAATCTCAAATATACAAAACCCCAAAACAGTCTTAGCCCTTTAGCCTTACCTTTGCATATTGTTTCCTTCCTTTAAACACTTATTTCATGTGTATCAAATCCCCACAGAAATGTTCTGATTATGCAAACTCCCCAAATCCACTTCAACTAGAACTGAGCCAGGCCAACCCCAAAAACCAGAAACTGCATCCAGGTTTCCCAAGGATTTGAATCATCTTTGGGTGCCTCACAGAGTGCACATTAGCAGGAAGATAAATCAAAAAAAGGAGGTGGGACTTGAAGCCAGCCACTCTGATATGGGATGCAGGTATCCTACATAGTGGTCTAAGTACTACACCATAACAGCATCCCCCATACATTACTTTTTAATGAAGGCAAATAAAGCGAAAAAGAAAAAAGCATTAAGTTTCAAAACTACTTCATTGTGAAACTGAACTCAAATTTACAGGACAAAGAGAGTCAGAAAATAATACCAAGAAAGCCCTGAGTCGGTGCTATGGCATACATAGCAGGTAAAGCTGCTGCCTGCAGTGCCAGCATCCCATATGGGTGCTGGTTCAAGACCCGGCTGCTCCATTTCCCATACAGCTCTCTATTATGGCCTGTAAGGCAGTGGAAGATGGCCCAAGTCCTTGGGCCCCTGAACCCACATGGAGAACCAGAAGAAGCTCCTGGCTCCTGGCTTCGGACCAGCGCAGCTCCAGCCATTGTGGCCATCTGGGGAGTGACCCAGAGGATGGAAAGCCTCTCTCTCTCTCTCTCTCTCTCTCTCTCTCTCTGTCTGCCTCTCCTTCTCTCTCTGTGTAACTCTTGACTTTCAAATAAATAAATGAATCTTTAAAAAATAAAAAAGAAAGCCCTTTGCTTTCTTGCCTGTCCCACATGACGGTGGGCAATAGAATATACACCATATCACACTTTCCTCTCAAAGATGTCAGTCCCCCTGGAATTACTGCAGAGGCTCCCAGTTATAGACCCCTCCACCTAAGGCAACATCTCTCAACTCTGCCCACCCACATCCCTTTAACTGATAATTACCATGCAGCATAATGTAGTAATACTATATACCAATAAGTGGTAAAAATGCTGTACTGCTCTATCTATTTTCTGGAAATTATATGGCTAACATCAGTGGCTTTTGTTGCTAACAAAAGACTGTTTCATCTTACTTTTCCATAGCTTTGCACTCAGGAAAAAAAAAGAATTATTGTAATGACAAATTTAACAGAGCGGGCTATTAGCAGCTAAGTTTAGACAAAGTCTTTACCCTAGTTACTATATTTAGGCTTGAAAATTAAATATTATTGCAAGATGAAATGAAATTTCCCATGCTGCTCACGTGGGAAATAAATAGTTGCTGAAAAGAATGTGAATTGGTTATGAATACAATGCACCTATTCTATTGAAGACATTGGCTGGGGAAATGTTTTTCTAAAGATAGGATCAAAATAGGCTGAAACTATTTCAGTGAGAGTTGTCCTACCCCCATACAGACTCCAACTACAGCCCCCCCCACACACACATACACACCCAGATGGAGAATATATTCCTAATTGATCAGTCACTGACAAATACCTACAACTGAGTACCTGCTTGCTACTAGAAAACAGATGCTACTAGAAAAAAAGAGCTGAATCAGGAGTTGGGAATATGCCAGATACAGCCACATTTTTAACCTTAAACACATTACTTCTTCTCTGGGCCTTTTTTCTTCCCTGTAAACTGAGGGATAGGTTCACATAAAAACTAATACCTTTTGCAATCTAAAATAATTTAATAATAATAATACCCCCATGGGCATAAAACATCCATCTCTGATATTTGTGCATATGTTTTGCCAATGAGAAAAAGGGGGAAAACCAGGCAATTGTAGAATAACAACCTGGGATGTATGCCTTGGGCTGGACAGAGTCACAGGTATTTTATTGATGTTATGTCTCCCCTCCAAAAGCCCTTGGGATTATATTCGCTATCAGATGTACCTAAAGTTCAGATGATCAGACACTGTGTAATCTACCTGGGCATATGATCACTGAGCTGGATTACATTGATTTCATGATTTAAAGCTTCCTTAAACACACGCAGAACTTTCATCAAATCTTAGAATAAATTAAGCCAGGAGAACTCTATGCAAAAAATATTTTTTTATGTCTTATTCCTTCCCAGAAATCTCTCTCTGAATCATTTAAAAAAAATAATGGAATATATACTAAAAGTCTGAGTTGGAGCTCCAACCTTCTGATAATTCATTTAAAACATCAGAACCTTAGTGACCTTTCCATAAAATGAAGACAGCAATACTGCCTTATGCTTCAGTAGGAATTTAATGAGCTCATGTAGGTAAAAGATATTCTCTTCTCTACCTCTTTTCTTATGTGCTAATATATTAATTCCTTAATTAGAACTGATTGTCAGTTCACAGTATTTAAACATTGTGTGAGAAGAAATTTCTAACTCCCAAGGATTTAAAATGTGTGTTATAGAGACAGTAGTCTTATGATCAGGAGCACTAACATGATATGAATCATATATGATGCAGCATGCTCACTCATCTTCACTCCTCATCTCCCAGCGTTTCTTCTAGTGAGGTTAGTGCTTTGTCATGGATTCTGACCAACAGGTCAAGAGCAACAGTGTCTTTGTCACTTTGCTTCAGAGCTTTTAGACGTGGTTGTAACACGTCCTCTTTCCCTGTCAAGGCAATATTTGCTGTCAGCTATAAATATTCAGCATGCTAAGATGGCAGAGCCTCTTTTAGACCAGGTTGTGAGGAAATTCTCCCATCAGGTGCACAAGAGCCTAAGGAATAAGCTTAGCTATATTAAGTTGCTATAAGTTATTGTGCCATACCCTGCTCTGTCCTGACCAATGCACTCATGTTAAGATAGAAGCTTGTATAGGATTCAGAGGGCCCAGAAATGAGCGAGGTCTACCCGGAGTGTGTATTTCCATTTGGAGCGTCTGTGAAGATTTTATACTGAAGGCTGTCCTTGTTTCAGTTTTGAAAATTCGCCAGGGGGCCAGTGCTGTGGCATAGCAGGTTAATGCCCTGGCCTGAAGTGCTGGCATCACATAAAGGCAATGGTTTGAGACCCAGCTGTTCCACTTCTGATCCATCTCTCTGCTATGGCCTGGGAAAGCAGTAGAAGATGGCCCAAGTCCTTGGGCCTCTGCACCCACGTGGGAGACCTGGAAGAAGCTCCTGGCTCCAGATCAGCACAGCTCTGGCCATTGCAGCCAATTTGGGAGTGAACTATTGGATGGAAGACACCTCTCTCTCTCTCTCTCTCTTTCTCTCTCTGCCTCTCCTCTCTCTGTGTAATTCTGACTTTCAAATAAACAAATAAATCTTTGAAAAAAAAAGGAAATTCACCAGGGACTCTGGTATTTGGAGAGCTAACGGTCATCATTCTAAGCATAGGTATAGCAAAAGGAGAGGTGTGAAGCTATGAACTTGTATGATATGGAGAGTTGCAATCATTTATGTCCAGAGTAATAGTTAAGTTTGCAGTGTGATATGGCAGAGAAGCCCCAAGGAGAAATGGCATCTCAGGGAGGTGTGCATTTCTCCTGTTTCTGAGAGGGGAAATACGAAGGCCACCACTGAGATGGAATCCCCAGGAAGACATGCTTTAACTAGACATAATTTTATGGCAGGATAGCCCCTGATTAAATACCCAAAGGAAGAGTTCACATTACTGGAATTTATTTTTGCTGATACCCATCAAACCTGCAGCCCCCATTCATCCCTCCCTACCCAAGTGGTTTTCAAGCTGAAGCTGCCAATTATCCAAAATGGTCTCCTAGTATGCAATGTCCATATTCCAGTTGGGGCTCCATTCTTCCACAAAATTCATTTAATGTATGAGCTTAATTACATGGAGATAGATCAAGGTCCTTTGAACTGAAAGGCTAACTAGGGCATTAAATCCTGAACCACTTAACAGCTGCCCTATCACTTGGCAGAAATGTATTTTAAAATAGTGCTTGAAATATATTTAAACTAAAATAAATAAAACATATTTTCCCGTAAATGATGCCAAGTCCTGCCAATTAAACTTGGATCTATTTAAAAAAAATCTTTAGCTTTCAACAAATGCTGGCTGCTTTTTCCCACTAAAAGCAATTCTGAGCATTCATACTCTCACTTTTCCCTGCATCATTATGCTGTGTTCCTCTTGTTAATATTTAAAGCTTCTGAAACTGTTTTTCCCATATGCTTCTGGACTAGAATACAAACCTTAATTTTTTTGTTTTTATGAAAACTTGTAAAGATTATCACATGTGCTGTTTATTAGGAGAAAATATCTCTAATATCAAAAAGCATAAAACCTTTACTAAATAGCAAAAAAGAAAGACTTGGTGGGAAGTCATGTATCATTACCCTACTGTACTATTCAACAACAAACTTGATTACTAATATTGATGCAGTAGTAATGCAAATATGAACTGTCAGGTTCTTTTCCAATCACTTCACATGTATTCTTCTATTGTATACTCACAACAACCAATTATTTTTCAGATAAGGGGACTTTACTACATGTGATGGAAGAAACATGTCCAAAATTTCCAGGTTTTAAGAAGCTAAGTTAGAACTGATGCCCGTGTATATTAATATCAATTAAGATCACTATGCTCTGCCACATTTAAAGTTTATAGTTGGTTTAGTTACCCAGTAACAACAATTGAAACCATGAAACATATGTATTAATCTAGCTATTTCAGATTCAGTGAAAAGATGACCATTATTTTAATCTGGTAATCCAGTTTATGGGATAAAATTATATAGAAAGAAAGTCAGAGGAGCTATCTTCTCAACTACAGAGACTGATAGGTTAATACAAGGAATTTTGAGAACTAACAAACCTGTAAATTCTCTGCTCTAATACAGTGGGGGTCCCAAGTGGAATTTAATTGATTGTGGTTCAGAAATGGGAATCTTTGGTAAGTTGCTGACACAGTCCTGGTTAACATTAATTTTCATGGGGTGCTTTCCAAAGAGCCATGTGTAAAAATGTGAAGCCAGTCAGAAGGCTAGAATCACGAGAGGAGGACCAGATCTGTCTTCACTGTATTGTTTCTTGGACTTTCACAACCACTTCCTTAGACTCATAGTTACTGCCATTTATAGTTTGTGTGAGAGATGAGGGAAAGGAGCTCTACAAAAATGAGAAAGTCTTTTTCACTTAAAATAAATCATGCCTCTCTTATTCCAACTCTCCAGAACAGCTCACAGATTTGATATGGTTAACCCTTCTGATCACCCAACTTGTAATTCCCCACTGTAATAAAGACAGACTTTTAAAAGGCATATTTTGGGGGCCGATGTTGTGGCATAGTGGGTAAAGCCACTGCCTGTGATGCCAGCATACTATATGGCCTCAGCTCAAGTCCAGGCTATATCACGTCTGATCCAGTTCTCTGCCAGTGCACCTGAGAAAGCAGCAGAAGAGGGCTCAAATGCTTGGGCACCTGCACCCATGTCGGAGACCTGGAAGAAGTTCCTGCCTGGCTCTTGGCTTCAGCCAATCCAGCCCTGGTCATTGTAGCTACTTGGGGAGTGAACTAGCAGATGGAAGACCTTACTCTACTCTAACTTTGCTTTTCAAATAAATCTTGGGCATGTTTTAGCTCATTTGGGCTTCTCCAGCATCAAGTCATACTATTTTCTCACTTAAACTGTGTAATTTAACTACTCTAGATTTTTTTTTCAGATACTGAAAAACTACAACTACAATAGTGTTTGTACTGTTTCTTCAGCTTCAATAACCTACAGCTTGCTCCCACTCTAGCAGTCCCCACTTTACCTACTTAATTCTTGTTTTAAATATTTACTATTTATTTGAAAGGAAAAGTGAGAGAGAGAGAGAGAGAGAAATTTTCCATCAGCTGGTTCATTCCCCAAATGGTCACATCAGCCAGGGAGCCAGGAGGTTCCTCTGGGTCTCTCACATAGGTGTAGTGGCTCAAGCACTTGGGCCATCTTCCACTGCTTTCCTAGGTGAATTAGCAGGGAGACTAATTGCAAGTGGAACAGCCAAGACTTGAACCAGTGCCCATATGGGATGTTGGTATTGTAGGCTGCAGCTTTACCCACTACAGTGCACCCCAACCCAAACTTAACTAGTTCTCATTGATTCTTTGAATTTCACAGTAGCTTCTCATTTCCCTTGAAAATCCTTCCTATAATTGGAGTTTTAAATTTGTATGTGTCATTATCAGATTTATTTGAGTAAGGTCTGTTTCTTCCAATATGATGGCTATTTTTGCTCACTATTTCATATCCAGAATCAATCACCACGTCTAGAATGAGTCTACATTCCTTAAATGTAAGATGGTAATAAATAGGCATTGATATCCAAGAAGTGTGGCTTTAGTATTATCCAATATGATACAGTAAAAGACAATGAGAGTCATTCTTCCGTCTTTCACAAGAGAAAATCCTTCAGCACAGTGGGTCACTTTTTGTGCACCATCAGAGCAGGAGACTAAGAAACATGGCAATGACTTGTAGCATCTGGCTGCAAATCTCTGCAGAAGACTTTGAAAGGGGCTTATGTTGTGGCACTGCAGGTAAAGCCACTTCCTGAGATGCTGGCATCCCTTATAGGTGCCAGTTCAAGTCCCAGCTACTCCACTTCTGATCCAGCACCCTACTATGCTCCAGGGGAAAGCAGTAGAAAATGGTCCAAGTACCTGGGCCCCTGCACCCATTTGGGAGACCCAAAAGAAGCTCGTGGCTCCTGGCTTTGGACAGGACCAGCTCTGGCCATTGCAGCCATTTTAGGAATGAACCAGGGAACAGAAGATATCTCTTTCCCTCTTCCTCTCCCACTTCCTCTCCCTTCTCCTTCTCCCTTTCCTTCTCCCTCTCCCTCTTTCTCTCTCTGTAAACTCTGCCTTTCAAAAAAATAAATAAATAAATTTGAGAGAAAAAGACTTGGAAGTACCTTTCAGTAATTGGCAAATGCAGAGACATCCAGGGCAGAAGCCCAGGCATGAGACAAGGGGAATATCATGACTACCACAAGGTTAATTCTTAAACTGATGACAGATATTTTCCTGAGCATATTTGACATACCGTCTGAGAACTCACAAAAAATAACTGGTATTTTTAATAATCTGAGTTCCCTAAATTGCTAAATTGAGGCTCATCTCTCTAAATTTCAAGAAGAGTAGAATATCACTTCTCCATTAATCCAGACCAAAGACATGGTCCTGATAGAGAAAGTCAGTCATTGCTGATCCATGCCCAAAATCAGAAAGTATGTGTTGGCTCTTTGCCCCATAATACACATAATTTAGGAAAAGTCAAGGATAATGTTACATTGGGATTTCTACATTTAGCATTTTCTCCTATGCTTTGTGTTATTATTTCCTAAATATTTTTCTATATTTGTTGATGTGATTTCAGAATTTACTAAGCCTCACTATCAAGTATAATGTATTGCTGTTAATGTGTTTTGCAACCATAATCTTTAACATTTCCATTTTTCTGTTGGGAATCATGTTAATTAATACATCAACTTCATAATAGTCCAAAAATGTCAAAAATTAAACATATTACTCTAACTTGCTTCCTATGGTAATATATTTTTAAGATTATCCCCCCATTTTTTTCACACAATTCCAGATGTCTTTTGACTGTCATATGCTCCCAAGGGACTGGAAAGTGATGTTGGACCACCCCAATTTCTCTTTGCTAAGCTAATGCATTGAAAAATTAAGTCTTTTGCTGCCTTCAGGCCCCAAGTCTCCCATTCATTCTCCTTATGCCTTAAATTATTGCCAATTCCTGTTGTTCATCTTTAAAAGTACTTTTATAGGCCCTTCATCTTGTCCTCATGTCTCTCTTCATGTCCTTAATCCCAGCAACATCTGCTTGTCCTAAAAAGCTTGCTGGATAATATACCAAGACTGTTAATATAATACTCACATTCAGATACTTGATGACTCATGACCAATCAATTTACTTTCAGCTTTTGTTCCTTAAGTTTGAAACTGACAAATTTAAATAATACATCATGTTAATTCTGTACACAGGACAAACTTCATCCAGATGCAAATGTCTCTGCTGTCTTATGTTTAGTGAAGACCTAAAATTTTTCCCCACCTCCATTATTTCAAAGACATTTTGCATTTTCTTCTCATTCTTCTGAGTTATATAATTCATACCTATGAAGCCTCTTTATTTTTGGTGAAGCTCTCACTTCTAAAAGCAATACTGATAGGTTCCACAATTATTGAGCTTCTTCATCTGGGTGAATCACAAGCAATTCAAGTCAATAATATCAATACTAAATTCATCCTGCCCCACTATCTCCCTTCCTTCTCTGCTTATTTCAGTGAGTGCCACAAATGTCCACCCAGTTCAAAATTCATTTGTACTCTGTCCTCAATATCTAACCCACTGATTTTTCCTGCCATTTTAACACATCTTTTCCCCCCATTCTATCTCTATTTCTATTCTATCACTTCCTATCTTCAGGCTTTCATCACCTAGGTCCTTACTGTTTATAAGACACTTAAAAGATTTCACCCTGGGTGGTATTTGGACATACCTTTTTTCAATATATTCTTCTCAATAATTCTAGAATATTTTTTTCCAAAATAAAATTGCAATTAAACCATTTATTTGCTTAAAATCTTTTAATACCTCTGTGTAACTCTCAAGAAAAATATAATAAACACAATAGCATAGCTCTCAAGGTCTTTTCAAAGTATATGTTCCTGCTTTCATTTCTCTCCAGTCCTTTCCATTCAGTAAACATCCCCACCATTCTGAACAACTTTCATTTCTCTGAAGGCTCCATGCTCTCTCATCCTTCCAAGACTTTGCACACAACATTTGCCTGACATGTATTCATTCCTTCTTTGTATAGTTTAGTTTTATTCAGCCCTTATAATCAATCTATCTCAAATGTTATTTTCTCCAGAAAGATCTATTACCACATAGTTCCATCAGACTGGTTTATGCCTGTCTCTATCCTGCTATAGAACTCACCATAGTTCATAATATTTTGTAATACTTATTGCTAAATCAGTGTATGCGGCTGATTTTCAATAGTAGGTCGTTCATTCTCTATCTTTGCAAATGCTGTGACTCAACTAGTCTTTTAAGTAGATTCCTCACAAATGATATAAATAATATGTATTATTTTGATATAATTTATAATTTTTTTATTTCGGTTACTTATTAACAAGAAATTGTTTCACTTTATTTTAGCAGTCTAGTCACTTTCTACTTTTCTCAAAGTTCTACATGTGCTCTGGAGATAAAGGAAGGTTTAAGGGGACATAATGGTTTCCTGACTATACAAAAAAGAACCTTTCATGCAGAGAAAAATTTGAATTCTAGGTATGTTCTTCTGTGTCCACTTTAAGCGTCATACATAAATATTGACATTCGGATACCTCATCTCCCTTATCCAGAGAGGCTATTGCAATTGACACAGCTGACATCCCTAGGAAGATGTCCTTTGATTTGTGTGTCTCCTCTAATGCTTGTCTCAAGTTTTTGTAAATAAATATTGAATGTTTTAAAAGCTAAATGAAATAATGAATTATTATGAATACTTAATCAAATTAATGGATTACCTTACTGTAATCTGGCTTACTGCAGTATTACAATAATCCTGTTAAACAATCCAAAGCAAATTAATAATTTGAAGAAAGACTTTTATGCATTTTACTTTGTATAGAAGCATATGGAGCCTTGAGGCCTTGAGACACCATTCTTGTTGCTAACTGAAAGCATCTTTTTAAAAGTATAATAAAATTCAATCTGTTTAGGGATCACTTTGGTTCAAATCAATTTTAACCATGTCATAAAACTGTCTCTTATCACCTTTTGGAATACATTTATTAAAACACAAAGTCATCAGAATCAGGTTGCATAGTTTGTCTAATGTATTTTACCTTTAAGGGTAATATTTTCCCCTAAGTAATACTGTGATCCAGTATGATCTGCTGGTAACTGTTTGAAGTTGTGCATATTTTTCTTTGTACTTGAGAACAACAAATTTGCAAATGCCTATCATATCTACTTCCTGCAATCTGAAAAATAATTCTCCTATACCATGAGAAAAATCTAAATCTCCTGTTTTTTCATTATATAAATAATTTATCTGCCAAAAATCATTGAGCAAGCCCAACCTAAAATAATTGTGGTTCTAGAAATAATATCAATAACTGCTCTTTCAAGATATTTTTATCCTTTTCTACACTTCAGGAAAACTAATCTGAGACTACAAGCAAAATCAATTAATGACCTAATAATTCTTTCAACCACATAATTTTTACAGTCATCTTATAGCTCATTGAGGTCAAATTCCCTTCCAGAGAGTATAGGTCACTATAGATTTTATAGAAAGGGGGATGAACATGAATGGAAATAAAAAGAAGAAGGCAACATCTTATGGTGTTAAAAAAGGACTTTGGAGTAAAGAAAACTGTATTAGAGTTAGCTTTTTTTTTTTAAGAAATAAGGTGTTCAAGTTACTTAATTATTTAATTTCACCTATAGAGACACTAACACATATAAAAACCCCATGATTTTTTGAAAAATTATTCTCTATGAATTTGAAGCACCTAGTACACTTGTCTACTATGTAGCAAATACTCATTAGCTTCCAAGTGGAAATACTCAAGGAAAGAATTATTTCAGCCATTGCATGTGTTAGAATGTTTTAATTATTCTTTCTTTGTTAACATTCCTTTCTAAATTACTCTAGTTATACTAGTAAAATTGCCAAGAACATAAATTTTAAAATCTAAAAATTATTTCCAAATAAGTTTGAAGCTCATGAGGACAGGAAACTTATAATTTAAAGCACACTTTGTCACATTCCTTAAGAAATTCCAGTAAGAGGAAGATATTAACCATGAATTATAATATATTTGGTCAAAATAGAATAGCTTCATATCTCAATTTTTAGGTCAGACATTAAGGGGAGTAGGTTTTATAAATGTGAATTAAAAAGAAAAGTTTATAAAGCCTCCAGTGATTTCCTGATAAACGAGAGAGCATAACTTCATTAAGGATGGAGATAAAGCTCCTTGATCCCTCTCTGTTTCAGAAAATGTTCTGTCAGCACCCAGAGAAGGGAGAGCAAGGAAGGAGAACACACACCCAAAGAAGCAGGAAGAGGAAATGGAAGAAGAGGAAGAAAAGAAAGAGGAGGAGAAGAGGTATAATGACTTTTAGAGTGGCATTATTCCTACGTGCAGAAGGCAGTTCTGTCACTTCTGTAAATGATCAAACTAGCTTAGTGTCCTCCCAAATAGAAAGAACAGCCAGGTTTAGAACTGCCCTCTACTTTAAGCCTTCTAACATTTCTCAAATAGATGAATGTTATCATCAAAAGCTAATGGAAATGCTTGACAGACACAGTAAATTCTGCTTAAAATAGTATTGGAATGCATTGATTCCGGATTTACTTGAGTTTTTTCAGAGGTGGGAACTCTACAGTAGATTTATAGGGGAAAAGTGATGTAGGAAAAAAAAAAAAAACTGCAAGTCTGTAACTATCTTAACTAACTTGTGAATGTACCACGATGATTCGGCATTCCACCAGTTCTTCCCTGGACGTTGGCTGGGTTTATATCAGTCAAAAACTAAATGGATGAAGTTGATAGTAACCTAACTGGTTTAATATGAGATCATCTAACAGATTCCTTAATCTTGCACACTGTGCTATCATTCAGCACCACAGTGTCTAAAATTCTACCATTGGTATATTGGGTTTTTTTAATAGAGAGAAATTAAGTGTCCTTAAAGTATACAATGCATTGTCTCCTAAGACTATGGGAGAAATGAAGTGAGTCTTGTTGATGTTTATTCCTATATGTGTGTATGTATGTATGTATTTATTTATTTTGCCAGGCAGAGTAAGACAGAGAGAAACACACAGAGAGAGTTATAGACAGAGAGAGACAGAGAGAAAGGTCTTCCTTCCGTTGGTTCACCCCCAAAATGGCCACTATGGCCAGCACACTGCGCCAATCCGAAGCCAGGAGCCAGGTGCTTCCTCCTGGTCTCCCATGCGGATACAGGGCCCAAGCACTTGGGCCATCCTCCAGTGCCTTCCCAGGTCACATCAGAGAGCTGGACTGAAAGAGGGGCAACTGGGACTAGTACCCGGCGCCCCAACAGGGACTAGAACCCAGGGTGCCAGCGCCACAGGTGGAAGATTAGCCAAGTGAGCCACGGTGCCAGCCTATTCCTGTATTTATATGTCATGCATTTATTCATGCTCGACATTATTCCCTATGTTTGGAATATATCATTGAACTAAAGAAACAGTGATGCCATTTCACTGGTTATTTTTAGATGAGACAGATTATAATAAAAGTAAAAGCAATTAAAAAGTACATTTTATATGATGTGGGAGAGTGACCAAAGATGTGAAAA
This sequence comes from Lepus europaeus, assembly GCF_033115175.1. Taxonomy (NCBI): domain Eukaryota; kingdom Metazoa; phylum Chordata; class Mammalia; order Lagomorpha; family Leporidae; genus Lepus; species Lepus europaeus. The sequence goes on from NC_084833.1 coordinate 36,564,896, forward strand.
AAATGAAATGGCGGAGCCGAAAAGACCAGAAGTAGTGGGAAGCAATTGTATATTCAAAGGTAACGGAGCAAAAATTTAATAGAAGTGAAAGTAAGGGAAGTGAAAGTAAGTGGGAATAAATCCCACTTGGTCTGGGTAAATGATCGTTCTGATGGGTTTGATTAGCTAATATTTTCTTGATGATTTTTACATCTATATTCATGAGAAATATTGGTGTATAGTTCTCTTACTCTGCTGTGTCTTGTTCTGGCATAGCAATTAATGTGATGCAAGCTTTATAGAAGGAGTTTGTGAGGATCTCTCCCTTTAAATTGTTTTGTATAGCTTGAGAAGAACTGGAATTAGTTCTTTAAATGTCTGGTAGAATTCAGCAGTGGAGCCATCTAGTCCTTTGTTTTTCTTTGCTAGGAGAGTCCTTATTACTGATTCAGTCTGCTTCTTGGTTATTTGTCTGTTTAGTTTTCTATGTTTTCATGACTCAATTGTTGTAGATTGCATATGTCAAGGAATCAACCAATTTCCTCTAGATTTTCCAATTTGTTGGCACACAGCTCTTTGTAATATTTCATGATGATTCTTTTTATTTCTATGGTATGTGTTGTTACATTTCCTTTTTCATCTCTGATTCTCTTGATTTGGTCTTTTCCCCCCGTTTTTTCTATTTGAGTTAGTTTGGCCAATGGTGTATCAATTTTAATTTTTTTTTTTTCAGAAACTAGATCTTCATTTCATTGATCATTTGGATTTTTTTATTTCAGTTTTATTGATTTCTTTTTATGTATTTTATTCTGTCCTCTTGGACCATATTACTTTTCCTATTTTTAAATCTCTTATCATAACTTCAAGAAATTTCCTTGACATCATTCTAATTTAGGCGTTTCCCTCTTAGATATGCCTAATCTATTCAATACCTTTAGCTTTTAATTTCTAAAAGTTCTATTTGCTACTTTTTTAGTTTTAATCATTTTAAATTCACATTTTAAGAGTAATATGGTTTCTAATTTTCCATTTTGTTTTGAATTCCAAATTTTACTCATATTCAATTGTTTTCCATACATTTACAGGATTTTTTAAATTGAGAACCCATCCTCAGCTTGCTTTAGCAGTTGAGAATCCTAACTGGCTACCTCATGGAAGTATCTTTGCAAAGAACTTTTTCCTTTGCTCCTCACATAAGTGCAGAAATTAGGATTACTCACACCTATTTCAGTGTTCCTTCCTGAGCACTAAGTATAGTAAAACATAAATTCATGATAATAAATTATAAAAATATAATAAAGTATAATACATAATAAAATATTTATGAATATTGATTAAATTTTTAATTTTTCAGTTAATCTTTCTCCCCTACTCCCCATTCAAGAACCCAAGTCTAGAAATAAAAATTTGTTTCCAAATGTCTCAGATTACTTTCAGTATAACTTTTACTTTCAGGAGTCTTATTTCTAATTCATGTTTTAAATTGCATACTCTTCTGAGTAGCATAGTGAAAGGTTGTGCCATTCCACTCTGCCTCTTCCTGGATGTGATTTACCCATCTTATATGTTACCTATCCAGTAGTCACTAAGTCTCTGTCTAGGTTATCACATTGACTGTCACATTTTGAAAGTGTTGGCATTCAAGTAACCCTTACATAGACGCCTCAACCTACTTGACAATGCAGTGACTACTCAACCCACACCATCTCATCATGTAGCCATTGTATGATCACATCATCACAGGAAGGATATGCACAGTGCAGTAAGACATTGATAGAATGATAAGACCATATTCACATAACTTGTTATAATATGAGTACTTTATAGTTGTTCTTTTTATTATTTATTATTTTAACTTCTTCACATGCCTAGATTATAAATTAAGTATATATGCATAGGAAAAGCATACAGCTTTCAGTACTAACTACAGTTTCTGGCATTCTCTGATGGCTCTTGTAATGTAGCCTTTTTATAGAAGGGGAGGACTTCTGTATTTTCTTTGTTTTCATAGCGCACAAGTTACAAATTTAATCAACATTTCACTAATTCCTATGTGTACATTAGGTAATTTTCTACCCTTTCAATGCTTAGCTAATTTGCATTTTTGATTCTGTACTATCAAAACAAATATTAGAATGTTGAATTAGTGGAAGAAGTAAAAAAAATAAAATAAAAACGTTTGCTTCATTTGCAACCCTAAAAGAAAGTAAGCTGTGCTATTATATTTCTGGATGAAAAGGCATGTAAGAGTAAAATGGTCAGGGATAGTAAAACCTGCTGTCTCACAGCAAAAGTAGTTTTTGGTTGCTTGATCTGGGAAATAATTTGGAAACTTGAAAAAAGTGTTAATGTGATTAGCTTCATTGCATGTATTTATTACAATACCTACCTACAGAAAATGTGATTTATTTTCTCAGAAGGAGAAATAAGAGATTATTGGAAACTTCTCTGAAATACTTTCTAATACAGAGATGATTCAGATCATATTGACAGATACTATTAGACTGACTTGACCAGATTTGCAAGTAGCCACATATTCTTGTTAATTCGATCAACATCTCCTTGATGAAATAAGAAAAGTCAATTATTTGAATAATGAAAACAGATTTTGTGTGTAGAAAGTGGTTTGAATGATTTTCCTCTACTTTTTAACTTGATAGGTTTGCAGCCTGAGGAGTTAGCCTTTGCTTTGGATTGGATGTAGAGATTGTTATCAACTGGCTGGATATCTCCCAGTATTATTAGAGCAAACTGAACCTGGAGACTGCATGAACCAGAGATAAAACTAATTACTATTTTCTGTAGTTTGGTGACATTGGACCAAGAATGGTTGGTTGAATATGAGGGTGAAAAGTACAAATTTTGAACTGAGAGACTGCCAGAATTTAAATTATAACTCAATGACTTATTTACTTTATGATTTGTGATGTTAGCTAATCTCTTTTTGACTTAATTACGTTATTTGTTAACTAGGAAAAATGACAATATTTATTTCAAATGGTCCTGATAAGGATTGAACAACTTGATAATATGTGAAGAATTTACAGCAGCAACAGGTTTATCTTTAGATACCTTGTGAATTAATTCTTAGGGAATGGAATTTTTAAAAATTTTTAATTGTTTTTCTGCCATACATTTGCTTTTCTTTTCTCTTTTTATTTATTTGCATACATTTCATAAATACAACTTCAGGAACATAGTAATTCTTCCCACCATACCTTCCTTCCCACCCATATTTCTACCCCTCTCCCTCATCCCTCTCCTGTTCCCAGTCATGTTTTTTACTAAGATCTATTTTTATTTAATTTTATACACAGAAGATTAACTCTATTCTAGATAAAGAGTTCAACATTTTGTATGAGGAAGAAAAAGAGATACAGCAGAAAAAAAAAAAAAAACATAAAAAAACTGTTCCTCTACATTCCAGAAAAAGGCAAGTCATTGCATCTCAAAGGTAATTTTACTTTTTTTTTAGAAATTTAATTATCTTTAAAGAAGAAACCAAGAATGATACATCTTGTGCGAGCAGTTAGACATAACTATAATTTATGTGACAGAAGAATATCTTCCACTTAATACGCTAAAATGAAGTAATTCTTTGACAACAAGTTTTATTAAGTCTCATAATAAAACTCTGAGGACAGAAGTCCTGCATGGGAAGTAAGCACACAATGACTTCTGTCGTTTGTTTGACAATTAACACTCCTGTGTATAACATCAGTGATCATCCAAGGCTCTTAGAATGAGCTGCCTAGGCTATGGAAGCCTTTTGGATCCAAAAACTCCTTCAGTATTTTGACAAGGCCATAGGCAAAATGTAAGTTCTCTCTTCACTTCAAAGAAAAGTACATCCTTTCTTGGTGGCCGCTTCGTTCCACTAGGGTCTCACCCACAGAGGTCCTTGCCACAGTGGCTTGACACTCCATGCCTGAAATACTCCCCTGTGTTTTTCTGCCAGTCTAGAATGCCATAATATTTGACTCAGAGGTCAGAGTGCTACTTAAGGTGATTGTCATTCTATGAGTCTACTGAATGGACTGCTTCTCATGTTGGAGCATTCACTCCATTTTAATTCTATCTATTTTCATCACCGAACACTTTGTCCTATTTATATGATCACTTTAACAATAGATCTTATCCATATCATAACACATAAAATGCTATTTTTACCAGCCAGCTTAAGGGGATTTGGAGTCCCATGGCAAGTTTTTAAGCTGAACATTTAGATGTCTGTAGGAATGTATACAGAACTATACTGTGTTACAGTTACAAATTTCCTACATTTCACAATTACAACTTTAGGATCCTGGTGATTCTTCCTTTCATACCCACTGCCCCACCCCCCTTCCTCTTCCCTCTCTTATTCTCACTCTTATTTTTAACTAAGATCTATTTTCAATTAACTTTATACACATATGGCTAACTCTATTTTTAAGAAAAGTTCAACGATTAGTAGGAAAGAAAAAAGGATAAGTAAAATAAGATAAAATAAGTGAAAAAAATAAATACTTCCTCAATAGTCAAGGCAAGGGCTTTTCAAAGTCATTGCTTCTCAAAGTGCCAATTTCACTTCTACAGGTTGCCTTTTAGGTGCTCTATTAATTACCACAGGTCAGGGAGAACATACAGTATTTGTCCCTTTGGGACTAGCTTATTTTACTAAGTATGATGTTTTTTACTTGTTGCAAATGACCAGGTTTCATTTTATTTTACCTCTGTATAGTATTCCATAGTATATATATCCCATAATTTCTTTATCCAGTCTTCAGTTGATGGCCATTTGGGTTGATTCCATGTCTTAGCTATTGTGAAATAAGCTGCGATAAACATGGAGGTACAGATAGCTCTTTCATATGCTGATTTAAATTCCCTTGGGTAAATTCCCAGAAGTGGGATGGCTGGATCATATGGCAGGTCTATATTCAGGATTCTGAGGTATCTCCATACTGTTTTCTACAATGGATTTACCAGCTTACATTCCCACCAAAAGTGGATAAGGGTACCTTTTCTCCATGTCCTCACCAACATTTGTTGTTTATTGATTGCTGTATGAAAGCCATTCTACCTGGGGTGAGGCAAAATCTTATTGTGGTCTTGATTTGCATTTCTGTGAGGGCTAGCAATCCTGAGCATTTTTTCATATGTCTGTTGGGCATTAGGATTTCCTCTTTTGAAAAATTTCTGTTTAAGTCCTTTGCCTATTTCTTAACTGGGTTGTCTGTTTTGTTCTTATGGAGTTACTTGATCTCTTTTTATATTCTCGTTATTAATCCTTCATCAGTTGTATAGTTTGCAAATACTTTCTCAAATTCTTCTGATTACTTCTTCACTTTGCTGATTGTTTCTTTTGGAGTGTAGAAACTTTTCAATTTGATATAATCCCATTTGTTGATTTTGGCTTTGTTTGTGTATCCCTTCAGGGTCTTTTCCAAGTATTCTTTGTCTATGCCCATGTCTTGCATGGTTTCTCAAATGTTCTCTAATAATCTGATGGTAGTGCATCATAAATTTAGGTCATTAGCTCATTTTGAATGGATTTTAGTGAAAGGTGTAAAGTAGGGGTCTTGCTTCATACTTTTGCATTTGGCGATTCAGTTTTCCCAGCACCATTTGTTGAAGAGACTATCTTTGCTCCAGGGATTGATTTTAGCTCCTTTGTCAAAGATAAGTTGGTTGTAGATGCTTGGATTGATTCTGGCATTTCTATTCTGTTCCACTGGCCTTATCATCTGTTTTTGTACCAGTACCAAGTATGTTTCAATCATACTTGAAATCATACTTGAAATCATGAAATCAGGTATTGTGATGCCTCCAAGCTTGTTTTTGTTGTATAAGATTGTTTTATTCATTTGGGTTTCCTGTGTTTCCATATGAATTTTAGCTTTGTTTTTATATATCTGAGAAGAATGTCTTTCATATTTTGATTGGTATCACATTGAATCTGTAAATTGCTTTCAATAGTATGGACATTTTGATTATTTTGATTCTTCCAATCCATGAGCATGAAAGATTTTTCCATTTTTTTTTATCTTCTTCTATTTATTTCTTTAATGTTTTGTAATTCTCATCATAGAGATCATTGACATCCTTGGTTAAATTTATTCCTAGGTATTTTATTATTATTATTTTTTTTGGTAGCTATTGTGAATGAGATTGATCTTAGAAACCCTTTCTCAGCTGTGGCATTCTATCTGTATACAAAAGCTGTTGATTTTTGTGTGTTAATTTTATAACCTGCTATTTTGCCAAACTCTTCTATGAGTTCCAGTAGTCTCTTAGTGGAGTCTTTGGATCCCCTATATAATCATGTTATCTGGGTTATCAATAGGGATAATTTGACTTCCTCCTTCCCAATTTGTATTCCTTTGATTTCTTTTTCTTGCCTAACAGCTCTGGCTAAAACTTCCAGAACTACATTGAATAGCATCACTGTCTGGTTCCAGATTTCGGTGGGAATGCTTCCAACTTTTCCAAGCTCAACAGGACACTGGCCATTGGTTTGTCATAAATTGCCTTGCTTGTGTTGAGAAATGTTCCTTCTATACCAAATTTGCTTAGAGTTTTCATCATGAAAAGGGTGTTATATTTTGTTAAATGCTCTTCTGCATCTATTGAGATAATCATATAGTTTTTTTTCTTCAATTTGTTGATGTGATATATCACGTTGATTTGCAAATATTGTGCCATCCCTGCATATCAGGGATCAATCCCATTTGCTCTGGGTGAGTGATCTTTCTGATGTTTTGTTGGATTCGATTGGCTAGTACTTTGTTGAAGATTTTTGCCTCTATATTCATCAGGGAAATTGGTCTGTATTTCCCTTTTTCTGTGGTATCTTTTTCGATTTTAGGAATAGAAATTATGTTGGCTTCATAGAAAGAATGTGGGAGGATTTCCTCCTTCTAAATTATTTTGAATAGTGTGAGAAGCATTGGAGTTAGTTCTTTAAATGTCTGGCCATGTGGTCCTGGGCTTTTCTTTTTGGGAGGGTCTTTATTACTGATTCAATTTCTGTCTTGGTTATTGGTCTGTTTGGGTTCTCTATGTCTTCGTGGCTCATTTTAGGTTGGTTGTATGTGACCAGGAATCTATCCATTTTTTCTAAGTTTCCCATTTTTTGGCATACAGCTCTTTGAAGTAATTTCTGATGATTCCTTTTATTTACATTTCCTTTTTCATCTCTAATTTTATTGATTTTGGTATTCTCTCCTTTTTTGCTTAGCTGGGCCAATAGTGTGTCAATTTTGTTCATTTTTTCCAAAAGCCAGCTCTTTGTTTTGCTGATCTTTGGTCATTTTTTTGTTTTATTTATTTCTCCTCTAATTTTAATTACTTCTTTTCTCCTACTAGATTTGGGCTTGGTCTGCTGTTGTTTTTCTAGGTCCTTAAGATGCATTGATAGCTCATTTATTTGGTGCCTTTCCAATTTCTTGATGTAGGCACAAATAGCTATGAACTTTCCTCTAAACACACTTTTGCTGTATCCCATAAGTCTTTGCTATATTTTATTGCTGTCTTCATTTATTTCCAGGAATTTTTTATTTCTCTTTTGATTTCTTTGATGACCCGCCCTTTGTTCAGTGCATGTTGTTCCATCTCCATGTGTTTGCATATGTTCTGTAGATTTCTGTGTTGTTGATTACCAACTTAATTTCATTGTGGTCAGAGAAGATGCATGGTATTATTTCAATTTTTTTTTAATTTGATGAGCCTTGCTTTATGGCCTAGCATGTGGTCAGTCTTTGAGAGAGTTCCGTGCACTGTTGAGAATCTGTCTTCTTTGGCTGTAATGTGGAAAGCTCTGTATATATCTGTTAGGTCCATTTGTTCTACAGTGTCAATTAACTGTTGTTTCCTTGCTGATTTCTGTCTGGTTAATCCGTCCATTGCTGAAAGTAAGGTATTAAAGTCCCCCATTACTATTGTATTTGTGTCTGTCTCACTTTAAATCTATTGACATTTCTTTTAAATGGCCAGGTGCCATGTAATTAAGTGCTTATACATTTATTACAGTCACATCTTCCTGTTGAATTGATCCCTTAATCTTGACATAGTGCCCTTCTTTGTCTCTTTTGACAGTTTTTGTGTTAAAGTCTACTTTGTCTGATATTAAGATGGCTCCGCAGCTCCTTTTTTTGTTTGTGTTAGCATGGATTATCTGTTTCCATCCTTTCACTTTCAGTCTGGGAATATCCTTGTTCGTGAGATGTGTTTCTTATAGGAAGCAAATAGATGGGTTTTCTTTTTTAATCCATTTAGCCAGTCTGTGTTTTTAGCTCAGAGTTGACGTCATTTACATTCAAGGTAAGTAATGACTTTGCCTTGACATTTTTCCTTTAATATTCCTATTTTTTACTTTGTATTTCCTTTGTACTTTTACTGGGAGTTTTTCTGCCTTCATCCTCTTTCGTAGTGATAACGTTGTTTCTGTGTTTCTGTGTGTAGTGCATCCTGAAGCATGTTTTGTAAGGCTGGATGGGTAGTGACAAATTCAATTTCTGTTAGGGAAGGTCTTTATTTCACTTTCATTTACAAATGAGACCTTTGCAGGGTACAGTACCCTGGATCGACAGTTTTTTTCTCTTGAGATTTGGAATATATTTTGCCATTCTCTACTATCCTGTAGGTTTTATGATGAGAAATCCACTGTGAGTCTAATTGAAGTTCCTCTGAAAGTAATCTGGCATTTCATGCACATTTTAGAATCTTTTCTTTATGTTTAACTGTGGAGAATTTTACTACAGTGTGTCATGGTGAAGATCTTTTCTGGTCATGTCTATTGGGAATTCTATGTGCTTCCTGTTGGATATTCCTTTTTTATCTAAATTAGGGAAGTTTTCAGTTATTATGTCACTGAAAATGCCTTCTAATCCTTTTTCTCCTTCCATGCCTCCAGGAACTCCTAAAACCCATATGTTGGGTCATTTCATAGTATCTTATAGATTAACAACAGTGGTTTTTTTTGTTTTGTTTTGTTTTGTTTTTTATTATTTTTTTTTTTGGACAGGCAGAGTGGACAGTAGAGGGAGACAGAGAGAAAGGTCTTCCTTTTTGCCGTTGGTTCACCCTCCAAAAGCCGCCGCGCTGTTCCGATGGCAGGAGCCAGGTGCTTCTCCTGGTATCCCATGTGGGTGCAGGGCCCAAGCACTTGGGCCATCCTCCACTGCACTCCCTGGCCACAGCAGAGAGCTGGTCTGGAAGAGGGGCAACCGGGACAGGATCGGTGCCCCGACCGGGACTAGAACCCGGTGTGCCGGCGCCGCAAAGCGGAGGATTAGCCTACTGAGCCGCGGCGCCGGCCTGTTTTTTAGTTTTCTAATTTCTTCTTCTTGTTTTAGGTCTTGTAAAATTTCAAGAGATTTGTCTTCTAGCTTAAATATTCTTTCTTTGGCTTCACAACTCTATTGTTAAGACTTTCCAATGCTTTTTTTTTTTTTTTTTTGATGTATTGAATTCTTCATTTCTAGTGTTTCATTTTGATTTCTCTTTAAGATCTCAATTTCATGGGAAAAATTTTCATTCATATCATGTATAGTTTTCTTTAGTGCGTGAATTTGCTTCTGATTGCTTCTAAGCAAACCAATTATTAGTTTTTTTGAATTCTGTTCCTGGCATTTCTTTTATTTCTTCATCTTTTCCTTCTAATATTGAAATATTGCAGTGTTGCTTTGGGGAGCTCATAGTGACTTCCTTATTTTATTATTTAAGATTTATTTGTTTTTTTGAAAGCCAGGGTTACACAGAGAGACGAGGAGAGGCTGGGAGAGGGAGAGATCTTCCATCTGCTGGTTTACTCTCCAATTGGATGCAATGGCTGCAACTGTGCCAATCCGAAGCCAGGAGTCAGGAGCCAGGAGCCTCTTCTGATCTCCCAAACAGGTGCAGGGGCCCAAGGGCTTGGCCCTTTTCCACTACTTTCCCAGGCCATAGCAGAATGAAGTATTGGAAGTGGAGCCACCAGCACATGAACTGGCACCCAAATGTGATGCCGGCACTGCAGGCAGCAGCTTTTCCCACTACGCCACAGCACTGGCCTCTCCTTATTCTTATTTCTTGAATGTTTTCCTTCATTCCTCAGCATTTGTAGATTTTTTTTTTTTTTTTTTTGTCTGATGGCTTTTGTCTTTGGTCTGTATCTGTGACTTAGTGGGCATTCTACACTTTCAGTGAATACCAAGAGGTATGTGCTGGGTGTGGCCAGGGTGGTCTGTTCAGTATTGCAGGGTGGGGCAAGTATTCAGGGTAAGAAGCCTGTTGGGTATGGTAGCTTTCCTCTGAGCTGATGGATGCTACCATGTTAGTCCCCAGTGTGCCCAGCAGTCATTTGCACTGCTTAATAAACTGCACATTTGATCAGTGGAGTCTTTCCTGTGAGCATTGTTCCCTCTGTTATGAGCTGTTATAGGTCACCAAGGAGTTTGGAGAGTGCAGAGAGGCACTGTGTGGTTGCCTAGGATCTAGCCTGACTCTGTCTCATCTTACGCAGTCACTGTTTTCTCAGACTCAGCTTCCAGGGCCCTCCAGATCATGGACTATCAGTGAGGCCACTCTGCCCTGCTAACCAATCCTGTCTATAAGGAAACTCAGGTGTTTCCAGAGCTGCTGTGTGTGGTCCTCCCAAACCAGCTTCAGTACTGATTTTTTTTTTCTCTGATTAGATCTGTGGTTCGTGGGCATGCTAAGTACCCACTCACTATAGCCCCACTCACTTCTCGATGGTGCTATGCAGGTAGGAGAGTCCCACAGGAGGCACTTCCCCTCCACAGGGGAGGCTCCCCTTCCCCTCCTATTACTTGGCAACTCACTCACATGGTGCAACTGGCATGGAGGGGGAAGGAATTCTTTTGAATTGTGGCCCTCATTGACTGGGTGGGGTGTGACCCCTGTTATTTATTGTTGGGCACACGCTCAGAAAGTGAGGCAGCAGCTACTGGCCTGTGTCCAAAAAAAAAAAAATTGGCTTGATCTCATGAGCCCTCCCCTGCTGGTTGCAGGTCTCTGCTGTAACAGGGAGGTAGAGAGAAAGAGGGACATGCAGTCTTTTTTTCTTGTTCTTTATTTTCTTTCTCTTGCCTCTGCTGTTTTAGGGCATTTGCATTTAAAAGCAGCTCTCCAAGCTCTCACTCCCTCTCACCAGCACAGTGGGACTGTGGATTCTCCTCTCACTTAGTTTGCCAGAGAAGGCCTCTTCCTCCCCGCATCCAAGCTTCCATTGTTTTCTGCAGTTTATCTGCTCCCTCAGTGCAGGTCTGGATCATTTCTGTTTCTCATACTTGGTCCTCTGCTGGGGCTCTCCCAGAGTTCTATCCTACAAGTGTACTTTCTCCTCTTTTTTAAACATTAATTTTGCCCCACATAAATCTGACTGTCCCATCACTATTCTGCCATCTTGGAACTACCAAATTTCTTTATTTTAAATTAGTTTTTAACAGCTTCAATGTGACTTACAGATATAACCCTTAGAACATAATGATACTCCCTAAAATGGAAATATCTTAACTTGCCGGTAGAATAAGAGTTAATAAGTAGTTACACCTGGAGTTAAATCTACTTCTAAAAGTAGAGACTTTTAGTACTATTTCAGATGGTACCAATTCTATATTTTTAATGAAATTTTTTTGGATTTCAACTTGAAGAAAGTATATTGGTCAAGTAAAATTATAGAAACAGGGATGCAGGCATTTAACTAGTGGTTAATATAGGATCTGCATCCCACATCAAAGTAACCAAATTAGATTTCTGTTTCCTCATTCTAGCTTCCTGCCGATGCAGATCCTGGGAGGGAGGGATGATAGCTCAGTTGTGTTCCTCACATCAGTGTGGCAGATCTGAATTGCTTACATTTTTGATTCCAAGCTTCACCTTGATCCAAATCTAGCCTTGCGGCATTTAGGGAATGCATAAGTGTCCCTCTGTGTTCCTCAAATGAATAAATTTTTTAAATAAATAAACTCAATAATGTGAACTTAAAATTTAAAATATAATTATATTGAAGATATCACATGTTAATATAATGGTGTTAAAATACAATATCACCCTACAGGGGCAAACTCATGTATATAGTCCATTGAGCCTTAGTGAGAATAAGCAATACTCAATTAACATATGCATTTAAATTTGTAAAATTCATAATGGATATTAAAGAAGGAAAAGAGACTAATATGTCAGTAATTAATACATGTGTGTAGAAGTCAGTGCATAAGATATATGAAGTTGTATGGTCTAAAGGTTTCTCACTAAACATTGTGCTAATATACTAGCCTCCAGTGATCCTATTAGGAAGTCAGCCCTCATCACTGGAACCAGTCTCTTTATAAAACAAACTCAGAATGGTGGCTTCTTCCTTCCACCATGTGAGGACACAGCTCAAAGGTATCAACTAAGAACCAAAAAGTAAGCCCTCAACAGGCACCAAGTTGACCACTACTTAGAATTTGGACTTCAGGCTCCAGAGTTATGAAGAACAAATACCTGTTAAAGTTACACAGCTTAAGGTATTTTTTATAGCATCCAATTAGACTAAAATAGAAACAGAGTAGAGACCATTTGGATGGAAATGAGATGACAGAAAAATAGTCTAACTGTACTGAAGTACGAAAGGTAGCATAAAAAGTGAAAGCAGAAACCAGCTGTCCTGAGATACACCTAAATGCATATCATCTACAATACAAAGGGTCCATTCAAAAGTTAAGGGACATGGGACCTGAGCTATGGTACAGCGGGTTAATGCCCTGACTTGAAGCGTCAGCATCCCATATGGGCACTGGTTCTAGTCCCGGCTGCTCCTCTTCTGATCCACCTCTCTGCTATGGCCTGGGAAAGCAGAAGATGGCCCAAGTCCTTGGGCCCCCGCACCTGTGTGGGAGACCTGGGTGAGGCTCCTGGCTCCTGGCTTCGGATCAGCGCAGCTCCGGCCGTTGCGGCCAATTGGGGAGTGAACCATCGGATGGAAGACCTCTCTCTCTTTCTCTCTGCCTCTCCTCTTTCTGTGTAACTCTGACTTTCAAATAAAAAATAAATAAATCTGGGGTCAGCACTGTGGCTCACTTGGTTAATCCTCCGCCTGCAGTGCCGGCATCTTATATGGGCGCCGAGTTCTAGTCCTGGTTGCTCCTCTTCCAATCCAGCTTTCTGCTGTGGCCCGGGAGGGCAGTGGAGGATGGCCCAGGTGCTTGGGCCCCTGCGCCCTCATGGGAGACCAAGAAGAAGCACCTGGCTACTGGCTTCGGATCGGTGCAGCTCTGGCCATGGTGGCCATTTGGGGAGTTAACCAGCACATAGAAGACATTTCTCTCTGTCTCTCTCTCTCTCTCTCTCTTTCTCTGAAATTCTACCTGTCAAAAAATAAATAAATAAATCTTTTTTAAAAAAGTTAACAGACAATGGAATTAGAAAATAAGCTTTTTAGTACCGAAAAAATTTAAGTACATGCATGGATTTTTCACAATATGTATTTTCTGTGTACATAATGTTATTTAAGTGTATATATTATGTTGTGTGCCATATGATTTAGCAATTATAATAAGAAATATATTCCATCATTTATTTTAACAATCTCTTATTTTATTAGCTAATTGATGAATCATAATTAACATTTTGAAAATTATTGTATACTTAGCTAATTACTATTATTTTAGGATGATTTGAAAATACAAAATTTGCATAAATTTTAACTGTTGCATCTGACAAGTTCTTTAAGAAATATTGCTGGAAGTAGGATTATTTGACCTAAAATTATAGACATTTCTAATTTTTAAAATTCTAAATATCTTGGAAGTAATATAAAATGGTGGTAAATTGGCTCATTCATTTTAATAGAATATTATTTTATTATAATATGATCATGCCCAAATTTTTCAACTAATTCCCTATTAATCAACATTCAGATGGTTTTTAATTTTCCTGTGTTATAAAAATTATGAGAACATCTTTGGTAATATATAATATGTCCCCCAAAGCATATTTTTAATGGAAGAAACATGAGAAAATGAATTTCTGACATAAAAGCAGTACATTTGTAAAAAGGCAATTAATATTGTCAAAATTCCTATGAAAATACTCTTATCAATTTAAAATTCATCATATGAAATTAGAATCAATACCTTCACAATCCTGTATACTATAAATCTTTTAGTATCTGTTAATATCATAAGTAAAACAAATAAACAGCCTCTGATTTTTGTCATTGAAGAAATGTTAATATTTTTGTTCATGAATCTTTAACACTAAAGAAAAGAAGGTGGGAGTGATTTATTCTTGTGCTATAAACCTTAAGGAAACAGATTCTAAGCGTCTGAATACACATGAAGCCAGAGCTAAAAGAAAGTTGATTAAAATGGATGGAAGAATTTAAAAAGTAAATTTTGACAGTATAATTTTAAAATATCATAAATGATTATAAAAATGGATAAACCAAAACAAACAAATCATGTAATTGCAAATAGACCTCTATGAGAAGCTTGGAATTTAAAACATATTCAAAAATGGCAGGAAAGCCAAAAGAATAAAGACAAATATTTGTTGCTAAGAATAATTTCAGAAGAATACAAAAGGCAGACTGAGCTTCAGCTCGAACTCATGAACAGATAAACAAGCAGAGACCCACAAACACTCATAGGAAATCACAGTCCACAACAAAGTCCAAGCAAAGACCAATGTTAGAATACATAGGAACCTAGATGGGAAGAAAACAAACTCACTGACAATTTGGCTTGGCTTTCTTTTCTTTTCTTTTCTTTTTTTTTTTTTTTTTTAACAGGCAGAGTGGACAGTGAGAGAGAGACAGAGAGAAAGGTCTTCCTTTGCCGCTGGTTCACCCTCCAATGGCCGCTGCAGCTGGCGCGCTGTGGCCGGCACATCGCTCTGATCCGAAGGCAGAAGCCAGGTGCTTCTCCTGGTCTCCCATGTGGGTGCAGGGCCCAAGGACTTGGGCCATCCTCCACTGCACTCCCGGGCCACAGCAGAGAGCTGGCCTGGAAGAGGGGCAACCAGGACAGAATCCGGCGCCCTGACTGGGACGAGAACCCGGGGTGCTGGCACCGCAGGCAGAGGATTCACCACCTATTGAGCCTCGGCGCCAGCCCAATTTGGCTTTCATTTTGGGTACCTAGCCATAGGTATAGCCCTGTTATTGTACATTAAACAAGAACATTAAAAGCTAATGGAAGCCCGACGCATATAAGAAGATAGAAGGAATTAAATGAGTTTAAGTGTCCTGGCCCAAATAAATTGTATTCCAAAGGTGTATATATGGAAATAAACTTTTCAAAGACACAGTTAGAGATCAACAAGAATAAAAAAATTGAATTCAGAGAAGTCTTGCCATAATGTTTAATAATGACAGGAATTAAAAACTACATAATTAACTCAACATTGACCCCTGGTTAGACTCTAGAGCATGTGATCTAAATAACACATACATGTTAAAATAGGTATTATAAATAAAGAAGCATGAATATGGGCAAATATTTGTAAAAATCTATGCTTCAAAATCGAGGAGGTATAACAGGAGGGTCTAGGGAATGTCAGCTCCAACATCCCAAGCCACTAAACTTCACATCATGCAAAGTTGCTAAATGTTTGACATATCAATGAAAAAAAAAATAGATCGATCAGTGAGACCTACAAGTGAAATATGAACAGACATAGAATTAGTATGCAAATGTAGTGGTCAAATGTTATCTGACAATTAAATTCAAATGTTGTCAATTCCAAAGAGCCTGAAAGGCAAACACCATTCTTAGTTTCTGGTACTTAAGCATGTGTTTTAACTTGTTACATTAATTGCATGATTATATTATAGAAAATGCAATGTATCACATGTGATTATTAACTAAGTATGTATCTGTTAGAAAATGAACAGTATAGTATGCACTATGAAATTTGGATTTGCTGAAGTCTAATTAGAGTAATTAATCACATTATCATGTGTCACTCAGACAGGCAAGAACATGACTGCAATGAAAGAAAAACTATAATTCAGTTATGAATTTATAATTTAGGTGAAAATCTAATACCTACTGAGGAAGATTCAAATTCAAGTGTGACTCAGTATCTCTTTAGTCCTCTAATTAGATAACATCATCATAAAATTTTAGCAAGCAAGCAAAACTAGTTTGGTGAAAATACACTGCTGCTAGCAACTTGGTTGCCTTTGCATCTAAAATATGTGGACTACATATTTATGTACTACATAAATCCAGTAAATAAGTACTTTATCTTTTTTATTAACAATTTCCTAAGGCCTTTTTTTTTTCCTTTTTACCTACGAATACATGTACCCAGGATGTTTCAACTAACTTATTAATGTACTCTCTCACTAGAATGATCAATATACTTCTGAATCCTTCACTCCTCTTACATGTCACTAAGGCTTCTGCCAGAGTAATATCTCATTCTTTGATTCTAAAATATTATATGTAATAGTTAATTTTTTCCCATAGTGTAATGATTTCAGCTTGAATCAGCCCTTGCCATGTCAGTCATCTGGGGAGTAAACCAGCCAATAGAGATAGAAGGTTCTCTCTCTCTTTCCCTTTCTCTCTCTCTCTTTTCCTTTCTCTCTGTAAAACTTTGACTTTCAAATGAATAAATAAATAAGTACACCTTTAAAAAAAAATCTTCCATCCAAGAAAAGTGCAGGGACAGATAACTTTTCTGGTGAATTCTACCAAATATTTTAAAGAAGAATTAATGCCACTCTTTCTCAAATTCTTCTCAAAAAATTGAAGATGAGATGCTTCCAAATTCATTTGAGGAGGACAGAATAATCCCATTGCCAGAGTCATAAAAATCATGTCAAGAAAATTATGAAACAATATCCTTGAGAAATATAGATGTAAGCACAGAGCTAAGACTGCTTGAAATATCTACAACCCATATCAGAGTGCCTAGGATTTAATCCCAGCTCTGCATCCAATTCTAGCTTCCTGCTAATACACACCCTAGGAGACAGCAAGTATGCAGTAATTGGGATCCTGTCACTCAGGTGGGAGACCTAGATTGAGTTTTGGAACCTGGACTCATCATGTCCCAGCCCTGGATGCTACAGTCTTTTGAGACATGAACCAATGGTAGATCTCTGTCTCTTCTGTGTGTCTGTAGTCCAAATTAAAAAAAAATATATATATATATATATATGTAGATAGATGCAAATGTGTTCAAAAAAGACTTCTAATAAGTTTATTTCAACAGCACATCAACAGGATCACATACCATGGCAAACCGAATTTTTTCCCAAGAATATAAAAATGGTTTCCATATACAAAAATAATCATTGTGATAGACTGTATTAATAGAATAAAGGGTTAAAAAGCACATGATCATCTCATTAGATGGAGAAAAGCATTTCACAAAATTTGACATTCTTTTTATAGAAAATGCTCAGCAAAATAGGAATAAAATCACATTATCTCAACATAATAAATGCTGTATATGAAAAGCCTACAGCCAACCTCTTAATAGCAGAAAAAGCTGAAATCTCTTACTCTAAGATAAGAAATAATGTAAGGATGCCCTCTTTGATCTTTCTGTCCAATGTAGTCTTGAAAATTTTAGCCAGAAAAATTAGACAGGAAATTATAAATCCTAAGATAATGAACAACCTAAGTATCCTGAATTGATGCTTTTGGACACAATGTATGAAAAACCAAAACTCTACTGTACTCTATCACAATATACAATTATTTATTAAAAAGTATAAATATTAGTGAGCATTTAGTTACCACAATGAAGTACCTAAGAGAAGCTACTTATGAAGCAATGTTTATTTGAGCTCATAATGTTAGAGGTTCAAGTCTAACATTATGGGTGGTCACATTGGCTAGGCATCTGGTGTTAATGTTCTTTATGGCAGATTCCTGAGGTGGTGCAAAGCATCACTTGGCAAAAGGAGAAGCCTCTGTTTACATCACTTCCTGTAAAGCACCCTGATTTTATCATGGGGGCTCCACTCTAACAAGTTAATCCAGAGTAACCCCTGTCCAAAGGCCCTGCCTCGCTAGCGTCATAACTGAATTAAGTTTCTACACTTTTAGGGCCATTAACATAAAACTTTGAATGCCAAACCTTTAACACGTGGATTTTGGGAGGATATTCAAACCATAGCAAAATCCAAATTAGAAATGAAAAAGCAAAATTATCACTGTTTACAGATTACAAAATGTCATATGTAGAAAATCCTAAAGATTCTACAAGAAACCATCAGAACTCGAAAGGTAATTCAGTAAATTTTCAGGAAACAACATGAATATGCAAAAATCAGTTTTGCATTTCTATACACTAGCAATGAATAATCAGAAAACTAAGAAAAAAATCCCATTTTAATCACAACAAGTAAAATACCTAGGATTAAATTTAATCATGAAGGCATAGCCTTGGAAATGAAAATTTTTAAAAATTTTAAAGAAATACCTATGATCACACTAAGATTTGGAATAGGGTACCACTGTGTTTACAACATTAATTGGGCAAGGTCTCTTATAAGTGAGCCATCAACTTTCAGTTTATCCAAACTAACATATCTTAAATCATACCCACAAATATTGGAGATGAGGAAAACTCACTTTATATTTGAAATTTTATGAGATTACATTGAGTATATAATTGAAAAAAGATTTGCTCCCTCAGGTGATGGAAAAAGGTATCCGATAAAAATTAAATACCTGCTCCTGGGTAAAACTCTTCAGAAGCAAAGAAAAGAATACTTACTTATGAACATGTAATTATAAAATAATCCCTAACATAATTCTTACTAATGAAACACTAGAGTCATTCCTACTGACATCAAAATAAAGTCAATGATGTGAACTATTTCCATCATTATTCAGCATTTTCCTGGAAGTTCTATCCAAATCTAATAAGATATTTAAAAAGTAAAAAATTATCATCAGCTGAAGAATATAAGATTGTTCCCAGAAACTCCAAGAAAATAAACTGAAGTTTCCTAGAATCAGTGAGAACTGAAAAGTTTTTTTAAGTTAATACATATCCACATTTTATATAAAATAATAATAACCAGTTTGGAAATATTTAAAAATATTTTGAGTTACAGTAGCTATAAAAATAGTCTAGAAACACCACAAAGAAGCAATATGTAAGACCATTATGAAGAGGCTACAAGACTTTTCAGAGACATATGAGAATTTTACATTTAAATGTGGATTGCAGCTATTCCTTATTCTTGGTAGGGAGACTGAATATTGCAAAATTTAAACATGAAATCTTTACCTATTCTTTAACATGTCAGCATTTTGTAATTTGTTACAATGTGTAGGTAAGTATTGTTTATTTAATTGTTTATTATTATTGTTTTATTGTTTATTAGAGATTTATTTTAGTTATTTGAAAGGCAGAGTTATGGGGACAAGGGAAGAGTTAGAGAGAGGTCTTCCATCTGCTGGTTCACTCCTCAAATGGCCACAATAGCTGAAGCTGAGTTGGTGCAAAGTCAGGAGCCGGGAATTTCTTCTGGGTCTCCCAGATGAGTGTAGGGCACCAAGCATTTGGGCCATTTACTTCTGCTTTCCCAGGCTCAGCAGCAGGGAGCTGGATCAGAAGTAGAGCAACCCAGACTCAAACCAGGGCTGATATGGGATACACATGCTGCAGCTGGTGCTTAACCCACTACACCACAACACTGGTGTAGTGGGTACATTGAAAGTGATGTGTGCGGGGGTGGGAGGATGCTAAATGTGATAAAATTGTGACACATTTTGTACTTTGCAAGAAACCACTAGTGAACAGAAATAGTTATGAAAGAAGACCATCTAATGCTGCATGTGGTGTGCATTTGAGATGAAAAAGATCAGTATGTCAAAGACCAGCAGGAGCACAGCAATATGGCCAGAAATACAAAAGAGAGAGAAGGATAATCTCTGAGGAAGAACTGATGGTATTTTATAGTAGACCAAAAGGACAAAAAGGAAACAGTGTCTAAGAGAATTACAATAGTTCATCATGAGCTACTAGAGTACAGATGGTGAGAAACCAATGTGTAGGACAGGGAAGACAATAGACTGTGAATTCTATTTTACACAGGATTATTTCAGAAAGAATATGGTAGTCTCAACAAGACATAACTCTGCACAAGCTGTAGCATGCTTTCAACAAGTTTAGGATACTAGCAATGCTCTTTATGTAGATGTAGAAGTTAACTGTGATGATAAATGCAGCAGTACTTGAAATATGAACATCATGCCCTAGTAATTATCTTCAAAGACAGAGGGCATTGGAAAGACGGTGCATCAATGATGGTGATAATAAACGAGGGAAGGATATACAGTTAACAGTTATCTTTCAGGAAGAAGAAAAAGAAGTGGTGATCTGTAAGACAAATTTAGAAGTTATTGTTTAATGAATGATTCTGTTTTTTTCAAAGAATATGACTACTTTTTCCGTATAATAAATTGAACATAAATGTATGACAATTCTGTATTTTAAAATGTAGCCTTTGTGTAACCCTAGACAATACTAAATCTGAAAAAAATGTCCACTTAATAATTCTATTAGCTCCAAAGCTGCTTGAAATATATAGGTAATTCTACTTGAGCTTCATACATTCCACATTCAATACACAGTGGTAGATTTTCATTTGCAGAAAAAAAATCTGGCAATGTAAAGTGTCAGTTATAAAATTTGAGAAAAATTACAACAAATCTGCATAAAGTTATTTAGCACAGGTGTTTCTCAAGTTGAGACATATTTGGACGTACCTATGATTCTCACACTCACACTCCTGGTGTGAATCTCTGCTAATGTTAGTACACAGAGAAATAACATTAAATGTTCTATATTTCTGTGTGACTCATGAGCTGGTAGGAATTTGTTATAGGAAATCCAAAGCTTTCCTACATGCTGATCTTTATTTGGTAGTTTCCATGTTTATATTTCTTTATTTTAAGAAAATTTCAGAGAACTGGGAAGCCCATATGGAAAATAAGAATGACTTTAAATATATATCATATATTATTTTGATAAAACCCTATAATGGAGAGTAAAGACTCCTTTGTCTCCCAACCTTAACACTTAGATAATATTGCAACTTTTATAACCACATTTTTCTTCTTCATTCTACTGAGACATCCTTGGCACAGAGATCATGTTTCACTTATTTTTTCACTCATTACAACACTATTGTTTACTAAAACAGTGTCTCACATATAGTAAGCATTCATTAAATGTTAATTTACCAGTGAATTAATGCAGAGATAACTTAAAAATATAACTTAAAAATAATTATTATGAAACAAAACAAAAATTAAGAACTTCTAAGATAAACTATAATAACTATTCAATAATATGCTTAAATATGGGAGTCTGGTTAAAGAATTTTCTGATTAACTCATTATTTTAATTTATATTATTTGATTTGAATCCTAGTTTAGAAATTCTTTCTGTGTGCTGCCTACTTGCTTCGAGTCTTACCAAGAGCAATACATTAAAGGTGCTTAATTATTTGATAACTACAAATTATGTAGTATTTCTCATTGTGTACAATATAATTTTGGTTGTAAAAGATGTAACACAGAGACACAGATTGTTAAGTAGATGGAGATTTGAATGACTCCACAATATGTGAGTCAAGATGCTACAGAAATCTACAATATCACATTGCTGTAACTCTCACTGTTTCCTAATAGCAAATAAAATATTTCTTCCAACATTTTAACACACAATAGGAAAAAACACACTAAAAATTTTATAAAATAATGTGTTTTTCTTATATTTATGTTTCTCTGAATAAACTTGACAGTCCATATGTATACAAAGGAGGACTTGGGGTCAAACTTTAACTCAATAAAAATTCATTAGGCACCATATGGGTAGATTTGTGCTGAGTGCCATAGTCTTCAAAGATGAAGCCTCCCTAGAGCTCAAACACCATTGGAGAATTCAGATATGAATAATTATATAAAAATAATTAAATATAACATAAAATATCTGTCTCTGTGACTATATGTGATTTTTTTATGGTATCTACGATCAATTTCCTCATCCACAACATATGGAAGTAGTCAAACCTATATCAGATAATTGTTATGAGAACTAACTGCTATAATATAAATAAAGCACTTAACATAGTAACTGGTGTATTGAAGCCACTTAACCATGTTACCCATTACTAGTAATTATTTTATATAATACTAAAGGAGGTACTATAGGCAAGATAATGATTAGGGTTAGGGATTGAATCAAATGAAATAATTTATAGAGAAAATGGTTTTAGAAAAGATAAAAAATCATAGAGACATATGTATGAGTGTATTCTAAAATATTTGTGGAAAAATGGAATTAAAATTAAGTTTATGTTGGTGCAAAAACATTTTAAATTCATGCATAATTTTACTTAAGTACTTTCCATGAACTTTTTGAAGACTGATTATATAAACTTTTTTTAGATTACCTAAACTCATTGACACTACTTTCTTATTATAAAATGAGAACTATAGTATGTACCTCATAAGGTTGTAATCAGGATTAAATAAGATATTGTATGAGGAAATACTGCCTAACATATAGTGAATATTATGAGAAGGATGGGAAGAATAAATAATAAGACTGCTAAAGCATTGTATCGTTATCACTGCTGTGTAACAAGTCACTCCAAAATTTAGTGATTTAAAATGTTTATTATTTCATAGTTTCAGTGGGTCAGGATCCAGACAAAATTTACTTGGATTTTCAAGTGAAAGTTCTCTTAGAAGAGTGCAATCAGTCTACAGCCATCAAGTGGGGAAGGATCAATCTCCCATCAGGTGATTTTTGGTAAGGCTCATCTCCTCAGAAGACACTGGGTTGAAAATCTCAGTTCCTTGGTATCTGTTGTCTTTAAACTACGTTTAGTTCTTTGCCAAGTATATTTCTCCATAGTACAGCTAACAACATAGCAGCATACTTTATCAGAAATGTGTGTATCTGAAAGAAACAATGACACAGAGAGAGAAAGGAAGAGTTGCAGAGAGACAGACAGAGAAGAGAGAGATAAGGAGAAAAACAGGTCATAGACCTTTATAACCTGATCCCAGGAGTGCTATCTTGTTGTCACTTTTTGATCTACTCTATTTGAAGCAGATTATTAAATCCAACTGTCGCACTAGGGGCAGAAACTATACAAGCATTGAATTCTAGGTTCCAGAGATCACTGACAGTCATTTTAGAAGCTGCCCACTACAGTGTTCCCATGGATGACTGATATGTATAAAGATAGTGGTCAGGAGCAGAGGCTGTGAAGTTACACTGCCTGCATTCAAATCCTAGCTCTGTGATTTAGGTTTATCATTCAGAACGAGATCCTTAAACCTCTGTATTCTTTGGTTCCCTCATCTTTATATGAAGGGTACATGAAAAGAACTTTTACAATGTCAGACATAAAGAACATACCAGTACTTAACATAAAAAGTACTTAAAAGTGTTCAAAACAAAATAAACCTTCAGAAAATGATAGCTCATGTCATCATCATTGCTGTTACTTGAAAATTGCCGAAAATAGTGGCTAACTGCACCAGTCACAGAGTGATAGAAAATAAAGCAGAAAAAAAAAAAAAAAAGACTCCTGTGTGTTTATTCTTGCAACACATCTCCCAAGGCATCTTGGGAAAAGATGTTGCCTGGATTAGGTTGGCAGTTGGAAGCAAGCCCTGCAAACCGGGAACTGCATTATATTCCATTGCAACAGCAAATCACCTGGGATCAAGAAGTCAAAATTGCCCCACTGCTTTGTAATGGGATTAGTCATGTCTTCATTGGCAAGAGAGAGCTTTCCTGGTAACTCCTCTAGGGTGAGCAAGCAATTTTAACACCAAATACATCAAATCAGAATATTGGATCTCCCCAACCCCCTTTCCCAGAATAGCAAACATAGAGATATGGGAAAAACAATCTTAGTTTTTATAAATGGCAGAATCTATTAATTTGTAGTGAACTTGGTTTATTCACAGCAAAGAAATCATGTTCTTTCCAGCTCCTATCTTTATTGCTAGTAAACCTCACAGAATTACAGGCAGTGAAATATGCCCATTTTCTTTTCAGTGGTAATGAATTTCCCAGTGGAGAAGGAATAGTTTTATGTCTTGTTCCTAATAAATAATTATTGAAACACTTGAACATGTTATAAGATGCTTAATTGTCTAATCAAGAAAGTGTTTCATGGGCTTAAAAGTTATTACATAATTTTCTCTGTGCTCACCAGGATAAAGGGGACTGGAAATCTAAGAGCCAAATGCTTTCAACTTAGAGAAGCAAGGCCAGAGGACTAATAAATGTATCAAATTTACGCAATAGGTTGAAGACAATAGAATAATAGCACATGTATTTATAACAATAAGATCATGAACTCTGCCAGATCCTTATCATTTCTATTTCATTATTATCATCTTTACAGATTAAGAAACTGAGGCTTCAGGAATTTATTTCTCCACTGCTTTAACATGCATGAGCATCTTCCATACGTTATTATTTGGAATATTGTGTTGAAGTTAGGAAAACGACAGACCAAAATTCTGCCTTGGAGGAGTATATCTAAGTGTAAGGGTTAGAAAGGGAGGTGCGTAACTGTCATGTAAATAAATACTTAAATCTAATCGTGATATGTGAAAGAGGCAAGCAGAGAGCTAAGATAATACTAAGGAGACAATGTGAGCCAACCTGAAACCAGTATCACCAGTATCTCTGAAATGATGATACTAAGCTACGCCTGGAAGAAGGAGAAATAGTTGGGAGAAGGGAGAAAAGCATTCCAAGAGAAAGAAAAGAGGGGACAATGGACCAAAGATACGAAACAATCTGACTGTTAGTTGCGGAGTTCCACTCTGAGTGGAGTAACCCAGTTAGCGTGCACCAGTGTGAGTCATATCCAGGCTGCCTAACTTTCTACCCTGCTCTTCTCCTTTCACTGTGCCCCTAAGCAAAACACATAATAGGAAAAGGATCCCAAATGAACACAATCCTAAAGCTGCATGTGCTCCTAAACCATTTTCCTTCTAAAAGTCTTCATAGTGACAGCAGTCCCAACAAAAATATCCACCTTTAAATTCGGCTATGAAAAAGCAAAACGATAGCAACCATTTATGTCATTTCTTCATTGATACAAATTCCTAACATAAAAAGGACCCGAAAGAAAAAGGAGCATCCTTCTACAAATCTCAAAATAAGTCTACGAAAAAGCTGAAAACAATAACCGACCTACCTTCTTCTCCTGTTGACAGTAATGCTGACTTCCCTCAATCCAGGATTAGAATAATTGTTGTAATTTTATTCTCTCCTGAAAGTCCTAACTACAAGACTAGCAAGCAACTTTTAGTTTGGCCCTAAAGGCAGAAGAGAATTAATGGTTCTTGACCACCTACTTAATGCCAAGTATCATTCTAGGCCCTATGCTTACATTATGTCATTCTTTTCCTTATAGCAAATTGAGATGTAGGTATTTTAAACATGAAGCTACCTGAAAAACCTCAGAAAAAGTCTGTGTGTTTACTCAAACTTTCACAAATGAAAAGCATAAATAACTGAGTTTGCTGAGATTATAGAATTTATATTTTCCCAATAAAATGACATTTCTCAAAATAAGATATCAGAGTATAGTGCAGAGTTTATAGCATGGATGGAGGATTCCACAGCATATGGTGAGACACAAATAGTCTCTGGTTTGCTACTACAATTGTTGGGTACATTAAGAAGAACAGGGTAATGATGGATATATCCTTTCTAATTGGCAGATAGTTAGATTTATTTTGATACAGCATGATCATTGATGGGTCATTATACTTCAGCAGCCATAGACAAAATGTACAGAAACCCTGCACTATAATTTGGCATTTAAATAAAGTTTCCCTGACTTTCAATCTGCCAGGAACGGCAGATTCAACAAATCTCTTAGGGCAGCCTCTGGTGTAGGCAAACAATCTGGCACTGAATACAAACACCCCCATACATCCCACATTTGTGTGCTGAGTCAAAATGCTATAGGAATATAAATTCCTGCCCAACAGACTCTGGGGGCTCCGTGCTTGCTTTTAGAGATTATTTTCTGAGGACTTATCCCAGTTCTCCTTTTCTACACTAATGGGCAGATTGTCTTACAAGTACAAATCATTATCAGAATAGACCAGGGATTTGACAGTACCTTTCATCAGCAATTTCAAATGCACTAGCTGGATACTAAAGTAAAAATGAATCAACCTGTTCTAAAAGCAGGTAAGGTTAGCTACAAGTCAGCTTCTAGAAAAGGCAAGTGTAAATGAGGCCCACAGTGAACTAAAGAAAAGTGTTTCAATGCCCTAAAAAGGTGTCACTTTTCTACATTTCCCCAAGTATTCCTTGAGATTTAGATTTGCTTGGTTTTTTTTTCCTCTTTTAGCTCGCTCATTTTGAAAATGCCAGAATATGATTGTTAGGTTTAAATACCCACCTTAAAAAGTCATCTAAGTATTTTCATTACAGGGGTTCCAACATGAACCTTTGCAAGTCAAAATAAATGAATAAGTAAATAAGATTTCTGAGCCCCATAATGGGCCAGGCACTGCAATATAAAATTTACATATGAGCCTAGATATAAAATGGGACATTTACTATTATCTGAGCATTTTTGCTAAAGCTATACATTTGCACAAATGTGAGATAAACTGCTGCTTTCTAAAAGCATTGGTCAAGGCCATATCAGACTTCAAAACTCAACTAGTCATTCTGTTTATCTCGTATAAGGTCAGATGAAGCAGACTTGCCAGCCTAGTAAGGAGTGTTTCCATTTTTTCTTCCTAGGAGGAGAGAGGAGGTATGTAATTCTACACTGCCCACCAACCAAGGGAGGCAAAGCACCAGAAGAAAAATCATAGACATCCAGGACTCCTGAAGGAAGATAAAGCAGCCATCGCCTTCCAAAGCTGAATTCTTGATAATCTCAAGAAAGCCACATCCAGCTCAGTTCTCTCATGAGAATACAGTATTGAGAGACTTAGAATTTTGACATGTATCTTCAAGAGTTTTGTCCTAAATCAAGAATAACTTTTGCTTTCTATAAGAGAATTTTGAAGGTGGAAAATGACAAGAGGTGAACTACAACACAAGACAAGAGGAGAGGGTAGCAATGGAATAATTATTTATGTTCACATCAATCCTGGAAAAAATCCAGTGGTCTCAGAGGAGTAAATCAGTGGATGGAAGATCTCTCCCTCTGTCTCTCCCTATCTTTCTATAACTCTGAATTTCAAATAAATAACTGGATCTCTCTCTAAAAAAGAAAAAACAATTCCTTCAAGGCCACATGCTTTTTCATGATGACCATGAGATTCAGATTACCATCTTAACTGATTCTGAAGTCTCTCCTCTACCCATTACACAGTAGAATCCATAAAGGGGTGTGGATATATTATTAAATGTGGGATATCTAGAATTTAGGTTTATACAATTGTGTGATTAGGAGATTTATTGGAGAAGTAAAGAAGAAAGTTATAAGGAATGTAAGCGTTATGATATAATATTAAGACTCTTTTCTGCCTCATCTTATTCAGCTTATTCAGTAAAACAGGAATGGAAATTTTAAAAGTCTCATGGGGATGGGACAAGTATACAGAAAGACTAAATGTGACATGGATGGTGGACAATACAGGAAAAACAAACATCACACAAAGCTCATCCACATCTCCCTCTCCACTGGCTCTTCCTGCTGCTTGAAATGACATCCAGTCATAACAACCTGCACATCCAAAGTCCATATTTGCATGAAAATATGCTGACTTCATCAGAGTTAGAATCTCACTTCCACATAAGTGTTTGCAGTAATTTATTTTATTTCATATTTTTCTTTCCTAAATGTTATATCCTCCTTTTTGTATCCCCTTCAGATGTTGTTTAAAAAATAGCAACAATGTATCTGACATGTAGAGGGCTTGTCAAACATTAGAATTAGTGGATAAGCGTAGGGAAGTTAAGATATAAACTTAAAATTATCAAAGCAATCAAATTCATCTGTGCCAGGAAAATTATCCTTTATGAAAGGACTCAAAATTAATGAATTCAGAATATGCTTCTGGAAAAGAGGGCATGTTTGTAGGAAAGAAGTAAATGAGGCGAGTTGGTTGGTTCATTGGTACATTAAGACTTACAGAGTAAAACAACATCTGCACACACTTTCTGAAGCCTGGATAATGTGTTATCCTCTGTCAAGGTAAATTTAAATTTAAAATACCTTTCATAAAATTACATTAATTTAATATCCAATTGTATGTTGTGTTAAGGCAGAACAATCACCCTCCCTAAAATCACTCATGTCCTAATCCCCGGGCCCTGTAAATACATCAAGGGAAGATTAAATTGCAAATGAAATTAAGGTTGTTAATCAATTGACCTTAGAAAAGAGGTTATACAGCTATGACCAATGCAATTACTAAAGTTCTTTCAAGTGAAAGATAATGATAGAAAAGGAGATCAGAGTCAGAGAGACTTGAAATACTACAGTACTAGTTTTGAGATAGTCAGAGGATCTGTGAATTAAGAAATGTAGTTGACCTCCAGAAGCTAAAACATGTAAGGGAACAACTTTTTCCTTAGAAATTCTAGAAGGAACACAGTCCTACTATCACCTTCATGTTAGTCCAGTGAGGTCCATTTCAGACATCTGACCTCCAGAACTGTAAGGTAACAGATTGATTTGTTTTAAGCTACTAAGCTTGTAGTAATTTGTTATAGCAGCTATAAGAACCAATACAGATGATAAAGTCCACATTAAAATGATTGAATGGTACTGTTTGATAGAAATCCAAAGAAAAGAAAATAGCCTATCTACCTTATTACCAATGGATTCATTAAGCTGGTTGTGAAGAACAGAATCTCAATCATTAAAAGGTTTCTGGACTTCATGTGGCTGATTTTCTATTGTTGGTTATGTGTTTCCTTCATCACAGGTTCATCATTGCCTATGCAGAATTTTCCTATATTCCTTATCTACAGCGCTGAATCTAAACTTAAGGAGCTGACTATGCTGCCTCCAGATAACAGTGTCCTTTCCTTTGCTGTGTATATACAAATCACTAACTCACTTGCTGTTTTATATAATGCTTTTATTATCTTCAAATCAAAACACATATTTTTCAAAAGATTTTATTTGATAGGCAGAGTTACAGAGACAAAGGGGGGGAGGGAGGGAGGGAGAGAGGGAGAGAGAGAGAGAGAGAGAGAGAGAGAGAGAGAGAGAGACAGAGTGAGCTATTGAGAGAGCTTGGCCAATCGGAAGCCAGGAGCCTGGTGCCTCTTGCACACCTCCCACATAGGTGCAGGGGCCTAAGGACCTGGGCCATCTTCTACTGCTTTCCCAGGCCAAAGCAGAGAACTGGATCAGAAGTGGAGCTGCCAGGATTCGAACCAGCACCCACATGGGATGCAGGCACTACAGATGGTGGCTTTATCCACTAGACCATAGCACTGGCCCCAAAACACATATTTTTAATTGAACATTAAAACCATATTCCAGGTTTGGCCTTTTATTCTTGGAATAAATTTGGCACAATTCTTGGTATAACTGGAATCCATTGTGTATTCAGTGATGGTTTGAAATTAGGTCATGTTTTATTACAATGTACATGAAGGAAACTTATTGGCCTACTCTCCATTCCATCCTGAGGACAGGGGTCCAAAGGAGTCTGGGGGCAGACAACAAACTGAAGAACATGTTGGTAGAGTACACAGCCAAGTCCAGTCTGTCCATGCTTATGAAAAGGGAATTCTAGGAGAGTTAAAAGACTGCATTATTTCTGCCAGTAGATGCCTCTTAAATGTTTCTATTCACTATAATTACATAAAATCTAATTATTTCAACACAGATTGTATCCTGAGAAAAGCATGGGAACTTGTTTCTTTTTCCTTCTGTTCAGTATTTCTCTGGTGTCATTTTAAGCCCTCTCTGATATTTGTTGTTGTCAGTAAAGCCCTCTGAGGATGTTTGCTCTCACTCTAGACAGTAACCTGTAACATCCTGTCACGGTTCAGGTTGCTTTGTGGCCCTGTTGGGAAGCCTTTAATCATTGAGGTTCCACAAAATACCAGCTCTTGAGTTGGGTTGACTATAAAGGTTGCAGAATATGACCTGAACAGAAACATTTTGTCATTTTCCTGCCTCTCACTTCCCACACACATCCAATCTTTTCCCCCCCATAAATATCTAGAATGTGGAAGTTAAAACTCTCCTTGATTTCTTTCTGCCAATGAAAAATGTATCAAATTAAAAATGTTAGTATCTTCTAAAACCAAGAGCCTACATTCACTCTATGGGCAATAAATGGCAAATCCGCAGAGAGTACCCATTCTAGAGTTTGTGGGAAGAGAATAGTTTTGTGACAGCTGAGTATATGAGCATTTTCTCCAACGTGCCTCTGACCTTTACACTGAGACAGACATTTCGGTGGTAATGAAATCCTTAGTCTCTATTGACAAGAAAAGCATTTAAGAATGACAATTTTTATCACATAGTAAATTGTCTCAAATGCTGCTAAGATAATAGAAGTTTTGTCAAGTTTTAGAATTGAGTTTAAGCTGCCAATAAAAATCTCTAAAAATAAAATGAAGTAAAACCAACAAAGCCATCCTTGGTATATATTTGGCTTTATACTTTCCCCTCTAACATTCGATTACTAAAATAAGTTTATGACAAAAGAAATTTTTCGTTGCCATATATGGAAGCTCAATATTATGAATTCCATTTTGCTTATAAAGATCTCCTTGAGATTTCCATTGAAAAGTCAGTCTAACATTACTCCATCTACATATATCACACTAAACTTTATACTCTGGTTATTTATAGGCACTTCTTATCGTTCCTGCTAATCTTTGCCTTTCTTTTGGGGATAAAGACCAAATGTAGTGGGGGTGACAGAAAAATAATTTTAGTCATATATTTAAGAGACTCATTTTTAGAATTAAACTGAACCATTTAGTAGCTAAATGAATTTTTAGAAAACCATAGTGCTTCTCTGAATCTCTATTCTCCTTCTTTCATGGAACACATTAGTCAGAATTTGGGAGGTACTGTAGTGTCCCTTCCTGGCCAATCAGAATTTGTGTTCACTTTTCATTAGAATATTTTGCTTTAGAGGCCAGTGTTGTGGCACAATGGGTTTAAGCCATCTCTAGAAATCTCTCTTTCAATGCCTCTCGCAGCTCCATATTGGAGCAGCAGTTTAAGTTTTGGCTATTCCAGGTCAAATCCAACTTCCTGCTAATGTACCTGGGAAGGTAGCAGAAGGTGACTCAAGTACTTGGTCCCCTGTTAGCCATATGGGAAACCAGGATGGTGCTCTTGGCTCCAGCTCAGATCTGGCATTTGAGGAATGAACCAGCAGATATAAGTGCATGCATTCTCTTTCTCTCTTTTGCTTTGCCTTTCAAATAAATATTTTTTCAAAAATAATATCTTGATTTCATTTTTTCTGACTGTTAAATAGAATATATGTAATGTTGGCTTAATTCCTTCTATTTCTAGCAGACATGGGAGAAAGACCAAAATGTCAATATATATTTTTCACAATAATTATTTTATGGAGTAGTTGAATTGGTATCCGATTTAAAAATGCTTTATAAATGATTTCACACAAGGTGGATTTATAGGAACAGTGTTATATTATTTGTTCCTATATCTCCTGTTGTATTTCATGCAGAGTAGTACTTCAGTACACATTAGATAAATAAATGAACACCGAAAAATGTTGCTTACGTTTTCATTATAAAATCAATATTTTCACACACAACATAGGGTATCTGTCATTATTTGACCTAATTGTCTTCATTATCACTTCCTTGACCTCCCTGACAAGAATAAGTTCTTAATTTTAAGTGTTATCATAGTAACCTGCTTGGTTCCATTCCAGTACTTTATAAAACTATAACAAATTATTTTCCTGTATTACAACTTAATCATATATTTACTAGGAGATAGTTTGTACTCTGAGTATAGGAATCATGCTCATCTCATCACAACTAATAAAGTGCCAATATACTGTTAAATATTTATTAATGAATAAATACATGTACAACTTGACACTCTGCAAAGTACTGACAAAAGATTTGGTACTTTGCTTCTATTTTTGTTTGGGGACTTTATTAATCTTTAAAATCCAATTAATGCATTTGTATTTAACAATATATTCTACCATACCTGAATGAAGGCTTAGTTGGAGAAAAGTTAGACTTGCTAGCAGAGCATATAAACCCTTACAAATATATTCTGAATTGTCCTCTTCAAACTTTGACTTTTCACCACGCATTCAATTTTCGAGCTATACTAGACTATTTTTGTACTCTCCAAACACTTATACTTTTTCCTACTTCCGTGAATTACTATACTTAAAATTATTTGTGGAATGAGGACTGCAAATAAATAAGTGATGCTATTTAGATAAAACCTTTGGTGTCCTTGTAAGGCAGTTTCCTCTGCTTCTCCTCCACCCTTCTCCTCACAAGCCCCTAAAGTCTAGCTCAAACATCTTTCTTCTGTGAAGCTTTTCCTGATATTCAGCCCACACTGCCCCTGAAAAACCAAGCAGAATGAATCACTCACTTTTCCAGATTTCCACAGCACTAAGATGCTTCTATATTTTATCACAGCATTATACAGTCCCCTGTTCATCTTTCCCTGCTCTCTTCCCCCACTAGGCTTAGGTGGATCAGGAAACAGAAATGTGTGCTGTTAAAGCATACATACCATCTAGTACAGTAATTGGCACATATTGGGGACCAGTCCATTTGGGTCTTCTACTTCACGGTTTCACAAAATGCAAATCAAGGTGTCGTTAGGGCTATGGTCCTACCTGAGGCTCAAGTGGAAAGATCTGCTTCCAAGTACACACGGCTATTAGCAAATTCAGTTCCTCACAGGCTATGGAATGGAAGCTCTCAAGGTTTTGCTGGCTGTCAGGTAAAGGCTGCCACCATCTCTTGCCACGTGAATATTTCCATATAACATCTTAGGACATGGCAACATGCTTCCTCAAAGACAGACAGAAAAAAATAATGCATTGCAATCTTAGCTAATGTAATAATATGCACACAATCATATCCATTCCTTCACTTTTGCCATAGTCTGCAGTTTTCCGTCCTTAGTGTAGTGGTTAATCATTGTTTAATCAGCTTCCTTCTAAAATTCTATATTAATTTATACTTGTTTTATATTTATATTTTGGTGGCTTTTTGTATTTATATAAAGAGAACAGATTTCATGCATTTCATATATACAATTTTTAGGCACATAATAATACTTCCCACACTCCTTTAATTTATAATTTTTCTTAATGTAATTAAAGAACAACTTTCTAGTTTTAAGAGTTGAATGATAAGCGGATTCTTTTCTCCCTTGAAAATGACAAAAAGTGAGTGTTTTTGAGAGCTCAGACCATGTTCACATTCTAAAGAAATAAATATTTGACTTTTTTCAGAGGTCCAAATAGGTAACGGTGCAGAGGTGATCTGTCATTTGGAGCTGGACCACCCACATGCAGAAACTCACAGTCCTGTGTAGATACGTACCTACGTGCTGGTCTCAATTATAACTTTCAAACAAAGGATATACGCCTAAACAAAAACTGCACTGTGACAATCCAGTTGTAACTGCCAACTTTTATATTAAAGTCCAAAACCTTCAAATACTTTAGGAGAGGGGCTGGTGACCAAACAAAGCAAGCTTTCTTTGACAAGTGTTTTCTTAGGAGACAGGATTTTAGATTCAGGGCTTCTAAACTGCATTTGTCCCTGGGAATGCTTCACTAAAGCAAGTACCAAGTTACTTAACCCTTCAGATATTACTATAAGTAGAAATAAACACCAACGAGTCCCAAAACAACAGTTATCGTTTAGCATACATGCTGAACGGGAACACCACCATATAAAGTATGTTTGCGCGTATATGTATATGTGTACACATGTGCACATGTGTGAATGTTTTGATCATAACAGAGATACAGCCCTTATGGCACAGCAGGTTAAGCCATCTTTTGGTTCACTCACATCCCATATCAGAGTGCCTGGTTGAATCTTGCCTACTTTCCAAACCAGCTTCCTGCAAATGTGTATCCTGGGAGGCATCAGTTAACAGGTCAAGTACTTGAGTCCCTGCCACCCATATGAGAGAATCAGATGGACCTCTGGCCCAGCCCCAGCTATTGTGGGCATTGGGAAGTGAACTAGTGAATAGGACATCTCTCTCTGTTTCTGTAGCACTGCCTTTAAAAATCAATGTAAATAGAGGCCAGCATTGTCTAACCTAGCTCCCTGCCAGAGTTCCCGAGAATGCAACAGAGGATAGCACAAATACTTAGACTCCTGTTACCCACATGGATGGCCCAGATGAGGCCCCGACTCCTGGTTTCATCCTGGCTCAGCCCTGGCCACTGTGGCCATTTGGGGAGTGAACCAGAGAATTGAAGATCTCTCTCTCTCTCTCCTCCCCTTCAAATCAATAAAAAAAAATATTTAAAAATAACTTAAAAACCAGATATAAATAAACATTAAAAATACTAACATAGTAATTTAAAGGTCTTAATTTCTTCTATATACACGATATTAAAGTTAATTTACTTCTTTACAGTGTACCAAGAAAAATTTTAAAGATTCTTCCCTTTATTCCACCACTATAGGAATGATACTTAGGTTTAAAGAAGGATTGAACATAGTGATACTTCCCACTGTACACTACTTGCTGCACTCTCTATATGCAAAATACATGAAATTTGTTCAACTTACATAAATAAAAAAGTATAAAATAAAGAAAGGTTGAAACATAAAAATATGTCATTGAAATTACATTGGGCTTATCATAAGCAGTCCAGGATTTGACTTCCATCTCCTATATAAAGTGGTCTTCGAATGCTATCAAACTCCTTCTCTGGAAAATGGAGGGGAAAGGTTGAACTTGAAAAACCTCAAAACCATTTTCTTCTCTAAAAGCCATGTTTTAGGTAGTTCGTACATTTTATACCAACAGTTATCTTGGAAATGCTCAAACATAATCTTTTGAAACATGTAAATATTTATAAGACTTCAAAAGGTATCCCACACATGCATTTTAAAATCTTCTTGTTTGATAAATCCCATGACTCACACTAGCAATAATAACATGGTAGTAAGGAATTTTATTTATTCATTTGCTTTAATATTTTCTCAAGCAGATTTTCTTCTTCTTTTGCTAGCCTACTGTTTAAATAAAATTCTAAATGGAATTTTCCATATAACAGGCTCACAAACTCTTTGACATCAGATTCCTCAGAACTGATATGATATAGGATTATTGGAGGGTTTTTTTTTTCCCCCTCTACCCAAAGCCACACCAATATAATTGAGCAGAGAGAAATCAGCAAAGTGAAAAGGTACTTTCTTGGCATCTTCATTGTAGGACATAAAAATGTAGGTACATAGAAAAACCATCTTAGAAATAAAGGTGCCCAAATGGCTTATTATTAATGTATTAGAAACCAGTCTACTTTATCCCCTAGAAAAAGAAAACAGTTCTTTTTTATGTGCTTGTCATCTGCTTCAAAACCAAAAGCCAAATAGTAGAAGTTGACATAAAGCCAGGGAAAATTAGTCCCATTAATGGAATGGCCTTTGCCATGCAGAAGAAGAGCAGTGTTTGATGCTCAATTCATAAAGGAGAAAATTATACGTACCACCTGCAGAGAGAAACAACCTATTTCTTTCCTATTCTATGGTAATTTAGGTGGTATACTCATAAAGAAAATAAATTACTAATTGATACACAGTAAACTTGCTCTGGTTCCAAATAAATTACATGACTAGCAAATAAGGCTAAAAAGATACTTTAATGCTCATGGTTAGTCTTCAAGGAAAATACTGACGATGTAAGAAATTTGAGAAAATGAATCTCATTTAACTGAAGAATACTGATTTCATGAAGTCCAAATGAAAAACATATAAACACACACAATATGCCTTTACATTTAGGGTGGTCAAATATTTCATTTTGCATCTCATATGAAGAACATGCCTTTTCATTCTGATATGCCCATGTTTGAATGGCCACCCTCGTAATAGTTGTTAAAGTTTTACCATTTAGCAGTTATCAAAGGCTACAAAACATTCCTGGGCACTGATTACTAAATCTGTACTCATAAAATATTTTGTAATTTTTTTTCAGTTGCCACAAAATGTCAAAATCATTTTACCACTGCTACATCTATTTCTATTTTCTTAATCAATATCCTTATTACTTATCAAAGGGATGATGAAAGAGTCATGAATACGGAAATGGGTCCAACCAGCTATAATCCTGGCTCAAAAATCTTTCCTAACATGGGTGCTAAGGCAGATGTTACAAACTGGCAGCCTGTAAGCTTAAAAAAAGATCCCATGGGTACTTCTGGAGAGGCTTCAGACATTTTAAAATTGGCAGATTGCAAATAAAAATATAGAATTTCAGCTTTTCTTGAAAAGTCCAGATTATCTGGCAACAATGACCCAAATTCCCACAATACAATAACAGACAGGACCTACATAGCAACTGTCTCCTTTACACAAGATGCTCTCTGACATATGACAGTCTCCCATCATTATTACTCCAAACTTTTCTACTCCTAAATTAACTGCCAGATTCCCATGGGCTTTTGAATTTGCTACTTCAGAGTTACGAAATAACTCAAATATTGCCTCAATATTTGCTTCAAATCAAACTCTCCCATTTCCTCCTGTTTTAACCAGACTTAAGACTATTTCTTAGTAATATTTCTTAGCCTTCTTACGGATATCTTTTCCTTTTATTTTTAGTTTTTTTTTTTTCCTCTTAAAATACAGCATTCTCTGTGCCATTGGACTCCAAATCCCATTAAATTGGCAGGTACCAATGCCATCTTACTAGTTAAAGTGATCAGTTTAAGTTCATAACTAATAATAAAGGATAAAGTATCATAGGGATCACATAAATAAGACCAATGTCTGCTAATAATAATTGATAGAATTAAAAAGGAGAAAAATAATCCAATAGGGGAAGCAGGATACACAGCAGACTCATAGAATGACAAATGCCCTAAACAGCACTCTGGCCTCAGAATCAGCATTTAAGGCATTCGGGTCCAGCCATGAGAATATCTCATGTATGGAAAGCCAAGGTACTGTGGCAAAAAATGACCTGAATGAAACATCTCTATGAATGAGATCTGGTGGAAAGAAGGGGCCATCAAAGGAGGTACCTTTCTCTGAAGGGAGGAGAGAACTTCCACTTTGATTATGGCCTTATCTAAATAAGTTTGGCGTTTGTGAACTCAAGAGGCTTCCATAGACTTGGCAGCTCATGACAAGAGCCTCGGGTGATTACTGACGTCACGAATAAGAGTGTCAATTGTTAAATCAACAAGAGTCACTGTGCACTCGCTCCCCCTGTAGGATCTCTGTTCTTAATTTGTTGTACTATGAGAATTAACAGTAAAACTAGTCTTTAAACAGTACTTTATACTTTGTGTGTCTGTGTGGGTAACAAACTATTGAAATCTTTACTAAGTATAAAGTTGATCTTCTGTTTATAAAGATAATCAAAAATGAATCTTTTTTAAAACTTTTATTTAATGAATATAAATTTCCAAAGTACAGCTTATGGATTACAATGGCTCCCCCCCACCCCATAACTTCCCTCCCACCCGCAACCCTCCCCTTTCCCGCTCTCTCTCCCATCCCATTCACATCAAGATTCATTTTCAATTCTCTTTATATACAGAAGATCAGTTTAGTATATATTAAGTAAAGATTTCAACAGTTTGCCCCCACATAGCAACACAAAGTGAAAAAATACTGTTGGAGTACTAGTTATATCATTAAATAACAGTGTACAGCACATTAAAGACAGAGATCTACATGATATTTTTTAAAAATTGAATAATTTTGTATGCAATTTCCAATTTAACACCAGATTTTTTTTTCATTTTCAATTATCTTTATATACAGAAGATCGATTCAGTATATGCTAAGTAAAGATTTCATCAGTTTGCACCCACACAGACACACAAAGTGTAAAAATACTGTTTCAGTACTAGTTATAGCATCACTTTACATTGGACAACACATGAAGGACAGATCCCACATGAGATAAGTACACAGTGACTCCTGTTGTTGATTTAACAATTTGACACTCTTGTTTATGGCACCAGTAATCTCCTTAGGCTCTAGTCATAAATTGTTAAGGCAATGGAAGCCTTTAGGGTTCGCCAACTTCGATCTTATTCCGACAGGGTCATAGTCAAAGTGGAAGTTCTCTCCTCCCTTCAGAGAAAGGTACCTCCTTCTTTGATGGCCCTGTTCTTTCCACTGGGATCTCACTCGCAGAGATCTTTCATTTAGGTTTGTTGTTGATGTTTTTTTGTTTTTGTTTTTGTTTTTGTTTTTGCCAGAGTGTCTTGGCTTTCCATGCCTACAATACTCTCATGGGCTCTTCAGTCTTAAGGGTTGATTCAGGGAGTAGGAGATGGGATGCTTTGTGGGTGAGAGGGTGGTTATGAGGGGAAGAACCTCTATAATCTAAAAGTTGTACCTTTGAAAATTTATTAAATAAAAGTTTTCTATTAAAAAAAATACAGCGTTCTCTAGGCTAAATTGTTTTACTCTTCTCACTTTTCCTTAGTTCCTTAAACACATTTAATCATACCCTGGCCTCACTTTGTAAATTTCTCTTAAAAGGAAGTATATATTTCTGTCACAGATCTCTGTTCTGATCTCCAAGTCAACTACATAAATGACATTTCCACTGAGCTAGGCAATGCA
Organism: Lepus europaeus; assembly: GCF_033115175.1. Classification (NCBI taxonomy): domain Eukaryota; kingdom Metazoa; phylum Chordata; class Mammalia; order Lagomorpha; family Leporidae; genus Lepus; species Lepus europaeus. Next base: position 36,603,611 of record NC_084833.1, read on the forward strand.
TACTATCAACTAAATAGATTAAAAACATTCATTATTCTTTTTACAAAATGAATCCCTTTTCCCATATTCCTCATGTTAGTGGCCATATTACATCTACAATAAATCCATGACTTCTTTTTTTATTGCACTCCATATGTGTTGATGGTTCTATAACCATATTTTATATTGTCACTGCTACTTTTCTATATTTCTAATTTCTTAATATCCTTATTACTTATCAAGTGAATTACTGAAATTATATTTTAATATTTGCTGCATGTAATCTCACTATCATTTAATCAACTCTTGATATGCTACCAGAATGCATTTTAAATCACACATTATTATTTTTTTATTTCTTTAATTCATTGAATTCAGGACAAAAGTCACTAACATAGCATAAAATCATTCAGTAGTCAATGCTGGTCAGCCTCATAGAACATCATTCCTCTATTGTGCCATTTAAAATAGTTCACTGGAAAAAAAATAACTATGGCATTCTATGCTTTTAAATAGGCTAGGGACTCTTTTCCATTGAGGAAATAACTAATTTTATTTGAAGTCTGACCTCAAGTTACACAACAGGAAGTCCTATCCCTTTGACCATTTCCATGCTAATTGTTCTTAAACCATTTATTCCTCACTGTGTATTCTGTTGTTTTCTTATTTATTCATATGACTTCCTAACTATACTTTAAAGTTCTAGAAGAATGGTATCATTTATACTTATATTTAAATTTATATCACAGGGCTTGGCATAGAGTAAGCACTCAACACACATAAATATTTTATATTATTGAAGATATAGGTGCTTCGATATTAAATGTTTTTTGAAAATTAGTGAAACTTAATACACCATCTTATTTAATTGAAAGTATTATCAATGCTCTAAAAAAGTCAGTTTGCAGACAGTTCTATTTTAAAAAATATTTTCACAACAATACTTCTTTTAAGTGCCTTCACTAATGTAACAAGATTTGGTGACGATATTTATTGGCTCCCTATATATTTCAGAAGTGACACTACAGAAATAAATCTTATTTCTTCTCTCAATTATCTTTACAGAAAAGTTCTAACTCGTTCTGTCACCATCTGTGGAAGCTCCTTTCTTTATGGTCATACTAGGTTCTCAACTCCAGCCTCAGAGTGATTATGACATTTGTAACCTTGGATTATACACATGTTTTTCAATTTTTCTCATTTTTAACCAGTGAAGGTTGTGAACTAGTATGTGGATGGAGAAAGTGAAAGACTATCAAGAAATTCATGTAAATTTTTTGTATTTTAAATTTATACTATTTAGAAGAGTTTTGAAATAGTGATTTTGTAATCCAAATATTATAAGCTTAATAATGACCCTGCTAAAATGCCTATGCCCATGATCAGTTCCTACAGATGGAGACTATGTTGTCATAGACCTTTATAAACATCTTGTCTGAAGCCCAATGAAACTGATTTCAGACTCTGGCCTCCAGAATTGTCAGATAAATAATTTAAATTTAAATTTTTTAAAGTCATTAAGTTTGAGATAACTTTTAACAGCAGTAATAGTAAAAAATGAAATTTTATTTTGGTATATGGAAATGTTACAGTGTATAACTAAACTAAAAATGAGGAAATATGTTTGGAACTGCATAATGGATAGAGGCTGGAAGAATTTTTTAAACAGTGTGATAGGCAATAAAAATCTATGTTAACTGGAACAGACTTGTCAGTACAGCATGGATGTTAAAGACTCCGCCACCGGGGCTGGCATTATTACATGATAGTTAAACCTGGTCCTGAAATGCTGGCAGCACATATGGGCACCAGTTCATGTCCCAGCTGCTCCACTTCCAGTGCAGCACCCTTCTCACAATCTGGGAATAGAAGCAAAAGAAGACTCAAGTTCTTGGGCCCCTGCTACCTACATGGGAGACTCAGAAGTATCTCCCAGCTCCCGGCTTAGGCTTGGTCCAGACCTGGATATTGTGGCCATCTTGGGTGTGAACCAGCAGATGTAAGATTTCTCTTTGTCTCACCCTCTCTCTATATAACTCTGAGTTTCAAATAAATAAATTTTTAAAAAGAGTCTGCTATTGCAGGTGCAAGAGCAATTGCGGAAGAGCACAATAGACAATACCTATAATATCTGATGGACTACCTAATTGTGATAAACTGACTGTTGAAATAGACATTAAAGGCACTAGTAATGACTTAGTAGCAAGTGGGGGCATGTTTTTGGAAACCATGTAGAATCAGAAAGATTGACTGAGTTGTATATTACAGTTACATGAAAAACTTATAAGAAATGACTATTTAGCTGAAAAGATTTTTTTTAAAAAGGTATAGAAACTGTGGTCTGGATTATTCTTTTTGCATATACTAAGATGTGGAAGAAAAAGATACATTGAAAAACTATCAATCAAAAAGGAACAAGGACTTGATAATTTAGAAAATCCTCAGTGACTTCTGATAGAAAAATATACTAAAATGAAATTCTCTATCAAGAACAAGTACTCTGGGTATAAAGCCATGGTGTGGTAGGAAAATATTTTCTAAGTGTCTCTGAAGGAACAGGTAGTTATGAAATTTATTTGTGAAAAGGGATATTTGAAAAGATTAGGCAAATGACTTAAGAATCTCTTTAACTTTCAAAAACAGCCTTAGGGGAGCAGGTAATTAGCCTAGAGTTTAAGATATCCACATTCCACATTGAAGAACCTGAGTTCAATTCCCAGTGACAGAATTTTGCCAATGCAGACCCCTAGGAGGTAGCAATGATGGCTCAATTAATTAGGTTCCTGTTAATCATGAGGGAGACTTGAGTTGAGTTGCCAGTTCCCTACTTTGGTCCCAGCCATGCCCTGACTGTTACAGGCATTTGGAGAGTGAATCAGCAGATGATGACACACACAAACACACACACACATTCTCTCTCTCTCTGTTTCTCTCTGCACCTCCTCCTCCTCTTCCTCTTCCTTCTCTCTTTATATCTCTTCAATAATTAAAAAAAATAGATTATTTAAGAAAGACATATGGAGGAACTGCTTGCATAATGGAATCAATGTCTACAGCAAACATAGAAGAGCTATAGGCTTTTAAGATTGTTACACAGACTGTGGCCAGTGCTGTGGCATAGCGGGTGAAGTCACCCACTGGTTCAAGTCCCGGCTGCTCCACTTCCTATCCCGCCCTCTGCTATGGCCTGGGAAAGCAGTGGAAGATGGCCCAAGTCCTTGGGCCCCTGCATCCTCATGGCAGACCTGGAAGAAGTTCCTGGCTCCTTGTTGTGGATTGGCGCAGCTCCTGCTATTGTAGCCAATTAGGGAGTGAACCAGCAGATGGAAGACCGCTCTCTCTCTCTCTCTCTGCTTCTCCTTCTCTCTCCATGTAACTCTTTCAAATAAGTAAATAAATCCTTTAAAAAATGTTACATAGACTGAGTATCCCTGATTTGAGATTTTTAGTACTAAAAACAGTTCAAATTGAATTTCAAAAATATTTACATATATTTTACCAAAAAGCACCCTTAATCCAAAAATCTGAAGCCCAAAATGCTCTAAAATCCAAAATATTTTAAGTACCATCTTAGCATTTCAATTTTTGAATGGAATTATCTGTCACTATTATCATGTACGTATTCCACCAGTGCATTTGAGAGCAGATAATTTGATTTCTGGTTCTCCAGATTCAAAGACAGAGCAGAAATTCGCTTCAGGATGGATCACAACAGTTTTGATCTTCTCTGATTGAAATGATGAGATTTGGGTCTCTTTAAGTAATGACGTTTAGGCAACATTTGGTCATTGAATTGAAGCTATAAGGAATTAAGTATTCAGGAAATGTTGGAGTCACTAGAATCTATTTTGCCAGTTAGATGAAGGACAGGAGAGAGGCATCACAGGACAAGAGGACAGATTGTGCTAGCCTAAAATGACATTCCCTCATCTCTAAACTTGTCCACGTCTTATAAAGTTGTGACTCCGTTTCCTTCTGTGACAAAGTAACTTTGAAGATATGATTAAGAATTTGGAGATGAGGAGATTATCCTGGATTACCCAAATGGTCTTAATGTAATTACAGTGGTCCATATGAAAGGCAGGGAGGAGGGTCAGAAAGAAGGAAGGCAATGTGAGGAAATAAATGTAGATTGCTGCACTTTGAAAAAGAAAAAAAAAAAAAAGGAGCCATGAGCCAAAGAAAGCAGGCAGCCTCTAGCACTGGAAATGATCAGCAGCTTCTCTTGAGAGCTTCCAGAAGGAACCAGGTTTGAAGAAACACTGTCCTTAGCCAAATGAAACTCAATTTTGGCACTCTTAAATTCAGAATTTTTAAATTAAATTTGTATTGTTTTAAGCCATGGTTTGTCATAATTTTTACAGAAGCAATAAAGATGTAACATACCTCATTTACCTTATACTGTGAAGTAAGACTTTGTTAGGTTACACTGCAGTATATAAAAATCACAAATTATGTCTCACAATGATGCTATGATCTTGCTTTTTAAATTAAAATTTTAATATTAACTAAAGTGTCATTGAATGAATAATAATATCAGGGCACATGATAACATTCATTTAATATGTAAAAAGAATCTCAAGGTAATGCACTGTAGAATATATACTTTGAAGTGAACATCTTTGGGCTTCTTTTCTGTTTCTACTGCATGCTAATGGAATGATCTTGTGCATGTTATTTGCCTTTTGTGAGTCTCAGGTATCTCATCTGTGAAATTCAACCATTAACTACCTTATAGCAAGGTGATAATTTTTTTTTTTTTGACAGGCAGAGTGGACAGTGAGAGAGAGAGAGACGGAGAGAAAGGTCTTCCTTTTTGCCGTTGGTTCACCCTCCAATGGCCACTGCGGTAGGCGCGCTGCAGCCACCACACCGCGCTGTTCCGATGGCAGGAGCCAGGTGCTTCTCCTGGTCTCCCATGGGGTGCAGGGCCCAAGGACTTGGGCCATCCTCCACTGCACTCCCTGGCCACAGCAGAGAGCTGGCCTGGAAGAGGGGCAACCGGGACTGGATCGGTGCCCCGACCGAGACTAGAACCCGGTGTGCCGGCGCCGCAAGGCGGAGGATTAGCCTAGTGAGCCGCGGCGCCGGCCTGCAAGGTGATAATTTTTAATGATCACTTAAACATACAAGAATTGTAATTTGTAAGGAACTTTCTAGGCACTTTCTATTTAGGAACTCACTTGATATTCATTAAGCCTCTGCCAAGTAGCAACTATTGTATTTCCCATTTCACAGAAGTGGAAACTGAGTGTCAGGTAAGAGTCCAAGGTTACACAAGTACACAGTGGCTAAGCAAAAATGCCATGAATCCTTGGTGCCATAGTGCATGCTATTGACCCACTGTCTTAAACTTGGGCCAGTATCCCAGGAATGAGTGTCACTAATTACATTATTAAAATTCATCCCTCTGAATTTGAGGTTTTTTTTTTTTATCTCAATCCATTTCAAGGAAAATATGTCCACAACAGTGTATGTAGGTCTTGGAATAAGTCCCTACAGGTTTGAAAAGTGTATGAAGTGGTCTCTGTTGTTGCCCCAAAGGAATTGGGTTATCAAAATTCTTGCTCCAAGAAAATACAATGAATCCCTGCATGTTCAGATACCTTGGTTAACTGGCCATTTCTATCCCTTCCAGATCACTAAATCTAAGGTTAAACTACCCAAGAAAAACATTTTTAAAAACTCATCAAAAACATCCTTGTGGCAAAGTATAAAAATAATTGTTATTGGAAAAACATACTTGGTTATGAATCAATCTGAACTTGTCCTTTATGAGAATATGTTTATTGTATCACAAATCAAAGGTTTTGACCTAGCACAAGATATAAACGGAAAAATACAACCACCCCTTAAAAGGTCTTAATGGGATTTTTAGCATTTTATTTTTATCTTCAAAGGAACTAAGAAAATATTTCAAAAGAAAGCTATAAAATATCTCCCATTCTACCCAAAGCATTTGCATCTTCAGAGTGGCACTTTATTTAGCCCACTGTGTGCGTATTAATTTTCTGTGCTGTGAGCAAGCATGTCAGTGTATATTAACACCTGATCTATAAAGGGAATGCTGAGGCCTTACTCAAAGTATTAGTCACTGTACCTTGGGAATGCTGTTTTGCTTCTGCTGTTGGCTTCAACGTGGAAGGATGCACATGTTTTGACTGTTAATGAAACATGCATAGGATCAACTTTGTCACCAAGTCCCTGAAATTTCAACAACTTCTTCAAACTTCACAAGGACTTTCCAGGCATTTTCTGTCTGTTAGCCACAAGTGACCTCTGATATATGACACCATTTCTCAACTAGAATGTTGGAAAGAGAACTGCAATGTAAAAGAGAGAAATCTAGGGGTTGGTTCTGTGGCGCAGCAGGTTAATGCCCTGGCCTGAAGCGCCAGCATCCTATCAGGGAGCTGGTTCGAGACCCAGCTGCTCCACTTCTGATGCAGTTCTCTGCTATGGCCTGGGAAAGCAGTAGATGGCCCAAGTCTCTGGGCTCCTGCACTTACGTGGGAGACCCTGAAGAAGATCCTGGCTCCTGGCTTTGTATCAGCACAGTTCCAGCCATTGCATTCATATGGGGAGTGAACCAACTGATGGAAGATCTCTCTCTCTCTCTCTCTCTTGATCTCTCTCTCTCTTTCTCTCTGCCTCTCCTCCTTTCTCTGTGTAACTCTTTCAAATAAATAAATCTAAAAAAAAATTAAATCTAAAATGATGTGTGTATGTGTATGTGTTTGTGTTTATGTGTTTAGTGCCCTTACCAAGACCTTTAAAACCTGATATTCCTTTGGATTTATATTTCACATATCAGAACTTAAAACCTCAATTTGGCTTAACTGTCTGTCTCACTTTTTAGGCTATAAGTTAAATATTGTACTGTATTCATTAACATATTCCAAGCATTACACATAGAAATGTAATGTAGCACATAATAAGCACACACTCAACACTAAGCAAAAAAAAAATAGAAACTCTGTCTCTTAGTAATTGTGTCACCTCAAACTACTACCAAGTATTTCCATTTCCACTTCTGTAAAATAGGAATATTAAGTTACTTTATAAATGCAAAGTGCTTACAGAAAAGTTCTTCCTTTGGCTATTTATCCAACAGATACTGGTTTATATTTTTCCTGCCTACATGAATGTTCTAATCTCTCCAATACATTTTTGGTTTACTCAGTTCCTTTTCTTTTTCCTTTCATTACCAAATTCCTGAAAAGAATAGTGATTGTGTTTTGTTTCTTTTTCTTCAAAACGTTTTCACATCTTAGCTTCTGCAAACTGTTGTATGTTTACTGTTTTTCAATTAATTTTTTTTTATATCCAGGCCTGTCAATGATGTCCTAGATATCCTATGTTCATTTTCACTTCTTAATGATCACTTCATAGCTTTTTAACTGTTCTATACACATTTCTCTCGGAATTCTTTCAACCAGACTCAATTCTTGCTGTCTCATGTCACTCTCCCTCAACTCTTATAAAATAGCAATCTTTCCCCTGAAGTTGCTGTCTCTTATCTCAGATTTTTAATCTTATTCTGTAATCTCTCCCTTGGTCATCTTATTTAGTGTTCTGTATCTCCTGATTTTTCCTCCAAGCATCAAAACTTTATGGCATAGGCTGGTGCTGTGGCACAGCAGGTTAAAGCCCTGGCCTGAAGCGCCAGCATCCCATATGGTTGCCAGTTCTAGTGCTTGTTGCTCCTCCTCTAATCCAGCTCTCTGCTATGGCGTGGGAAATCAGTAGAAGACGACCCAAGCACTGGGGCCCCTACAGCCATGTGGGAGACCCAGAAGAAGATCCTGGCTCCTGGCTCCTGGCTCCAGACTGGCTCAGTTCCAGCTGTTGTGGCCATTTGGAGAGTGAGCCAGTGGATGGAACACCTCTCTGTCTCTCCCTCTCACTGTCTGTAACTCTACCTCTCAAATAAATAAAAAGAATCTAAGAAAAAAAAAAACATATGGAAGAAGATACAAGATTACCTACTTCTCCTTTGCCTTTCCCTGTCATAGTGACTGAAATTTTAAAATATTCTTCTTGTTTAATCTCATTATTGTGACATAAGCAGAAATCACTAGGTAGGTCCATATAGAAATATTATCCAATGTGACTATAACTGATGCCATTTTTTCAGTATTTCTTTTCATTCTTTCTCCTGTCCCACATATGAATGTGACACCCATAGACATAGTAGTCATCTTCTGGCTATGGGGAAAAATACTTCATTTCCAGGAAATAATGAAACATGAAACATATATGAGGATACTTTAAAAAGGTCAAGGTCATGTAAAAGATAGTCAAAATAACTACTTTTCAAAAAGAGATTTATTTATTTGAAAGACAAAAGAATAGAGAGTGAGGAACAGAGGAAGAGAGAAAGAAATCTTCCATCCACTGGTTCACTACTCCCCAAATGGCAACAATGGCTGGGGTGGGCAGGACCTAAGCCAGGAGCCTAGAACTCCATTCAAAACTCCCACATAAGAGGCAGAAAAACAAATACTTAAGCCATCCTTTGCTGCTTTCCCAGTCACATTAGCAGGGACCTGGTTTAGAAGAGGTGCAGGCAGGACTCAAACCAGATCACAAGTGGAGTCTTAACACACTGAGTTACCATGCCAAGCCCCAAAAAGAACATTCTTTTGGTGAAAGAAGTTTTTGAAATCCATACATTTTTTTTCATATATGTACTTTACAGTAACTTTTAGAAAACATTCTACAAGTATTTTTAAATTTTTGCATCTAAATAAACATCTTTTAATTCTAGTTTCCATAGACATTTTGAAGTACAGTGTCATAGAACAACTAAACATACAGCCTGAAATTTTCATACTCACACTCCTAACCAGGTATTATCTTATTTAAAACTAACGAGGCCAATAAATGCTAATTTAGTATCTACCTAATCATCTGATTGCTTAATCTTCAATTCGAGCTTTTTTTTTTCTTTTTTTTCAAATCAAGCTAATTAACACCAAAGCTAACATCAATTTCAGACTGCCCTATTTCTGGCCATGCAATGATTCATTTCTACAATCATTCAAGCTTTAAATTCCTCCTTCTTTTCCTTTCCATTAGCAACCTCTGGGTCTTACACATATTTATTCATAAAAAGAAGTCCCACAAGCTTTGTTCTCTTTCCTATCCACTGTCACCACTCAATCTTGGGCCCTTAATACCTCACAACTATATTATCACTTCCTTTATTTTTTCTTTTATTAAATCTATATTTGTAACCCAGATTGAGTGCTCCTCATCATTGTTTACTGCTCAGTTCCTAAGGTGCTACACTGGATTTACTATCATTAAAGTACAATTTAATTATAATTATTAACAAGTACCATGATTTCTTTGATTTTGTTGGAGGTCATTTCATCAAATGCCACTTTCAAGCAGTTCATTTAAGGATGCTTGACTTTGCTAACGTTTGTTTTATACAATTTCTTCCAGATTCACAGGTCATAATCCTTACTTTATAACTGACTTTTTTATTCTTTGAATTTCAGAAGTACAGATATTTTGACTTTTAAATCAGTTTAAATCAGCAGGTTTTCTCCCCAGAATAAGGGAGATAGTAAATATGAGTGGGATATTAGTATATTTAACTACTTGAGACTTCAATTATAAATTGATTCTGACTTGTCTCAAATGCTACTTCTTGTTACATCTCAAATTTTCAGGTGCAAATGTCATTAGCTTTCTGTATCCAATTGCATTCCAGTCTTATATAGTCTGTTCATTTTTCAATTGCTTTGACCTTTTCGTTTCTGTCTCATCCATAATTTAGAATCTCTGTTTAACTGTTTCTTATACACATACTCAAATAAACACTTTCCCCTTTCCTAATCAACCACTCAAGATTTGGGTTATTCTCAGATTCATATAAATGTCAATGGACCTAGGAATATGAATTGAAGCATTGTATCTCCCAGAGTAAAAGACTACTCCATTCACCATCTGAGCTATAATACAATTATGCTAATTAATAATGATAAAAGATAGTATGAGTGAACAAGAATAAACCAAAAAACACATCCAGAAAACAAAAAGCAGAAAATAAATCTTATAGGGAATGTTCCAAAAGAAGTTGTTTTCCATACAGTACTTTAAAGCAATCAAGATTGGAGATTCTCTTTAGTGAGCATTATTCACTCTTTAGGCCAGTGGATTTATGTAGTTCAAAGCCATTCAGCTTATATGTCTTTTTTTTTTTTTTTTTTTTTTTTGACAGGCAGAGTGGATAGTGAGAGAGAGAGACAAAGAGAAAGGTCTTCCTTTTTGCCGTTGGTTCACCCTCCAATGGCCACCGCGGCCGGCACATCTCGCTGATTCGAAGCCAGGAGCCAGGTGCTTCTCCTGGTCTCCCATGCAGGTGCAGGGCCCAAGCACTTGGGCCATCCTCCACTGCCTTCCCGAGCCATAGCAGAGAGCTGGCCTGGAAGAGGGGCAACCGGGATAGAATCCGGCGCCCTGACCGGGACTAGAACCCGGTGTGCCGGCGCCTCAAGGCAGAGGATTAGCCTGTTAAGCCACGGCGCCAGCCAGCTTATATATCTAAAACAAAGTCTTGAACAGCAATATCAGATCAATGTTGAGATACTGATACCAGCTCATGACAAGAGCCTCAGTGATTACTGACATCATAAATAAGAGTGTTAATTGCTAAATCAACAACAAGAGTCATTGTGCACCTACTCCCCATGTAGGTTCTCTGTTCTTAATTTGCTGTACTATGCGAATTAATGGTAAAACTACACTCAAACAGTACTCTGTACTTTGTGTGTCTATGTGGGTACAGTCTATTGAAATCTTTACTTAGTATATACTAAATCGATCTTCTGTATAAAAGATAATTAAAAATGAATCTTGATGAAGAAGGGGATGGGAGAGGGAGTGGGAGATGGGATGGTTGCAGGTGGGAAGGAGGTTATGGGGGAAAGCTGCTATAAATCAAAAGTTGTACTTTGGAAATTTATATATATTAAATAAACATTAAAAAGTATTTTTAATTAAGCATACACTCTTAAAAGACATAATGCTATTATACATAATAAACCAGATGTTCATCAACTGATGACTGGATAAAGAAAATGTGATATATATATTATATACACACACACACACACACACACATATATATATATATATATATGATAGAATGCTACTCAGCTGTATAAAAGAATGAAAACCTGTCTTTGTTTCACAAAATGTAAGCAATTGTAGACCAGTATGCTTAGTGAAACAAGCAGCCCCCCAAAGGCAAATACCATTTGCTTTTTCTGACTTGTGATAACTAATATATAGAGTATAAGACATATATGAGTAAAATTGACATACTGAGATTTGATTATTTTTTAAAGCTTTTGTCTATACTTCTGAGGAACAGTGGTCTATTTAATATCTATTGAATTCTTTAGTGGAAGATTAAGCTTATGATTATAAAGTAAACTGAAGGTATGTCATTGAAAATTAAAAGAAAAATAAGAAAGGAAGGAGAAGAAAATATGAGAAGAAGGGAGGGAGAGAGGGTGAGGAGTACCATCATATTCTTAAAACTGTATATATGAAGTACATGAAATCTGTTCCCTTTATATAATAAATGAATAAACAAGTGAAGAAAAAAGTTACACTGAGAATTTTAGGTATAATAAGTATCTCTGTTCTTTGAACTAAAGAAATCCAACACACATAGACACAAATACACATATCTGCTCATATACATATGTAGTCACATGTTTAAACCAACTCTCACACCATGAATATTTTCCTAGCCCACAGAAAAATAAGTAGAAAATTGAGTAGTACACTAAAGTACAAAAGAATTTTTTTTAATGCACAATCACTCAAAAAATTTTGCTAGGATTCACTAAATGTAAAGAATAGGTTCTCTCCTAAGATCAATCCCATTCACGATAGCCACAAAACAATAAAGTACCTTGGAATAAATTTAACCAAGGATGTCAAAGACCTCTATGATGAAAATTACAAAACACTAAAGAAAGAAATAGAAGACGACACAAAAAAATGGAAAAACCTGCATGCTCATGGATTAGAAGAATCAATATTATCAAAATGTCCATTCTCCCAAAAGCAATTTACAAGTTCAATGCAATACCAATCAAAATACCAAAGTCATTCTTCAAAGACCTAGAAAAAATGATGCTAAAATTCATATGGAGAAACAGGAGACCGAGAATAGCTAAAGCAATCCTTTACAATAAAAACAAGGCCGGAGGCATCACAATTCCAGACTTCAAGACATACTACAGGGCAGTTATAATCAAAACAGCCTGGTACTGGTACAAAAACAGATGGATAGACCAATGGAACAGAATAGAAACACTGGAGATCAATCCAAATATCTATAACCAACTCATATTCAACAAAGGACCTAAAACCAACCCCTGGAACAAGGACAGCCTCTTCAACAAATGGTGCTGGGAAAACTGGATGTCCACATGTTGAAGTATGAAGCAAGACCCCTACCTTACACCTTAAACAAAAATCCACTCCACATGGATCAAAGAACTAGAGATGCACCACAACACCATGAAACTAATAGAGAGCATAGGGGAAACCCTTCAAGAGATTGGAACAGGTGAAGAATTCCTGGAGAAGACCCCAGAGGCACAGGTAATCAAAGATAAAATAAACAAATGGGATTATCTCAAATTGAAGAGTTTCTTTACAGCAAAGGAGACAGTCAGGAAAGTGAAGAGGCAACCAACAGAATGGGAGATGTTATTTGCAAACTACACAACAGATAAAGGATTAATAACTAGAATCTATAAAATGATCAAAAAACACCACAAAATCAAAACAAACAACCCAATAAAAAAATGGGCCAAGGACCTTAACAGACATTTTTCAAAAGAGGAAATCCAAATGGCCAACAGACACATGAGAAAATGCTCAGGATCCCTAGCCATCAGGGAAATGCAGCTCAAAACCACAATGAGGTTTCACCTCACTCTGGTTAGATTGGCTTACATACAGAAATCAACCAACAACAGATGCTGGCGAGGATGTGGGGAAAAAGGGACACTAAGCCGGCGCCGTGTCTTAACAGGCTAATCCTCCGCCTTGCGGCGCCGGCACACCGGGTTCTAGTCCCGGTTGGGGCACCGGATTCTATCCCGGTTGCCCCTCTTCCAGGCCAGCTCTCTGCTATGGCTCGGGAAGGCAGTGGAGGATGGCCCAAGTACTTGGGCCCTGCACCCGCAAGGGAGACCAGGAGAAGCACCTGGCTCCTGGCTTCGGATCAGCGAGATGCGCCGTCCGCAGCGGCCATTGGAGGGTGAACCAACGGCATAAAGGAAGACCTTCCTCTCTGTCTCTCTCTCTCACTATCCACTCTGCCTGTCAAAAAAAAAAAAAAAAAAGGGACACTAATCCACTGTTGGTGGGAATGCAAACTGGTAAAGCCACTATGGAAGACAGTTTGGAGAGTCCTCAGAAACCTGAATATAGCACTACCATAGGACCCAGCCATCCCACTCCTTGGAATTTACCCAAATGCAATTAAAGGGGAGAAAAAAAGAGCCATTTGTACCTCAATATTTGTTGCAGCTCAATTCACAATAGCTAAGAAATGGAATCAACCTAAAAGTCCATCAACGGATGACTGAATAAAGAAACTATGGGATATGTACTCTATGGAACACTATAGAGCAGTAAAAAAAACAATGAAATTCAGGCATTTACAACAAAATGGAGGAAGCTGGAAAACATCATGCTGAGTGAAAAAAGCCAGTCCAAAAGGGACAAATATCATATGTTCTCCCTGATCGAAGGGAACTAAACGTGCATCTAAAATGATACCCATAGAAGTGAAATGGACATTATGAGAGAAAATGACAGGATCAGCCCTTGTCTTGACTGTTGAGGAACAACTTACTATTTTATTCCTTTTAGTATTTTTGTTGTGGTGGTGGTTGTTGTTGTTGCTCTGTTTGTTCTACATAAGACCACTGGTTGAACTCTGTAATCAATGCACAATCATTCTTAGGCGTTTAAAATTAACAGAAAAGTGATCTCTGTTAAACATAGGAGTGGGAATAAGAGAGGGAGGAGATATATAGGTTGGCACATGCTCACTCGGACTTACCTCCAATGGTGGAACTAGAAATGTGCCAGGGGATTTCAAATCAATCTTACCAAGGAGGCAGGTACCAATGCCGGCACACTTGGTAAAGTGATAAGTATAAATACACAACCGATCAAAAAGATAGGGCATGTGTCGAAGAGATTTCACAAATAAGACCAGTGTAAGCAAATAATGAAGGATAGAATTAAAAGGGAGAGAATGATCCTGCGGGGGAAGCAAGACACACAGCAGACTCATAGAATGGCAAATGCCCAAAACAGCACTCCTGCCTCAGAATCAACCCTTGGGACATTCGGATCTGGCTAAAAGGTCCATGAGAGTCTCACAGGCATGGAAAGCCATGACACGGTGGCAAAAAATAATCTAAATGAAAGACCCTCGTGAACAAGACCCCAGCAGAAGGAACAGGCCACCAAGGAGAGAGGCGTCTTTCTCTGAACGGAGGAAGGAACCTCCACTGTGACACGGCCTTGACTAAACAAGTTCAGAGTCGGTGAACTCAAGGGACTTCCATAGCCTAGACAGCTCATGGCAAGAGTCTCGGGTGATTGCTGACGTCATAAATAAGAGTGCCAATTGTTAAATCAACAACGGGAGTCACTGGGTACATGCTCCCCACGTAGGATCTCTGTCCTTAATGTGTTTTACTATGAAACTTAAAAACACTACTAGTCGAACAATACCCTATACCTTTTGCGCTTGTGTGAATGCAGCCTGTTGAAATCCTTGCTTAGTATATACTAAGTTGATCTTTAGTATATGAAGGTAATTGAAAATGAAACTCGATAAAGGATGGGATGGGAGATGGAGAGGGGAGGGCCACGGGAGGGAGGGAGGTTGGGGGGGAAGCCATAACAATACAAAAGTTGCACTTTGTAAATTCACATTTATGAAATAAAAAATTAAAAAAATTAAAAAAATAGATCTGGCAAGGTGAAAAAAAAAAATAAATAAGAAAACCAAAAAAAAAAAAAAAGAAAGAAAAAAGAAAATAAATCTTAAATACATGAAAATACAATCATCTCTTCTTTTAGGAAGAAAAGTAAAATTAAAACAAGAAGAACGAGCTGCTAGTTTAGTCTTTAACAATGATTAAAATATTTAATATAACCTTTGTTGAACAAGGTATAGGAAACCCCATGTTCTCCACCACTGCTGATGAAATATATAGTTTAATTTAGGTTACCACCAACATTTATTAAAATTTTCAGAATTTGTACCACTTTTGAACCAGCAACTCCATCTTGAAGAATACCATATGACAGAATCCCACATGATAAAAATATTATATAAAAATGATATTTATTGAAAGTTTTTAATAAAAACATTTCAGAAAACAAAACTCTTTGAACAATAGGCTCAATAAATTAGGGTTCATTCAAAAATTACAATCTATATGTGTACTAAAAAGAATGAAATGAAGATACTTAGTGTAGAGTTACCCTTATGAGAGTATATTCCCTTAAGAGAGGGAATAAGAGAGGAAGAAGGAAGAAGGGTAGGTGCATGGATGGGAGAGAGAATAGGGTGGGCAATATCATTATGTACCTAAATCCATATCTTGAATTACATGAAATTTGTTTACCTTAAATAAAAACTTTTTTAAAAAAATAGTGAAATCAATATAGTAAATATATTTTCCAAGATTCATCATCTAAAAGCAAAAACAATTTGAACAGTGATCCATGCATAAAACTACCTCCACAAGAGCTCAAGAATAAAAGTAAGATCCAAAATTCATATGGAAAAACAAGAGACATTGAATAGCTAAAGAAATCTTAATAGAAACAAAGCTGGAGGTATCATAATACCAGATTTCAAGGCACACTGCAGGGCATTAATAATCAAAACAGTCTAGAACTGGCACAAAAATACACTTGTGGACCAATGGAATAGAACAGAAACTCCAGAGGTTAATGCAACCAACTAATCTTCAACAAATTAAAAGTCACTCCCTGTGAAAGAAACAGTTTCTTCAATAAGGGTTTTTGGGAAAATTGGATCTCCATATGCAGAAGTATGAAACAAGACCCTTAACTTATACCCTATATAAAAATTAACTCACAGTGGATCTAGGCCTTTAACCTAACCCCAAAACCACCAGATTACTAAAGTAAAACATGGGGATAACTGAAAAGCATAGGGATTGGCAAAACTCTTAGATTAGATACCAGAAATATAAGCAATAAAAGCAAAAATAGACAAATTGGGATTACATCGAGCTACAAAGGTTCTGTACAGCAAATGAAACACTCAAAAAAGTGAAGAGGCAGCCAACAGAATGGGAGAAAATATTTTCAAATTATGCAACCAATAAAGGATTAATATCCAGAATATATAACAAGCTCAAGCAACTCAACAACAACAAAACAAATAATTCAGTTAAGAAATGGGCAAAGGACATGAACAAGTATTTTTCAAAGGGGAAAATACAAATAGCAAACAGACAAATGAAAAAAAAAATAATAAGGATTACTACCCATCAGAGAAATGCAAATAAAAACCACTATGAGGTATCAACTGACCCCAGTTAGAACAGCTATCATCCAAAATTCAAAACATAATGTATGCTGACAAGGACATGAAGAAAAACATCCCCTAATGCACTGTTAGTAGGAAAGTAAGCTGGTACAGCTATTATGGAAGACAGTATGGAGATTCTTCAGAAAACTAAAAATAGGTCTACCATATGTTCCAGCTATCCAACTCCTGGGAATATACTCAAAGGAAATGAAATCAACATATGAGAGAATTGCCTGTACTCTCATGTCTATAGCAGATCAATATAGAATAGCTGTAAGACATGAAATCAACCTAAATGTCAATCAACTGGTGACTGAATAAAGAAAATGTGGTACAGATACACAATGGTATATTACTCAGCCATAAAAAAGAATGAAATCCTCAATTTGCAACAAAATGGATGCAACTGGAGAAAAATATGTTTAGTGAAATAAGATAGACCCAAAAGGACAAATACTATGTTTTCACTGACTAGTGATACTTAATATATGGACAGCATAAAAAATTTTTATGTGAGTGAAATTGACATATTTTGATTTTTATATTTATAATGATTGTTTATATTCCTGTTTTGTTTGACATGAAAAAATGAAATGAAAAAATTATATAGGAATTTGTATGTTTCTCTATAGACTGTGGGAATTCAGTTTAGGGGCTTAAACTTCCAAATTATGATTTTATCATTATATCAATGTCAACAGATTCCATGGACTATTAAGAAGCAAATATGGTTCGTAACATCTAAGCATTATCACTAACAATTCACTAATGAATCTGTAGTTATAGAAGTTTTTAATCAAATCTAATAGTCTTGAAAATGTTCACGGAAGATACATATTATAAAAAAAAACTGGACATGGATTTAAAACTCTTTTAAACCAAAATAAATTTATTTAATTTCATTTTCCTTTACGGAAAAGAGGCAGAAAGAGAAACCATTCTGAAGCTGAAAAATGCAATGAATGAAGTGAAAATTTCAAGAGAAAACTTCAACAGAAGACTCAACCAATCAGAAGAAAGAATCAGAAAGTTCAAAGACAGTTCATTTGAATTACCCAGAGAAATGGAATGAAAAAGAGTGAAGAAATTTTACAGGACTTATAGGACACAAGCAGGCCAATGTATGTATTATATAAGTCCCATACTGAATTGAGAAAAAAAAATGAGAATAAAGTTATTTAAAGAAATAATGGCATAAACTTCCCAGATCTGAAGAGAGAAATTAACATCCTCATCTATATAAGTCCCAAGGAGTGTCAAATATTTTAACAATAAAGTGATCTTTACTGATATATGTTATAATCAAGTTTTCAAAACTCAAACAGAATTTTAAAAGCTACTAAAGGAAAGTAATTTGTCACACAAGAGAAATTCATTAGGCTATAAGCAGATTTTTCAGCATAAATTTTTCAGGCTAGCAGAAAATGAGACAATGCAGTCCTGAAAAAATAACTATAACCAGGAGTACTTTACCAGGAAAAGCTATTCTTGAAAAGTAAAAGAGATAAGCTCTTTCAAAGATAATCCAAATCTGAGAGAGTTCATCAGCACAGATAAAACTATAAAATCTACCAGGCCGATGCCATGGCTCACTAGGCTAATCCTCTGCCTGTGGCGCCAGCACCTCAGGTTCTAGTCCCGGTTGGGGCGCTGGATTCTGTCCCGGTTGCTCCTCTTCCAGTCCAGCTCTCTGCTGTGGCCTGGGAGTGCAGTGGAGGATGGCCCAAGTCCTTGGGCCCTGCACCCACATGGGAGACCAGGAGGAAGCACCAGGCTCCTGGCTTCGGATTGGATTGGCGCAGCGCCAGCCGTAGCGGCCATTTGGGGGGTGAACCAATGGAAAAAGAAGATCTTTCTCTCTGTCTCTCTCTCTCTCACTGTCTAACTCTGCCTGTCCAAAAAAAAAAAAAAAAAATCTACTGCAAACATAAAAATAGTCATTTTCAGAATATACAAAAACTGTAATGGTGGTGCATAAGTCACATTTAACTATGGCATAAATTTTTAAATATAGGGGACCAGCATACTGGAATAACAGGTTTAGCCACCACTCACAATACCTGCATCCCATACTGGCAGTGTTTTTAGGACTGGATGCTCCACTTCCAATCCAGCAACCTGTTAATGTGTCTGGGAAAAGTAGCATCTAAATATACAGGAAATTTTAGAGACCAGATTGTTTGAAACTTTGATTTTTTGAATGCCTGTCAAGAATGCCAAGAAGGCTCAAAATCCAAAATATCTGGTTGAAATAAGATTTCTTAAAATCATGACATAACATAGACCAAATTTGATCATTGTTACAAGGTGATTATTCAAATTTTTGAAAAAAGCACATATTTAAATATATATTAAATATATTAAATATACAAAACAAATGTTAATGTAAATAAAGGGAGAAATAAATATGAATACAATAACAATAGGGGACTTTAACATTCCATTTTTATATGTAGATGGACCAACCAGACAGAAAATTAGCTTAAAAAAAAAAGCTAAAGTATTTGAAGTTAACTTAGCAAAACATACCTAATAGATATGTGCAGAGAATTCTTTCCAAGAGCCATGGAACAAACACTGCTCAACTACACATAGAACATGTCATAGGTATAAATCCTATGTAGGGCCACCGATAAAACTCTAATATATTTAAGAAAGTTGAAATCATATCAAGTTATCTTTTACAATTGCAAAAGTATAGAAGAAGATATCAATGACAGGAGAAGTAGCAAAAAAGTTCACAAACACGTAAACATAATCTTGAATATTTAATGGGTCAAAGAAGAAAAAAATTAAACTCAAAAATATTTTTGGAAAAAGCAAAATTAGAAATGTAACAAACTAAAACTTAAAAGGCAATAAAAATAGTTCAAAAATCAAAATTTAGAGCAATGGACACACACTTGAAAAAAGAAGAGAGTTCTCAAAGACATAAGCCTTAATAAGCTTGAAAAGATGAACACAATAAGATAAAGTTACTAGATGGAAAAAAATAACAAAAATTAGAGCAGAAAAAAGAAAATAGAAGCTGGAAAACAATAGAAATGATAAATAAACTAAAATATTATCTTTAAATGAAAAACAGCATTGCAAATATTAAGATAAACTAAGATAAAAGAGGGAAATAGCAAAGAATAAAACCACTGATGAAAGAAGACACAATAATATTAATACTAAAATTAAAAAGGGTAATAAACTAAGAATGATTGTTTACAAATTGAATTACCTAGAAGCAGTTTATAAATGGCTAGAAACATACAACCTATAAATCATTGAAAAATAGAAAATCTGAGCACATCCATAAGTAAGTAGGTATAATCAGTATCAAAAACCTCTAATCAAACAAAAGCTTAGAAACCGATAGCTTCACTCGTGAATTCAACCATAAAAAATTAAAACCAATCTCTCTCAAAATTTTCAAAATTTTGATAGGTTAAGAACATATCTAAAGTCACTATATGAGACCAGCGTTACCATTATACTGGAACCAAAGACACCACAAAAAAAGAATATTATACTCTGATATTCCCTATGAACAAACATGCAAAAATTCTCAACAAAATACCAGCAAACCCAATTCAAAATCCTCTTAAAAGCATCAAATTCCATGATCAAGTGGGATGTATTGCTGGGACACAAGCACAGCTGAACACACAAAAAATATTTAAAGTGATGTATCGTGTTAACAACAAAGGACAAAAATTACGTATTTCCCAAAATAGGTGTAGAAAAAAATTCAAAATCCTTTCATAACAATGACAAACACATCAAATATGAAATGCCTCTCAATGTAATATAGCCCATGCTCTGATATAAATAACTGTGGCTAACATCATGCTCAATGGTAAAAAGCTAAAATCTTTTCCTTCACCATCAGGAACACGACATGGATGCCCACTATGCCAATTTCAACTCAGCATAGTTCCAGAAGTTCTAGCCAGAGAAACTAAGAAAAAAAAATCCAAATTAAAGGGGAGAATTAAACTTCCCTCTATCTGTAGTACTATGACTTTGTATATATTTAAAAAAACCTAGTGTAGGTTTTTCAAATAGCAATGAAACCATATCTTGGGAAGCTCACACCCCATATCACAGTCTCTGGGTTCTTCTACTCCCAGCTCTGCTTCTAGTTCCAGCTTCCTGATGCTGTGCATCCTGAGATACAGCATGTAATGGCCTAAGTACCTGACTTCCTGCCACCTGCCTGTAAGCCTCAGACTAAGTTCCTGGCTGCTGAGTTTGGCCTGGTGCAGCCCAAGCCCCACTTTTATGTGCATTTGAAGAGTGAGGCAGCAAATGGAAAATCCTCCCCCAAACCCCGTCTCTCCTTGTCTCACTGTCTATGTCATTTAAATAAAAAAATTCCAACATATATAAGAAACTCAAGCAAACCAATAACAATAAAACAAATAAAACAAAATAAATAACAAATAACCCAAATAAACAAATAACCCAAATAAGCCATGCATAGAACATAAATGCCACATGATCTCACTTATTTGAGGAATCTAATTACAAAGTAGAATGGAGGAAGCTGTGGCCTGAGGGCTGGGGCAACAAAGAGATGTTGGTCAAATAGCAAAAAGTTTCCATTTCAGATAAATAAATTCTGGATATGTAATGGGCATTGTGGTGACTGTAGTTAATAATACTGTATTGTATAGTTGCAATTTTCTAATAGAATAGACATTAAATGTTTCATTCCATCCCCCCAAATAAAAAGCTAAGTAAATGAGGTAATGGATCTGTTAATTATATCTAAACATAATATTGTACACCTTAATACATACGATTTTGGCAAATTTTTAAATAAACAAAAATTTTAAATCCAAAAAACCAAGGTAGATCTCTCTATATATATCCAAACTGAAAGATCCCAAAAATGCATTCTTCAGTTACAGAGTATGGCAAAGACAATCATGTAGAGAAGGCTTAATCTTTATGAATGGTTTAATCAATGCTCGCATATACCTAAAAACATAGGGAAAAGGAGGCAAACAGTGTACTCTGATAACAGATGAAAGAGAAATTTTATTGGATTCCCTTTTATATCTTTTGGACTTTGTATGATCTGTTTTAAAAAGAATATATACTAAAAGAAGATTTCAGTAAAATGTACAAAATTACATAACATACACAAAACAGAAGTAATAATATTAGAAGTAAATGTTTATAAATACTATAAATTAAGGGATATTTTCTTTCAAGGAAGCAGTTTCCTCATTTATATAATAATTCTGATACCTGTGGACACTCCCAACTATTCAATTTCATGAACATGTTATTTGATGTTTCTAAGAATGATTCACATATGCTTTGAAAAAATAATATCACTATCAAAGACAGATGATTATGAAATAATGAATTCTTGTGTTTATAAATAAAAATTATAGCAGTCTATGCCACAAGCCTGCTTCATGTGACTTAAAATTAAGTTCAAAAATTATAGTTTTGAGTTTGTTTCATTAGCATGTCTGTCTTATTATTTTTTTCTCCAAAATAATGTAGTATGAATCCTTGCCCAATTTAAAACTGATGTCCCCTACACATACATATAAATACATACATACTCACTATTCAACTTTCTTAATTTTTTTATCCATAAGTTTTATCCCATTTAACTTATTGCATATTAACTTCACTTTATCATCTTCTTTTTCCCACTGTTTTGAAAACACTGTTTTGAAGTATTTCTGCCCAATTCATTGGTTGATCTGTCCCTAGACAGTAATACAATGTGTGGCATGTAATAGATAAGCACAAAATAATTCTTAAATGAGTTAATCAATGAATAAGCAACTATAGCTGTTTATTAAAACAGCTGTGTTATGAGTGAGTGTATCATACTAATAGGTAAGATCGAGAAGTTTATATGAATGAATTACTTTGGCTCCTCAAAGCCAAAAATTATGATACTCCCACTTAATCAAAACCTAGATCCTCCTTGAATGCCATAGGTTTGTTCTACTTTGTGCCTTCATTTCATTCTAGTTTAAGATCACGATTTGTTCTTATTCCTTTTGAACCCCCAAATGCACCAGAACAGTGCTTTTCATTTACTAGAAAAGAATCTCAGTGAGCACTTAAAGAATCAGGTAACACTTAATGATGGAGATGTGTTCTGACAAGTTCATCACTAAGGGATTTCATTGTTGTGCAATTGTCACAGAATGTACTTATACAAACTAAGATGGGAATGATGTCTCTTGGTGAACTTATGGGATCTTATGGAATCACCATCATCTGTGCATTTTACAGTTGACCAAAATGTTATTTGGTGCATGACTGCTTTCATTCCAGGTTACCTAAAAGCAAATGTCCTACTGGGAGTTACAAATCATGTGGAAGACTAGCTGTGTCCCCATCGACTTGTGAAAGAAGAATAATGGAAAAGGAGAATTTGATTCTATAGCTACCACACCAATCACAGTAAAGATTCTTGCTTGCTGATTTTAAATAGCTTTTACTGGATATTGAAAAGAAACAACACAATGCTAGCACCCTTGTTTTGAGTGTCATTTTTAGCAATAAGTTAAAACAGTTATTTTTTCACAGATCTTATTAGTTTTATAATCAGCTGAGGTCCAACTCATTCCAAGATTCCAGATGCCTTATTCTTTTTTTTTTTTTTCCTGTTATCCCACTGAGAAAGTACAAGGAATTCCAAGTTGCTAACTACGGGTTATTCTACACAGAATATCTTTCTCCTGATGCTTTCCCTATGGATATAGTCAGTCCTACCTGGAAAAGACTTAAGAGATGTATTTCTGTCAGACATATCTACATTCGGCCACCTCTGTTTTAGAAGTTAGGATTTCACAAAACCTTTCCCAGAGTTAACAGTCAGTAGACATTTCAATGTATGTTCAGTATACTTATATTAGAGGGGAAAGATTGGGGGAAAAAATGTTGAGAATTTAAACTGAATTATCCATAATAAAATCCTTCACAGAGATTGCTAACTTCTTGTTTTAACTTTTATTTATGTATTTTCACCTTTTGAAAGGGAAGATGGGAGATAAGAGATGAGAGTGAGTGAGTAAGTGAGTGAGAGAGACAGAGAGAGATAGAGAGAGAGGTATTTCATCTGCTGGTTCCCTCCCCAAATGTCCACAATAGTCAGCACTGTAATAGGCTAAAGCCGGGAGCCTAGAAGTCCATTTGGGTCTTCTACATGAGTAGTGGCAAGGACCTAATTACTTGAACCATCACTACTGCCTCCCAGGGGGTATATTATCAGGAGTTAGATCAGAAACAAAGGTGGAACTTGAATCAGGCATGGGATGTGGGCATCTCAAGTATACCTCACCTCTGTGCCAAATGTCCACCCCAATTCCACTAACTTATAAAGAAAACATGTTATACGTCACCACCAAGGAGTGTACTAGACCTAAACTGATGAGATCTTTACATGGATCACTTAAGTTTTTCAATTCAAATAGTAATTCTTCAAAATCAGCTATTATGGCTAAAATAATGATCCTATTCCCACTTTTTCAGGAATACGATTGTTGTTTATTGAGTCTGACTGTTTTAACTCTGAGAAATGCAACACCAATATAATTTCATATATCTGGTCATGAAATTTGTGCTATCAACTTCTCCATGATTCCTAAAATGCAATAATTACTATCATAATACCAGACTGAAGAATTCCAGAATGCGTAAACAGCATATTTATATATCCCAAAGCACTATCACATTACTGAAACAGGATTATAAATCCAAAGAAGCATTTTTCTAAGTATAAAGATAATATATAATTTATACACTATCTCTGTGACCATAGATTACCATGCTTTGTCATTCTTCCCAAACACACCTTTTGCCAATTTTCCACCAGGAAACCATTTCCAAAGCACAGAGAGAAACAACAGAAATATTATGGGCACACATACATAAACAATGCATCTAACTTTAAAATGGGACCATGCCACAGTAAAAACAGATGAAAATACTGAAAAGAATGTTGCATGTGAACATAACAATTCTAGAGAAGACAGACAGATGTGTTTTGAAAAATAACCTGAGAGTGGAGAGTAGAGGAAACATGAAACATTGGCCTTGGAATACAGGATAAAATTGGGTTTGGGATGCTAGGACCTAGAGTAAAAATTCTCAAAGTTTTACAAACTCTACAAATAAATTGTCTCTAGCTCCCAATCAGGAAGGTATTAAGTAGTTTGAGTATTATGAGTTTCCTTTTCTCTCTGTTTCACATAATCTTGGTCATTTTATTCTTTGCCTTTCTCCAGTGCACACAAAATTCATGTGGTATATCAGTGCTGAATGAGTGGAGAAATTACTCTTTGTTTTGCAATAGTTTGGAATTAGTTTGAAGTAACGAAATTTTTGCTCTATATATTCCAGTATTGACAACTATTCTGATAGACCTAAAAAAGAAATTTAAAATGATTTTTTCAAAATCCCTTAGGCTACAATAATGAAATGAAAAAGTCCAAGGTTAGTTTTTTCCAAAAAAAAATTATTTTAGAAAAGATAGAAAGGATAGTCTTTTCCAGTGCATCTAAGAAATCATTCATTGTCAGTCATTGAGAAGACCTAAAGAATGTCTGAAGATTACCTTTGCTCCACTTATATGTGAGTGGAACAAACCCATCCTGGGTGAATTATGGAGAGACTAAAAGCATCTCCTGAGATTATATCTTAAAACTTATAGCTTAAAAGTATATTCCAAGGCTTTATGTCTTATAACGACAAGATGTATTAGTTCCTGTGATTTTTGAGAGTTAACTTGGCAGTGCATAGTGGGCCAGCTCAGATGGGGCTGAATCATATTTGAAGGCCTCACTGATGTGGCTAAAATTTCATTGGATACTAACTGGAGTAATAGAGATAATTGAGCCATTTGTCTCTCATTATCCAGAATGTTAGACAAGACTAACTTGCATAGTACTAATCACAGTGCTTCCAAAAACAAGAAGAACGTAAGTCCCAAAGTGTGAACACTTTTCAAGATTCTTTTTACATCATACCTGCTAATGACTAAAGTAAGACTCTGCTTTGAATCTAGTGAACCAGATTCAAAAAGGAAAAGAGAAATAGATTTAATCTTTCTTGATGAAAGGGACTGTAAAGTTGAACTGCATAGTTCAGTTGCATAGGCCAGATGAGACATGGTGGAAGCAGCAAAAAAAAAAAAGTGGAATAAAAGAAAAATTTGTTTCTTTTCATAGCCTGCTACAGAGGAAGGATGAACTGTGAAACTAGCCTTATTCCAGATACTCTACAGAAAGGTAAGTGTCCAAAAAATTTCTTAATGAAGACTTACAGTTTGTTAGTACCAGAAAATCTTCCTTGAATTTTAAATATGCTTCCATGGCATGGCTTATGGCCATATTATATGCTTCTATTGTTTCAAAAGGAAACTTTGAAGTGTGGATGAACACAAACACAGCCCAAAGTTATTTGGAAGAAAATGGAAACCTACTGGGTAAAAAAGAGATGCTACTTGCCCTTGGAGACTACTAGTTCCTGGGTACCATTATCATTCTATCTGATGCTACTTGCTTTAAGGTGCGAATTAATCTAGTTTGAAAAATGGCTTGTGATATGTTTTTATGCTAAATATGAAAGGCTTCTATTGTGATTTTCCTCTGATTTTGTCTTATGGCTTTCTGCCGTGTGGTTATAAAGGCTAGCCCTGCTGGGACTCTAGGAGAAGTGATCTCAAATGTTAACAGTGTGCATTTCACAGAGTTCTTTATCCAAGCAGACAGCTTAATACCTAAGTGTCCAACGTGTGCCTGGGCGTTTGTGTTACAGGAAATTTTTTTATATTGGCATAAGCTTTGTGGTTCTTACCTGACCAGTGTCCAGTCTATTCCTAGATAGCTACTCTCTAGGAAAGCCTTGCTCACTATGAAAACAGATTAGCAAACCAAAAAGGGACTAAACAAATATGCTTACTTGCTCACAACAAGTAAGCCTGTTTTTAGCTGAATAACAGAGCCTAGTGGATTTGATGATGTATTTTAAAGCTATTTTAGATCTTATAAATTATAAACATTTAAAGAAACTACTTAAATAGTTCTTTTACCATTAACAATATAAGTCATGGTTAATAGTAATTTGTTTACCATTAATTATATACTGTTAAATTTATTTACCATCCACAATATAATTAATGATTTTAAATGTCAGACCAATATCTTATTTTTCTTTTGTTCAAAGTATATTCTCCATGATCACAGGGCCTTCTTGGGTTAATGGTAGAGGATGAATAGCACATTCTACATTCTTCAACATCTCATCATTCACAATGAAAGCAAGTCATTTCAAAATACTTTCTTGTACTTCAGTAAGATATTATCAGATTAGCTACTTTATGAGTCTACACAAATCTGGACTTATTTCTAATTTTCTAAAATAATTCAACTAACAGTACTTCTTGGTCCCAGAAAGACAAAGAACATCAATTCTCTAGTTCAAATATGTCTGTGAGGTTTTATTTCCTTTGTCAACTCTAAGAATCTGTCAGTTACTGCCAGAGTATCAGATAGACAGGCATTCTAAGATCCTGTCTGATCTCAGGGGAAAGAATACAAGATTAATGTCTGCTATGGAAACCACAGTGATGACAATGCAAATATCACCTACTTCCCATTCCTCACCTCAGTCAAGGGGACTTACCTAAGCTCTCACAGCTATTTAATGATAAAGCCCAGTCTAAAAACCCATCATGAGTCCCAACTAATATCTTTTTTTTTTTTTTTGACAGGCAGAGTGGACAGTGAGAGAGAGACAGAGAGAAAGGTCTTCCTTTGCCATTGGTTCACCCTCCAATGGCCGCCACGGCCAGCTGGCTGCAGCCGGCGCATCATGCTGATCCAAAGCCAGGAGCCAGGTGTTTCTCTTGGTCTCCCATGCAGGTGCAGGGCTCAAGGACTTGGGCCATCCTCCACTGCACTCCCGGGCTATAGCAGAGAGCTGGACTGGAAGAGGGGCAACCGGGACAGAATCCGGCACCCCGACCGGGACTACAACCCGGTGTGCTGGTGCCGCAGGCAGAGGATTAGCCTATTGAGTCACAGCGCTGGCCTCCAACTAATATCTTTTTGAAATAAATTTTGCCTTTCTTTTTTTCTGGCTGACCTGCATCTACTTGCTGATACAATTAGTCTTTCAATGTGTACCAACATTCCCTGTGCTTTCTTTGTTTTGCTGTTTCTATACAGAACTGCAGAACCTAGGAATTACTTCTACCTATCTGTATCACAGAACAGGAGAATGAGCTATGTTTTGCTATTAATATGCTTGTTATGGAATTGTGAATCTTGAAGAAATTGGAAGGGGTTGCTAGAGGATTCCAACCACAACCAGAACTTGTGGATCAACATGGCTGCTACAGAGTGACTTTGACTGCATTTCCTGCTACTTAGCCTACAACTGTTCATTTTCTAAGCCTTAGACTACCATTCAGTTGTCAATTCCGGTTCTAAGCCATCATCTGTTAAGGCCAGATATGATTTCCGTTTCTTAAAACCAAAAATCTTGACTGATATTTTGCTCAGCTCCACAGCCATGAGCAAGTGTTAGTGATGTAATGCTTTCCTCAGCCAAATCATACACTTACAACCCACAGATTGAAAAAGACGTAATCCATTGAAAAATGTAAAAAATGATTATTCAAAAGGAAAAGAAGCCATCAGCTCATCCAAGATGGTTAACCAGCACAATTATTCTATCACCTCGTTTCTCTTTGTATGATTCAAATTGTATTTTTATCTTATTCTTTCAATGTTTATCATGAAAAACCAAAAGTTAAATAGCTGAAGTAGAACAAGAAAACTTTATTTGTGTAAGAAGAACTGACTGAAGAAAATTCCTTTTCTGCTCTGTGTTCAAAGTATATTTCATCTGCTGACTATAGTTTATAGAGAACACTGATTTCTGAGGCTACCAGCTAGCTTACGGACCTTTGTTCATGCTGGAAATAACAAATCTCTAAAAGTCTTGCTATTTAAAATATCCAAATGTGTGAGAGTACGTCAAAAAGTTCATGGAAAGGTAGAATTAAAGAAAAGTTTATTTTGGAAGAAAAAATTTTGAAATCTATGCATATTTTTAATCGTATGTACTTTCTGTAAGTTTATTTTTGAAGGCTCCTTGTATGCATGGATTTCAAAACATTTTGCATAAAAATACTTATTTTTTAATTCCATTTTCCATAAACTTTTTTAAATGCCTCATATATTTGGCTAGTCTTATACTCCTAAGTCACGGTGTACTTATCTGCTGTCCAAAAGAAAAGGTAAGAGGACATACTGTAGTGGGAACTAATAAGGTAGTCCTGTCATGCTGGTATCACTTTGAGGCCAACCCATGGGGAATATATCATTCTGCTCAACTCTTTACATTAAGACTTCATTTCATAAAAAATTTTCCTGTCTTTATTAATGAAAAACGCTACATTAAGAAATTTCTTCTTGGTTTTTCTTCCTGTTTCATATAGACATCCATGTGCAATCTCCAAAGCAGTCTGAAAAGAATGGCACAAGCAGTCAAAATATTTACATATTTCTATGTAAAATATTTCATAGAAAGATTTAACAGGCATAAGTAAGCTATGACAAGCATGTTCACTTATCTGAAGAAAAATACTTTGAGCTGGTTTCCTGGCACCGAGAGGAAAGCTGGTTAAGTGACATCTCCCTTTAAGGAATGTGATGATTAAACCAATGAAATGTACATTACCTTCTCCAGGAAGGTCAGAATGATAGGAGGCTGCTTTCAATGATGCTTAACATATTACACTTGAGTGTATGGTATCTGTAATTAATATCAGTAAGTAAAGCAAGGTATAACCTGCAGATTTTTTTTTTTTAATTTTTTGCCAGGCAGAGTTAGACAGTGTGAGAGAGAGTTATAGACTGTGAGAGAGAGACAGAGAGAAAGGTTTCCTTCCGTTGGTTCACTTCCCTAAAGGCCGCTATGGCCGGCACGCTGCGCCAATCGGAAGCCTGGAGCCGGGTACTTCCTCCCGGTCTCCCATGCAGGTGCAGGGACCCAAGCACTTGGGCCATCCTCCACTGCCTTCCTGGGCCACAGCAGAGAGCTGGACTGAAAGAGGGGCAACTGGGACTAGTACCCAGCGCCCCAACGGGGACTAGAACCCTGGGTGCTGGAGCCACAGGCAGAGGATTAGCCAAGTGAGCCATGGTGCAGGCTCTAACCTGGAGATTTTTTAAAAATAAAAGGAAAAGAAACCAAAAACAAAACTGCATGAATATGTAAATATACCCACAAAAAAGTTCACACAAGAGTGGGAAAACAAAGAGTGCTCAAATATTAAGAACTGCCCTAGGTTTAAGAGAGTAATTGTATACCTCAAAACCAAGAATTAAAAATGATTTATACATAGACAAAACAGGGTAATTTTGTCTTCTGAATTGTGAGAGGATAATCTCAACATGATCTCTTGCAGTATCTTTCTTTCAGCCATTGAGAGAGAAACATGAACATGGGAATTTATTAATCCAAAGTAGTTTAATGTGCAAGCTCAAAGCTTTGCAGAGAAGTAAGTTCTAATATTACAAATTATGTAGAAGTCCAATAGATTCTCCTCCACTGAAGTCATCAGTATTTCACTTCAGACAGTAGTAGGCTAAAGGGTGCAAAATGATGATACTGGGCTTCTGGAATACCACATTCAAGCCCAAATTGCTAAATCATCATGATCGCCTGAATTTATCCTCTACATTCTACTCTTCCTTTCCAGGCAACTGAAGATAATTTCTTTTCCTCAAAATGGTCACATAAATGGAATGACTCAAAAGTTGGAAACAAATGCAAACTACTTCATTTTGGATTGGAGTGGTAACTTCAAATAAAAGTAGATCTCCATCCTGTCACACAGAAAAAAAGTTGACAATCAGAACTTCCCCACCCAGAATATCGTGTTAGCAGCTCTCATCATAGCTTTCACTCTTGTCTATCTTGAATTGTTCAACTTGGAAATGCATAAACAATAGTTCTTTCATTTTTTATAAGAAACCCATTTTATTTTTTTAAATTTTTATTAATATTAAGAGAACAGATTTCATGTATTTCATAGGTACAGTTCTAAGAAGATAACTAACTTCCCTCTACCCTTTCCCTCCTTCAATCCCTTCATTCTTTCCTTCTTTTTCCCTTGGAATTTTTCAAAGACATAATTTCAATCCAATCTATAAACTCAGGCTTGATTTACCACTAACCATAATACTCAACAAGTAAAAAGAAGACCACAGTTCCACAGGAGTACAAACAAAGGCTAAGAATGGCAAAGATATCAAGAAGTCCATTTCATTCCTATACATTCTTTTGTATTCTATATCAATTGCCACATATCACAGAAAGCATAATATTTATTTTTGGGGGGACCAACTTATTTCACTAACCATAATGGTTCCCAGTTGCATCCATTATGTTGCAAAAGACAGAATTTATTCCTTTTTTATGACTGATTAGTATTCCATGTTGTGTGTATATATATATATATATATATATATATATATATATTCTTTATCCAGCCATAGTTGATGGATCTCTGGGTTGATTCTGGATCTTAGCTTTTGTGAAATCAGCTATAATAAACATGGGGGTACAGATAGTTCTTTCATATGTTGATTTTCTTGCTTAACAGGATTTCAATTGCTTCATACATTCCACTGTTGGAAAATATTCAAATTCTCATTCATATACTTTACCATCTTCCAATGATTTGCACAGAATGAGAAATCAACCCAAATATCTTAGCAGACTCAGTTCTAGTGGTTCAGTACCTATGATTTTGAAGTCATATATTAGGAAAAAGGAGGATGGCCAAGGAAGGCAGGCTTCCATCCTAACCTAAGCACTCATTTAAAAACGTGATAACCTACTCTTTCTAAAATGCACTCAAAGTAGCTAGTAGTCGTAGTGAATTTTTGTCTTCAGTTTAATATGTTTCTCAAGGCAGTTTAAAAATAATTGACACCAAGTTTTTAAGATTTGAATGTGTTTTTCTTCCTGATTTTATACATATTTTATAAAACATTACTTTTTTAATAAAGGAGAAGTAGGTTAAAAGCAATATGAACGTCTCCATTCTGTCCCTAAAATAATGGGTTGAATAGACTAGACTTCAAAATAGATTGAAATTTCAAAGACATCTAAACTCTTCATTTAAACAAGGTAAAATAGCTTTTACAAAAACGAAAATAAGAAACAGAAACCAAAAAACACCTTTGTATCAATCTAAAAAGGTAGTGTACATATGAGATAAGTTTAGAATATTGAGTGTGGTGTTTGAAGTCAGTCCCTTAGCTTAATTCAGGTCATGTCCCTGAATTGCTGTCCCCTTGGTGGCAGACTCATTTTTTCTTTTGATATTTCTTGACAGCTCTTGTTTACCATGCACTGTGACATGTTCTAAGAAGGCAAAAATACCAGAAGTTTGGTGCTTTCTGTCCTCAAGGAGCTACCTTTCAAATGGTTGTGGCTGGAGGGGGAGACACTAGCAACACCTACAATATATAATCATACAATGTGCCATGACAGATATTTATAGAAACTACTAATCTGCCTTCTTTGGAGTGGGACTATAGTTGCAGCAGATAGTCAACTCCATGAAGAAAACATTTGCTAGCTGAATGCGATTTTGATACTGAAGCCCAGCATAAATTGAGGCAACATGCAAATACAATGACCTTTCCAAGGATAAGAGATTTGTTGTATTAGAATAGAGGTAAGATTCAGGAAAGTCATAGTAATTATCTGGGGAGGGGTGTCATCTTCTGGAATTGAGAAACAATAATAGGAGAAATAATAATAGTAATCATTATATATCATTTGTAATAGGACAGGACTCTATTAAATATTAACTCATGTATTGCTTAGAAACAGCCTATGAACTAATATTATTACTATCCCTATTTTTAAAAGAATAAACATGAACTATAAAAGGTTAAAAATTTTTCCCAGGGATATCCTATTATTTAGTGGCTGACCTAAGGTTCAAACACAGTCCATCTGAGTCCTGATTCGAATCAGCAGCAATATTCTATCTCTTCTTCTTAACGCCTTTCCAGTGAAGGAAGCTTGTGCTCAAAAAAAAAAAAAAAAAAAAAAAAAAAGGCCTGGAGCCCTTGGCAAGTGAGTGACCTCCATCTACAGTGGCTTTATCAGTACTACAATGACAAGCTGTACTGGAGAAAAACAATTATCTAATTGCCTAACTATCTGTAGTTAAAATTGATATTAAGTCCTTGTGGCTAGATTTAGCTTACAGAATGTGTTAATGATGGTTATGGAGCAGAGACAGGAAATAAAGACAAAAAATAAAGCAGTGAAGTAGCAAAATACAGAAACTTTGGGCTAACTTCATGTTTAGTGTTTCCAGGGCCAGCGTTGTGACATAGTGCGTTAAGCTGCCACCTGTAAGAAGCGCCGCTGCTCCACTATTGATCCAGCTCCCTGCTAATGCACCTGGAAAGCAGCAAAAGATGGCACAAGTACTTGGGACACTGTACCCACTTGGAAAACCTGGATTAAGCTGCTGGCTCCTGGCTTTGGTTTAGCATAGCACCGGCAGCCAATTAGGGAGTGAACCAGCAGATGTAAGATCTCTCTCTCTCTCTCTCTCTCTCTCTCTCTCTCTTCCTCCCTCCCTCCCTCCCTCCCTCCCTCCCCCTCTGTGTGTGTGTGCGCACACTTGTGTGTGTCTGTGTCTGTCTCAATCTCCCTGTAATTCTGCTTTTCGAATAACTAACAAATCTGTATAAATCTTTAATTAAGTAAAAAAAATTTCCTTTTGCGAACACCTCATGGGCATGCATCCATAAAAGACAGAAAATCTTTATCTCAGCAGGTTGTCAGAATCTTAGCATGAAGTATAATTAATTAAAAAGTTATTGGTAGTTTCTTTCTTCCCGGTATTCTTCCTTCATTATTTACTTTTGTTGTTATTTCTTCTGTTTCTTCCTTCTTTCCCTACATTCTTTCTCCTCTCCTTCTCTATCTCATTCTTTCTTCTTTCTTTCCTCTCTTCAGTCTTCCCAGTTACCCCTAGCGACTCTTCTGTTTCCCTTAAGTTCTTTTGCTACTGCAGCTACTAATAAAGCTTTGAGACAAAAGATAAGGAGGAATGCACTAATGCTGGGAACTGTTGGTGATTATATGCAGGACTAC
The DNA here is from genome assembly GCF_033115175.1 of Lepus europaeus. Classification (NCBI taxonomy): domain Eukaryota; kingdom Metazoa; phylum Chordata; class Mammalia; order Lagomorpha; family Leporidae; genus Lepus; species Lepus europaeus. The sequence goes on from NC_084833.1 coordinate 36,637,395, forward strand.
TAGACAAATTAGGCAAAAATATGACCCCAAATACTTCAGAATTATAGTCAACACTGAGCTATACCTAACCATGGTTCCCACTGTAAAAAACTCAGGCTGTGAAGATACCAATGATTTGGAATATTTTATCCTCACACTAACATTCATGGTACTAATATATTATTTAAGAAAGAATTTCAACAGTTATAATCATAAAACTCAGGATTACAAGTCATCATGAAAAGATACATTTCCAAAACTTGATTTCCTCTAGAATAGACTATGTGTTACCTCTAAGCTAGCAAAAAAATACACTCCATCTCAGAAGTCCTCTCTTTGTCTGGAATATATATATATGCATACATATATATGTATATATATGTACATGCATTTTAGGCAAGGAATAAACTACTTTTATGCTATGGTATCCTTATATTTCCATACATAGTCATTTACTGATCCATAAATATACATTTAGTCATATTTTAATTAATATTCCCAAAAGTAAGAAAATTCAAAAATAATCTTTATAAATTTGAAACTTTCTTGATTTCAACAGAAGTTCTAATTTACTTATTTTTGACATTCTATCCATTAGCTGTTTGTCTTATGAATGAAAGTATGAAGCAAAGGAGTAATGTATTCATGTGCCATCTCCTTGGGTGTATAAAGGTTAAGGAAAATTGATTACAAACAAATGAGATCTATGACAAAAGCAGAGGAATAAGATGACCAGCCCCAAATTAATCAGCATATAAATTAGTCTTGCTTCCAAACAAAAAGTAGGACAGGAAGCATTGTCATCAATAATCTACTATGCCAAGATGTTCTCCAGGATGAATACTAATGAAGATAAAAAAATTGTAGCTGGAAGAGAAATATAAACTCTTGAAAGTTAAAAAACTGAACAGATTTTAAACTATAAACTGTACATATTTTAAATATCTTACTATCAACAATAGTGCTGCCACAGTAACTAATATCATTTACAGAGCACCTACTGAATGCCCACACTATGTGAACTTTGCACATGTTATCTGTAGTTTGCACATGCATCTTGCAAGATAAGTGGAATTATCTCTATTTTACAATCCCAGCAACTGAACCTCAGGATATTTAAGTGATTTACCTATCAAGCTGTGACACTATACCTGAATCTCTGTGGGTTCAAAACTAAGCCGGCGCCGCGGCTCACTAGGCTAATCCTCCGCCTTGCGGCGCCGGCACACCGGGTTCTAGTCCCGGTCGGGGCACCGATCCTGTCCTGGTTGCCCCTCTTCCAGGCCAGCTCTCTGCTGTGGCCAGGGAATGCAGTGGAGGATGGCCCAAGTGCTTGGGTCCTGCACCCCATGGGAGACCAGGAGAAGCCCCTGGCTCCTGCCATCGGATCAGCGCAGTGCGCCAGCCACAGCGCACCAACCGCAGCGGCCATTGGAGGATGAACCAACGGCAAAGGAAGACCTTTCTCTCTGTCTCTCTCTCTCACTATCCACTCTGCCTGTCAAAAAAATAAAAATAAAATAAATAAAAAATAAAACTAGACCATTCACACCCTGTAGAAAAAATTGAAAATTGTTTTCAAAAGCATAATTTTAATGATACAGTCTATTTCTATCATTTTGGTGTTCATTGATTAATTGTTATCATCAGATTATTTCAGAAGTTGGACATTTTTATAGAAAGTTCTGCATTTTAGCCGGCGCCGTGGCTTAACAGGCTAATCCTCCACCTTGCGGCGCCGGCACACCGGGTTCTAGTCCCGGTTGGGGCGCCGGATTCTATCCCGGTTGCCCCTCTTCCAGGCCAGCTCTCTGCTATGGCCCGGGAAGGCAGTGGAGGATGGCCCAAATCCTTGGGCCCTGCACCCGCTTGGGAGACCAGGTGAAGCACCTGGCTCCTGGCTTCGGACCAGCGAGATGCGCTGGCCGCAGCGGCCATTGGAGGGTGAACCAACAGCAAAAGGAAGACCTTTCTCTCTGTCTCTCTCTCTCACTATCCACTCCGCCTGTAAAAAAAAAAAAGAAAGAAAGAAAGAAAGTTCTGCATTTTTTAAATTTTTTGAAAATATTTATTCATTTGAAAGGCAGAGTTAGAGAGAGGCAGAGGGAGAGATCTTCCATCCACTCTTTCATTCCCCAAATGCCCACAACAGCTGGAGCTGGGACATTTGAAGCCAGGAACACAAAGCTTCTTCCAGGTCTCCCATGTAGGTGCAGGAGCACTTGGACCATCTTCTGCTTTCCCAGGCTATAGCAGAGAGCTGGATTGGAAGAGGGCAGCTGGACTATACCACATAGAGTCTAAATTTATCATCAATAAGAAGGCAACTGCAGTGCCAGCATCTCATATAGGTGCTGGTTCGAGACCCAGCTGCTCCACTGGTGCCCATATGTGATGCTGGCACTGTAGAGCAGAGCGGAGCTTTAACCTGCTATGCCACAGCGCCGGCCCCCTATGTTATATTTTGACCACCTAACTTTTCAGGGGTCCTAGAAATTATCTACCACAAAAGGCTTGGAATGGATGAGATATAGATAATCTTCTGATGCCAAGGGAGTTTTGGAAGATGAACTCTCCTAAGGAGGAATGATTTTTCGCTGGTGACCTAACCCTCTCTCCATATGTAGTATTTTCCACAGTCTCTAGTTCTTACTCTTTATTTGCCCGTTGGTTCTCTTTTGTTAAAGATGTGAACACATGTAAATCACACCTTTTCAAGCACTCACAACACAAATAAATCTTTAAAAAAAAACTATATTAAGAAGCATACATTTCTCCATAACTGGGATATTTTTAAAATTTTGGATAGATATATTATCTGATAATATTTTAAAGTTAAATCTGTTGCATTTGCCCATTATGAGAGAAAATAACATATGATTATATTAAAATATACTCAATGGACAGACCATAAATTTACTAGCCATTGTAATACAATTCTATTTTAAGAATAGTAAAGAAATTACCAAAATGCATTGGCCAGTATTTCTATAACAAAATAAGCAATAGGAATGGCCTTGGGAATTTACTCTGATTGAAATGAGAAGGTACTCGAAGTTTATAATAGAAGACTGACATGATCCAATTTACACTTTAACATTTAAGATGAAACTATAATAGGAAAGAGGATAAGGAGATAAAAATAGTCTGTGACCCATTGAAATAATACAAACACAAGATGACAATAATTGAAAAGAGGGTAGCTATGAAGAACATGAAAAATATTTATAATCTGGATGTATTTTGAATCAAGGGCCAAATTAGGATTTAAGAGATAGAGGAAACTTGAAGAGTGACTTCAAAAATTTTTGCCTTTCCAATTGAAAGTATGAAGTTGTGACCTAGCAATATGGATAAAACTGTGAGTATAACAGGCTTAAGGAGTGACAGAAGATCAGAAGTTGAGTTTTGGATATATTACATAAATAGTAACTATCAGACATTTAAAAATAAATGTCAAAGGCAAAGTGTTGAGTACATGAAACAATTTTGATAAAAGTTTCAGAGGAAATATGAATTTGTGAGCTATTGGTATGTAGATTATATTTAAAATATTCAAACTTGGAACCAGCCTTTTGTCACAGCAGGCTAAGCCACCGCCTGTGACACCTGCATCCCATATGAACACTGGTTCAAATCCCAGTGAGCTCCCTGATAATTCACCTGGAAGGCAGTAGAAGTTAACACAAGTGTTTGGCCCCTGCTGCTCCTGTAGGAGATCATAAAAGAATTCCAGGTTCTTGGCTTCAGCCTGGTCCCAGACCTGGATGTTGCAGTCATTTTGGAAATGAATCAGTGGATGGAAGATCTTTCTCTCTTCCTCTGCCTCTCCTTCACTCTCTGTCATTCTTTCAAATAAATAAATAATAAGTAAATCTTTTAAAACATAAAATAACCAGACTGGATGAGATCCTCAAGGCATAAGAAGCAGAGGAATATGTAAGCTTTAAAATTATTATTTGCTGAATAAGAAATATAAAACAAAGATGGGCATTTGGTGTAGTGCTTAAGGTTCTGCTTGGGATGTCTACACCGTGTATCAAATGCTTGGATTTGAGTCCCTCTCCATTCCCAAGTCTAGTTTCCTGCTAATGTGCATTCTGAGAGGCACAAATACCTGGGCTCAAACCCACCCACCTAGGAGATTTGTGTTGAATTTCTGTCTCTTGGGTTAAGACTGACCCATGGCTGGCTACTGTTGTCATTTTGAGAGCAAAACAGCTGAAGAGACAATACTATTTCTTTCTCTATCTCTATGTATCTAGCTTTCAAACAAACTAACTAAATAAAACAAGGATATAACATTTGTTTAAGGAAAATAAAATGTTTAATTATTAGGAGTTAAAAGAAAATATGGAATCATTCAACTTTTTTGTCTTCTCCAGTAACAGAGGTATAAACAAAACAAAAAATAACAATAACTTATAATAATAAACATGTGTTTAGTGACAGTTCATAACTTTTTTTAGATTTTATTTATTTGAAAGAGTTACAGAGAGAGGTTGAGACAGAGAGAGCGGTCTTCCATCTGCTGGTTCACTCCCCAGTTGGCCACAACGACCAGAGTTGTGCCGATCCGAAGCTAGGAGCCAGGAGCCAGGAGCCAGGAGCCTCCTCCAGGTATCCCACATGGGTGCAGGGCCCTAAGGGCTTGTGCCATCTTCAACTGCTTTTCCAGGCCACAGCAGACAGCTGGATGGGAAGTGGAGCAGCCAGGACTCCAACCAGTGCCACATGGGATGCCAGCACTGCAGTTGGTGGTTTAACCCAACACACCATAGTGCCGGCCCCATTCATAATTTTTAAAACTGATTTACATATTTATTTATTCAAGAGGCAAAAATAGAGATCTCCTATCCACTAGTTCACTTCTCATATTCCCACAGTGGTAGTGCCGGAGCAGACTGAAGCCAGGAACTAGGAAACCAAACCAGGTCTCCTACGTGGATGGCAGAGACCCAGCCACTCGAGTCATCACTTGCTGCCTCTCAGCACAAAGTTGGAATGGAGCTAGAACTTGAATCCAGGGACTCTGATGTGGAATGTGGGCATCTAAACCAGCATCTTAACCAGTAGGCCAAATGTCTACTCCTACATTATTTGAGGTATATTCTCTCATCTTATCTAATAAAGGATCACCTCTATTTCATTTCATTAGTAATTAATATTTTAATGTGACAGTCATCTTTGCAGGGTGCTTATCAATCAACTCATTATTAGAGATGCAGTACATAAAGGGGAAAATAAAAATCAAGCATGTGTCCCATCTTGTTCTAACAAATCATACCACAATTTAACCAAGTAGTAAATGAGGAGAATGTTTCCATTCATAGAAATATTCTAATTAGTAATATAGAGGAAAAATTGAATTAGGATATCACCATTTGGCACACCCCAATTAGTTAATAGATCTGAAGCAATGAGAATCAATAACTGCTGGATTCATAACAAAAAGATAGAAAAAACAGGCAATATTTACTGCTGATTGAGTAGCCTTGTCAGGAAAGAAGAAACCTAAGCTGAATCTTACTAAGTCATGAGGTATAACCACAAACTTAAGGGAAATTTAAAAGTCTGAAGGATGAGTGAAATTAACTATTTAGAAATGAGGAAAGAAGGAATAGTTTTATCTGAAATGACAAAGGGCAGTTTGAAAGAAAAAGTAGCATTTGAGTTGGACTCTCAATAGTAATTATGATTTCAAAAGGAAGAGGGTTGTGAAAGGGGCTTTCATGTTGAGGGAGCAGCCTGACAAAGGAGAGAGTGATGAGCTCCTGTTTGTGAACTGATCAGTTAGTGATCCAAATGTGTGTGTGTGGTGTGTGTTTATCTGTGTGTTTATGTGCTTCTAACCTATACTTTCTAAATTACTTAACACTGACAAAGAATCATTGTGTGATAAACCTATTTCTACATTAATATAAATTCAGGTTTCTTAATATAATTAAATAAAGCTTTTTGAGCCAACCAATAAAAGATTTGAAAAGTCCAAAACACACAAAGTAACTTTTTTTTCCCCACCAATCTTTGTTGTGCAATTAAAAATATCTTTGGCTGCAAGTCTGTTCCATTAAGTGTTGGTGCTAAGGGTGGCATCATACCTCAACTTTAGAAAAATAGAATAGGTAGCATTTTCAGGAATCAACAAATTATCATTATTAACGGTTCTACTTGAAGCCCAGTGGACAAAGTACAAAATTACTACTCTACTTGAGGGAATCCTCAAAGAATATTTAATGTTGACACTAATAAAGTTTAAAATACATTGTGAATATAAACCAAGTTAGTTTTGTTCAATATATGCTCCAATGAAGACAAATAGTAGAACTATAGCTTGATTTCCAAGCTGCTCTTTGTCCTCCAAATTGGGAATAATTGAAAGCCTGTAGATTAGTAAAAGGCTTGGCCAAACACAGACAAAGGTGAAATTCAGGATGAAAATGGAAGAAATGGTCATTTAAAAGATTTGAGAACCACAAGGACTTTTGAAAAACACAGGACTCTTATTGTCTGATTCCTGGTGGGAGGGGACTAAGAGAGTGTTCCAGGCAGTCTTAGCATAATGGGATGCAATAGTGACTGGGTGGATACTTTAGGCATGGTGGTCTGGAAAGATTTCTAAAGGTGACATTCAAGAAGTACCTTAAATTTTAGGAAACAGCCAGCTGGCATAATTGGGATTCAATGTGTAGATGAATGTCAGGGAAGAGGGACAGCACAAGTTTTGTGTGATCTGACACCTACGAAAGTTTTGGGGAAAAGTTTTATGTGTTTGAATCTGACCTCATGGATACAGGGAGCTCCTCTTTCCAGAAACATCTCTAAAAGAAAAATACCTAGAGGAAGGTTTTTGTTTTTGTTTTTGTTTTTTAAAGTTTGGAATTCTCTCTAACAAAGAAGCATCAAGAACTACTAGTAACTTGAAAGGAAAATGTAAATTTCTGTGATGGAAAAAGCAAAGAAGCTATGAGGTTTTTATTGTCCCAGCTGAGCTTCTTCTGTGAATTTGATACTTGCCACATCCTTCGCATGCCTGAATGACATAGATGAGAAATGCAGGAGATGAAGGTACAAATCCAATTTCCCTTTTTCAACAAGACAGAGTCACTATGTCTTTGCTGAATTTTTCATTTGAAAAGTCATCTACATTTTATTCAACTTCATAAACAATGTTTAGATAAACCCGGTGAATAATGGAGTTGAAAGGAAACTTTAAAGGTCATTTTGTGTATACCCCTTTGCTTCAGGCAAGATTGCATACATGCCCACCCAAGAAGTAGTCTTCTCTTATGTTGGTTTTATTTTGGATAATGTTTATTTCTTCCAGGGGGGGAGTTGGGGAAGAGAGAAGAGTAATGAAGAATGTTTTTGCCTTAAAAGCATAAGCAGAGTTATTTTTAACATAAGTGCCCTCCCCTCTCTGTAATGCCAGGGGCAGAGTATTCTCCAAATGCCTTAGACACTTACTTTCAGCTCTAAATGTACTTGTACAAATCTCATGAATCATCAAGGCTTTTGAAAATATTTATAGGGAGAGAAACTCTAGCCTTTTCATTAAAGTGAGTAAAACTCACATTTGTATCTTACTATTGTTTAAGGAGAACAATGGATGGGTGGATGAAAGGGAATGTCAGCTGGATCAACAAACAGCTGTTCCAACAGAAGTCCTGCTATCCTATACAGTACAGCAATATTAACTGCTGCCTTTCCTGGAGTCTCTAATGATGCTCATAATTACACAGTGCCCTGATTAACCAGTCAGAAGTTAGGGCTGATCTCAGACCTTCATTACAGCAGACACCTCACCTCGAGAGAGAGAGCTGTAGGCCTTTCAAGCTTGCTTTCTTGCTTTTTTGGTCTGTAGAGAAAACTCCACCAGTCCCAAAGCATTTGTATTCTAGCATCTTTTTCAAAATTATCATTGAAATTTCTACTGTTGAAGCACCATCCAATATCCTCTAAGTCCAGACTTCAAGTTATACTTGTAATACTACTTTCTCCAGGCAGAAGAAAGCAAATTTCTCCTGAAGTCAGTTTGGTAATCAGTAAAAGTTATAGTGATTTAGCACAGTTCTGGATAAGAATCTTTGTTCTAACTTTTAGTGTATGCCCAACTTAATTGCAATATCCAATTTATTCATCTTTCTCAAAGGGTTGTTGTGATGATTTAATAAGATAGTATGTAAAAATCATTTATGGTAATATGCCTGATATAAATTAGATTGCCATTTTATCACTGCCTAGCCACCTTTTTAATAAATGGATGTTTTACAAGTTTTTATCCATTGTGTAAGTCAAAGAGTACAGATATAGGTTCAGTTATCTACAAACTATAAACTCTTGGAGTAATTGAAAGATAATCTTATGCAGTACTTCAAAACTAATGCACATGTTTAAACATTTCATTAATAAGATAGTGTAAATATTATGAAATCATACATTGTTCATGTTCCAGAATTACCCACAAGTTCTTTTCTGGAATCTTCTTAAAGCCTGTCATATATAACACATATTCAGAGATCATTTTTCTTCTCTTTACATAGTAATTACAAAGAGTATTAAATTATATCTTCATGAGTCTCAAATTTGCAAGGCATTTTTAATATTAATCTTTTTCTTTTGGAATCCTAAAATATTATTGACTATATATAGTTCTGGTCACCAATCTATCAACTAAATTGCAAATGAAAATCACAAATAGGGATATTTTCAGTAACAATTTTGGTAGTAAAACACTTGATATATCCTATCACCCCATATCTAAAAATGAATTCTCAAACAAAATTACATTGTACTTACGAATGAGTCATATCACAAATATTTTTAATCTATAATGTGCTGGGAACCAGGATAAGATACCTGAATAATATATTCTTGTAAACTTCAATTTAAAGAGAGGGAAAAAAAGCAAATATATAAGTTATAACACAACTTGGCTAATGTTTAAGCCAATGCACAAGTAAAATGTGCGGTTCCAGTTGAAGGACCCTTATGGGGGGAGGGACAAGAAACTAGGCCTGGGCAAATATCAGGGGCTTCTTAAGAGGTTAGATGTTCCCCAGAGTCTAGCAGGCAGGACGTTCTCTGGGAAGGAAAAGTCAATCCCCTTCAGAGAATCTCTAGGCACGCCCAGAGCAGAACTGCCCCTCCCCTTCGGAGAGTCTCTAAGCGCGCACTTATGATGTCACTGCGACCGGCCAATCCTGTAACACCTCAGCACTCTCCCTCAGCACTCTCTGTCAGCATTCTCCGGTATGCTAATTGTCCCTCTGAACCAGCCAATCCCGTGCCACCTTCGCATTCTCCACCAGCACTCTCCACCAGCATTCTTCGTCAGCGTTCTCCCATATGCTAATGGTCCCTCTGAACTGACCAATCCTGTAACACCTCTGCATTCTCCACCAGCATTCTCCGCCCACATTTTACGCATGCGCATTAGGAATATGCTAATTTGTTGCCTATATAACCTGTGTGAAACTGCCGCTCAGGGCTCCTCACCGCCTGAGGTGGGGGCCCGTTTGCACAAACGTTCAATAAAAACCTCGTGCTTTTTGCATCAACTCGTCTGGAGTCTGGATCTTTGGGCATCCTCCCAAGCAAGTGGGCATCTCTGCAACTGAGAGGTCCACACATTCACTTCATCTTTAAACTAGAAATTTTAAAATTGTCAAGTTTTAAGAAAGGTTTTCAATATGCTATGGAGCTCTTTCTTCCAGAGATCCCAGATTCCCAAAAGCATCAAGGAATGACACATCTCTTCCTAATGCTTTCTATTTGTCTGTTTTATTTGAAACAGAGGTAGAGAGATATAAACAACCATAGAGAAGCCTTCAATATGGTGGTTTTCTCTCCAAATGGCCAGAGCAGCCAGGGCGAGGCTAGGGTGAAGTCAGAAGCTGGGAACTCAATCCAGGTCTCCTATGTAGGTATCAGGAACCCAACCACTTCAGCCTGCAAAGGCTGCCTTCTAGAGTGCATAGTAGCAGGAAGCTGGAGCTGGGAGCAGAGCCAGGACTCAATCCCAGACTGTCTGATACAGGATGCTGACATCCCAAACTGTGTTCTAACCATGTGCCTGCCACTCCCCAACTGTTTTGATTCATAATCATTTAAGTTTTTAGTTCATGCCCTTAAAATATAAATTATCTCCCATGATCTCTCCACTGCTTACTTCTGGAGAGGCTAGAAAAGAAGAGAAAAATTATTCTCATCAGAGGAAGAATATATAAAGTCTCAAATTTAAAAAAACTTAGGATATGAAGGAATATTTGGAAGCTTAAGGTGATGGGAGAAGACTGGAGAATGGTAGATGGGTGAAAAAGAGGCTAGGGTGAGAGTATGCACTAAGATGAAGAAGTGTAATTTCTTATAGAAAAGGAGGGTTTTTTTAACTTTTTAAAAGAGTTTTTTTTTAAATATTTATTTTAAAGGCAGGGTTACAAAGACAGAGAGACAGAGACTGAAATAGAGACAGCAAGAAAGATCTTCTATCTGCTGGTTCACTCTCCAAATGGCTGCATTGGCCAGGGCTGGGTCATGCTGAAAACAGGAGCCTGGAGTTCCATCTGGGTATTCCACTTGGATGACAGGGACCCAAGCACTGGAGCCATCTAGTGCTTTCCCAGTTGCATTAGCAGGGAGCTTGGTTAAAAGAGAAGTAGTTGGGACACGAACTGGCCCCTCTAGGGGATGTCAGCTTCGCAGATAGCAGTTTAACCCACTATGCCACAATGCCAGGCTCTAGTTCTGGTTTTAATTTTGTTTTTATACCATAGGAAAGTCTCACTAGATTTGCTTTTGGAAAATTACTCGGTGGAAAGTGAACTAGAAGGTCCATATGTGGGAGCAGAGGGGTGTAGAAGAGTTTGGGGAAGACATGAGGAAGGCCTGATGTGGGCCTATGTGAGGCTAATATTACTACTGCAGGTGAAATAATAAAGTGCATGTGCAATGATGGGCAACGACCAAATTAACTTTCCAACCTGTCACAGGAACATGTCTCAGAAATACAGGGCTTAGGAAAGATCATGAAAATGTCACCTTCAGTTCCCAGATCATATTTAAACCCTTTCTGCTTTGAGATATCAAGATTCAGAACCCAATTCTTGAGCTAAATGGTGACTGCCTGAATTTAATATTCAAATTTCTAAACATGACTATCAAAATATTTATAGCTTTGGGATTTTCAATTGGTAAATATTCATGGAGTGTGAAAAAGCCCTATCCATACATTTTATTTGATCTCGGTCACATAAAAGTGGATACACACACAGTGCATACACACAGGACCCAGAAGAACATGTTGAACTAAACTGCTTGTGATTATTGGTGACTGTTCTGTGCTACTAGTGTTTTTCAGTTTTCTGTAATGCATTTATTACCTTTTAAAAGGCAAAATTATTTTAACATCCCTCCCCCAAAAAAATTTCCAAACATGATACTTAATCCGATGAAATGTTTTTAAAAGTCCCTTTACTACATTAGATTGGAGAAAATGTTAGCTTTGTGGCATATTTACTACAGATCTTTTGTTAAGATATGCATCATGACAGATACAGCCAAATCCATCCATCCCTTAGCAATGAGGCAGAATCCCATTACACCATAACCTTAAGCTCAGTTGCAAATGCCCTGCACTTTCCTAGCAAATTGCCTGTGTGAAGACTCAGACACCAATGCCAGTGTTAACCCTATTACAAGCCTTTGTGGAGACTGCATTATCTTTGCTTGGTTTACAGTGGATGACTATCACATGCCACAGGATTCCAGAACCTGGGGTTCCTCTCAGAAAAAGAAATATAACCTAAATGCTGCTCTATTCAAGGCTCTGTCAGTTGCTGATAAAGCTAAGAGGATCTTAAGATCATCACAGCCATTTCACTCCCCCTGAAGTAATAGTCAAGCATTATCTCACAATAGGCTACTAGGATTAGACTGCTGCTAGCTTGCTGAGTTGGTCCATCTAAGACCTGGCCTAGTCAGTACCTCTTTTGGCAGCTTAACCCCAGTAGTGTCAGAGCACTGCGTGAGTCTATTAAGATTTACCAAGATATTTACTATTCACTATCTATTCAAATAAAAGCCTTCTTTTTAAAGCTTTCCTTCTTTTTACTAGATACTGCCTCTCGATAAAGCACCTACACATTGCTCAGGAACAAATCTCTAACCTCTATGACAGCTATAGATATTTGACAGCATGTAACTTAAACATTTCAGCAGAGCTTAACATATTTCCCCAAGAAGCAATTGAGGAAAGTGAAAGGAAACAATATACTTTTCAGTAATCAGTCTGTACCTAAGTGCCTGTATCTCTCCCTTCCTTTCTCCTTCCTCTCTGGGATGTTGCCATGGTGCCAAAGTACTTGTATTGTGAGTCTTGCTGTTTACAGTTCAAAATGAAGTATGTGCCTACTATAGATAATCTGGGAAGAAAATATGGAAAAGCAGCAAAATCAATAATAAATAAAATCTAAAATAAGTCAATAATCACTGTTTCAGAGAAGCACTGCAGAGGGGTGGGGATTGTAGCACAAGTTTAGCCACTGCTTGGGATGCCCACATCCCTTTAACAGATTGCCTGAGATCAAGTAGGGCCTCTGCTTCTGATGCAGTGTCCTGTTAATATAGCACATGACAGCCCAAGTACTGGGTTCCTGCCAGCCACATGGAGACCAGGATGAAATATCTAGCTTCTGGCTTCAGCCTGGCTGAGCCTCAGGATGTTGTGGGCATTTGGGCAGTGAGCTAGTAAATGGAAAATCAGTATCTTTCCCCCTCCCCTTGTTTTTCAATAAATAAATAAATATTTTAAAAGAATTGTATGATAGAATGTTTTTCCTATGAATAAAGTTAAGTTTCATTGGATTTTTTTTTACTTGTTTTGTGTTTTAGTATATTTACATAGGTATGATCCATATTGACTTATTATGGTCAAAATTCTCTTGGTTGTAAGCAACAAACACTCAAATTAGCTTAAAAACAAGAGATTGTACTGATTTACGGCATTTACAATGATGGGGTACCTCTGATGCTTTTATCAATTTTTTAAAGGTTTATTTATTTATTTGTTTATTTGAGAGATAGAGTTACAGACAGCAAGAGGGAGAAACAGAGAGAAAGGTCTTCTGTCTGCTAGTTCATTCCCCAAATGGCTGCAACGGCCACAGCTGCGCTGATCCGAAGCCAGGAGCCAGGAGCCAGGAGCCAGGAGCTTCTTCTAGGTCTCCCACATAGGTGCAGGAGCCCAAGGACTTGGAACATCTCTATTGCTTTCCCAGGCCATATCAGAGAGCTGGATAGGAAAAGGAACATCCGGGACTAGAACTGGTGCCCATATGGGATGCCGGCGCTTCAGGCCAGGGCTTTAACCCTCTGTGCCACAGCGCTGGCCCTCTATCAATTATTACAAACAGGAAGTAGTCTCATAATGCGGCAAGAAAGGAGAGAGAGTTTTGAAGTCCTTCTCTCTTCCCATGACGAGGCCCCCAGAGGAATGATGGATGTTCTGGCTCCAAGGGAAGGAATCTGGTTGATCCTGAACCAGTTTCAATGTTGATTCACGGTCCTATTATTCACCCCTGAGAACTATCACATGGGTTGAGCAATCTCTCAAAGAAAGGGGAGATGCTGTTTCTTGTTTCTTTTTTCTTTTCTCTCTCTTTTTTTTTTTTGAAGTGATAAGCACAGATAGGAGGAATAGTTGAGAATGAAAGCCAAACGATATGTATTTGCTAATATCACAAATCATTGTTTTTTAGGAAATTAGAATATTCCTATACTAGGAAAGGTGGGAGAAGCAGAATTTCATGAGCGTTTTGGCTGGCACCACAGCTCAATAGGCTATTCCTCCACCTGCGGCACCAACACCCCGGGGTTCTAGTCCCGGTCAGGGCACTGGATTCTGTCCCGGTTGCCCCTCTTCCACGCCAGCTCTCTGCTGTGGCCCGGGAGTGCAGTGGAGGATGGCCCAAGTGCTTGGGTCCTGCACCCACATGGGAGACCAGGAGAAGCACCTGGCTCCTGCCTTCGGATCAGCGCATTGCGCCGGCCGCAGCGCGCCAGCCGCGGCGGCCATTGGAGGGTGAACCAACGGCAAAAAGGAAGACCTTTCTCTCTGTCTCTCTCTCTCACTGTCCACTCTGCCTGTCAAAAAAAAAAAAAAAGAATTTCATGAGCATTTTAAAGCTTAACTTCTGTCCTTCCTCCAAAGAGTTTTATTTCTGTCTTCTTGCTTCTTCATTTGGAAACTAATACAAGAGATAAAGATACTGCATGCCTCAAGTGCATAGAAAATAAAGATTCTTTCTAAATGATGGGTCACAATTTGTAGACTGATTTCTCTATTGTTGGAGACCTAAGTTTTCTCCATTTTTTTAACATTTTAAATAATGTTACTCTGGTACATAAAGAGTTTCCAAGAAGTAGAATTAGTAAAGAACAGTTTCTTGAAGCAGAATTACTCGTTCCAGGAGTGCAATTCTCTTTAGGACACTCAATGCACCCTTCCTAGTGTCAATGAAACAGTGATTGGAGTTTTCTGATGCTGCTGACCACTAGTTTATTTTGACATTAATTGTGCAGGTACCTGATTGTGTCATCCCTCTTATTTGTCATTATTAGTGCTAAAAACAGCACAATATGAATTGCATTCAGCAATGTTTCTCAATACAAATAAGAAGGTGTAAAAAGACCAGGAATTTTCCTAATTAATCTGTATTTAGGATAAAAGAGTGAATAGGAAGTTCCTTTTATATACAAAGACAAATGATGGAGAGAAGAGAGTAACTCACCTGGTTTATTCAGTATAGATGATAATTTAAGTTTTACCTGCCTGTCTGCTGCTGCCAGGAGCTTAACCTACTCCATATATCCAAAGATGATCAAGCACATCAGTATTTATGGAAAATAGCCACTTGGAGCATGCAGTAGAAAGAGCTCCAGCTCAGGAAACAAAGCTCCAGAGGAGGTTCTTAACCTCTCCAAACATTAGTGTCCTTTGAGCAACAGAATAAGAACACCTGCCACAGCTGCTTCTTGGAGCTGCCATGAGGAATGAACAGTGGGCTTCACAAGTTACTGTTCTGTAAATTTTAAAATGATACACAGATCAATTATTCTCACCATCATCATTACAAGTCCAGAAGAGTTGTTCTCAAATAACTTGAAGTTGTAATGCTCTTGTGAGCTCTTTGAGCTCTCCAAAAAAGTGTAGATACTTTTAGAGTTATATAATTTTAAAGACTGTATGAAATTCTTTAACTCAGGATACATGATTCTCAAGTTGAAATTTTTGGGCATAAAATATTGTGACATTTTTAAATTATAAGCTATTTGAAGAATCAGAAAATTGCATCAGACTCCTGTGTAACCACCACTTACATTTCAAAAATACTGGCATTAAGAAATGTAGCCTTAGAGATAGCAGGTGTTTGGCATTGCAATTAAGACACCACTTGGGATTCTTGCATCCCATATCAGAGTGTCTGAGTCCTATCTGCTTAAAATTCCAGCTTCCTGTTAATTCACAGCCTGGGAGTCAGCAGTTGATGGCTTCAGCATTTGAGTCCCTGCCATGCAAATGAAGGTCTGGGTTGGGTTCCAGGCTCCCGCCTTTTCGAATAAACCAGCAGGTGAAGATTTTCTCTCTCCCTCTCCCTCTTCTTTCCCTTCTCCTCTCCCTCTTTCTCCCTCTTTCCCTCTCCCTATGTCTGTCCTTTTCAAGTAAATAAAAGTAATAAAAACTTAGAAAT
The DNA here is from genome assembly GCF_033115175.1 of Lepus europaeus. Taxonomy (NCBI): domain Eukaryota; kingdom Metazoa; phylum Chordata; class Mammalia; order Lagomorpha; family Leporidae; genus Lepus; species Lepus europaeus. The sequence goes on from NC_084833.1 coordinate 36,653,123, forward strand.
ATATCATTATAAATATGGCCATATCCAAACATTGCATTTCATTCTATTGTGTTTTATGCAAATAAAATGTAAAATGTTCTTATTTAGAAATATTTCCATGCTAGTCAAATGAACATCCATGAAAGAGAGAGAAAAATGTGGTAATTATAGAAGAGTGTCAAGAAGATAGATCACTTGGAAGCCTGAAGTCATGAAGACAATCATCATGGAGGTAGTTTAATTGAGAGAGCTTTTAACAAGGGGGCACAGTGACTTGATCAGCCCTTGTCCTGACTATTGATGTACAATTTAATACTTTATCCCTTTTAGTATTTATTTTTGTTTTAGTTAATACTATTGGTTGAACTCTGTAATTAACACACAATTATTCTTAGGTGTTGAAAATTAACTGAAAAGTGATCCCTGTTAAATATAAGAGTGGGAAAAAGAGAGGGAGGATGAACAACCCTGACAATGGTCACGCCATTTTAACTACCCCAGCACCATCTTAGGCAACTCTAGTAAAACATTTCCTGGAATTTGGGCCGAAACCATAAGTCACGGGCAGGCAGCTGCGGTTTGAGATAACGGCGCCAGATAAACAGGAACAGGCATGGGAAGCACCCAACCGCCCCTTATCTGTGGGTCCAGGCAGACGGCAAAAGTATGCAAGGTATTTTCTGCATGCCCCCACCCCATTGTCTTAGCGAAACCCTGTAACCACGCTTACTCTGCTTCTGTATTCCCCGCTTCTGCAATCTCCCAGGTATATAAGTGCCCCCCAGACACTACAACGCATGCCTCTCTCCTGCCTCCCGCTGAGTCAGGTCTGGAGACGGCCTCCGCGAGCACTTGTGAAATAAAGCCGCCTCTTGCATTTGCATCGTCTGGTCTGAGGATTTTTGAGTCTGGGGTCGTGATCTAAAGGACCCAGCGGGGATTAGGGTCCTTCAAGGAGATGTACAATTTGGGACATGCTCAATCGACTTGCCCCAAATGGTGGAGTTAGAAACGTGCCAGGGGATTCCAATACAATCCCATCAAGGTGGCATGTACCAATGCCATCTGACTAGTCTAAGTGATCAATTTCAGTTCACAATTGTTGACTCTGATAGGTCTAAGAGTCAAAGGGATCACACAAACAAGACTAGTGTCTGCTAATACTAACTGATAGAATCAAAAAGGGAGAGAATGATCCAACATGGGAATCAGGATACACAGCAGACTCATAGAATGGCAGATGTCCTAAATAGCACTCTGGCCTCAGAATCAGCCCTTAAGGCATTCAGATCTGGCTGAAGAGCCCATGAGAGTGTTTTAGGCATGGAAAGCCAAGACACTCTGGCAAAAAAAAAAAAAAAAAAAAAAAAAAAAAAAAAAAAAAAAAAAAAAAAAAAAAAAAAAAAACACCTAAATGAAAGATCTCTGCAAGTGAGATGTGAGATCCCAGTAGAAAGAATGGGCCATCAAAGAAGGAGGTACCTTTCTCTGAGGGGAGGAGAGAACTTCCACTTTGACTATGACCTTGTCTAAATAAGATTGAAGTCGGCGAACTCAAAAGGCTTCCATAGCCTTAGCAACTCATGACAAGAGCCTAGGGAGATTATTGACGCCATAAATAAGAGTGTCAAATTGTTAACAGGAGTCACTGTGTACTTACTCCTCATGTAGGATCTCTGTCCTTAATGTGTTGTTCAATGTGAATTAATGCTATAACTAGTACTGAAACAGTATTTTACACTTTATGTTCTGATTAGGTGCAAACTGATGAAATCTTTACTTAATATATACTAAATTGATCTTCTGTATATAAAGATAATTGAAAATGAATCTTGATGTGAATGGAATGGGAGAGGGAGCGAGAGATCAGAGGGTTGCAGGTGGGAGGAAAAAGCCATTGTAATCCATAAACTGTACTTTGGAAATTTATATTTACTAAATAAAAGTAAAAATATATATATTTAAGGAATTTTTTAAAATTGCATAAAGCAAGGCTCACTAGAAAAAAAAAGGGGTGAAAGATGAATGGATAAAATAAATGACACATACTGGAAAGTCAAGCAATGTGTGTTAAATTAACATTAACTAATTGAATGAGCAGATGAGTGGATAGATACATATCTGGAATGCCTGTTATATTCCATGCAGCAAGCTTGGTTTTGGACAGATATTATAAATAAATCAGACATGCTTACTAATCATAAGAGATGGCTATTGAGGAACATGTAAGTAAAGGACAAATAAAGAGAATGTGATAGGATGAAGTGCATTTTCTAGATAGATGGAAAAAAAGACTTTCCAGAGGAAGTATCATTTGACGTTGGTTTTGAAGTATGAATAGAATTTAAGTAGAGATGACAGCATTTGTAAAGAAGCAGAGCTCTGAAACAGCACGCTACTAGTATCGGAACACAATGGGAAAGAGGGATAGGGCAGAGCAAAAGAGGCCAGAGCCAGGAAGTAGACTTGGAGGGAAATCATTTCACTCTTGATTGTATGGAAGAATAACTGGATGTTTTATTACAAACCAGATCCCTAACCTCCACCTCCCAAAATTCTCATTTAGAAGAAGTAAAGGAATCTCCATGGTTTACCCAACTCCTGGAGAATTATTATTCTCAGGCAAGTTTAGAAAATACTATTAGAAGTTACAAATATCCAGTGAGGGATCTTATGCTTTGAAAATATATACTCAGTCTTAAAATGTGAACCATTGCCATGAACTTGTCAGATGAAGTTTGAAACAGGATAATATTATCATGTCCCTTAGTAACTCATATCAAGATATGCCAAGTTTTTTATATCTAGATAAATACCTCTTTTTTAAAGATATATTTATTTGGCTGGCGCCGTGGCTTAACAGGCTAATCCTCCGCCTTGTGGCGCCAGCACACCGGGTTCTAGTCCCGGTTGGGGCGCCGGATTCTATCCCGGTTGCCCCTCTTCCAGGCCAGCTCTCTGCTATGGCTCAGGAAGGCAGTGGAGGATGGCCCAAGTGCTTGGGCCCTAACCTGCATGGCAGACCAGGAGAAGCACCTGGCTCCTGGCTTCAGATCAGCGAGATGTGCCGGCCGCAGCGGCCATTGGAGGGTGAACCAACGGCAAAAAGGAAGACCTTTCTCTTTGTCTCTCTCTCTCTCACTATCCACTCTGCCTGTCTCTCTCTCTCTCTCTCTCTCTCTCTCTCTATATATATATATATATATATATATATATATATATATATATTTGAAGGTCAGAGTTACACAGAAAGAGAAGGAGAGGCAGAGAGAGATAAGTATTCCAACCGATGGTTCACTCCCCAGTTGGCCACAACAGCTGGAGCTGCATTGATCCAAAGCCAGGAGCTAGGAGCTTCTTCCAGGTCTCCCAGGTGGCTGCAGGGACCCAAGGACTTGGGCCATCTTCTACTGCTTTTCCCAGGATTGGAAGTGGACCAGCTGAGACTTGAACCTGTGCCCATATGGGATGTTAGCACTGCAGGTGGAGGCTTTATCCTTTAAGCCACAACACCAGCCTGCTTAATACCTCTTGTTTCACTTGTTGCCTTATCCAAGTGGAGATAAATCAACAGTTTGTCCTTCCTGGACATAGTCTTTGTTTCCTGAAGCCTTATTTTCAGCATTATTTGTATTAGCTTATGCTTTTGCTCTCCATAGGTCTTCTCCTCATTTACCAAGTCCTGAAGCCCCAGGAAGAGATTCAAGAGCTAATTTAAGAGCCTAGGCCAATTTCTTCATAATCCCAGCATCAATTATGGCTTGAAATCCTGCTGACATGTGCTTCTCAAGCAGCTAAACAAAATGATGACCATTTTTTTCATTTATTCATGCAATAAATATTGATTATCTAGTATTGCAAGGCTCTATGCTAAGTACTGGGAATGCAACAAGGAATAAAAGCAAACATTTCTGCTTTTTTAGAGTACAGAGTTGGCAAGGAGTGAGAAGCAAGAAAAATTAAAATTGCAAGAAAAAATGAACTTACTTTTAGAATATAGGGGAATGAAAGATTTGGGAGTACAGATGATAGATCTTCTAATGCTGTTTCAGGAAATTGAGGGTCAAGGAAAATTTTGTGGTGAAGTGATATTTGAATTGAAACTGGAAGGGACAGCAAATACTTAAATAGAGGGGCGAAAGCAATGCTTATACTCTTGGTGTTCTCTGGAAAATACTTGTGCTGACCTGCTTCTTTCCCTTTAAACTGTCGCCAATCCATTTCAATACTTACCTAGATATTTGTTGCCATTTATTTTGGCTTCTTCATAGTTTTAATTCACAGTTAGGTAGGATCACTAACATTCCCCTGGGTTTAACCCAGGAAAATAAACAAACTCATCCAGGTTCACTTGTATATTCTATAACTATTGTCTGAGTCCTGCTTTGGAAACCAAACCTGAAACCAGATAATATTCATGTTGTTTCAAGTTTCACCATCAACAATTCACATGATACCAGGCTCAATTCATGTATAATATAAGCAGGTGTAAAATTTCAGCAACAAGTCACTATAGACATATGTTGGATGAGCCTTGAACTTGGCTTCACCAAAATGATTTGAGCTTCTACAGAGAAAACATTTCCATTTGTCATCATTGTAAGTATCCTTGCCTCCACCACGTACACCAATAGCCACTGCTTTAAATATAAAACAAACATTTCCTGATTTCCAAAGCACAGACAACACATGTACCATCTCCAAACTGACAGCCTGGTATGTTGAGGCATAACAATGGCCAGCCACAAAGCTTAGTGAAAACTAACACAACATTTTAGAATAATGGGAGATGATGAATTGGATCTGCAATGAGGACTTAATATGAGATTTTAAAAACCACTAACATATGAGGAAACTTTCCAATTTACAGCAGTGTGGAAAGTAATGCAATAATATGTTTGATTAGGAAGCACTTCGGGATGTATTAATGTAAGCACTTAGCAAGTCTCTCAAACATACCATTCTGCAATGAGCATATAGATTTTTTCAAAGATATCCCTTTCCACTTAGGTTGTACTGCAGCTGATTGCTCTAAATGCAGACAAAGTTCTACAAGCTCTTTTATTTTACGTACACTAAATCTGATCTCTTGATCCCAGTTTGTTTTGCTATTTTTAATGAAAAAAAAAAAACACTTCAACCTCTGTATTTCTTCAAAAGCTGTGCACATTAGCTTCTGAAAGTATCTTTCCTCTTTGAATCTTTCTAAAACTTTCATTTAACACTGTATCTTTTGCCTCTTATTCTCTTGGGATCCTGATTTACTTCAAATTCAAAAGAGCAAAACATTAAATCAGATAATAAATCAATAATTATAGTTAAGCTGGAAATATGGATGTTTAATTAGCCTTGGCAAAGTTTGAGTTAAGCTATTTAATACAGTGAGCAACCCTTGATATCCAGGTACAAGAAAAGTGAAAACAGCACACAGGAGGTAAAAAAAAAAAAAAAAAAAAAAAAAAAAACTTGTTTCTGTAAATAAAAATGTTAGGAAAGCATGGCAAACTTCAGAAGTCTTACCAAGACTTGGCACTACATGTGAAATTGGGAAAGCAGGAAGAGAAACAAACTAAAAATGAGAAAAGTTTTCAAATGTAAGCTTAAACATAGGTTCATCATGAGTGGGCATAAAATGAATGGAGGGATGCCATCTCATTGCCACTATAATCTATTGGTAGAATGCATAGGAAGAGAAAGCATCCCAGAAGAAGGCAGTATCACTCTACAGGAAACAGTCTGCATTAGCAAAAGAAAAGTCTTTCATTTCAGAGTCACCAACTTGGGTATATACGCAAATCAAATCGCCTGAGGAGCTTTTTGTAAAAAATACACAAGTCTGGGGGCCTGCATTGTGACATAATAGGTTAAGCTGCTGCCTATAACACTGGCATTCCATATGGGCACAGGTTAAAGTCCCAGGCTGCTCCACTTCAGATCCAGCTCCCTGTTAATGCACCTGGGAAAGCAGCAGAAGACGGTCCAAGTACCTGGGGCCCCTGTACCCATGTGGGAGATCTAGATAAAGCTCTTGGCTCCTGGCTTTGGCCTGACCCAACCATGGCTATTTTGGCCATGTGCAGAGTGCACTGGTGGAGGGAATATCTATCTCTTTCTCTTTCTGTAACTCTGCCGTTCAAGTAAATAAATCTTTTTGAAACATACATATGCCTTGACTATTAATCTGAGAATCTAATTTGGAACTATATATTTCCACCAAATAATGTCATTTTTCTAATACCTGTAATAATTTTCTCACTTGTCATGGTTGATAATGATTCTTAAACTTGCACCTTCACTATGTTTACAGTTTTCATTAACAGTCGGTATAATCTTCCCACAGATTCCTATTACCATGGATGTGATGAAATTCTCTAAACCTTTGTCCCTTGGTGTGTTTGCTTTTTAGAACTGCCACCGCAAAGTGCCACATGCCAAGTAGCTTAGCACAGCAGAAAAGCATTTTCTTACAGCTCTGTAGACTAAAAACCAGTCAGTGTTGGTGGGATTGAATCCTCCTGAGGGTTGTGAGGGAGAATCTGTTCTCTGTTGCTCATGGCTTCTGTTAACTTGCCAGAAATATTTGACATTCCTTGAATTATGTCAGTGTAACTCCAACTTTCACATGAGATTTCATATATGTTTTTCTGTGTTCAAATTTCCATTTTTGTAAGGACACATCCATATTGGGTTAAGGCCTACTCTACAATTTTCATATGATATTGATCATCTACAAAAGATGCTTTCTAAATAAGATCACCTTCACAGGTACTAGATGTTTAGATTTCGGCATCTTTTTAGGGATGTGGTTGAGGACACTTGAACCCATAACAATATGATCCTTCATTTGTTCAAGCTATAAATATTTACACATTAGAATCTATGATTAAGGACTGCCCTAGACAATGGATGTATCAGGATTAACAAGACAACTTTGAGATGACTGAGTTTTTCTATTAGATATTGATATCAGGCTATTCTTTTTTTTTACGGATTATTTATTTGAGGGGAAGAATTACCGAGAGAGGGAGAGACAGAGAGAGAGATGTATTCCATCCACTGGTTTACTCCCTAAATGGCCGCAACAGCCGGAGCTGGGCCTATCTGAAACCAGGAGCCTGGAGCTTCTTCTGAGTCTCCCATGTGGTTGAAGGGGCCCAAGCCCTTGGGCCATCTTTTATTGCTTTCCCAAGCCATTAGCAAAGAGCCGGATTGGAAGATGAGCAGCCAGGATACAAACAGGTGCCCATATGGGATGCCAGTTCCTCAGGCTGAGGCTAAACCTACGATGGCGCAACACTGAATCCTATATCAGCATATTCTATAAGGCTAAGGAACACACTGTATTCCTATGAAGAATTAGCTCATCAATTAATTCACTCATTGATAATTTCTGGCATGCAGAATATTGTCTTAGGAGCCACATAAGAAATAAAGAATAAATTAGTTCCTGACCTCAGAATGCTTAATATTGTAGATACATGCAAAAGACAGAAATGTATATTACATAAAAATAAAAGAGGAGCATCTAACTGAAGTAAGAGAAGAACTGCTTTCAAGAGGAGAGCTCACTTGATATGTGTCTTGAAGGGCATGTAGAAGTCAGAAGGGGACAAGGGATGAAGGGTGGTCTAGGCATATAAGAGAAAATACATAAAAAGAGGGAGAGAAAAAAGAACATTAAAAGTATGGAGAATTGGAGAATCATGAGTAAATCTATTTGTTGTCATTATTGCTGTTTAGAATGGAGAGTATGGACTTGGGAATATGAGATAAAAAGAGGTCATGAAGAGCTCCTTAATCCAGGCATTAGAGGAGCAATGATGCTGGATATGTGCTTCAGGAAGATAATTTCAAGAACTACGTGGTAGGAAGGAGACAAAGCTGGAGTTCTGAAGGCCACTGTGATGAGGACCTGAAGTAAGGCAGAAGTGGGAGGGTGGATAAGGAGGGCAGACAGTTTCTGGAGATGTCAGTGGGACAGATCAAATTTACATTAACCAATAAAGTATGGCAGTGGGAACAAGGGAAGAGTATGAACCTAAACCTACATATTATCAGAGAAGTTAAATATTATTGTCTGCTTACAGATGCTTCAAATTCATGCTATCTATCTGAAATGTGCTTTCTTACATAATGAAGAAAGAGCTCATGCTTTAAAATTCAGCTCAGCATCATGACTGGAAAACTTTCCCATCTATCTCTCTTTAATCTTTTCCCATAGTAGCTTTTATGTCCACATTCTTATGAACTTTATTTATAAAAATTCTGAAATAGCAAACTCCTACTCCTGGCATAGTGATTGAATCATAATAAATTTTAAGGAGCATTCGTTTATTGAATTAATGTGCTTGATCTACTTTTCAACTAGCCCATACAAGATTGACAATTATGATAGGTTTCCATTAAAATCAATTAACAATAAAATTGTGTGTTAGAAGAGTTAAGCTAGAGTTATCAAGAAATACTGATAATTGTAGCTAAATGTAGAATAATTCTCTCTTGTATTTGATGGAACTAAATTACCATTAGCACTTAGCTATTACTTTATTAGGAATGAAGAACTAGGACTTTGTATTTCAAATATGAGTGGATTGAACACACCCTCTCAAAATACAGCTATAGCACAATTCTCCTTTCTTTTATTTGTTTTCTCAGCACATGGGAAATTGACTTTATCCCTTTTCCCACATTTCCATTTCAGATGAGCTTTTAGTGTGTTAAGGAAGTTAGTTGTTGAAGAAACTACAACATTCTCCCAATGGTTAATGCTGGAAACACATCCAACCCAGCTTCTTTTAACTTTGGTTCCAATGATATTACAGGAATCTATGAATGAAAGTAAAATGTTTTGAAATCCAAGTCTCTTTAATAGCCCAAGCAATCATCAGTAAATTGCAGACTTTACAGGTATCATTTTCAGTAAGGGTCAGGAAAATTCATTCATTAGAATTACGGGAGATAAAAATTTAAACGTCTCTGTAATATTTATAGGAAAAGTGTCATCACTATAAAGCGGCCTTAAATCACATTCATTCATTATTAAGCACTCCTCTACATTTCTGAGTGAAGTTTCTAATGGGATGAATCTGCTCAGCTTCAATAACATCATGGCTATCTATTTATAGCCAAGTTGTCTTTGGTTATGGAAGTGCCTTTTTGGTTGGGAATTAAAACAGGTTTTCCCTTTAAAGAGAGACATCAAACTTTAAATGAATGTAACCCATTGATTAGTAAATAAGAGTTCATTAAAATTGGAAACCCCTAATAATTATAATTATATAATACATGGCACCAAAGTATGATACTACTGTTTAGTGTCCAAATTTCAATGAGTTTTGTTTCATTTTTACTTGTTTATAAGGGATAGGCTTGCATTTTCTATTAAAAATGGGAGGATAGGGGGCAGAGCCAGGAACAGAAAGATTCATACTTGCAGGTGAATATCAGGTTGACTGTTCCCACTTGGTCATTAAGCACTCAACTCTTGAGGTCAAGCAGACTATTCTCTCCTTCTATCACTGAAGACCAATTATCATCCTATTAATGCCCATTTCCTCCCCACATACACCTAAGCTTTTGACAATAATATCATCCTTAAAACTATATCATTCATAAATTGCGAACACGCTGTTTAAATATACAGAACTGAAGACACACCCATACATCTGTTCATTTCCTATTCATAAATGATATCACCTATGTAATTATTTGCTATTCAATTTGCGAAATTGTGCCTTTTGCTAAGAAAGCCTCAGGGTACAATCAAATCATTAATTATGATATGTAAAATATTTAAAGCCAGTGACAGCACTAGTGAAACACAAGAAGAACGCAGCAGGAGCAGAGCTTAAAAATAGCAATAGGCAACATTCTTTGCCTGTACTTCACTATCCCAATTACACAGATAATTCAGGCATGAGCAAGGATAATTGAGTCATTGCACTGCAGTGCTGTGAAGTTGAAGATCTGGTCAAATACTAGCATCCATCAGGGCCGATGGGGATCTTCTTTTAAATATATCCAAAGGCTAACAAATAGATTAGTGAGAAGACTAATGAAATGCACTCTCATAAATTGATAGGAAACATTCAATTTCATACAATGCATATTTATTCAAGCCATAACTCTTGTTAGAGTGATTTAATAAATCTGCTAAACTTCTATTTCATGCAAAAATTGAAGGTTGAGCCAGGAGTCCAATCAAAGAACTTCCAAGAGGTACACATATAAACACAAAAAAACAAGGGGTCCAGTGCTGTGGTACAGTGGATAAAGCCCCACCTGTGATGTGGGCATCCCATAAGGGCACCGGTTCATGACCTGGCTGCTCCACTTCTGATCCAGTTCCCTGCTAATGGCCTGGGAAAAGCAACAGAAGATGCCTTAAGTGTTTGGGCTCCTGCCATCCATGTGGGGGACCCAGGTGATGCTCTTGGCTTTGGACTGGCCTAATACTGTCTGTTATGACTATAGTAAACCAACAGATGGAAGATCTCTCTCTTTCTCTCTCTTGCTCTTGCTCTTTCTCTCTCACTCTCTCAAATAAATAAATAAATCTTTTTTATCGGCCGGCACTGTGGCATGGTGGATAAAGCAGCTGCCTGCAGTGATGGCATCCCATATATGTACAAGTTTGAGCTCTGGCTGCTCCACTTCTGATCCAGCTCCCCGTTAATGTGTCTGGGAAATCAGTAGAGGGCAGCCCAAGTGCTTGGGCCCCTGTTCCCATGTGGGAGACCCAGAAGAAGCACCTGGCTCTTGGCTTTGGCCTGGCCCAGTCCAGCCATTGCAACCAACTGGAGAGTGAATAAACAGGTGGAAGATCTCTCTCTCTAACTCTGCCTTTCAAATAAAGTAAATAAATCTTAAAAATAAATAAATCTTTTTTTAAAAAAAATGCATGAGTAATGACTATCTTCTTTTGAAAACTTTTTACCCTTCATATTGGAAGTGATGTTCAAAGAAAATTAACGGGAATCCTTAAGCAAACCAACAAAACTATTTTGAAATTAGAGTTGTAAAAAGGTAATGATGCCTTAACATACATTAAGTAAATATACGTAATCCTTACAAATATCTCCATGAGGTGGGTCTTCTGCAAATGAACCACTTGATGCATTGAGAAGATTTAAATCAAAACCTAATTCTACACCTCTAAATGTTTAAAAGATTACTTATCATAATAATTAGTTTTCTTTTCCTATCTAATTTCTGATATCAGACTTTTATTGGCAGTTTTTCCCCCTGGCAGTGGATACCCAAACATACTAAATCAGTAATTAAGACTCAGAACTCAATGTGTTCATGTTCATGTGTTTCACATTGGTTTTCTACCACAGTCTGCCATCCCCCATGCAAACATAACCAGGCACACAGACACTCAGGCCTCCACGCCCACCTTGCTTATCCCCTTCTGTGCATGCAGCTGTCAGCATCGTCACTCATCTAAATATTCTAATACTACATTATCCCAATGCTGAAATGTTTTTGTTGATTTATCATAATTCTTGTCTACAATGCTGATTTCTCTATTGAAAACTCCTCTAGAAGTGAACTTTCTTTTAACACTTTTTAAATCTAATTTATCAGTTATTTTTCCCTTTTCTTAAAAGATTCTTTTAACTCACTATTCCAGGCTCAGCCATCAATTTACAGAGCAGTTAGTCTTTCCAAGAATTATGAATCCAGTGACTCTTTTGAGAAAATTAAGGATAAAGTATATATGAGACTGATCCTGAGATTCCATGTTATATTATAAAGAGAATAAAAAATCTATGAAGACTAGAGATTATGTACTATAATATTGTTCATGCTTTTCCCAGAGCAAAGTTTCTAACTTTAAGGAAAATACAAACTTCCATAATTATACCCATTTCTCTACACCAATATGAATCCCCAGACTAATACACAATCTTCATTTCTATATCTTGGTCTCCATTGGGAATTAATTTTTCATCTGGATATTTTTCCACATACTAAGTTTGTGAATTCTGCAGGGATTATTTTCCTTTTGCATTTAAAAACAGTATCATAGTACACATTGTACCTGGGAACAAATGCATACAACTCAGGGTACACCACATCATAGTTACAGCAGGCCCACCATATACAATCACCAGGGTATTAGACAAAGCCCATTCTTTTTCACCATTGAGTATATGAACAACAAATCCTGAAAACATTTTTGAGTCACTCATTTTCCCACTTAATAGTGGGAACATTTGATGGAAACCAAATATCCACTGCAAAGATCTCTGTATTTCTGCCAAGTGCAATTGGTCCTTGCATTCCTTCCTAGTGTTTGTGCTATTTGTCATGCTGATTCAGTGTTGGGTATTTCTTAGCTCTCACATTGACACTTTAAGAAGTACTCAGAGCTTGGATGTACCGCTGGGAACAGAAGCCATCCTACAGAAATAGATGCGTCTTGTACCCTGTTAATTTACCTTATTTTTAATATCCATATAACAATTGTACATACTTATGAAGTACAGTGTGATAATTGCATACATGTATACAATGATCAAATAAGAGTTTCAATCTATTTAAACATTCATTTCCTTGTGTCTAGAATATTAAAAATTCTACCAGCTATTTTGAAATATACACTTAATTTTCTGTCAACCTAATTGTCTTACTGTGTTTTATAATGCTAGAGATTTTCCTTCCTATCCAATTGCAAGCCAATATCCATTAACATCATCACTACATCCACTACATCCTCCTACTCTTCCTAGCCTCTAGTAACCACTATTCTACTCTGTTTCTATAAGATCTACTTTTTCTGCTTCCACATATGAGTGAGAATATATGGTATTTGTCTTTCTATGCCTGGTTTATTTCACATAACTTAATGCTCTGCATTTTTTTTAACTTTTATTTAATGAATATAAATTTCCAGTGTACAGCTTATGGATTACAATGGCTTCCCCCTCCCATAACTTCCCTCCCACCCACAACCCTCCCCTTTCCCACTCCCTCTCCCCTTCCATTCACATCAAGATTCATTTTCAATTCTCTTTATATACAGAAGATCAATTTAGTATAAAGATTTCAACAGTTTGCACCCACATAGAAACACAAAGTGAAACATACTGTTTGAGTACTAGTATAGCATTAAATCAAAATGTACAGCACATTAAGGACAGCGATCCCACATGAGGAGCAAGTGCACAGTGGCTCTTGTTGTTAACCCAACAAATTGACATTCTAGTTTATGGCGCCAGTAACCACCCTAGGCTGTCGTCATGAGTTGCCAAGGCTATGGAAGCCTTCCAAGTTTGCCGACTCTGATCATATTTAGACAAGGTCATAAAAGACAGAGTGAGGATAGTAACCAATGATCCTAAGAGTGGCATTTACCAGGTTTGAACAATTATACAGCATTAAGTGGGGAGGAGGACCATCAGTACACACAGGTTGGGAGTAGAGCCATTGGTGGTAGAGTAGAGGTTATGATTACAAAGGAATGAGGCCCAAGTGCACTAGACAGGGCCTAGAACAAAGGACAGAGTCATTATTAGAGGAGCTAAGAAAGGTGCTGTCTAAGCTACAATTAAGTTTTCTGATTGAGAGGCAAATAGAACCTGATAGAATATAAGATTTCATTTTTTATGGCTGAACAATATTCCATTCTTTATATATACCATATTTTCTTTATCCATTCATCCATTGATGGACTCATAAGTTTATTCTGTGTCTTGTATAGTGCTGAAATAAATATAGCAGTACAGGTGTGTAATATAATTTCATTGATTTTTGATATAAATATATACATATATATATACAATAATGGAATAGATGGATCATATCTATTTTTATTTTTAGGGATCTCCAAACTGTCTTCCATAATGGCTATACTAATTTACATTCCTGCCAACAGTGAATAAGACTTTTCCTATCTCTGCAATCCACTAGCACCTGCTATTTTTCATCTTTCAGCTATTTGAGCCTTCTTCAAGGCTGAAGTTGACCACACAGGGGAAGGCATACTTCACCTAGGCCCCAGAGGTGTGTTTAATATCTTTAAGTGAAAACCCCTGCAAAGTTTATTGCTGTGTGAATGATGCAAAATCGCTTTCATGATGCTAATGCAGTCAGAGAAAAGGCGGTGATGCCTTCAAGACTGTATTCAGAGGCAGACAGAGCTAAATACATGAAAAGCAAATCAGGAAGAGAACTAAGCCTGACATTCAAGGTAGAAAACAGAAGGCTTGAGTAGGTCTGCAAAGGGTTGGGGAGTAGTTATGGCACACTGCTCAACAACTAGAAATGAATAAGGCAGGGACTTTTCGCAGTACGGGAATCAGAAGACCAACAGCATCTTGTGCATAGACATGCATTCAGAAAGGACTTCTGTTTGGAAATATTGCTTGGAAATTCTTGTAATCTCCCACAAGTATGAAAAAATGCCAGTAAGTTGGCACTTGATTGAAAACTTTTCAAATAGCTTTGCCAGTCTGGCCAAAATCAATTAGAATTAATTTCTTTCAAGTAGAAGTTAATTTGATAAAGGAAATACAGAAGAATCTAGGCAGAACAAGAATTAATATATTGACACTTTTCTCTGCACTAGCATATATCCACACACATAAATATGCATGAGATTTGAAAACTAGAAATCCAATTGATGTTTACATGGTTTATGAATATGTTAAGCAAAGACAAACTCTGTATTCTAATATACCTTTCACATGTGGAAACTGTCTTGTTCTTTCCACCATACCACATCAGTATGTTTGCCACTCCTGTAGAAGAGACCAACACTGATGTTCTCTTGTTTTTTTTTTTGTTTTTTGTTTTTTGTTTTTTTTTTAAACTTTTATTTAATGAATATAAATTTCCAAAGTACAGCTTATGGGTTACAATGGCTTCCCCCCTCCCATAACTTCCCTCCTACCCGCAACCCTCCCCCCTCCCGCTCCCTTTCCCCTTCCATTCACATAAAGATTCATTTTCAATTCTCTTTATATACAGAAGATCAGTTTAGTACATATTAGGTAAAGATTTCAACAGTTTGCCCATATAGCAACACAAAGTGAAAAAACTACCATTGGAGTACTAATTATAGCATTAAATAACAATGTACAGCACATTAAAGACAGAGATACTACATAATAGTTTTTTAAAAAAAATTAATTAATTTTCTATGCCATTTCCAATTTAACACCAGGTTGTTTTTTTCATTTCCAATTCTCTTTATATACAGAAGATCAATTCAGTATATAATTAGTGAAGACCTCATCAGTTTGTACCCACACAGAAACACAAAGTATAAAAATACTGTTTCAGTACTAGTTATAGCATCACTTCACATTAGACAACACATTAAGGACAGATCCCACATGGGGTGTAAGTACACAGTGACTCCTGTTGCTGACTTAACAATTTGACACTCCTGTTCATGGCGTCAGTAATCTCCCTAGGCTCTAGTCATGAGTTGCCATGGCTATGGAAGCCTTTAGAGTTCGCTGACTTTGATCTTATTCCGATACGGTCATAGTCAAAGTGGAAGTTCTCTCCTCCCTTCAGAGAAAGGGACCTCCTTCTTTGATGGCCCCGTTCTTTCCACTGGGATCTCACTCACAGAGATCTTTCATTTAGGTCTTTTTTTTTCCCATGATATCTTGGCTTTCCATGCCTACTATACTCTCATGGGCTCTTCAGCCAGATCCGAATGCCTTGAGGGCTGATTCTGAGGCCAGAGTGTTGTTTAGGACATCTGCCATTCTACGAAAAATATCATTTGTTTTCCCTGACCGGTGACAACTAACTGAGCACCAAAGGGGAAACCTGTTGAGTGAAATGGACACTATAAGAAACAATGAACTGATCAGCTCGTGTCCTGACTTTAGATGTACAATGTAATACTTTATCCTTTTTAGTATTTGTTGTTGTTGTTGTTGTTGTTGTTCTAGTACTAGTGGTTGAACTCTGTAATTAACACACAATTATTCTTAGGTGTTTAAATTTTAACTGAAAAGTGATCCCTGTTAAATTTAAGAGTGGAAAAAGAGAGGGAGGAGATGTACAATTTGGAAGATGCTCAATCTGACTTGCCGCAAATGGTGGAGTTAGAAATGTGCCAGGGGATTCCAACACAATCCCATCAAGGTGGCATGTACCAATGCCATCGCACTAGTCCAAGTGATCAATTTCAGCTCACAATTGATGGCTCTGATAGGTCTAAGAGTCAAAGGGATCACACAAACAAGACAAGTGTCTGCTAATACTAACTGATAGAATCAAAGAGGGAGAGAAAGATCCAACATGGGAAGTGGGATACACAGCAGACTCGTAGAATGATGTTCTCTTGATCATAGTCAATTATTTTGCTCTCCCACTTGTTCCACTTTATGAAAATAAGTGATTATAAAGTCAATGATACAAAATACTCTAGCCTAAAATATCTGTATCTTTGAAGAGGTTTTTTTTTTTTGTTTTTGTTTTTGTTTTGTTTTGTTTCAAATTGATATCTGCAAATAGAACTGCAACATTGCTACTACCTGTGATGCCAGAAACCTATGAACACTAGGAGGCATCCTGACTGCTCTACTTTGTGTACAGCTCCCTGTACACACTTGGTAAGGCAGAAGAGGATGCTCCAGTACTCCAGCCCCCACCATCCTTGTGGGAGCCTGGGATGGAGTTCCAGGTTCCCGGCTTTGGCCTGGCCTAGCCCCATCCATTGTAGCCATTTGGGGAGTAACTAGCGGAGGGAAGATCCTTCCTCTCTGTAACTCAGCCATTCAAATAAATAAATAAATCTTAAAAAAAAAAGAAAAGAAAACAGCAGTATTTTCAGTCTTCCTCATAATTCTCATCTGAAGCTTATTGAAATAACTAAGTAGGGACAGGCATTTGGCCCAGTGATTGAGTCGCCCACATCAGCTACTGGAATACCTGGGTTCTATACCTGCCTCTGGCTCCTGATTCCAGCTTTCTGCTAACACAAACCCTGAGGGAGCAATGAGAACTGAAGTGACTGAGTTCCTGCTGCCTGCATGGAAGACAAAGATTGTGTCTCTGGCTCCCAACTTTGGCCTCCGTGCAGCCGCAGCTATTGTCATTGCTTGAGGAGTGAACAAAAGCATGATGGCATGAGCACTGTCTCTCTTCCTCTTTGTCCTTTTTCTTCCCTCTCAAATCAGTAAACAAAATTAATACATACATAAAAAGAACATTTATAAATTAACCATAATTTTTACCACAGAGAAAAAAACAAGCTGACCCTTGATAATTTTCTTCTAACATGCTCTTTCTAATATACCTAAAGGGAATCCTCAAAGCCCTCAAATAAATCTTTGGCACAGATATCATAAAGAATTATCCTTTCCTGCCTACGCTGTGGCACAGTGGGTTAACGTCCTGGCCTAAAGCGCCAGCATCCATATGGGCACCAATTCGAGACCTTGCTGTTCCACTTCAAATCTAACTCTCTACTATGGCCTGGGAAAGCAACAGAAGATGGCCCAACTCCTTGGGCCCCTGCACCCACGTGAGAGACCTGGAAGAAGCTCCTGGCTCCTGACTTCAGTTTGGCACAGCTCCTGCTGTTGCAGCCAACTGGGGAGTGAATCAGCAGATGGAAGACCCCTCCCTCTCTCTCTCTCTTTCTGCCTCTCTTCTTTCTGTGTAACTCTAAATTTCAAGTGAATAAATAAATCTTTTAAAAATAAAGAATTATCCTTCCCTTTCATAACCTATTCTTTCATATCCAATTTCAATTATCAGACTTTATAATTTCATGTTATATACATACTCTGTGGCAAAGTAAAGAATACACTGAAATCAAATAGAATCAAGTGCATAGTATGTGTGAAAATAGCTATTCCCAGAGTTATGAGGATTAATTAGGATAACCTATGAAAATACCTGCTATGATGCTGAGACTATTGAAGGCATTCAATAATTCCCCTCCACACTACTTGCTTTTTATAACATTTTCTACATGTACATTACCTGAGTCACTATGCTTTAGAGTAATGCCTGACAGTATTTACTTTGGAAGGAAAAAAAAAAGACAAATAAGAGATATGTATTCAATTCTTACTTCTGCTAAATGTCATGGGAATGCCTTTAATTTCATTGTGGTTGTTATTTTCTCTATATATGAATTTAGAAAAATAACGCTTAACACCCAGTGTCGTAGTGATAATCAAATGTAACAGTGAGTGTAAACACTCTAACCCAAGCACTGACCCCAATGGTAGATACTCAATCAGAGATATTTATTTTCATTTTTTCCCAAATTCCCCTAAGGTCATTGGCTATATTTCCTGCCTGAGGAAACTAAGGGCAAAGAAGTTAAGGGACTCCCTAGTTGCTAGAAAAGTGATGAAGAAGATGGGTAAGCGTTTTTGACAAATGGCTAAAGCTACCTCTTTCCCAGTTACAGGAATACAACATTGTGGTCTAGACATGTAAGAGAAAGGCATCTGGACTGCATTCCCCACTACTGGCAAGACCAATGGACTTAAATACAGTAACTAAAAAGCCTGAGATGTATTCACCTTATTAAGACATTTCATTCAGTGAAAAGCCCACAACTCATATACCGGATCAATTTCAACATGGAACATGTACTAGTGAGAAAATCAGTTATAACTTCTAATCTGTTGTGAAATTAGAATTGAGGGAAAAAAGCAATGTTAATTCCTTCAGACAAACTTTACAGCTGATGGGACACCTCTGCAATGTCATTCAGATTGATCAGTTCACATGATACAACGCTGATTATGTGGACGTTACAGCATTTTTCTCTTGCTGTGCTTTCTGTCAGATTTCTCCTCCAGTTTGCTTCTCACTCCAACTAATGTGGATATAAGAATCTATATCTGAATTATTTTCAATAAAGTTTAAAAGGGGGCAAGCAAATATTATTATTTAGATACCTACTGTGAATGCCTCTTTGGCTTAATAATTACCTTGTTAATAAACTAGCATATGGAAAACATTGTGATTTGCCCATCATTTTTAATCTTATTAGCTGTGTATTCACTGATAAGGCAGATGATAAATTTTGCAAATGAAAATCTCAAATAATCTAAATAATGGCAAGATCCAAGTATCTACTGTTGAATCAACTACCTGCAGCATCTACATATGCTTTAACACAACCGTATCACTTTTTTCATGAGGTCATAAACTACCTAAGAATAAGCCATAGTCAAATAAATCTTTATTTTTAAATGTTGATAACAAAAATAAAAACTGACACATAAGTTGGCATATAAAATGTTAGTTCTTGCTAAATTACACCACGATTTCTAACTCCTAATGGGAAATTGAATCAAATGTGTTCAGCTACTTTTAAACACAGATTCATGATTATTTTAAATTATATACAGAGGGTGGGCATTTGGACTAGTGGTTAAAACACTACTTGGGATGTCCTGACCCATATCAGTGTGCCTGGGTTCAAGTCACAGGTCTGCTTCTGATTCCAGCTTCCAGCTAATGCACACCCTGGGATGCAGCAGGTGATCATGGTAGTGTTAGATCCCTGCCACCCACATGGGAGACCTGTACTGAGTTCTTGCCTACTGACTTCAGCCTGTCCCAGTCTTGGCTGTCGTGGCTATTTCAGGGAGTGAACCAATAGAGAGTTGATCTATCTATCCCTGTTTTTCAAATAAATAGAAATAAATTTTAAAAGTTTTAAATGTGTTCATTTTAAGTTATGTTTTTATTTTAAAGAAGCTATTTTTATTTCAAGTTTTTTAGCTAAAACTAAACAAAACATATCTATTTGGAAACTCCGGAGTTTACTCCAATAAATATCCCTTTTTCTACAGTGCTACAGCTTTACATGGAGTGTTGTTACAAGAATTGCTGGTGGAAAGCAGTGCCACTGGTGGAATAGAATGGTCTTATAATTTTGGATTTAAGCTAGAAAAATACATTATTTGAGCTGATTGTGTCTTGGAAGAATTTTTTCACTCTTTTAAAACAAACATATTTATTTATTTGACAGGCAGAGTGACAGTGAGAGAGGACAGACACAGAAGGAGATCTTTCATCCTCGGGTTCACTTTTCAGTGGGCACAACTGCTGTGGCTGGGCCAGGCCAAAACAGGGGCCTGGAAGGCCATCTGGATCTGCTGCCTGTAACACTCTCTGCTACCCCTGCCCTCTCCTCTCTTTACCAAGTCTTCTCATTCAATCCTGCTACAAACAGATAATGAGCTCCCATTCTGTATCAGCAATCCAGGTCCCTGCTCTCAAGAAATGTGCATTCTAAGAAACAGTCAAGAAAAATCAGGGAAGTACAATTCATATGTCAGGGGTAAGTTCATTGTAAGCATGGAAGGAACATCTGTTTCCAACATCAGGAATCAGGTAAAGCCTCTTAAGGACCTAAAGGGTATCTAGGAGGAATCAAGGGAGTAGAAGAGGAATGTTCCTGGGAGGAGAATGTATGTATTTCTTATTTTTGCTATCTAATAGACCCCTGTTTGCAAAATCTAAATTCACAACATTTCATTTGTTCATCTAATCAAATGATTAGGTATTCCATTAATATAGAGTTATCAAGTTCATTCTGCATTCCAGGCTCTGGACTCGGTAGGCAGAGCAAAATCATGTCGAACAAAATAGATAAATATTCTGCTCTGGAAGCTGAATTTCTAGAGTGGGAGACAGATCATTACAAAACTAAGTTAGACAAATAGCACAAGATTAGTATTGAAAAGTTTTATGAGAGAAAATATGGCTAGGAAAGACATTGGGAAGTTTTTGATAGCACAGTCAAGAAAGGCCCCTGAGGAGGTAGCAATTGGGTGTAGATTTGTCAGAAACGCACTAGCCCTACAAATAACTAGCCAGAAAGTTTTGCAAGTAGATAGGGGTCATGTGCAAAGGTCCTGAGGAAGAAATGTTCTTGCTATTTATGAGAAGAAAATGATCTGGGTCACTTTCCATGTTCCATCTACTGTGCCAAGAAGTGAGCAATCAAGGACAAGAAGCAAAGCTCTGAAACTCAGTGTAGGAACTAAACAGAGACAGATGTTAATTGTCTAATAAAAATATTGAAATGAAATGGACAATTTGAGATTCAATAATTGTTTACAGCCCTAGTCTCTTCTGTTGAGGAACCATATTTCTTTCCTTCATACTATTTGTTAAACTCTTTTCCTTAGTGTAGGTCTAACTTTATGATCATTAAGTAAACTGAAGTAGATCATTGTAAAATTAAGAGTGGAGGAAGAAGAAAGGTTGGAGTGTGGGCAGAAGGGAAGATAGGATGGTAATTATCACTATGTTCCTAAATCTGTCTTTTGAAATATATGAAACTTGTATAACATAAATAAAACTTTTAAAAAATAGTAGTATGCATAAGTAAAAAAATGCAAGGGTGATAGGTAGTTCAGACAATACTGCACATGGCAGGTAGTAAAGGCGAAGTCAGAGAATTCATGAAAGACATTCCTGATGAAGATAAAAATGGACTTTGCCTAATTTCACTGAAAATTATGAGATCACAACAGTACAGATTACATGAACCAGCTTCTGCTTCTGTGTCTATTTCTTTACATAAAATATACTATCAATGAGGACACTCAGAAAAAATGATGGAAAAAAAAAGATTAAAAGATACCTATTTTGGTGCAAAGTATGTGTTAAATCCATGCATAGTTTTTTCTATAATATGCATTTTCCATTATCTCTTTGAAGAAGTCTCATACACATGGATAGCAAAATTTTTTACACCAAAATAAATTTGATTTGATTCCATTTTCCATAAACTTTATGAAGTACCCTCGTATGTATTGCAAACTGAATTGTGTCCCACAAAAATTCACATTTTTGAAACCCTATACCCCAAAGTAACCATAAAAGTATTTAGAGCTATAGCCTGTAGGGAGGCAATTAAGGAAGAGACAGCAGGGCTCTCTCTCTCTTCTCCCTTCCCCTACACACAGGAAAGACTGTGAAGGGTACAGCCTAAAATCACCCATTTAAAAATCAGAAGGAGATGCCTCACAAGAAACCAATCCTATGACACCTTGATCTGGAACTGCCAGCCTTGGAAAATGTGAGAAAATAAAATTTCTGTTACTTAAACCACCAAGTTGTTTTTTTTTTTTTTCATGGTAGCCAGAGCAGACAGTATCTAGCTAGCTAACTATACATATAAATCGCCTCCTCTCCATGCTTTTGTTAATTTCTTCTCATCTGAGAGTACTTCAAAAAGCCCATGGTAAAACTTAATTAAAAATTAAAGTTTATTTTGCTGCAAATTTTGTGAAATCCATGCACAGTTTTTATGA
The DNA here is from genome assembly GCF_033115175.1 of Lepus europaeus. Classification (NCBI taxonomy): domain Eukaryota; kingdom Metazoa; phylum Chordata; class Mammalia; order Lagomorpha; family Leporidae; genus Lepus; species Lepus europaeus. The sequence continues at coordinate 36,675,373 of NC_084833.1, forward strand.
TGCACATTTCCCATGCACTTTTTGAAGACCATAGCTGCTTCAATTCATTGCTTTGGGTAAGTCTGTAAATTATCTGCTCGTGCATTCATGTGAGAAGCAACCCTTTCCCATCCCAGAAGGCAGGTGATGGATGCAAGCACCGGAAGCAGCAGGAAGTTGTCTTCAAATTGAAGTTATCTGAGCCTCTGTTCACTTACCACCTGACAGTGCATAAAGGGAAAAAAAAGGAAGACATTGTATTCTATGTACTGGTCAAAGTATGGACACCAAGGAATTGTTTGGAAATTTATTTTCTGAAGTTAACATGTTTTCTCTAGTAAAGCAAGAGAAGGGAGAGGAAAAATTTTTTCTTTCAAAGCAAAAGACCATTGAAAAGTTTAGGAATGAAACCTTATCTTTCTGCCATAGCAGTAACAATAAAATGGCTAATATTTAGTAAACTATTTGTATATACCAGGCACTGTGCTAGATCCCTGCCCTATTTTGTGTTATCTAAACATAACAATTCACATTTACTTAGCACTTAAAGAATCCAGATGTTATTTTAAGCACTTCTCATGTATGATGCCATATCTTTCCTTACCGTAGCTATAATGCAGGAAGACTAATTCTGTTTCCTAAGTAAGGAGACTGCTGCTTTTGAGTACAAGTGACTTGTTGAAGGTGAAGCACCAATAACCTGCAGTGCCAGGAATCAATCCCAGGGAGTCTAATATGTGGACTTAGTGAGTGGGAAGATAGAGAGAAACCCAGAGTCAGACAGTGACTCGCCGTGGGATGCTGGATTTTTTTTTTTTTTTTTGACAGGCAGAGTGGACAGTGAGAGAGAGAGATAGAGAGAAAGGTCTTCCTTTGCCATTGGTTCACCCTCCAATGGCCGCCGCGGTAGGCGCGCTGCTGCCAGCGCACCACGCCGATCCGATGGCAGGAGCCAGGTGCTTCTCCTGGTCTCCTATGGGGTGCAGGGCCCAAGCACTTGGGCTATCCTCCACTGCCTTCCCGGGCCACAGCAGAGAGCTGGCCTGGAAGAGGGGCAACCGGGACAGGATCGGTGCCCCGACTGGGACTAGAACCCGGTGTGCCGGCGCCGCAAGGCGGAGGATTAGCCTATTGAGCCGTGGCGCCGGCCTAGGGATGCTGGATTTAAAAAGGACTACAAAGAACATCTCCAGGTTAAGCTGCTGCATCCAACACCAGCATCCCATATGGTTGCCAGTTTCAGTCCCAGCTCCTCCACTTCTGATCCAGCTCTCTGCTAATAGCCCAGGAAAGCAGAAGATGGCCCACGTTCTTGGCAGACCTAGAAAACGCTCCTGGACCCTCATTTCAGCCTGGCCCAGCCCTGTAATCGTAGAAACTTAGGGATTTAACTAGTGGGTTGGAATCTCTCTCTCTCTCTCTTGCTTTCTCACTCACTCTGCATTTCAAGTACTTAAATCCAGCACCCTCCCACACACACACACACCCATCTACATGCAAAGCAGTCAGTACCTTGGTAGGTAGAAATAGACTGAAGTCACAGTCCACAGGAGAGGAGACATTCCTCTATGAGATGCAGAGGAATGAGGAAGAGTAACCCCATCACTTCCTCCTCACTTTCCTCCAAAATAAAATAGCAGCCCCAGTCATACTACCCAAAGCCTAAATATTGTCAAATGATGCCACTATCTGAACTGGAGCATGGAGAGGCTTTTGTGTAACTGTCTATTAACAAGAAAAGATGGAGGACTGTACATAAACTTCTGTGATGTTGGGGATGGTAAATCAGAGACATGCCTGCTTATACTCTCTGGGAACTGATGCTGCTATGGAAATTAAATACCCCTCTTCTCACCCTTTGAGTTCCTTAGGCCTGGAGATATTGTCAAGTTTTGCTATCACACGCTGGTTTGGAGAGGGCCAGAATCAATGTAACCCAAGTCAAACTCCCAGATGAATAATCAGGAGAATTCCATGATTTTTTGTTTGCTTAGAAGATTTTTTAAAAATTTATCTATCTACCTATCTATTTATTTATTTATATTTTACTTGAGAGAGAGAGAGAGTGAGAGAAAAAGAAAGAGAGATCTCCTATTTACTGATTCACTTCCCAAATGCTTGGAACAGCCAGACTGTGCCAGGCTGAGGCCAGGAGCCTGGAAATCAATACAAGTCTCCCACATGTGTGACAGGGACCTATATACTTAAGCCATCATTCTGTACTTCCCAGGGTGTGTATTAGCAAGAAGATGGCATTGGAAGTAGAACAAGACTGAAACCAAGTACTCCAGTATCGAATGTTGGTATCCCAAGTGACATCTTAACCACCATGCCAAATACCCAACCCTGTTCCATTTTGTTTGTTTGTTTTGTATAGTATATACTGGTTTTGTTATGTGCTTCTTTTGCAGGGAAAAGGTTTAGGGATTCAAACCAGAGGAATGCCTGCTCGTTGTTGCTTCCAGCCTTGGTTTTCTGACTTCCCAGGGGCTCAGCCCACAGGACCTACTGGCTCTCCTGACACTTTACTCTCGGGAAGCAGCTTTCCTGCCCTGCTACAGAAAGGTTCTGGATATTGCATGAACGCTTCAGTATCACAAGGAATTCATTATTTTCAGTGTTTATAGCCATAGAATTTTTCCTCTCTATGTTGATTTTGAAGGCAGCTTCAGAACATTGAAAAACATTTTCTGTATTCTGCTCCCCAAAAGCAGGAACAAGATATATTTCTTTTCTCACCTGGCTAGATGTAAAATGCCATCAACAGCTAGTTTTGGAGAATTACATCAGTCCCTTGGGAATGGACGTCAGAGTTTGACACTGATTGTATCAAAATTTATTTTGTGTCCACAGGAAGAACATTATCAAAATAATAAACATTTGTATTGTGGGCTAACTAAAAATAGTTTGTTGTTGTTGTTGATGATGGTTTTTGTTGTCTTTTGCTTTTAATAAGCAGAAGGTTGTATATATCCAGGCTACTAACAAGACCCTTTTTTTTGATGATGGTTTTTGTTGTCTTTTGCTTTTAATAAGCAGAAGGTTGTATATATCCAGGCTACTAACAAGACCCTTTCTGACTTCATCAGCCCTTTTCAAAAATATCCTTGTTTATTTTTCTCAGTAATCCACTCAACACCAGTAATGCTATGGAAACGTTTTTGAAAAAAAAAAAAAAACTAACAAAAGTCAATTGACAAAAGCCTAGGAAATATAATTTCAGAATGCAACACAGAGATTTGAAACTACATCCTCCAAGGCTATAAGCAGTAAAGAGAAAACCCTCTTTGTGCAAGAAAACAAGTTTACTTACATTGTTAGAGAGTCTGTTCAGTTTAGGATGCTGATACTCTCTACTCTCCATTGCCTGGGTACAAAATGCAGTATGAAATTTGCAACCTCTCATGTAAGGTTAACACATTTTAGCATCTCTTTTGCACTAAACAAGTTTTGAACACTCATCAAATCTAGAACAGTTGCTTGAGTTTGGTGTGTTAACAGCTGTGGTTGAGTTCCTGTTTTGCCTAGTAATGCTGTGCAAATCCATATGTTGTATATGTCAAAACTGAAGATAATTTTTCTTCTGATCTAATAAACAAACAAACCTTTCTCAAGGAGAATGTTCTACAGCACTGGGCCGACTGAAGCTATGTGTCTGCTGAAAAGTATTAAGATTCTGATAAAACACACCTGTGGGTTGTGACTGGCAGCATATGGCGCACATATTTATGAAACACCACCTCACAAGGAGTGTTTTATTGCCTAGGAAGAACAGAGTACATGCTGATTTACCCTGAGCAAGGAGGCACAGGATGGATTTATCTCAAGAGAGATCTTGTAAATCATTACAGCAAAGATAATTTCAATTATATGTGTAGACATTACAATGAATAACAGACTATCCTATGGCCTGAGTCAGAGACCTGGGACATAGTGTGAAGAAAAAAAAAAATCAACCCAGATGTGCTGATCCAATCAGTGCTTGAAAATTGAGGTTTGATTTTCTGAGGGCTCATCAGAGCTCTTCCCTTACCAACCTTGTCCTTCTGTAAATTACCACTGTCCACCAAGAAGTACAAGTAAGTCTGGTTCCTACCTCCTGAGTTGAAACAAATATTAAGTGGTATTGTATTGAAAATATCTATCACATAATTTATGCAATTAAATATTGAAAATAGCCTAAATGCCTAATGCAAAATTTTTCAAATTTACTGTGGTTTATCCAAAATATTATAATAAAAAGATACTTCTACCTAACAGATCACAGTACAATTCACAGTAAGTATGGGAGTCTTCAAAAAGTCTTTGGAAAAATTAAAAGATGCTTATTTTGATGCAACAAAAGTTGAAATCCATGTATAATTTTTCCTAATATACATTTTCCATGAATGTTTTGAAGATCCCTTGTATATTTAGAAACTTGTACATTAACAAAAGTTACAAAGAAACACACAAATTAATTGTTTTTGTGTCTGGGTTTTTGTTTTTGTTTTGACAGGCAGAGTTAGACAGTGAGAGAGAAAGACAGAGAGAAAGGTCTTCCTTCCATTGGTTCACCCCCAAAATGGCCACCACAGCCCACACACTATGCCAATCCAAAGCCAGGAGCCAGGTGCTTCTCCTGGTCTCCCATGCAGGTGCAGGGCCCAAGCACTTGGGCCATCCTCCACTGCACTCCCGGGCCATTTTAGAGAACTGGCCTGGAAGAGGGGCAACTGGGACAGAATCTGGTGCCCCGACTGGGACTAGAACCTGGGGTACCGGTGCCTCAGATGGAAGATTAGGCAGGTGAGCTGCTGCACTGGGTTTGTGGCTGGGTTTTAAAAGAATTTTTGAAAGAGTTTGTCCTTTGTATTTGTCATATCTATAATGATTTTATAATATTTTCAAAATAAGAAAAATATATTATTTTAAAAAGAATGACATTTGTTTTCCAGAGACAAAAAAGGTTATATTTGCAGAAATAATCCCTATGATGATGGTAGTAAGCAATCTGAATGGATTATAGCATTTAGGTAACACAACACTATGCTGGTTAAAAGACATTGTATCTGAATCTTTGCTCTACTATTTACTTTATGTAGTTTATTGACCTTGTTCCTGTTCCCTACTCTGCAAAATAGAAAAAAAATCTACCTCATCAAGCTTTTGTATAAAACAATGTTTGATATTTCTTTATATAATGCTTGTTACAAAATAGATATTCAAGAAATTTTCCACATTCAGTTTCATTGTATCATGTGAAGAGCCTGGAAAGAACATCTCTCAACTATTCTTCTCCACAATTTTGTTCCTTTTTAAAGAAAAACTATTTAAAACTTGGAAATAAGGCAAAAAAAAAAAAAAAAAGATGACAGTACTCCCGTTTGAAGCCATACAGGTATATTGTTAAACAAGACTGTGTGAGGGTTGATTTTGCTATAGGGGAAGGCAACTATGTTTCATTTTTTAATTGCCCTGATTGGAGTTTAGATAAAGCAAGGTTTTAACGTGTAGAAGATGGATAAGCTGCAAATTTATTTTGTGCAGTAGGAAATATTACCCCAAAGGTCAAGATTTGCTTATACTGCAGGACATTAATCCATTTTGAACCTAATTTTATAGGCTTTTTTTGAGCATTCTTTTAACTATATGTGTGTGTTTATATATATTTATATGTGGCTTTTTTTTTTCATTTTTTCGTTTGAACTAGGTTTGCCATCCTGCTGTTTCCCTTATTAATGAGGTAAATACATCTCAGGCATATGTTCACTATATATCTGTATGACAGCTATGTTTTTAACCTATTGAAAATTAGACTTTTACATTAATATTGGATATTTTCCAGTAAAGATTCATCCTTGTGTTAAAAAACATTAGCAGACATCCAACTTTCTAAGCATAAAATAACAAGTTTTATCACTGATGAATATCTCAGCTGAAAAGGAAGATGTTACATGAGACTGTAGGGCAGGATGCCCAGATACTTCCTGGGGAGTTGCAGCCCTCAGAATGAGATACTCAGAAAATGCATCTTGAAAAGTGATGATGGAGGTGTGCTTAGAACTACTGACTTCACAGGTATTGTACACCTGAGGGAATCTCACTCAAGCCACTGTGCTTTTGGGCCTGTCAAGAGTGCTAGGGGACAGGGACAAGAGGATATGCAAAATAAAATGTTTGGGTACAAAAGAAATGCTTTCCTACTTCAAAGTTTAATCTGGAACTCATCATGCCTCTGATATTCTCAAAGTATGGCCTAGGGATGCACATGGGTACCTAAGAACCTTTCAGGCACAAGGTCAAATAATTTTAATAAAAATGCTATGCTGGCATATACATTTTCATTGAGTTGAAATTTACACTGATAATGCAAAAGAACTGATAAGTAAAATTGTTTGTACTCTATCATGACACTAAACATACCAGCTGTCACTACATTCATCACCACAGGGACTCATGAAAAGAAAGGCAGTTCCACTTAATAATGTCCTTGATAAAGCAACAAAATTTATCAATCTCATTAAATCTCAACATTGACTATATGTGCTTTCATCTGGGAAATATGCAGAAAGCCCTCCTACTACTGAAGTTGTCTGAAGAAAAAGCACTGTGTAATTGAGTTGTAAGCTGAATTAACTGCTTTTTTTCAGGAATATTATTTTTGCCTAAAGGAATGACTGACAAACTGCAGTTATTCAAACGTGGGGATGTGACAGTAATTTCGTCAAAATGAGTGAAGCAAGACCGTCACTTCAAGAAAAACAAGCAGAGGCATTTATTATCAATTAAAAACATTTCAGCTTGCAATAGTGTTAGGATTTTAGAAAAGTTGTTTTCGCTGATGTATGGTAACTAACAGATAGACTACAAAAAATGTAATGTGTGTGAGTGAAATTTAAATCTTGATATTTGATTAATGTTTATAGCCCTTGTCTATACTCCTGTAGAACAGTGGTCATTCTACTTTTTACTTGTTGAATTCTTTTATTTAGTGAAGGATTAAGTCTGTGATTACAAATTGAAAGTATGTTATTTTCAAAAATCTAAAGAAAAGAAAGGAAGGAAAGAGGAAGAAGGGTGGGGAATATCATTATGTGCTTAAAATTGTACACATGAAATAAATGAAATCTATCTCTTTATTTATATATTAAAAAGCAAAAAAAGTATTCCCTAGTTTGAGCTGACAGCTTCCTAAAGATTTTTCTGTTGAAGTGAATAGTATATCCATTGATGCAGTTTTTCGTGCAGTATAATTAGAATCAACATAAAAGAACTAGCTACATGACTCAATGAACTATTTTTGAAATTACTTAAATATTACAAAAATTACACATAAGTAAAGGATCTATTCAAGATAGAACAGTTGATTTAAATATACAAAATATCACCTGTCATGTGTTGGTATATTATCAAAGAAAAATATCCTCAGAGAAAGACTGACAAAAGACACGGATATTCAGAAAGACAATGAGAGAGAGAGAGAGAGAGAGAGAGAATGTGTTCCCTACTCTCCAAATCCCTCAGTGTCTAAGGCTGGTCCAGGGCTAAAGCCAGAAGCCAGGAATTCAATCCAGGTCTCTCGTGTGGGTGGCAGGAACTCAACTTGAAGCATCACTTACTGCCTCCATCACTACTGTACTAATAGGAAACTGGAATCAAGAGCTGGAGATAGTTACTGAACCCTGGCATTCCAATGTGGAATGTGAATGTCTTAACCAATTGTAGCATTAGTGGCACAGAACAACACAGAGGAGCCATGTCCAAAAGTAACATTAGGGTTATCCGTTAAAATCCTCTGTGATCTGAAAAGTCTACTAATGCACTCCTCCCTTTTCTAAATACAAGTGCTCATCTTCCCATAATGCAATCAAAGCCATGTATTGCCTTAAATTGAGTGCTGTTACAGAATCCAGCTGTATTCTATTTAGCCAAAGAATTTAAAATAGTCCTAATCCTCACTATGTATTATTGGCTTAAGAAAATATATTGAGACTTCAGTAAAAATGTTATCAGTGCTAACACATAATGACCTTATATTTTAAGTTCTTAGTCATAATTTATAATATAGAAAGTATCGATGCATATGACCTTCATAACAAAAGCTCTTGGGGTTGTTCAATAATTTTTAAGAGTGTAAAGGGATCCTTAAATGAAAAAGTTTCAACAACTTTGGTATAAAATATAGAAGCAATAAATCTATCACTATAAGATAGTTAACGTAGATAATACAGAGTAAGAGGGATAAAATAATTTGTATCAATTAGACTTTTTCATCTAACAAGTTATATAATATCTTAATTCACTTAGCATGAAATATTAAGATTAGCAAATTGCACATTGCAGAGTTTAGAAATTATTTCAAGTACAAAAGTTTTGTGAAGTTTTTATAATTTAAAAAAGCAATGAAACTACCATTTGATGAATAATTTTTATTTATAAAGAGTCTGAGAAGAGTTCATAGTAAGACTCCATTTGAATAAACAGTGATTATTTTAAAAACATTTACTTTATGAGTATCCACATAAAAGACTTTGCTGTATAGCACTGTTGATATTAAATCTACTTCTATGTGTTAATCTATGACCAAATATACACATGTACCTAAATTTACACAGATGTATGCAATAGGAGGCCAAGGGGCTACATTTCATTTTCAAATGGATCCAAAATGGAAGCAACACCTTTATCAATATGGCAATACAGCATTTATAACTTCTGTCATTGAGCTCCTTTATTGACTGTGCTTAATTTTTTGTTTTGCTTTTCCCACCTGAAATTTCCATCACGGGATTAGATTTAAGTGCCAGGTGAAGCCATGAGGTGATGAAGAGACCATCAAGTAATTTTATAATTTGTTTGGAAGAGGTTCATAAAATTTCTTCCTCCAATTTCCCAATGTCCCTGAATTATAGCCTCAGGAAAAGGTCCGAAGCGCTATACATAAAGGTCTCCTGCTGAAGTTAGTTCCTTCCATACACTGGCTATCACAGTTTAAAATTGATGTTTATATGTTTTTCAAAAGTCAGGAATATAAGTTCTGAGAATCAGAATCCAATACGTTGAGCCATGATGGTTAACAGAAAAGCAGTAAAGAAAAAGCCCACATATACCAAATCTGTCTGGTAACTGAAAACGTCTTTTCTCAGTTGCAAAGTTAGTTCAGTTTTCATGACCAAGTCATTATAAAAAATGATGATGATGATGATGATGCTGGTGCTGCTGTTGATAGACAGTGATAAAAAATAAGGAAAATATGCCGGCACCGTGTCTCAACAGGCTAATCCTCCGCCTAGCGGCGCCAGCACACCAGGTTCTAGTCCCGGTCGGGGCGCCTATTCTGTCCCCATTGCCCCTCTTCCAGGCCAGCTCTCTAAAATGGCCCGGGAGTGCAGTGGAGGGTGGCCCAAGTGCTTGGGCCTTGCACCCCATGGGAGACAAGGAGAAGCACCTCGCTCCTGCCATCAGATCAGCATGGTACGCTAGCCACAGCGCGCCGGCCGCGCCAGCCATTGGAGGGTGAACCAATGGCAAAAGGAAGACCTTTCTCTCTGTCTCTCTCTCTCTCTCTCTCACTGCCCACTCTGCCTGTCAAAAAAAAAAATAAGGAAAATATAAAATTGTCTACTTTTCATTTTACCAAATAGACTTTAAAACTTTATGTACTCTATGGAACACTATAGAGCAGTAAAAAAACAATGAAATCCAGGCATTTACAACAAAATGGAGGAAGATGGAAAACATCATGCTGAGTGAAATAAGCCAGTCCCAAGGGGACAAATATCATATGTTCTCCCTGATCGATGGCAACTAAACGAGCATCTAAAATGATACCCATTGAAGTGAAATGGACACTATGAGAGACAATGACAGGATCAGCCCTTGTCTTGACTGTTAAAGAACAACTTACTATTTTATTCCTTTTACTATTTTTGTTGTTGTTGTTGTTGTTGCTCTGTTTGTTCTACATAAGACCACTGGTTGAACTCTGTAATCAATGCACAATCATTCTTAGGCGTTTAAAATTAACAGAAAAGTGATCTCTGTTAAACATAGGAGTGGGAATAAGAGAGGGAGGAGATATATAGGTTGGCACATGCTCATTTGGACTTACCTCCAATGGTGGAACTAGAAATGTGCCAGGGGATTTCAAATCAATCTTACCAAGGAGGCAGGTACCAATGCCAGCGCACTTGGTAAAGTGATAAGTATAAATACACAACCGATCAAAAAGATAGGGTATGTGTCGAAGAGATTTCACGAATAAGACTAGTATAAGCAAATAATGAAGGATAGAATTAAAAGGGAGAGAATGATACTGCGGGGGAAGCAGGGCACACAGCAGACTCATAGAATGGCAAATGCCCAAAACAGCACTCCTGCCTCAGAATCAACCCTTGGGACATTCAGATCTGGCTAAAAGGTCCATGAGAGTCTCACAGGCATGGAAAGCCATGACATGATGGCAAAAAACAATCTAAATGAAAGACCTTGGTGAACAAGACCCCAGCAGAAGGAACAGGCCACCAAGGAGAGAGGCGCCTTTCTCTAAAGGGAGGAAGGAACCTCCACTGTGACACGGCCTTGACTAAACAAGTTCAGAGTCGGTGAACTCAAGGGACTTCCATAGCCTAGACAGCTCATAGCAAGAGTCTCGCGTGATTGCTGATGTCATAAATAAGAGTGCCAATTGTTAAATCAACAACGGGAGTCACTGGGTACATGCTCCCCACGTAGGATCTCTGTCCTTAATGTGTTTTACTATGAAACTTAAAAACACTACTAGTCGAACAATACCCTATACCTTGTGCGGTTGTGTGAATGCAGCCTATTGAAATCCTTGCTTAGTATATACTAAGTTGATCTTTAGTATATGAAGGTAATTGAAAATGAAACTCGATAAAGGGCGGGATGGGAGAGGGAGAGGGGAGGGCCACGGGAGGGAGGGAGGGAGGTTGGGGGGGAAGCCACAACAATACAAAAGTTGCACTTTGTAAATTCACATTTATGAAATTAGAAAAAAATTAAAAAAATAAAATAAAGTTTAGAAACTAAAAACAAAAAAAATATAAAATTGTCTACTTTTCATTTACCAAATAGACTTTAAAACAAAAAACTCATATCTTCTATCTCTAATATTTAGCAAAACAAAAGGAATTTTAGTATCAAGAAAGAAAGATAAGAAAGATACAATTTAAAATAAAGAAGCATTTTCCTTAAAATAAGCTGGTTAACAACCTTTTTTTTTTTGACAGGCAGAGTTAGAGAGAGAGAGAGAGAGAAAGGTCTTTCTTTTCTGTTTGTTCACCCCCCAAATGGCCACTACGGCTGGCGCGCTGCAGCCGGCGCACTGTGCCAATCTGAAGCCAGGAGCCAGGTACTTCCTCCTGGTCTTCCATGTGGGTGCAGGGCCCAAGGACCTGGGCCATCCTCCACTGCACTCCTGGGCCACAGCAGAGAGTTGGACTGGAAGAGGGGCAACATGAATAGAATACGGTGCCCCAACCGGGAGTAGAACCCCGGGGTGCCGGTGCCACAGGTGGAGGATTAGCCCAGTGAGCCGCGGCACCGGCTAGTTAACAACCTTAAGCTTACTACACATATGTATATAATTTATAAGTATAGCTATGTATTATACATATGTAAATACACAGAGACACAAATAATATATACAGCACAGCGCCAGGCACTATAAAGTGTTTGATGACATGGTAACTATTATAATTAGTTTTGTCTTTAGCTATTTAGAAGAGGATGCAGTATCAGGTATAACAATAATAGAAGAGTGGTGTAATTTTAAAAATTGGACTGCTTTCCTGACTTCTTGCTTCATTTTATATTCTTTTACTTCAGAACAAATTTGAAATCATTGAAGAAAAAACATTGAAAGTCCAAGAAATGTTTGTATTGTTGTGGCTCCCCCACCCAACCTCCCTCCCTCCCACGGCCCTCCCCTCTCCCACTCCCTCTCCCACTCCCTCTCCCATCCCGTCCTTCATCGAGTTTCATTTTCAATTACTATATACTAAGGATTTCAACAGGCTGCACTCACACAACCGCAAAATACAAAAGTTGCACTTTGTAAATTCACATTTATTAAATAAGAAAAATAACTATATAACAAACAAAAAAAGAAAAAAAGAACTTAATACTTTACCCTTTTAGTATTTTTTTTATGTTCTACTTAAAACTATTGGTTGAACTCTGTAATTAATACACAATTATTCTTAGGTGTTTAATTAATGCTATAACTAGTGTAAAATACTATTTGTGGTGGTGGGTGGGTGCAAACTGTTGAAATCTTTACTTAATATATGCTAAATTGATCTTCTGTATATAAAAATAATTGAAAATTAATCTTGATGTGAATGGAAAGGGAGAGGGGGTGGGAGAGGGGAGTGTTGTGGGTGGGAGGGAAGTAATGGGTGGGGGGAGAAGCTATTGTAATCCATAAGCTGTACTTTGGAAATTCATGTTCATTAAATAAAGTTTAAAAAAATGAAAAAAAAAGAAAGTCTAAGAAATTTTCTAAAGGCTTCCAAAAGCACAGTGAAAATCTTAAAAAATGTTAAATAATATTTTCAGATACACCTGCCACTATTTAGGAGATTTTGACTTATGTCAAAGCAAGAACTCAGTTTGTATTTCCTTTAGATACTCTTGAAATACTCCCTTTCAAGAGATATTATGTCAAGCACAAAAATTTGCTCAGCAATGAAATTAGCAATAAGTAGTCAGCTGAATCATGGTGGCAATTGAGTATATAAGTAAGCTGATAAAAGGCATTTAATTAGAAAACAACCTTCCATGTAACTTCATCCCCTTCTCCCATATTCATCAGAGCCATCATCTAGTAACTATGCCTCTCTTCCAACCAAGTGCATAAAGTCCCACTGTAACTTTTTTATCTGACGACCAAGTTTGAGTCTACTAATTGACAAGATTTGGCCTAACAGATGAAGTGCATTAGTATTCTTGTTCTAGAATTATTTTCAACATGTACATGCCTAGTCAATAAGGCCTTTTACTAAAAAACACAAACAAAATGAGAGGAAAAAAATCCTTTGAGACATATTCCTTATGTGTTAAATAACTTGCTTAGGTAACTGAGGCAATGGAAACAGTTAGGATGAAGTGACCTCCAAAACCTTATAAACTAGTGAAAGTGATGGAAAATCAATTACTAACAGAATTGGTGGAAGCCAACTGGATAATGGAAGTATAAAGAAGGTGGTATGAAAACAGATGAGGGCTATCAGATCCTTCTTGGAAAAGTCATTTTGGAGGATTTTGTATAAAGCAATAACCCTCACTTGAGTCTTAAAGTATGCCAGGATATCAGAGGTTGGGAGAAGATGTATTTTTAGAGAAAGAGAGGAACATTAGTTAGTCTATTAACATATAAACCATAAGGAAAAATTCTGAGATGCAAACAGCTGGTAAGAAAATAAGTAGTGGCATTAGATAAAGCTAGAGAGGAAGGAGGAATTTCAGGCATGGAAGATTTCAGTGTGCTAAGGACAATACTAAGAAATTACAAGTTCCTCCATTATTTAAGAAAAAGGAGACGAAATGTGTTCAGGATCTTACACAATCTAAGAAAACTAAAAACAATGGCTCTTTATATTTTGTATTTGTATATACCATAAATACGTTTTGAAGGGGTGGGTGTCAGGCTGGGAAGGGCCTAGGGATGGCGCAGGCACCATGGCTGCTCCAAGCCCTGTCCCAGCACCAGACATGGGCTAAAAAAAATATATATATATATATATATAATATAAATTCACATATATCACATAATATATATTATATATTTTATATGAATGTATAACTATACAACATAATATAATGCAATATAATGAATACTTATATGTTAATGTTCTTACACATCTTTGTATTACTGTATTAATAAATACAACATTGTATTTATTATATGTAATACATTATATAGTTTACAGCAAATTATATACTATATGATATAGACTATATAGGTACTCTATAAGATATATGGTATATCTATAATATTATTCCTTTTATGTATTATAATAAAGCACATTTGTAACAAAGAAATACATATTATATAAATCAAGTTGGGAACTTTACTCATTTCTAAAGCAATTTAGCCTACATAATATAAAACTTAAACATATTTCAGAATATAGTTAATCACAAAACTAGAGAAATAGAAATTATATGCCTTCTAATTATCACTGCATCTTCTCTCTCTTGGGGTTAGAAACAAAATGATCTGTAACTATTCCCCTAGATAAGTCACTTAACATTACTGACATCAACTCTGTATTTTTAAAAATGAGGTTAGTAAGATATTCTTGCTAGAGCTGCTGTGAAGATTAAATAATCATGGTACTTATAACATTTTTAGGCACTCATCTCAAAATTCCCTCCTCTTAAATTACAACCACGTCCTTACATCTGCTCAAGTTAAAATTTCAGGTTTGTCCTTGACTCCTCTCTCTCTTTCACAGCCTGAAACTGGTCTCTGAGCAAATCCTCTCTTGAGTCCACTTTCCACTTTCTGTAATCTCACCCTTGATCACCAACTCCAGCACTGCCACTCTGATCCAAGGAAGCATCACCACTCAATTGGATAACTCAAGAAATTTCCTTACACAGCAGCCACAATAACCCTGTCAACATGTAGGTCAGATCATGTCTGTCCTCATTTCAAAATGCCCAAAGCCTGCCAATCTCACTCAAGACTAAAACCAAAGTCTCCACATTAACTCCCAAGATCCTACCATAGTCAGTAGCCTCTATTCTCTTTCATCTTCTCTCTTTTGTTCCCTCCATTTCAGTCACCATGACATGCTTGCCATTTTTCATACATGTCTAAAATTCTCATGCCTTGATCCTTTACCTGCTTTTCCTGGCTAGAAAACTCTTACCCCAGTTAACAACCAGATGTCCACCTCCTCCCTTACTTGCTCCATATATCCACTTAAATGGCACGTTATTTATGAGTCCCTCCCTGGCTATCCTATAATAAACAGCATTCTCTCTTCCAGGGCTCCCTATTCCTCTGTACCCTGTTTATTTCTCATCCAGGCCTTGTGATCACTGTCAGAGGTATTATTTGTTTCTTCCAAGTACACGGCAACTTTATCCTTCCTTGCTCCCTTTGACATTAAGTGCAAGCATATGATTTGCTCTTGCCAATGAAATGTGACATGCGTCTTTTGGCTTAAGAGCCACTGCATAATTCACCATCTCCTTTTAGGGATCATGATGCATTGGGTAATGATGAAGCCTTTATACTGAAGCCCTATGTAACTGCATTGCAGATCCTCTCTGCTAACTTGCTAAGTGTATAACATGAGTAAGAAATAAGCTTTTACTGGGCTGGGCCACTGAGATAAGGAGTTGTCTTTTACTGCAGCACAGTCCAGTTGTATCTGATGAATCTATGATCAGATATGTATTTACTTGCTCATTAGTGTATTACCTGAGCCCCTCACCAAAACATGAGTTTCTTCAAGGCAGAAACTTTTTCTACTTTGTTCACTGCTAGCACACAAGAGTTATGCCCAGCACGTAGTCCATACCCAATAACTATTGCTATAATAAATGGCTATATGGATGAAAGAAGTCTTAATATGTTCCCAGTGCTTTACAGCTATTATTTGATTCCCTCATTACCACTCTATAGGAATAGGACAATTAATATGTCTTTTTGCAGACAAGATAATTAAGACAGAGAAGGACATGGTACCTGGCACAAAATATAAAGTCAGTAAACATAATTTATGTGTCTGTCCTAAGAAATAGGATTTGAAATATAAAGGTTTTAGTGACCTCTCCTAAGAAGTGCTCAATAAAGTATGGTGAAACGATTGGATAAATGTAGTATCATAAATGAATTAAACTAAGAGGTGATTAATTTATATCTTCATTGTACTCTAGAAATGTTATATTACTTGGAGAAATTTTTATAAATTATTACAATGATACTTTATATTTGCATCAAAATTAATATTTGCCCATTATATCAGGCCCCTTGTTCATGAGTGTATGTTCCATTTCAGTCAAAGCTCTTCATAGGAAGAAGAGTAGATAGTTAATATAAAGCAATTTCAAGGGTGAAGATTTGGGAGGCAGGAGACATATCTCTAGGTTTGAGTCCCAGCTTGGAACCTATGTTAGCATAGGTAAGTTATATAATACCTCTATGTGTCCATTGTTCCCTTTAAAATAATGATATTAATTTCAGTTCACAATTGCACAGTGCAGAATAAATTATGTATGTAAAGTATTTGATGTAAAGTTGGTCAATAAAAGGTAGCTACAGGCAATAAAACAAAAACAAATGAGTAAGTGTGAATTCCTTTCCCTTATACTTCACTCTACAGCTGTCTTCCCTAAAATGTATTCTGGGAAACACCAATTCTCTGGAATTTAAATAGCTGTTAAAAGGAAAGTCATTTACTGTGGCTACTAAAGTAAACTAAATTTAGGAGAATTATAGCATGTTTCCCTCTGCTTGAATTCTGGAAACATTGCTGGATGTCCATCCCATTTGCTAGGTGTGCAATTATGAGCAATTATGACCTCTTGGCACCTTAGTTTTGTCACCTGTACAGCATACAGATTGTATGAATAAATATAAGGTGATTTTTAATATTAAATGAGATCATCTGCACATTGTGTGACCTAACAATTGGTTTTCCAAACCAAGATGCTTTTCCCCCATGTTTTAAAATGAAAACATTCAACCATACAGAGAAATGGAAAGAACTAATACATATATCCAACAGACAACCAGACAGCTCTATTATTAACATTTGGCTACACCTCATTATCACACATCTATTCATCTAGCTATCCAGTTATTTTGTTTCTGAGACACTTCTGAGAGAGAAAGAAAGCAGCATTAACATTGACACAAGAACAGAGTGGTTGTTTGGGGTCTTTCCAAGCTTACCTGGATATTTGGTCTCCCTATGTATAACTTACTTAGCATAGTGTTCAGAAAAAAATAAGTGATAATTTATGGGGTTTTTTTTTTTTTTTTTGGATAGGCAGAGTGGACAGTGAGAGAGACAGACAGAGAGAAAGGTCTTCCTTTTCCGTTTGTTCACCCCTCAATGGCCGCTGCGGCCAGTGCACCAAGCTGATCCGAAGCCAGGAGCCAGGTGTTTCTCCTGGTCTCCCATGCGGGTGCAGGGCCCAAGCACTTGGGCCATCCTCCACTGCACTCCTGGGCCACAGCAGAGAGCTGGCCTGGAAGAAGGGCAACCGGGATAGAATCTGGTGCCCTGACCGGGACTAGAACCCGGTGTGCTGGCGCCACAGGCAGAGGATTAGCCTATTGAGCCACGGCGCCGGCTAGCTAAGTTCTAAAAGTGCTGGATTAAACAAAGACATAGAATGTTTGTCCTATAGAAATAATCTTGAATAATTTTCCTGTTAATGAATTCAATGGTTGTCTGAGACTGCCTCTATATCTCTGCAATTTTTGTTTTGTAGCACTCCAAAGACCCAATTGTTACTATTGCTCACTGTGGCACCTTTGTCCTACCCTGGTATCCTAAAGAAAATTAATAAAACCTAAAGACTATCTTGACTGGGAGGCATAAGATGATATCTGTCGAGTTTGTAAATTTCGGCTTGCAAAACTTCGTTTCTGCTTGGGAAGTATCCCAACCACTCAACAACTGGCCTATCCAAATTCAGGCTCCAGCATTCAGACTCTTGTTTAATTGTTTTCAACCAAATGATTTATCATAAATATTAACAAATGGGCTCAGTAACTAGGTTTGTAAGCATCAGCCAAGTTGGCCAAGAAAAGGTAGGCTGTCAAATCAGTGATCCAGAGAAGAGCAATAAAAGCAACAACAAAATACAACCCCAATGTGTTAAGTGCTTACTGCTTGCCAAACAATGTGTTCCATACCCTACACAGAATATCTCTGGACTTAACACCAAAACTGAGTTTACATCTTTTCTAATCTGTGACTTCAGCTCTTACTAGGTCCCTTAAACAGCTCATCTATCAAACCTGGAACTGTTTGGAGGATTGAATATGATAATGTAAGTAACTGTCCTATGTAAACTACAGATTGCTATAGATTGATTACATTGTTTTATTTTGTTTACCAGTTTTCTACAGCACCCAGAAAGCTATTTATGAATTCTAGTAGTTCAGTGATAGATGCCAATTAAAAACACTAAGGTTGTAAGACCTAAGGAATTTCTACTAGGGAAGGGAAAATGTGCTTATTCATAAGAAATACTGTATAATATGATAATATAATGAAGAAACCTTCTCCATCACAGGTAGATCTTGCAAGTCATCAGCCTGAGGTTTTAGAAACTCAGGTGAGTCCTGTGATCCCCAAATTCCTCATCTTTAAAGTTAGAATACTATAACCTACATGACAGCATTGCTATGAGAATTAAACAAGACATGACATATAAAAGCAAGTTATAAATCTGAGAATCATTGCACAGCTATAAGACATAATTATTCTTTCCATGTACCTAAATATTCAGTTTCTGTAATGTTGAGAATTTTGACTGCGGAACTTTGTATAATTAACCACTTAAGCTGCTCCCAGAATGGATATATTTTATATTCCATTCAAGAAGGCAGTTCACTTAATTTTTAATAGTATGCAGCATTTCTGGACAAATCCAGACTGGAAAAAATGTAGCGTATCATAAAATGTTCTGCAAAGAGCATCCCAAAGTAATGTTTGTTGCCTGATTCTACTTGACATTACTAAGTGATGCTAGTTGGAGATGTGTCATGCCTTGGAGGGAGTGATAGAATTCTGCTGGCTAGGAGATCCTGTGTGAAGAGCAAATTAAAAATGAGAAACAGTGGATGTTTTTCTTTCAGTCCCCCACCCCATGTGCCTTTTTTAGGTTTATAAAATATGCTTTCAATGGAAATCAATCCTGCAACTCAAAATTGCAGCTCCTAGAGGACCACTCTGTAACTGTTAGCTAATAAGTATCTTTAAAGTTGTCTTATATTGACATTGTAACAAATAACACAAAGAAAGAGGGAGATAGGGAGGGAGGAAAGATGAAGAGAGAAGATAGGAGCTATAAAAAAAAAATTGTGGGACCTGTGTCATGGCATAGCAGGTTAAGCTGCCACCTGTGTTGCCAACATTCCATATGGGCACTAGTTCTTGTCCTGGTTGCTCCAATTTCGATCCAGCTCTCTGCTAATATGCCTGGGAAAACAGTTCAAGTGCTAGGGCCTCTAAAACCATGTGGGAGACCAGGAGAATGTTCCTGGCTGCTGGCTCTGGTCTAGCTCATTCCCAGCTGCTGCAGACATTTGGGGAGAGAATCAGCAGATGGAAGATCTCTCTCTCTCTCTCTCTCTCTCTCTCTCTCTCTCTGTTTCGCCCTCTCTCTGTAACTTTTCCTTTCAAATAAATAAAAATGAATCTTTTTAAACAATTTTTTGCATAAATTCAAAATAATCATCTGAACATATTATTAAAGGTCTGTCAGGATGGAAAGAATAAAGGATTCAGCACTTGAGAGTTTCATTTGAATCCGACCCTCATCTCTCAACATTGAGGCAATCTGTTACGCTCTTAATGCTCACCCTCAACTACAGGAGGTATAGAAGCTATGGGGTTTGAAACATGGTTCATACCTTGAAGGACCTCACAGTCTCAGAGAAGAAATGAGATATCTGCTCAAGTGACTTTAGAGCAAGGAGACGATGCAAGTGCCACTGTGAATGAGGCAGCACTGAAGTTTGAGAACTCAGACTGTAAGGTACCTCAAAGTCTGGCGCAGTAAGGGTCTTTAGCTGGGTGGAGAGTAGAGGCTTGGAGTTATAAATGAGGATTGGGAATGTTAGAATGGAATACAGTACGAGCCAGAGGTAGAGTGAAGAGTGAAAACAGGAGGTCAGGCACTTCCTACTGGAAAGTGATGAGTGAAGATGTCTTATAAGGCTTTAAATGGCAAACTTAGGGATTTGAGGCTTTAGTACGTGACAAAACCAGTGAGAGTTGCCTAGTGTAGGATATAATATATATTTTTAAAAAAGTTTTAGTAATCTAAGCTGAACCTAAAGGTATTAAGAGAGTTGGGGTGAAGACATCAAGACACTATTCAAGGAATATTTCAATAATCTTCATTTGGGATGGGCGTTTGTCATAGCAGTTAAGAAGCCAGTTAAGATGCTCACATTCTTCATCAGAGTACATGCAATCCTGGTTCTGGCCCAACTCTAGCTCCCTGCTAAGACAGACCATGGGAGGAACTGATGATGGTTCAAGTAACTAGGAGAGTCTTTTTTTAAAAAGATTTATTTTTTTGACACTCTTGTTTATGGCGTCAGTAATCTCCCTAGGCTCCAGTCATGAGTTGCCAAGGCTATGGAAGCCTTTAGGGTTTGCCAACTTCGATCTTATTCTGACAGGGTCATAGTCAAAGTGGAAGTTCTCTCCTCCCTTCAGAGAAAGGTACCTCTTTCTTTGATGGCCCCGTTATTTCCACTGGGATCTCAGGAGTCACTGTGTACTTATGTCTCATGTGGGATCTGTCCTTAATGTGTTGTCCAATGTGAAGTAATGCTATAACTAGTACTGAAACAGTATTTTTACACTTCGTGTTTCTGTGTGGGTGCAAACTGATGAAATCTTTACTTAGTATATACTGAATCGATCTTCTGTATATAAAGATAATCAAGGCCGGCACCACGACTCAATAGGCTTATCCTCCACCTTGCAGCACCGGCACACAGGGTTCTAGTCCCGGTCAGGGCGCAGGATTCTGTCCCGGTTGCCCCTCTTCCAGGCCAGCTCTCTGCTGTGGCCCAGGAATGCAGTGCAGGATGGTTCAAGTGCTCGGGCCCTGCACCCCATGGGAGACCAGGAGAAGCAGCTGGCTTCTGCCTTCGGATCAGTACAGTGCACTGGTTGCAGCGCACTGGCTGTTGCGGCCATTGGAGGGTGAACCAACGGCAAAAAGGAAGACCTTTCTCTCTGTCTCTCTCACTATCCACTCTGCCTGTCAAAAAAAAAAAAAAAAAAGATAATTAAGAATGAAAAAAAAACTTGGTTTTAAATTGGAAATTGCATAGAAAATTAATCAATTTTTAAACAATATCATGTAGGATCTCTGTCCTTAATGTGCTGTACATTGTGATTTAATGCTATAACTAGTACTCCAACAGTATTTTTCACTTTGTGTTGCTATGTGGGTGCAAACTGTTGAAATCTTTACTTAATATATACTAAACTGATCTTCTGTACATAAAGAGAATTGAAAATGAATCTTGATGTGAATGGAAGGGGAGAGGGAGTGGGAAAGGGGAGGGTTGCGGGTGGGAGGGAAGTTATTGGGAGGGGGGGAAGCCATTGTAATCCATAAGCTGTACTTTGGAAATTTATATTCATTAAATAAAAGTTTAAAAAAATCTTATGAATATAAATTTCCAAAGTACAACTTTTGGATTATAGGGGCTTTTCCTCCCATAAACTCCCTCCCACCTGCAACCATCACATCACCCACCAGGAGATTCTTGCCACCCATGTGGAAGACTTGGATTGAGTTCCCAGCTCCTGGATGTGGCTATTCATTGTGGGCATTTGGGAAACAAACCAACAGCTTGAGTTTCTCCATCTCTGTGTGTGTGCATGCGTGTGTGTGCATGCGTGTGTGTCTGTGTGCATAGGTGGGTGTATCTTTTTACTTCTCAAAAAATAACAATTAAATTACCACAATTAAATAAAAATTAAACCTCATCTTACTTGTAGCAGTTCAGTCAATATCTTTCTTGATATGACTTATCTCTTTCTTCATTTGGCTAACAGGACAATATGATCCAGTATTCCTCCTACCACATAAGGTCCTCTGATTTGCTAGTTACCCTAATGTCTCCACAGCCTCAACCTGAGAATGCTTTGGGGCCCAGCCAGTGCATTTCTTCATTCATATGGTCACATTAACTCCCTTCTTTCCCCCAGTCTCACAGCTTTTAATGCTTTAAAAATGCTGATGACTCCCAAACTTAAATTTTCCAACAGAATTTAACTCTTGAACTCCATATTGCTATAAATAGCTGTTTACTCAAATATTTCTAAGAAGAATTTCAAACACAAGTGCCTCAAACATGCTCCTCTGACAATATGGCAACATCATTTTTTCAGGTACTTAGACTATACTTCTCTCTCTCTCCCTCTTTTTAAAGGGTGGAAGGTATTTATTTGAAAGTCAGAGTTACACAGATAGAGGAAGGGACAGAGAGACAGATATCTTCCACCTGCTAGTTCCCTCCCCAAATGGCCACAATGGTCAAGGTTGGATCCAGACTGAAACCAGGAGCCAGGAGCTTCATCTGGGTCTCCCCTATGGTTGCAGAGGCCCATGTACTAGGGCCATCATCTGCTATTTTTCCCAGGCCATTGACAGGAAGCTGTACTGTCAGTGGAACATGCAAGACTCCAGTGGGTACCCTTAAGGGACACTGGCATTGCAGGTGGTGGCTTTACCTGCTATGCCACAATTCTGGCCCCAACTTTGGTTCTTATGCCAAGTGAGATAAATGATCATAGGAACATTTTGAGAACAGGAAATACATGATATAGCTTGTATCTTAACAGAATTATACTGGTGTATCAGACTCTAAAAGGCAAGTAAAGAAATAATGAAGTCACTCCTCTTGCAGTGACATGATTGGGAAATGAGAGTGGGTTGACCCTGAGTACTAGTGGAAGTTGTGTGAAGTGTGAGGGTCTTGCATTTATTTTGCAGGAAAAGTTAAGAGGATTTGCTTATGGATTGCCCTGGCTGTGAGAAAAAAAAAAAAAGTCCCAGCTGTTCCACTTCCCAGTTTCCTGCTATTGGCTTGGGAAAAGCAATAGAAGATGGCCCAGATTTTTGGGCCCTGCCACCTACATGAGAAGCCTTAAAGAAGCTTCTGGGTCATTGCTCTGGCCTGGTCCAGCCCTGGCCATTGTGGCCATCTAGAGGCGTGAACCAGTGGATGGAAGATCTCTCTGTCTCTCCTTCTTTCTCTGTAACTCTGACTTTCAAATAAATAAATCTTGAAAAAAAAAATTAGAGCCTTCACCAACAGAATCCCCTATTCACCTTGCACCCCTGACTTTATTTTTCCCCATGGTTCTTGACCCACACAATATGCCCTTTCTAAATATTTATTGTTTTATCTATTTTATGAGTTTACACTAGAAGGTAAGCTGTATGAGGACAAGAACATATCAGGGTCACATTTCTGGTCATTGTTTTCCCAGTTTTATACAAGAGTGATCTTAAAAACAACTTAAATTCTTGTTCAGAGAATGAAAATCTAATCAATAAGGATTTGAATTGCAGTGTCAACAATGATTTGAAAAGAATGGAAGAAGAATTTGAACAGAAAAGAGAAACAAAAAATAATATTAGAATACTGCATGGCCTGCTGGAAATAAGGGGTGAAGGAGAAGAAAGAAGGCTGAGGTTTTCACAGGAGTAGCTGCTTTTCCTTCACACTTTTTACTACACATCATAAAACTCCCATTCACACAGGCATCCCCCTTCCCTAAAGTAAAAGTGATGAAGAGAAGAAAACCTCCTTTGGTCAAGGAAAGATCTCCTTTATCTCCTTTCAAAAGGTGAAAACATGTTATAGAAGAGTAGCTCAGCACTTCTCAATTTCAAAAAAGCTCTCTATATTTTTGCAAGACAAAATTAATCATTTTTAAAAATCTGAATGCTGAATGACCTTTATCTACACTTAATGCATGCTTGGAGAATGGACCAGCACTAAAACACATACAGAAAATTAAGAATTCAGGCTAAATTACTACCTCAAATATCTATGATTCCAATTACTTTGATCATTTAACAAATAACAGCATTTTTCCACATGATGTCATATACTATTAAATTAGCTGCTTATAAAGCATTTTGGTAATATCTAAAATTTATTCTAAATAAAAGACACTAATGAATTATAATGTGTATAATAATCATAAAGAGAACTCAAAGAATGTGTATTTATTAATTGAAAAGTATATAGTCTCTTGCCCTCAAGAAACCTCCAATCTAATGGGGAGGGCGAGAGTAGCACACTGGAAAAAACCTTCAGACAAATCTGAAATATTACTCAATCAAATTACAAAAACATGAAAACCAAGTTGTATAGCCATTGTGTTCAGGAAAATAATAATGTAAGCAGAAAGGATTAATTCAGATAATGTTATAAACCAACCTCTTTGGGGAGAAAAAGATAGAGGAGGGGAGTTAGGAATTGATAATGTGGCAGAAGGGAGAGGAGGGCTAAGATAAGAACATTCTAGACACCAAGATCATCAAGCAAAGGGCAGATCACAGACAGCACAATGGACTAACACAGCTCTTCCCCAAGTACAAAGAAGAATACACTCTCCCAGAAGACACAATAGCCAACACTTACTTGAGAAACAGCCTCTGGATCCTCAAGTCTTGACAATACTACCGTGGTAGAGTAGATGAAAATCAACTCTTTTTTATTTCTCCAGGTCAAAGAAAAGAGCCAGAACCACAGAGAGAGAGAAGGAGATGCTCTGTGAAAGCCTCCTGCAAACTAAAGGAAATGAAGTCATTGAGGAGGGAGAAAACGGAATACTTCTAAATCTTGACTTTGCTCAGCAAAGCACCTTGCTTTCATAAAAATGAAATCTTCACAAGTTATACATATTTAATTTACTGATTCAAAGATGAGTCAGAAGAGGAAAACAATAGTTGTGAACATTTCAGTGGTGGAGAAAGATGTTTTCTAAAGTGTTCCCAAGCCTTTCCGAGGTCAGGCTCATTCCGAGATTGCAGTAACGCATAGGATTTGTATTCACAGATGTGGCTTGATGAGACCAATGTAATCATAATTCTTATGTAGTAGAGGTCATTAATCAATAGGAAGGGATATAAAAAGTCACACTCTTCCCTCCCTGTGCCAGGAAAGAGGATGGCAGACCATTTCCGGATATATGCCACAGCCGGCAGAGTGACTCATCCTGTGCCAAAATACCACAGGGACGTGAAGGGGAAAGGAAGAAATGAAGACTGTGACAGGCCAAGAAAGCAGTGGCCACTAGTCGATCTGACACAAGCCTTTCTAACAGTTACAATAATACAGTTTTGCTGAATCAGAGGCCTTTTGAGCTGTCAGAGGCATGTAGTCTGAACTCTTCATCTCCTCCTCCCAGAGGAGGATAGGATATGTGTGGTTCAAGGTCAGAAAACCAGTGAATGGTAGAGCTCACACATAATGCCAAGAATTCCCAAACATGTCCCTTGGGTCGTACTATTTTTCATAACAAGGAAACATCCCAACCAACAGCATTTGAAAACCATCTTGATGTTGATTGTTGGAACTCAACCAACATGGTGTGTGGCGGGAGTCTGGGGAGCAGCAATGAAACATTAAGAGGACTGAAGTCCGGAGTGTTGGTGATGATAGTTCCCAGGATAGCCCTCAAAAGCTTATTTAATTCATAATCTATTTCAATAACCATCCTGCAAATAAAATCTCATAACAACTTTTTTAACATTTCTTTAAAATAATGCAATTGGCATGCCAGTGCACAAATCTGGCATACACATGATACCCTGAACACAGTGCCAATGACCCTGGGCAGACCGCCGTAGATGGAGAAAGGGCAGAGGAGATTGTCATGTATGTCAGCAACTTGTTAACTGTACCAATAACAAGAGAGGCAGGTCTTTCATTCAGTCACCTTAGTTTTCCTGATAAGAGTGCTAAAGGATAGCCCACCAGAGGGTAGAGCCTGGCTCTACCAGGCCCCATCTAGATGTAGGCTTCATTAGTCAGTCTTGTTCTTGAGACCCAGGTATTTGACTGACCTACTGCATGAGCTTTTCACTGAACCAGTTTCTTTCACAAATTCCAACTTATAAAAGGCTGGCAGCTGTTAAATGGCTAGGGAGGATTGAGAATAATTGTGCTAACAAAAACAATAGATAAATATTATTGCCTATATGCTACTATGTGCTGACAGTAAGCCCATTTTATACACAATACCAATAATCTCCACAACACTTTTAGGTTGATGATAATGTCCTCATTTTATGGCTGATACTAAGACTCGCGTCAGTAAAGTAATTTATCTCTCAGAGCTAATAAGTAAGAAAGTTAGCTTTCTGACTCAGGACCATCTGACTCAAAAGCCTAGTTTTTGAACATGTCATAAAATAAGGCCACTCAGGCCATATGGGATACTCTCCTGGCATAATTAGCAGAGGATACTAGTGCAATGCCACAACCTCCATTTATACGCATGTGCCAATGAACTAGGATGCAGCAAGGCTAGCACCGATTTATTTTCATTCTTACAGTCATTTATCAAGTGACTATAAGAAATCGCAAATTGTAGAAGGTGCTAAAAGAACAAGATGGGCAAATTTCTGCCCTCGTAAAGTTTCAGAATTATACCTTGGCTATTCTTACCCATCACCACTTTCAACAAGAACATATATGGCTGGCGCCGTGGCTCAATAGGCTACTCCTTTGCCTTGTGGCGCCAGCACACCGGGTTCTAGTCCCGGTCGGGGCGCCGGATTCTGTCCCGGTTGCCCCTCTTCCACGCCAGCTCTCTGCTGTGGCCAGGGAGTGCAGTGGAGGATGGCCCAAGTGCTTGGGCCCTGCACCCCATGGGAGACCAAGATAAGCACCTGGCTCCTGCCTTCGGATCAGCATGATGTGCTGGCCACAGCACATCAGCCATGGCGGCCACTGGAGGGTGAACCAACAGCAAAGGAAGACCTTTCTCTCTGTCTTTCTCTCTCACTGTCCACTCAGCCTATCAAAAAAAAAAAAAAAAAAAAAAAGAACATATACACCATGAATTTGTGTGTGCATGTGTGTGTTAATTTAAAGCAAAATATACTCAGGACTTTTCTACTTTAAAAACCTATTGTCAGGGAGAACATGTGATATTTGTCCCTTTGGGACTGGCTTAATTCACTCAGCATGATGTTTTCCAGATTCCTCCATTTTGTTGCAAATGACCAGATTTCATTGTTTTTGACTGCTGTATAGTATTTTATGGAGTACATGTCCCATAATTTCTTTATCCAGTCTACTTTGATGGGCATTTGTGTTGATTCCAGGTCTTAGCTAATGTGAATTGAGCTGCAATAAACATTAAGGTGCAGACAGCTTTTTTGTTTGCCAGTTTAATTTCCTTTGGGTAAATTCCAAGGAGTGGGATGGCTAGGTTCTATGGTAGGGTTATATTCAGGTTTCCCTCGTATTCAAGGGACAAATATCATATGTTCTCCCTGATCGGTGACAACTAACCAAGCACCAAAAAGGAAACCTGTTGAAGTGAAATGGACACCATGAGAAACAGTGACTTGATTAGCCCTTGTCCTGACTATTGATGTAGAATTTAATACTTTATCCCTTTTAGTATTTTTTTGTTCTAGTTGATACTATTGGTTGAACTCTGTAATTAACACACAATTATTCTTAGGTGTTTAAATTTAACTGAAAAGTGATCAATGTTAACTATAACAGTGGGACTAAGAGAGGGAGGAGATGTACAATTTGGGACGTGCTCAATTGACTTGCCCCAAATGGGGGAGTTAGAAACGTGCCAGGGGATTCCAATACAATCCCATCAAGATTACATGTACCAATGCCATCTCACTAGTCTAAGTGATCAATTTCAGTTCACAATTGATCATAATGATAGGATTAAGAGTCAAAGGGATCACACAAACAAGACTAGTGTCTGCTAATACTAACTGATAGAATCAAAAAGGGAGAGAAGGATCCAACATGGGAAGCGGGATACACAGCAGACTCATAGAATGGCAGATGTCCTAAATAGCACTCTGGCCTCAGAATCAGCCCTTAAGGCATTCGGATCTGGCTGAAGAGCCCACGAGAGTATTTTAGGCATGGAAAGCCTAGACACTCTGGCAAAAAAAAAAAAAAAAAAAAAAAAAGGAAAAGAAAAAAGAAAAAGAAACTACATGAAAGATCTCTGCGAGTGAGATCCCAGTAGAAAGCACAGGCCATCAAAGAAGGAGGTACCCTTCTCTGAGGGGATGAGAAAACTTCCACTTTGACTATGACCCTGTCTAAATAAGATCAAAGTTGGTGAACTCAAAAGGCTTCCATAGCTTTGGCAACTCATGACTAGAGCCTAGGGTGAATACTGATGCCATAAACAAGAGTGTCAAATTGTTAAGTCAACAACAGGAGTCACTGTGTACTTACTCCTCATGTAGGATCTCTGTCCTTAATGTGTTGTTCAATCTGAATTAATGCTATAACTAGTACTGAAACAGCATTTTACACTTTATGTTCTGTGTGGGTGCAAACTGATGAAATCTTTACTTAATATATACTAAATCGATTAAAAAAAACCTATTGTCAATGTGTTATCTTAGGTCTTTATTATCTTTTCTTAGTTTTAGGACATTAATTAATATTGGATTTTCAGAATCACAGCAAATGCATGATAATAACTACAACAAAATTCTCATGAAATTGTGATATTAATACTCTCTCTTTCTCAGTTTTTGAGATAACATATTTTTAATTTACATTAAAGTCAAAGGCTTACTGCTTCACTAAAGAAAGAATCCAACAAATAAAAAGTAAAAAGACCCAGGTTCATACGCCATGTTCTGAACTGATCTCTTGATCAGCACTTTCCCTTTTCCCTGTAGCTTATCATATTTACTGCTGTGGAATTTATTCCCCTGAGTCACTGCTCCTTGTGAACCTGATTTACAAATGGACAAAACTAGAGATTAGAGAATTTCAGAAGATAGAGTACCACAACCTCTGATTCTGCATGCATGCTCTTCCTCCCACTCTCTGTCAATCTTGTGGAAGCTGAGCGTGAATGGCGATGAAACCAACAGTTCATCTTATCTTAGAGGAGCTGTGTGAATGAAAGAGTCCATGTGTAGCTGAGTGGAGGAGATCCATCTATGCCTATGCTGTCTAAATAGGCCTACTAAATAGCAGAAAGATAGAAGTGTCTTGAAGCAATCAAGAAGGGACAATGGTCAGAGCCCTCTCAGAGAATAGAGAACTTAAGATGGCAGCTAAAACCTGGCTCTGAAAGAACAGTGAACACATATATGTTAGCAAGATGACAGACCTTCTTTCAGAGACTCCAAATCCTGCCTCACAAGCTTCTTGTCTAGAAAAAAAAAAAAAAATCTACTAGGGCCTTACTAGTCCCTGAAGTCAAGATTTACATCTCTGAACTACATATTGAGTGCTGAAAACAACTTCTCTGTAGCTTCTGGTGTTTGTTTGCTTCTTCTTTAACTGTGGTATTATCTGGACCACCCTGTGACTGAGGACTCCATCTTTCACTCTTTAGGATCTCCATGATAACAAGGTTCCACATAGCGATTGGAGATTCTCACTAAGTATTTGTTTCCTGGCTTACATATCTATCTACTCACCAATCAACATCTGAAGCCAGATTATGCTTTGGATAGAAATACCAGGGTTGGTATAACAGTGATGATACAAAAATTCACCCAACTTATTTAATGATCATATTTTTGACAGCATACTAGAAAAGTCATCACAAAACAGAACTTGGTGGAGACCAAGTAGAAAACAATTCTCACAAAGACCATGTGCCACAACCTCTGATTACTGCAAAGGCAGAGGATATCAGGGTTTTAAACATTTTTGTTCAGTATTATGTAAAATAAGTGTGGATATTTATTTCCCAGATTCAGAAGCTTAGCACCAGCAAATAAGAAGTGAGACAGGGGTGAGTGGTATTAGGGAAGTGAAAATGAAGACTTAACAGGTGAAAAGGAAAATATAGTGGTAAAATTACCAGAGATGTAAGCATTATAAAAAATAACTTTAAAAAATACCATTCAGGCCAGCGCTGCGGCTCACTAGGGTAATCCTCCACCTGCAGCGCTGGCACCCCGGGTTCTAGTCCCAGTCAGGGAGCCGGATTCTGTCCCGGTTGCTCCTCTTCCAATCCAGCTCTCTGCTGTGGCCCCAGAAGGCGGTGGAGGATGGCCCAGGTCCATGGGCCCTGCACCCACATGGGAGACCAGGAGAAATCACCTGGCTTCTGTCTTCGGGTCGGCGCAGAGTGCCAGCAGCAATGCACCAGCCAGCCACAGCGGCCACTTGGGGGGTGAACCAACAAAAAGGAAGACCTTTCTCTCTGTCTCTCTCTCTCTCTCACTAACTCTGCCTGTCAAAAAAGAAATACCATTCATTCCTGAGACTATTTATTTATATTGGTATACTTCTGTCCCACTTAATAATACTTGTAAATGCTATATCTTTGTACAGTGAATTTATAAAGTTATGATTTTAAACAGTGTCATGGGGCCTTAAAGATCTGTTTAAATCAGCTCATCATATAAGTGGGAAAAAAATCCAACATCATTCTGCTAGTTAGCAAATTCAATAAACTATTATTACCAAATGCACTAAACATTGGTGTACATGTCAGATAGAAAGACATGCAGATTTTTTAAATGGAATGCTATCTTTGTCTTTAAGGACCTCATATTTGTTCAGCTGAAAGTTATAATACTAGACAACCCTCTGACTAATATTTCTGTTTCAGCATGAGTAAAGAAGATGACACAACAAAGGAAATGGTACAAAGGAAAGGGATCACGAAGACACCAACAAATCTAAATTTCATGCAAAGCAAATGTGATCAACATCTTCAGCACTTCATTAATCCTGTCTACTGATTCTAACCCAAAAGAAGGGGTTGGTGTGGTTAACATGCTTCATGTCGATTTAGTGATCCATTACTCCACATGATCATTAGGATTTTTTTTAAGAATGCACAACCACACCTTAAGTAATCCACTTTGGAGTTCTGCTGGTATTTAATGTAACATTATTTTATTTACATTTTCAAAATATATTTTTTTCTTCATTGAAAGAATACAAAATTTCAATGAGTGAATGATGTACCCAACAAAGGGTTAAATGTTACTTTTGCCCTCCCCCAACAAAATAGAAATGTTCTGTCACCGACTACCAGCAGGGGGCAGCAAATAGCAGGATGTACTCTTGAATGAAGGATGGGTAGAGATATGGGGTCCCCAGAAAACTAATGCTATCTCATTGCAGAGTGATATGGCAAAGATAAAAAACAAAACAAAACAAAACAAAAAAAACCAGGGAGTTAAAGGATGTGCTCCAAAGTAATAACTTTTTAGTAGTAACACTAGAAAGATAAAATTATACTTATTACATTTTAAGCAAATATTTTAGAAATATTTTCATTAACAGGACTTAAACTTTGTATAAAAATTAATGACTTTGGGGCCGGCGCTGTGGCTCAATAGGCTAATCCTCTACCTTGCAGCGCCGGCACACAGGGTTCTAGTCCCAGTCGGGGCGCAGGATTCTGTCCAGGTTGCCCCTCTTCCAGGCCAGCTCTCTGCTATGGCCCGGGAGTGCAGTGGAGGATCGCCCAAGTGCTTGGGCTCTGCACCCCATGGGAGACCAGGAGAAGCAGCTGGCTCCTGCCTTCGGATCAGCACGGTGCGCTGGCTGCAGCGCGCCGGCTGGGGCGGCCATTGGAGGGTGAACCAATGGCAAAGGAAGACCTTTCTCTCTGTCTCTCTCTCACTGTCCACTCTGCCTGTCAAAAAAAAATAATAATAATGACTTTGAATGATGAATCTTCTTGCATTCCAGAAAACTCACTTTTCTTGAATACATCAAATGCCAAGATTACTATTTAAGTGAGGTTTCACTGAACTAACATTCTAAATGTGTGTATACAAGTTTGTATGTACCTATATAGTGGAGGAAAAGAGGAGCAGTAAGAGGCAGAAGCGAAGCATGACAAAGAAGAGATCAGGGAGGGAGGGATAGCAAGAGTTAGAGAGCAAGAGAGTGAGAGAGAGAGAGATCCTTTTGAAATAACAGAGCTAAAGATCAGATCTACCTCAAACCTATTTTCTTAGTTTTTCATAGTTGCCTTAAAAAATAAGTCCTTCTTAATCTAAATTTATACATATTTCATCTGAACTCTAAGGTGAATGTCTAAAAAATTTCATGTGAATTGATTCATTTCCATTTTCAGCTACATCAGGATGAATAAAATAAAATGATTTTCCATTCCCAAAACAGTCTGCAATGATTTTGCTCTCCATTCTCCTAACTCAACATATACACAAGGCTAGAAAGTTCATATCTGGAAGGATCTTTGCTCTCCTGGAAGCAAGGAAATCATGCCAAATATTTGGGAAAATACGGGATATGAATATTTAACACGACTGATGCCCAACGTTCTAGGCCCCTACACAGGTAGAACACTATCTTCTTGGTGTCGTGGGACAGTTTGTGAAGTCAGTTCTGCTGAGACGTTCCGTGGTTAGGGTGTCGGCTATTCCAGTAAAGTGCTACTAAAAGAGAAGGACAGAGATATTAAAAACACATAATTTTAGGGAGGGCTGTCAATTGTGGACTTGCTGTGATAAATTGCCTTCATTCGGTTTCCTGAAATTATGAAAGCAAAAACATCTTGGTCATTAAAGATTTAGGGAGTTGTGGGAAAGGAACAGAGGTGAGAGGGAATCTGAAGTTGTTCAAAATAAATCCTCAAATTGCCTTTCCAGTCTTGTCTCCCACCTCTTGCCCACACACTCTATGTTCCAGCCACCAAATGTGGTCTTCCCAGCTATCTTGAGCCTCCCAATATCTCTGACTTTGCTCTTATCTTAGTATGCAATGCTCCTGCACACAACATACTTCAGTGTTTTATCTGGAAATGCCTATTTGTATTTCAAGACCTAGTCTAAAAGTCACCTTTACAGAAAGAATTTCTTGATTGATCTATGGCAGAAATAATCACAACACTCTAACATGCCAGTATTCTAATATTATAAAACCTAAAAGAGGTTATTAAGATGATCTAGACATGTTGTCTCACCCTGACTTTGTCCCAGAAATCTCTGTATCATCAGTATTGTATCATGTGGTTGGTCACACAATGGGTACTTAGAGACTTTTTTTTAAATTCATGATTACCTGATGGTCTACTAATTCCTTAGAATAAGCAAATAGCAATGCACATTTCATCAACAATAATTTCCAAACATGGTTGGTAAGATTGTATTTTTAATATAATAAGAACAATATTCAGTATTTAGAGCATCACATATGGGTGCTATTTCAAGTCCCAGATGCTATACTTCCAATCTAGCTCCCTGCTGAGGGCCTGAGAAAGCAGTAGAAGATGTCCCAAGTACTTGGACCCCAGAACCTGCATGGGAGACCCGGAACAAACTCCTGGCTCCTAACTTCAGATCAGCCCAGTTCTGGTATTGTGGCCATTTGGGGAGTGAACCAGCAGATGGAAGGTCTCTCTCTGTCTCTCCCTCTGTGTGTAACTCCGGCTCTCAAATAAATAAATAAATCTTTAAAAAAATAGATTCGGTCATGTTCTTCAAAAGTAGGCAATTGTGTTTTGGTATTTGGACATCTGAGGTGACCATACTTAGCCAAGATGGAAAGTTAGCTGTGGATGGGATCATCATCAGAGAAGAAGGGTGGCAACTGATTTTCCGAGAGGGTCTTGAATCTTTATCCTTCTAATTATATGAAGTTCTTGTGTCACTGTGTACTCCCCTGTCCCTAAATAAATAAGTTCATTCACCATATTTTCTTGTCTCTATCTTTATACCCTTAATTCTTCACTAACTTGCCAGTTTGCCCTTCTTCTCCCCTTCCAGACTTAATCTAGCACATATTAGGGGTTCTATAAATAACTGCTAAAGGAATTGAGAAGGGGGAAGATTTTTATCATGATCTTTGCACAAAAGAGCAGGGAATCAAGCTTTGGAAAACATTTTTATTATTATCAGGCAAAGCCTTAAAATTTACTGGTAGGATGTGGTCTAACAACTGGCAAGTCCTCAAAGAGTAATAGGTTTGATCCTGAAAATGTAGCATTGTCCAAAATAAACTATGTCTAACCAAGTAGCATGATAGAGTGAATACTTCACATAAAAATGAACTTTTGCAAGTTGTTACCAACTCTGAGCCTCCATGTTCTCATATGCTCAGAAAGAAGTGACAATACGACCATTTCATAGTTTCATTGTGAATTAACTGAGATAACGTGTTTAGTGAGTGAGTGGCACACTGCTTAGAATACAGTGAGCACTTACATATTGGCTAGTCCTAAAACAACAACAGCAATAATAAAACTCAGTTCTGAAAAATGCCTGTAATAGCTGCCCTATCCTGAAAAACAGGGTTTAATTGTTTTCATTAAAGGCCAGGTACACCCTTCCATTTAAAGAGAGGGTAAATTTAGATATTTTCAAAACTTCCCTTGAGGCAAGGATTATGAACCCATAAATTGAATTTGGGTTTCACCATCTATGGTGAAATTTTACAACTTCTCTTGAACTTGTTTGTGTACAGATGCCCCTCAATGGAGTTATGTCTCAAGGAATCCTCACTATCTGAAAATATAATGTGCTGGAAATGAATTTAACACATCTAACCAAGAGAATATCATAGTTTAGCAGTACCATACACTATAGAGTATTTGTCGGTTACCCATTTTTATGGCTGATTGGAAGTTGCCCAGCCTCACCAGAGAGCAGCAAATATTGTTAGCCTATAGAAAATCAAAAATCAAAATTCAAGTAAAGTTTTTACTGAGTTACTTTCTTATCATCATAAAGTTGAAGTCATTTTTAAATCAGAGATCATCTGTAAGAAACTGATTCTTCTTTAGTAAATTCTCATACTAAAGAAAACCTAAACAAATGTACCCAAGCAGACAAACAATATTACAGGTTCTCCTTTGATGTGGTTATAAATATATCATACAGGAAAAGACAAATAAACAATGGCTTATCTAGATGAATGTATCACTTAAGATGATATTCAGGGGCCAGCACCATGGCACAGGTTAATCCTCTGCCTGCAGCACTGGCATCCCATATGGGCACCAGTTCTAGGCCTGGCTGCTCCTCTTCCAATCCAGCTCTCTGCTGTGGCCTGGGAAAGCAGTAGAAGATGGCCCAAGTACTTGGGCCCCTGCACCCACGTGGGAGACCTGGAAGAGGCTCCTGGCTATTGGCTTTGGATCCGCGCAGCTCCAGCTGTTACAGCCATTTGGGGATTGAACCAACGGATGGAAGACATTTCTCTGTTTCTCCCTCTCACTATCTGTAACTCTACCTCTCAAATAAATAAATAAATCTTTAAAAAAAAAAAGATGATATTCAACTAAGTGCAAAAAAGACCTGATTGTGGCAGTCCAAACAAATCAGATCTAGCAATGGAAAATATGAAGTAAGCAATCTAGGGCCTGTGGGACTCTTTGAAGACTTAACCAAGCATTCAGGCCCATTCTAGCATGCTCCACCAGCCAAAACATTTGACTTTTGTTCTCACTATGCAAGATGGCAATATCTCCAGGCATTTCTCAAGCATTCAAGGTAGAAGCAGGAAAGACTGTAAAGGGATGAAGGAAAAAGCTACTTGCCAGATGACATTGTCCCTTTGTGTCAGAAATATAATTACATGAACAGAAATTTCCCTACTCTCACTAGAATTTTGTGTGCATTTCATTCAGAGAACATTCAGATAGCAATCCCTGGCTACAAGCAATCAGTGGTGGTTAACATTTTTAAATGGGCACATTGACATCTTTTACAAAAAAAAAAAGAGTTCTGATAATAGTATCAGACAAATTTAAGAATCATACTCATCTATTTGTTCCTGTAGGAAGGAAAAATCACTATGGTGTGTTACTTGTGAAGTTTCCCTAGGAACCCCAATAATGCCACACTTCTGTTCAAAACAGAAGGACTCAACAATGCCTTTCCCCTATCTTTACATTCATAATAGTTCCCTCTTCCCTCCAGGAAGGTGTTTCCCGTTCATATTTTCCACCAAAATCCTTTTCAAGCATCAAGAGCCAAATCAAAACCCATTCTGAGCTGTCTGCAAACACCTTACCTCACTTTATTAACAGGGTTAGAATAAAGCTTCTTGTCCTCTCCAGATGCTCCAAAAGAACAAACTACCTCAAGATTTTATTATACTCATTTGTTCATAATTATCAATACCTAATATTTCTTGAGGCACTAAATTCCATGGCCATATGTTTCATATGCATTATTTGATCTCTACCATAATAATCAGGACTTCTAAATTCATTATATCACTATTCACAATGTCCAAGAAGTAGAAAAGACCTAATTGTCCATCATCAGATGAATGGACAGAAAAAAAAAATGATATAGACATATATAGACTATTATGTAGCCTTATTTAAAAAGGGATTTCTACAATATATAATAAACTTTGAGTGCAAGATGCTTAGTGAAATGAGCTAATCACATAAGGACAATACTGTATGGCTTCATTATTTTTAAAAAAGAATTCTTTATTTAACTGAAAGAGCTACAGAGAGAAAGGGGAGACAGTGAGAGAAATAGACAGGGACAGGAACAGAGACAAAGAGAGAGATCTTTCATCAGCTGGTTCACTCCCCAAATGCCCACAACCACCAAGGCTGGGCCAGGCTGAAGCCAGGAGCCAATAGCTTCTTCTGGGTCTCCCATGAGGATTCAGGAGCCCAAGTACTGGGCCATCTTCCACGGCTTTCCCAGTTGCATTCGCAGGCAGCTGAGCCAGAAGTGGGGCAGATTGTATTAAGATGGCAAATAGGGAAGGAGCTCGCTGCTCTAATCTAGGAGAACATAGTTTTTAAAAAGTGGAAAGAGTGAAGTCTCAGGGAAGAGTTAGGGAGAAAATAGCAGCAGAAACTCTAAGCAAATTGGAGGGATACAGTGTACCTATGTAGAGGGTGAGGACATGTACAACTCAGGACCCCATAAGTTGAGAGCCTCCACACCAGCATTGGAGAGTGAGGTGAGACCTGACTACAGCAGCTCAAGCCACTGTGAAAAAGTTGGAAGAAGAGCCTAGAGGGAATCTAGTTTGGAACCCTGCTGGGGATAGCTTACCTTCCAAACTAGAGGAGAAAAAACAAAGGGGATGAGTACATTTTCTTTCTCCTTGATCACCCTGCAAATGTACCCTGAAACAAGCTGATAGAGAACAGGCACCATTTTGGACATAAGTAATAGCTGTGCTGCTTATGTCTGCACCCAGCAACCAGCCTAGCGGAGACTCCTGAGTCTTTGGGGAGAACAGACAGGGGATGGGTGTTCATGGGAGGCTTGCATGCCAGGACTATGAAAACACTGAGGCTGCATGAGAGATCTCAGGGTGTGGCTGAGACTTTGGGAAGTCACTGTGGAAGGCTCCATACCATCAGGGCTCATTGGTTACCTGGGAGGGACATTGCGGGGGAATCTGAGCTTACACTGAGGACAGCACAGATTCTTTGTGTGGTCCTTGTGGCAGAGCAGAATAATATATTCACTAGAACTAGCACCCAGAAACTGGTCTCTTCAGAGGAGAGGAGCTCAGCTGAGTCTATGCCAACAGACAAGAACAAACCTCCCCTCTAATTAAAAAAAAAAAAAAAAAAAAAAAAAAAAAAAAAAAAAAGGACATTTACCACACCAAACTGGCTGTATCAGACATGCCCTTCACCCTGGAGCACTGAACAGAGCTCCTTGGCCACACCCACCACGTGCCTCTAGGTATTCCCTGAAAGCAAACACTGCACTAATCCACACATACTCCAAAGATAAAAGCCACCATAGTGAAAAAACAAAGAAACCAACAAGTATCTCTACAAATGCAGAATAGCAAATGCACCAACTCAAGAAACAAGAATAATGAAGACAACTTGATGCCCCAAAAGAACATAACACTTCAATACTAGATTGTGAAGATGATGAGATTGAAGAAATGTCAGAAATGGAATTCAAAAAGTTGGTCATAGGAATACTTAGAAATAATCAAACTAATAACACAAACTAATGAAATCCATATATGACAAGAAAGAAAATTTCTCCCACAAAATGGAGATTTTAAAGAGAAATCAAAATAAAATGTTGGAAATGAAGAATTCAATAGAACTAATAAAAACTGCAATGGAAAGCCTTAACAACAGAATTGGTGAAGCAGAAGAAAGAATATCCAACTTAGAAGACATAGCATAGTAAATTATACAGTCAGGCCAAACACAATTAGAAGAAATTAGAGGGGCTGGCACTGTGACACAGTGGGTTAAAGCACCAGCCTGCAGCACCAGCATCCCATATGGGCACCAGTTCATTTCCCAGGGCTGCTCCACTTCCAATGCAGCTCTCTGCTATAGCCTGGGAAAGCAGTAGAAGATGGCCCAAGTACTTGGGCCCCCGTGCCTGTGTGGGAGACCTGGAAGAAGCTCCTGGCTCCTGGCTTTGGATCAGCTCATCTCTAGCTGCTACAGTCATCTGGAGAGTGAACCATCAGATGGAAGACTTCTCTCTCTCTCTCTCTCTCTCTCTCTCTCTGTATTTCAAATAAATAAAATTTAAAAATCTTTAAAAAAAAAGAAATTAGAAAACACTGTTGGAGAGCTACAGGATACTATCAAATGATCCAATATACAAGTTCTAGGAGTTCCTGAAGGTGTATAAAGAGAGAAAGGATTAGAAGGCATTTTTAGTGAAATAATAACAGAAAATTTCCCTAATTTGGAGAAAGGAAGGGACATACAGGTACAGGAAGTACATAGAACTCCTAATAGACATGACCAGAAAAGATCTTTACCACAACACACTGTAATCAAACTCTCCAAAGTAAAACATAAAGAAAATATTCTAAAATGTGCAGGAGAGAAACGCCAGATTAATATCAGAAGATCTCCAATCAGACTCACAGTGAACTTATCAGAAATCCTACAGGCTAGGAGAAAAAGGTAAGATATACTCCAAGTCTTAAGAGAAAAGAACTGTCTACACAGAATACTATGGCCTGCAAAAATCTCATTTATGAATGAAAGTGAAATAAAGACCTTCCATGACAAACATAAATTGAAAGAATTCACCACACATCCAGCCCTGCGGAAGATGGTTAAGAATCTGTTACACACTGAAACACAGAAACATGGTCATCACTATGAAAGAAGATAAAGGAAGAAAATCTCCCAGTATAAGTACAAACAAAATCCAAAGTAAAAAATAGGAAGATTTATTGAAAAATGGCAGGGCAAAGTCGTTACTTATGAATAGTCACATTGAATGTAAATGGCCTCAACTCTACAGTTAAAAGACACAGGCTGGCTGAACAGATTTTAAAAAACCCATCTATTTTGCTGCCTACAAGACACACATCTCACCAACAAAGATCCATGTAGACTGAAAGTGAAAGGATGGAAAAAGATGTTTCATGTTAACAGAAAACAAAAAAGAGCTGGTGTAGCAATCCTAATATCAGACAAAATTGACTTTAACACAAAAACTGTTAAAAGAGGCAAGGAAGGACACAATGTAATGATTAAGGGATCAATTCAAAAGGAAGATGTATCTATTATAAATGCATATGTGCCTAATTTCAGTGTACCTGGATATTTAAAAGAAATGTTAAGGAACATAAAGGGAGATATAGACTCAAATACAATAGTAATGGGGGATTTTAATACCCTACTTGCAGCAATGGACAGATCAACCAGGCAGAAAATCAGCAAGGAAACAGTAGTTAATTGACACTATAGATGAAATGGACCTGACAGATATCTACAAAAATTTTAATCCTAAAGTTGTAGAATACACATTCTTTAACCGGTGCATGGAACTTTCTCTAGGATTGACCACATGCTAGGCCATAAAGCAAGTCTCAGCAAATTAAAGAAAATTGAAACCATACAATGCATCATTCAAACCACAATGGAATGAAGCTGGAAATCAGCAACTCTCAGTAATCTCTAGAACATATGTGAATACACGGAGATTGAATAACATGCACCTGAATGAACAGTGGGTCACAGAAGAAATCAAAACAGAAATCAAAAAAAATTTCTGGAAACAAATGAAGATGACAATACAACATATCAAATGGGATACAGCAAAAGCAGTGTTAAGAGGAAAGTGTATAGCAATTGGTGCCTATATCAATAAATTGGAAAGGCACAAAATAAATCAGCTATCAATGCATCTCAGGTATCTAGAAAAATAACAGTAAACAAAACCTAATACTAGTAGGAGAAAAGAAATAATTATAATTAGAGAAGAAATCAACAAAATTGAAATAAAAAAAACAATTCAAAATATCAGCAAAATGAAAAGCTGCCTTTGGAAAAAAATAAACAAAATCGACAAAGCATTGACCCAACTAACCAAAAGAAGTAGGAAGTAGGGTTTCTGATGAGAAGTCTGCTGTGAGTCTAATTGGAGATCCTCTAAGAGTAATCTGACGTTTCTCTCTTGCATCTTTTAGGATCTTTTCTTTGTGTTTCACTGTGGTGAGTTTGATTACAACATGTCGTGGTGAGGATCTCTTTTGGTCATGTTTATTAGGGGTTCTATAAGCTTCCTGTACTAAGATGCCTCTGTCCTTCTCCAAACCTGGGAAATTTTCTGCTAGTATCTCACTGAAAATGCCTTCTAATCCTTTCTCCCTCTCCATGCCTTCAGGAACTCCTAGAACTCGAATGTTGGGTTTTTTAATAGTATCCTGTAGATTCCCGACAATATTTTTTAGATTTCTGATTTCTTCTTCTTTTCTTTGGTTTGCCTGTTTCCTTTCCTGTTCTCTGTCTTCTAAGTCCGATATTCTCTCTTCTGCTTCGCCCATTCTGTTTTTAAGGCTCTCTAATGTGTTTGTCATTTGATCTATTGAATTCTTCATTTCATTATGATTTCTCGTCACTATCAGAGTTTCTTGTTCCACTAGTTGTTTCATTTCATTTTGATTCTTCCTTAATATTTCATTTTCACGAGAGAGATTTTCTATCTTGTCCATGAAGGATTTCTGTAGTTCAAGAATTTGTTTTTGAGAAGTTCTTAATGTTCTTAGCAATTTTTTGAGATCCGCTTCTTGCATTTCTTCGATCTCATCATCTTCATAATCTTGAATTGGGGTGTCTTTTTCATTTGGGGGCGTCATAGTGTCTTTTTTTTTTCCTGCTTTTTCCACAACACCCCCAATAGTTGAACACAAAAAATGGGGCAGGGGTGGGAAAGAACAGAGATATAGCCCAGGTACTAAGAGAGAAAAACTGCCAGCCCAGAATATTATATCCTGCAAAGCTCTCATTTGTGAATGAAGGTGAAATTAAGACTTTTCATAGCAAACAGAAACTGAAAGAATTTGTTGCCACTCATTCTGCCCTGCAAAAGATGCTTAAAGATGTGTTACACACAGAAACACAGAAACATGGTCACCAATATGAAAGAAGGTAAAGGAAGGAAACCTCACAGCAAAAGATCACAGGAAGCTCAATTTATCTTTGACATAGAATTAAACTCTGATGCTCTGTTAAAGCAATGTGTTAAAGTAATCTATTGTGTTCTCTTGATGTCTGTTAAATTCTAATTGTTCAAAAACAGCTGAATTTTTATTAAGATCTATGGGTTATGTAAATATGTGCTTATTTTCAAAGATTTGAATAATCACCTTGTAACAAGATCAAATTTGGTCTATGAGTTTATAATTTTAAACATGGCGACTTAAAGTCTTTTGTCATCCACAGTTATATATGATTTGCTGCTCATAAAACTAAAGCGTTGTTGGTTCTGTGTGTAGCTGTCCTCCTATGGGTTCCTATGGACTTTTTCCAGCCACTTCCATTGTATTCAGTACTTTGGGATGGCTCTGTAAACAGATGAAGCCAATAATGTATTAACAGTACCAACTGAGAGAAAGTATGGTTAACTGAGGTTACTAAAAAAGCAATTCAAATCAATTGGCAATCTACAAAAAGAGTTAAAGATTTTAAAAGCTATTATTAAAAACGCTATATTGGTTTATTATGCTATGTTAAATGTGTGTACATATTGTATGTCCACATGGGGAAATTTTATTAAGAGTCTTATTTTAAATGGCTTATAGATAAGATTGTCCATAAATTTAAGCTGCTAAAATCAATCAAAGATACATTTTAATTTGAGTGACCTGAATCTATGTATCATATGTTTTAAACTTGTAGGTAG
Organism: Lepus europaeus; assembly: GCF_033115175.1. NCBI lineage: Eukaryota > Metazoa > Chordata > Mammalia > Lagomorpha > Leporidae > Lepus > Lepus europaeus. Next base: position 36,717,388 of record NC_084833.1, read on the forward strand.
AAAGAAACTAAAAACATTTTATATGGTTGTGCTTAAGTTTGCTGGTTAAACAAACTACACCATGTTAGATATTTAAGAGGTATTTTCAAATACATGATTCTTAAAATTTATAGAAGGCATTGGACCTTCTGGTAAATGTTTTCTTAAGTTGTTATCTAATGGTTGAAACTGTTTGCTAAGTATTCATGTGATATTGCTATTGTCAGCAAGCGATCTAGGACTTGCTCCCTCATTTCTCTATTCTAAGCCCAACTTGTTCTTTCATTTCTCTATTCTCTTCAAGATAGGAAACTAAATCTATTATGAAGGAATCTGTAGGACGCACAATTTAATCTTTAGACCTTATAAAAGAGATGGCTAACATTTTTCTGTAATAGCATAGCCAAAATAAGAACTTAAATAATAATCTCATAGCTAGATTCACTTCGCCATCAGCAAAGTATACAGTAAGTAGAAAAAACCTCCCTTTCAGACCAAAGGGAAAGAAAGTTTTAAAGTGAGAATATAATTTTCCTCATGGGCATTGTCTACCTTAGAAAAACTACTACAGAACATGCCTGTGACTATAGACTTGTAGTTCAGGCCACCGAAGATTAGAGATGGGACACGGGCACTCCCTTGACTTGCATCCTCTGGTCTGCTTTAACACAAACCAGGAGGAAAAGAAAGCTAGGCATCAGAAGCAATGGGTGGCAGGCCTATTAATGGCTGATCTATACAGTGATCTGCCCTCAAGGAGACCCAACAGGCCAGTCCACTGCAGTGGCTTTCAATGAGGTAAGCCTGGGCTTCAGCAGAAGTCAGCTTGTGAAGAGCCCTGGCAGCTCTGCCAAGAGTTGGATCACTGGAAATGGACCTGCCCTGGAGTCGAAGGATGCCCAGGTCAGAGCCACAGATCTTATTGGCTCTAAGCTGAAAAGCCCTTCACTCAGCCCAACGTCCAAAGTGACCACTGCAGCTGAGGGTGAGGTCAAGTAGGGTCAGCAACATTGCAGGCAGAACTGTAAATTTCTTGTTAGAGTTGCCACCTGCCTTTACCTGGCCAGCTCTCCTCCCAGGCCAGCCAAGTAATGAAAGTCAACAGAGTGCCTTCCCCTAGGAGGTTCACACCTCCCTTAGGATATACCCCATGTGAAGAGATAGATAGGTCTGGGCCTCTTAACTTACAAGGCCTAAAGCCCACCAGATTATTATCAAGCCCCTTCTATCAGGTTCTATTTGCCTCTCAATCAGAAAACTTAATTGTAGCTTAGACAGCACCTTTCTTAGCTCCTCTAAGAATGACTCTGTCCTTTGTTCTAGACCCTGTCTAGCGTACTTGGGCCTCATTCCTTTGTAATCATAACCTCTACTCTACCACCAATGGCTCTACTCCCAACATGTGTGTACTGATGGTCCTCTTCCCCACTTAATGCTGTATAATTGTTCAAACCTGGTTAATGCCACTCTTAGGATCATTGGTTACTATTCTCACTCTGTCTTTTATGACCTTGTCTAAATATGATCAGAGTCGGCAAACTTGGAAGGCTTCCATAGCCTTGGCAACTCATGACGACAGCCTAGGGTGGTTACTGGTGCCATAAACTAGAGTGTCAATTTGTTGGGTCAACAACAGGAGCCACTGTGCACTTGCTCCTCATGTGGGATCTCTGTCCTTAATGTGCTGTACATTTTGATTTGATGCTATAACTAGTACTCAAACAGTATGTTTCACTTTGTGTGTCTATGTGGGTGCAAACTGTTGAAACCTTTATACTAAATTGATCTTCTGTATATAAAGAGAATTGAAAATGAATCTTGATGCAAATGGAAGGGGAGAGGGAGCGGGAGAGGGGAGGGTTGCGGGTGGGAGGGAAGTTATGGGAGGGGAAAGCCACTGTAATCCATAAGCTGTACACTGGAAATTTATATTCATTAAATAAAAGTTTAAAAAAAAAAAAAAAGAAGTAGGAAGTTAGACCCAAACTAAAAAATTAGAGATGAAAAAGGAAATGTAACAACAGACATCACACAAATAAAAAGACTCATCAGAAATTACTACAAAGAGATATATGGCAACAAACTGGGAAACCTATAAGAACTGGATAGATTCCTGGGCACACACAACCTACCTAAATTGAGCCATGAAGATACAGAAAATCTAAACAGACCCATAACCAGGATGGAAGTTGAATCAATAATAAAGGCCCTCCCAAGAAAGAAAAGCCCAGGACCAGATGGATTCACTGCTGAATTCTACCAGATTTTTAAAGAACTAACTCCGGCCGGCACCGCGGCTCACTAGGCTAATCCTCCGCCTTGCGGCGCCAGCACACCGGGTTCTAGTCCCGGTTGGGGCACCGATCCTGTCCCAGCTGCCCCTCTTCCAGGCCAGCTCTCTGCTGTGGCCAGGGAGTGCAGTGGAGGATGGCCCAAGTGCTTGGGCCCTGCACCCCATGGGAGACCAGGGTAAACACCTGGCTCCTGCCATCGGATCAGCGTGGTGCGCCAGCCGCAGCACGCCTACCGCGGCGGCCATTGGAGGGTGAACCAACGGCAAAAGGAAGACCTTTCTGTCTCTCTCTCTCTCACTGTCCACTCTGCCTGTAAAAAAAAAAAAAAAAAAAAGAACTAACTCCAATTCTTCTCAAGTTATTCAAAACAATCAAAAGGGAGAGAATCCTTCCAAATTCTTTCTATGTAGCC